>NW_027507903.1:606849842-607449842 GCF_037356315.1 Lithobates pipiens | reverse complement strand
GGCTACCACGCTTGGGAGACTGAGGGGTGACATTCAGCTTGCGCAATACTGAAAATGTTAGAAATGGATGGACTCCACGGCAGGCACTGCTGAGATTTGAACTCAGGATCTCCTGTTTACTAGACAGGCGCTTTCACCAACTAAGCCACAGCGCCCCACTTGGGGGATAGCTCTTTGTGAGAATTTTTCAAATCTTTGGAGGCAAGGTCTTCCCTCAAGCTAGCACTGGGTTGGAAACCTACCACGCTTGGGAGACTCAAGGCTGCCATTAAGCTTGCGCAAAACTGAAAACGTTATAAATGGAAAGACTCCACGGCAGGCACTGCTGAGATTTGAACTCAGGATCTCCTGTTTACTAGACAGGCGCTTTCACCAACTAAGCCACAGCGCCTCACGTGGTGCACATCCTTTGCAACCCAGTCAAGTGCAGAGTGGGTGCAGGGGGCAGTGCAGGGCGTAACAGGAATGCGGGGGCTGGAGCTGGGGGGGGGGGGTATTGGGGGGGGGCGGCTCGCACAGAAGTTAAAGCTGTGGACAGAGGGGAGTACAAAAGTGGGACAGGGTGGGTCTGACTGAGTGCAGAGGGGAGAGCTGTGGATTGGGCCGAGGAGGGGGCATGGAAGGGAGGTAGAATGTCTAGGTCCAGGTTGACAGTGCCTTTTTTTCTAGGTGTACAAGACCTTTGTGCCATGAAATGCTTTACGTTAAGCACGTTTACATTGATTACGAACTAAACTACCGACGAGGATGGGATTCGAACCCATGCGTGCAGAGCACAATGGATTAGCAGTCCATCGCCTTAACCACTCGGCCACCTCGTCATGTGCAACCTAGAACCTTGGGCCGTTTCTTGTCTGTGGCTTTTGAGAAGGGCTTAGCCAGATTCCGGCAATCTGGGAGGGCGCACGGAGAGTCTGCCAGGAGTCTGAGTATGTCTGAGCACCACGTCCTCCTGGGGCAATATGCTTCCTTCTGAGAGGCACCACCTTCGGTGACCCCCTTGGTGATTGACGTAGGCCATAGCCATGGCATTGTCCAACTGGATTCCCATCTGAGGTTCTCACAGAAGAAGAGGTATGCAACATTGAAGGGAGGCCTGAATTGTCCTGTGCTCCAGAATGTTGATGGGAAGGCGGGCTCCCTCCAAAGAATAAGTCCCCTGCATTCAAAAGGGCACCCAGGACTGATCTTTAGCCTGATAGGCTGATATGTACAGTGGGAATTTTTCAAGTCGTTGGAGGCAGGGTCTTGCCTGGGTCCAGCGCTGGGTCGGTGGGCTACCACGCTTGGGAGACTGAGGGGTGACATTCAGCTTGCGCAATACTGAAAATGTTAGAAATGGATGGACTCCACGGCAGGCACTGCTGAGATTTGAACTCAGGATCTCCTGTTTACTAGACAGGCGCTTTCACCAACTAAGCCACAGCGCCCCACTTGGGGGATAGCTCTTTGTGAGAATTTTTCAAATCTTTGGAGGCAAGGTCTTCCCTCAAGCTAGCACTGGGTTGGAAACCTACCACGCTTGGGAGACTCAAGGCTGCCATTAAGCTTGCGCAAAACTGAAAACGTTATAAATGGAAAGACTCCACGGCAGGCACTGCTGAGATTTGAACTCAGGATCTCCTGTTTACTAGACAGGCGCTTTCACCAACTAAGCCACAGCGCCTCACGTGGTGCACATCCTTTGCAACCCAGTCAAGTGCAGAGTGGGTGCAGGGGGCAGTGCAGGGCGTAACAGGAATGCGGGGGCTGGAGCTGGGGGGGGGGTATTGGGGGGGGGCGGCTCGCACAGAAGTTAAAGCTGTGGACAGAGGGGAGTACAAAAGTGGGACAGGGTGGGTCTGACTGAGTGCAGAGGGGAGAGCTGTGGATTGGGCCGAGGAGGGGGCATGGAAGGGAGGTAGAATGTCTAGGTCCAGGTTGACAGTGCCTTTTTTTCTATGTGTACAAGACCTTTGTGCCATGAAATGCTTTACGTTAAGCACGTTTACATTGATTACGAACTAAACTACCGACGAGGATGGGATTCGAAACCCATACGTGCAGAGCACAATGGATTAGCAGTCCATCGCCTTAACCACTCGGCCACCTCGTCATGTGTAACCTAGAACCTTGGGCCGTTTCTTGTCTGTGGCTTTTGAGAAGGGCTTAGCCAGATTCCGGCAATCTGGGAGGGCGCACGGAGAGTCTGCCAGGAGTCTGAGTATGTCTGAGCACCACGTCCTCCTGGGGCAATATGCTTCCTTCTGAGAGGCACCACCTTCGGTGACCCCCTTGGTGATTGACGTAGGCCATAGCCATGGCATTGTCCAACTGGATTCCCATCTGAGGTTCTCACAGAAGAAGAGGTATGCAACATTGAAGGGAGGCCTGAATTGTCCTGTGCTCCAGAATGTTGATGGGAAGGCGGGCTCCCTCCAAAGAATAAGTCCCCTGCATTCAAAAGGGCACCCAGGACTGATCTTTAGCCTGATAGGCTGATATGTACAGTGGGAATTTTTCAAGTCGTTGGAGGCAGGGTCTTGCCTGGGTCGGTGGGCTACCACGCTTGGGAGACTGAGGGGTGACATTCAGCTTGCGCAATACTGAAAATGTTAGAAATGGATGGACTCCACGGCAGGCACTGCTGAGATTTGAACTCAGGATCTCCTGTTTACTAGACAGGCGCTTTCACCAACTAAGCCACAGCGCCCCACTTGGGGGATAGCTCTTTGTGAGAATTTTTCAAATCTTTGGAGGCAAGGTCTTCCCTCAAGCTAGCACTGGGTTGGAAACCTACCACGCTTGGGAGACTCAAGGCTGCCATTAAGCTTGCGCAAAACTGAAAACGTTATAAATGGAAAGACTCCACGGCAGGCACTGCTGAGATTTGAACTCAGGATCTCCTGTTTACTAGACAGGCGCTTTCACCAACTAAGCCACAGCGCCTCACGTGGTGCACATCCTTTGCAACCCAGTCAAGTGCAGAGTGGGTGCAGGGGGCAGTGCAGGGCGTAACAGGAATGCGGGGGCTGGAGCTGGGGGGTATTGGGGGGGGGGGGCGGCTCGCACAGAAGTTAAAGCTGTGGACAGAGGGGAGTACAAAAGTGGGACAGGGTGGGTCTGACTGAGTGCAGAGGGGAGAGCTGTGGATTGGGCCGAGGAGGGGGCATGGAAGGGAGGTAGAATGTCTAGGTCCAGGTTGACAGTGCCTTTTTTTCTATGTGTACAAGACCTTTGTGCCATGAAATGCTTTACGTTAAGCACGTTTACATTGATTACGAACTAAACTACCGACGAGGATGGGATTCGAACCCACGCGTGCAGAGCACAATGGATTAGCAGTCCATCGCCTTAACCACTCGGCCACCTCGTCATGTGTAACCTAGAACCTTGGGCCGTTTCTTGTCTGTGGCTTTTGAGAAGGGCTTAGCCAGATTCCGGCAATCTGGGAGGGCGCACGGAGAGTCTGCCAGGAGTCTGAGTATGTCTGAGCACCACGTCCTCCTGGGGCAATATGCTTCCTTCTGAGAGGCACCACCTTCGGTGACCCCCTTGGTGATTGACGTAGGCCATAGCCATGGCATTGTCCAACTGGATTCCCATCTGAGGTTCTCACAGAAGAAGAGGTATGCAACATTGAAGGGAGGCCTGAATTGTCCTGTGCTCCAGAATGTTGATGGGAAGGCGGGCTCCATCCAAAGAATAAGTCCCCTGCATTCAAAAGGGCACCCAGGACTGATCTTTAGCCTGATAGGCTGATATGTACAGTGGGAATTTTTCAAGTCGTTGGAGGCAGGGTCTTGCCTGGGTCCAGCGCTGGGTCGGTGGGCTACCACGCTTGGGAGACTGAGGGGTGACATTCAGCTTGCGCAATACTGAAAATGTTAGAAATGGATGGACTCCACGGCAGGCACTGCTGAGATTTGAACTCAGGATCTCCTGCTTACTAGACAGGCGCTTTCACCAACTAAGCCACAGCGCCCCACTTGGGGGATAGCTCTTTGTGAGAATTTTTCAAATCTTTGGAGGCAAGGTCTTCCCTCAAGCTAGCACTGGGTTGGAAACCTACCACGCTTGGGAGACTCAAGGCTGCCATTAAGCTTGCGCAAAACTGAAAACGTTATAAATGGAAAGACTCCACGGCAGGCACTGCTGAGATTTGAACTCAGGATCTCCTGTTTACTAGACAGGCGCTTTCACCAACTAAGCCACAGCGCCTCACGTGGTGCACATCCTTTGCAACCCAGTCAAGTGCAGAGTGGGTGCAGGGGGCAGTGCAGGGCGTAACAGGAATGCGGGGGCTGGAGCTGGGGGGGGGGGTATTGGGGGGGGCGGCTCGCACAGAAGTTAAAGCTGTGGACAGAGGGGAGTACAAAAGTGGGACAGGGTGGGTCTGACTGAGTGCAGAGGGGAGAGCTGTGGATTGGGCCGAGGAGGGGGCATGGAAGGGAGGTAGAATGTCTAGGTCCAGGTTGACAGTGCCTTTTTTTCTATGTGTACAAGACCTTTGTGCCATGAAATGCTTTACGTTAAGCACGTTTACATTGATTACGAACTAAACTACCGACGAGGATGGGATTCGAACCCATGCGTGCAGAGCACAATGGATTAGCAGTCCATCGCCTTAACCACTCGGCCACCTCGTCATGTGTAACCTAGAACCTTGGGCCGTTTCTTGTCTGTGGCTTTTGAGAAGGGCTTAGCCAGATTCCGGCAATCTGGGAGGGCGCACGGAGAGTCTGCCAGGAGTCTGAGTATGTCTGAGCACCACGTCCTCCTGGGGCAATATGCTTCCTTCTGAGAGGCACCACCTTCGGTGACCCCCTTGGTGATTGACGTAGGCCATAGCCATGGCATTGTCCAACTGGATTCCCATCTGAGGTTCTCACAGAAGAAGAGGTATGCAACATTGAAGGGAGGCCTGAATTGTCCTGTGCTCCAGAATGTTGATGGGAAGGCGGGCTCCCTCCAAAGAATAAGTCCCCTGCATTCAAAAGGGCACCCAGGACTGATCTTTAGCCTGATAGGCTGATATGTACAGTGGGAATTTTTCAAGTCGTTGGAGGCAGGGTCTTGCCTGGGTCCAGCGCTGGGTCGGTGGGCTACCACGCTTGGGAGACTGAGGGGTGACATTCAGCTTGCGCAATACTGAAAATGTTAGAAATGGATGGACTCCACGGCAGGCACTGCTGAGATTTGAACTCAGGATCTCCTGTTTACTAGACAGGCGCTTTCACCAACTAAGCCACAGCGCCCCACTTGGGGGATAGCTCTTTGTGAGAATTTTTCAAATCTTTGGAGGCAAGGTCTTCCCTCAAGCTAGCACTGGGTTGGAAACCTACCACGCTTGGGAGACTCAAGGCTGCCATTAAGCTTGCGCAAAACTGAAAACGTTATAAATGGAAAGACTCCACGGCAGGCACTGCTGAGATTTGAACTCAGGATCTCCTGTTTACTAGACAGGCGCTTTCACCAACTAAGCCACAGCGCCTCACGTGGTGCACATCCTTTGCAACCCAGTCAAGTGCAGAGTGGGTGCAGGGGGCAGTGCAGGGCGTAAAAGGAATGCGGGGGCTGGAGCTGGGGGGGGGTATTGGGGGGGGGCGGCTCGCACAGAAGTTAAAGCTGTGGACAGAGGGGAGTACAAAAGTGGGACAGGGTGGGTCTGACTGAGTGCAGAGGGGAGAGCTGTGGATTGGGCCGAGGAGGGGGCATGGAAGGGAGGTAGAATGTCTAGGTCCAGGTTGACAGTGCCTTTTTTTCTATGTGTACAAGACCTTTGTGCCATGAAATGCTTTACGTTAAGCACGTTTACATTGATTACGAACTAAACTACCGACGAGGATGGGATTCGAACCCACGCGTGCAGAGCACAATGGATTAGCAGTCCATCGCCTTAACCACTCGGCCACCTCGTCATGTGTAACCTAGAACCTTGGGCCGTTTCTTGTCTGTGGCTTTTGAGAAGGGCTTAGCCAGATTCCGGCAATCTGGGAAGGCGCACGGAGAGTCTGCCAGGAGTCTGAGTATGTCTGAGCACCACGTCCTCCTGGGGCAATATGCTTCCTTCTGAGAGGCACCACCTTCGGTGACCCCCTTGGTGATTGACGTAGGCCATAGCCATGGCATTGTCCAACTGGATTCCCATCTGAGGTTCTCACAGAAGAAGAGGTATGCAACATTGAAGGGAGGCCTGAATTGTCCTGTGCTCCAGAATGTTGATGGGAAGGCGGGCTCCCTCCAAAGAATAAGTCCCCTGCATTCAAAAGGGCACCCAGGACTGATCTTTAGCCTGATAGGCTGATATGTACAGTGGGAATTTTTCAAGTCGTTGGAGGCAGGGTCTTGCCTGGGTCCAGCGCTGGGTCGGTGGGCTACCACGCTTGGGAGACTGAGGGGTGACATTCAGCTTGCGCAATACTGAAAATGTTAGAAATGGATGGACTCCACGGCAGGCACTGCTGAGATTTGAACTCAGGATCTCCTGCTTACTAGACAGGCGCTTTCACCAACTAAGCCACAGCGCCCCACTTGGGGGATAGCTCTTTGTGAGAATTTTTCAAATCTTTGGAGGCAAGGTCTTCCCTCAAGCTAGCACTGGGTTGGAAACCTACCACGCTTGGGAGACTCAAGGCTGCCATTAAGCTTGCGCAAAACTGAAAACGTTATAAATGGAAAGACTCCACGGCAGGCACTGCTGAGATTTGAACTCAGGATCTCCTGTTTACTAGACAGGCGCTTTCACCAACTAAGCCACAGCGCCTCACGTGGTGCACACCCTTTGCAACCCAGTCAAGTGCAGAGTGGGTGCAGGGGGCAGTGCAGGGCGTAACAGGAATGCGGGGGCTGGAAGGTATTGGGGGGGGCGGCTCGCACAGAAGTTAAAGCTGTGGACAGAGGGGAGTACAAAAGTGGGACAGGGTGGGTCTGACTGAGTGCAGAGGGGAGAGCTGTGGATTGGGCCGAGGAGGGGGCATGGAAGGGAGGTAGAATGTCTAGGTCCAGGTTGACAGTGCCTTTTTTTCTATGTGTACAAGACCTTTGTGCCATGAAATGCTTTACGTTAAGCACGTTTACATTGATTACGAACTAAACTAACGACGAGGATGGGATTCGAACCCATGCGTGCAGAGCACAATGGATTAGCAGTCCATCGCCTTAACCACTCGGCCACCTCGTCATGTGTAACCTAGAACCTTGGGCCGTTTCTTGTCTGTGGCTTTTGAGAAGGGCTTAGCCAGATTCCGGCAATCTGGGAGGGCGCACGGAGAGTCTGCCAGGAGTCTGAGTATGTCTGAGCACCACGTCCTCCTGGGGCAATATGCTTCCTTCTGAGAGGCACCACCTTCGGTGACCCCCTTGGTGATTGACGTAGGCCATAGCCATGGCATTGTCCAACTGGATTCCCATCTGAGGTTCTCACAGAAGAAGAGGTATGCAACATTGAAGGGAGGCCTGAATTGTCCTGTGCTCCAGAATGTTGATGGGAAGGTGGGCTCCCTCCAAAGAATAAGTCCCCTGCATTCAAAAGGGCACCCAGGACTGATCTTTAGCCTGATAGGCTGATATGTACAGTGGGAATTTTTCAAGTCGTTGGAGGCAGGGTCTTGCCTGGGTCCAGCGCTGGGTCGGTGGGCTACCACGCTTGGGAGACTGAGGGGTGACATTCAGCTTGCGCAATACTGAAAATGTTAGAAATGGATGGACTCCACGGCAGGCACTGCTGAGATTTGAACTCAGGATCTCCTGTTTACTAGACAGGTGCTTTCACCAACTAAGCCACAGCGCCCCACTTGGGGGATAGCTCTTTGTGAGAATTTTTCAAATCTTTGGAGGCAAGGTCTTCCCTCAAGCTAGCACTGGGTTGGAAACCTACCACGCTTGGGAGACTCAAGGCTGCCATTAAGCTTGCGCAAAACTGAAAACGTTATAAATGGAAAGACTCCACGGCAGGCACTGCTGAGATTTGAACTCAGGATCTCCTGTTTACTAGACAGGCGCTTTCACCAACTAAGCCACAGCGCCTCACGTGGTGCACATCCTTTGCAACCCAGTCAAGTGCAGAGTGGGTGCAGGGGGCAGTGCAGGGCGTAACAGGAATGCGGGGGCTGGAGCTGGGGGGGGGGGGTATTGGGGGGGGGCGGCTCGCACAGAAGTTAAAGCTGTGGACAGAGGGGAGTACAAAAGTGGGACAGGGTGGGTCTGACTGAGTGCAGAGGGGAGAGCTGTGGATTGGGCCGAGGAGGGGGCATGGAAGGGAAGTAGAATGTCTAGGTCCAGGTTGACAGTGCCTTTTTTTCTATGTGTACAAGACCTTTGTGCCATGAAATGCTTTACGTTAAGCACATTGATTACGAACTAAACTACCGACGAGGATGGGATTCGAACCCATGCGTGCAGAGCACAATGGATTAGCAGTCCATCGCCTTAACCACTCGGCCACCTCGTCATGTGTAACCTAGAACCTTGGGCCGTTTCTTGTCTGTGGCTTTTGAGAAGGGCTTAGCCAGATTCCGGCAATCTGGGAGGGCGCACGGAGAGTCTGCCAGGAGTCTGAGTATGTCTGAGCACCACGCCCTCCTGGGGCAATATGCTTCCTTCTGAGAGGCACCACCTTCGGTGACCCCCTTGGTGATTGACGTAGGCCATAGCCATGGCATTGTCCAACTGGATTCCCATCTGAGGTTCTCACAGAAGAAGAGGTATGCAACATTGAAGGGAGGCCTGAATTGTCCTGTGCTCCAGAATGTTGATGGGAAGGCGGGCTCCCTCCAAAGAATAAGTCCCCTGCATTCAAAAGGGCACCCAGGACTGATCTTTAGCCTGATAGGCTGATATGTACAGTGGGAATTTTTCAAGTCGTTGGAGGCAGGGTCTTGCCTGGGTCCAGCGCTGGGTCGGTGGGCTACCACGCTTGGGAGACTGAGGGGTGACATTCAGCTTGCGCAATACTGAAAATGTTAGAAATGGATGGACTCCACGGAGTATGTCTGAGCACCACGTCCTCCTGGGGCAATATGCTTCCTTCTGAGAGGCACCACCTTCGGTGACCCCCTTGGTGATTGACGTAGGCCATAGCCATGGCATTGTCCAACTGGATTCCCATCTGAGGTTCTCACAGAAGAAGAGGTATGCAACATTGAAGGGAGGCCTGAATTGTCCTGTGCTCCAGAATGTTGATGGGAAGGTGGGCTCCCTCCAAAGAATAAGTCCCCTGCATTCAAAAGGGCACCCAGGACTGATCTTTAGCCTGATAGGCTGATATGTACAGTGGGAATTTTTCAAGTCGTTGGAGGCAGGGTCTTGCCTGGGTCCAGCGCTGGGTCGGTGGGCTACCACGCTTGGGAGACTGAGGGGTGACATTCAGCTTGCGCAATACTGAAAATGTTAGAAATGGATGGACTCCACGGCAGGCACTGCTGAGATTTGAACTCAGGATCTTCTGTTTACTAGACAGGTGCTTTCACCAACTAAGCCACAGCGCCCCACTTGGGGGATAGCTCTTTGTGAGAATTTTTCAAATCTTTGGAGGCAAGGTCTTCCCTCAAGCTAGCACTGGGTTGGAAACCTACCACGCTTGGGAGACTCAAGGCTGCCATTAAGCTTGCGCAAAACTGAAAACGTTATAAATGGAAAGACTCCACGGCAGGCACTGCTGAGATTTGAACTCAGGATCTCCTGTTTACTAGACAGGCGCTTTCACCAACTAAGCCACAGCGCCTCACGTGGTGCACATCCTTTGCAACCCAGTCAAGTGCAGAGTGGGTGCAGGGGGCAGTGCAGGGCGTAACAGGAATGCGGGGGCGGGGGCTGGAGCTGGGGGGGGGGGTATTGGGGGGGGGGCGGCTCGCACAGAAGTTAAAGCTGTGGACAGAGGGGAGTACAAAAGTGGGACAGGGTGGGTCTGACTGAGTGCAGAGGGGAGAGCTGTGGATTGGGCCGAGGAGGGGGCATGGAAGGGAAGTAGAATGTCTAGGTCCAGGTTGACAGTGCCTTTTTTTCTATGTGTACAAGACCTTTGTGCCATGAAATGCTTTACGTTAAGCACATTGATTACGAACTAAACTACCGACGAGGATGGGATTCGAACCCATGCGTGCAGAGCACAATGGATTAGCAGTCCATCGCCTTAACCACTCGGCCACCTCGTCATGTGTAACCTAGAACCTTGGGCCGTTTCTTGTCTGTGGCTTTTGAGAAGGGCTTAGCCAGATTCCGGCAATCTGGGAGGGCGCACGGAGAGTCTGCCAGGAGTCTGAGTATGTCTGAGCACCACGTCCTCCTGGGGCAATATGCTTCCTTCTGAGAGGCACCACCTTCGGTGACCCCCTTGGTGATTGACGTAGGCCATAGCCATGGCATTGTCCAACTGGATTCCCATCTGAGGTTCTCACAGAAGAAGAGGTATGCAACATTGAAGGGAGGCCTGAATTGTCCTGTGCTCCAGAATGTTGATGGGAAGGCGGGCTCCCTCCAAAGAATAAGTCCCCTGCATTCAAAAGGGCACCCAGGACTGATCTTTAGCCTGATAGGCTGATATGTACAGTGGGAATTTTTCAAGTCGTTGGAGGCAGGGTCTTGCCTGGGTCCAGCGCTGGGTCGGTGGGCTACCACGCTTGGGAGACTGAGGGGTGACATTCAGCTTGCGCAATACTGAAAATGTTAGAAATGGATGGACTCCACGGCAGGCACTGCTGAGATTTGAACTCAGGATCTCCTGTTTACTAGACAGGCGCTTTCACCAACTAAGCCACAGCGCCCCACTTGGGGGATAGCTCTTTGTGAGAATTTTTCAAATCTTTGGAGGCAAGGTCTTCCCTCAAGCTAGCACTGGGTTGGAAACCTACCACGCTTGGGAGACTCAAGGCTGCCATTAAGCTTGCGCAAAACTGAAAACGTTATAAATGGAAAGACTCCACGGCAGGCACTGCTGAGATTTGAACTCAGGATCTCCTGTTTACTAGACAGGCGCTTTCACCAACTAAGCCACAGCGCCTCACGTGGTGCACATCCTTTGCAACCCAGTCAAGTGCAGAGTGGGTGCAGGGGGCAGTGCAGGGCGTAACAGGAATGCGGGGGCTGGAGCTGGGGGGGGGGGTATTGGGGGGGGGCGGCTCGCACAGAAGTTAAAGCTGTGGACAGAGGGGAGTACAAAAGTGGGACAGGGTGGGTCTGACTGAGTGCAGAGGGGAGAGCTGTGGATTGGGCCGAGGAGGGGGCATGGAAGGGAGGTAGAATGACTAGGTCCAGGTTGACAGTGCCTTTTTTTCTATGTGTACAAGACCTTTGTGCCATGAAATGCTTTACGTTAAGCACGTTTACATTGATTACGAACTAAACTACCGACGAGGATGGGATTCGAACCCATGCGTGCAGAGCACAATGGATTAGCAGTCCATCGCCTTAACCACTCGGCCACCTCGTCATGTGTAACCTAGAACCTTGGGCCGTTTCTTGTCTGTGGCTTTTGAGAAGGGCTTAGCCAGATTCCGGCAATCTGGGAGGGCGCACGGAGAGTCTGCCAGGAGTCTGAGTATGTCTGAGCACCACGTCCTCCTGGGGCAATATGCTTCCTTCTGAGAGGCACCACCTTCGGTGACCCCCTTGGTGATTGACGTAGGCCATAGCCATGGCATTGTCCAACTGGATTCCCATCTGAGGTTCTCACAGAAGAAGAGGTATGCAACATTGAAGGGAGGCCTGAATTGTCCTGTGCTCCAGAATGTTGATGGGAAGGCGGGCTCCCTCCAAAGAATAAGTCCCCTGCATTCAAAAGGGCACCCAGGACTGATCTTTAGCCTGATAGGCTGATATGTACAGTGGGAATTTTTCAAGTCGTTGGAGGCAGGGTCTTGCCTGGGTCCAGCGCTGGGTCGGTGGGCTACCACGCTTGGGAGACTGAGGGGTGACATTCAGCTTGCGCAATACTGAAAATGTTAGAAATGGATGGACTCCACGGCAGGCACTGCTGAGATTTGAACTCAGGATCTCCTGTTTACTAGACAGGCGCTTTCACCAACTAAGCCACAGCGCCCCACTTGGGGGATAGCTCTTTGTGAGAATTTTTCAAATCTTTGGAGGCAAGGTCTTCCCTCAAGCTAGCACTGGGTTGGAAACCTACCACGCTTGGGAGACTCAAGGCTGCCATTAAGCTTGCGCAAAACTGAAAACGTTATAAATGGAAAGACTCCACGGCAGGCACTGCTGAGATTTGAACTCAGGATCTCCTGTTTACTAGACAGGCGCTTTCACCAACTAAGCCACAGCGCCTCACGTGGTGCACATCCTTTGCAACCCAGTCAAGTGCAGAGTGGGTGCAGGGGGCAGTGCAGGGCGTAACAGGAATGCGGGGGCTGGGGGGGGGGGGTATTGGGGGGGGCGGCTCGCACAGAAGTTAAAGCTGTGGACAGAGGGGAGTACAAAAGTGGGACAGGGTGGGTCTGACTGAGTGCAGAGGGGAGAGCTGTGGATTGGGCCGAGGAGGGGGCATGGAAGGGAGGTAGAATGTCTAGGTCCAGGTTGACAGTGCCTTTTTTTCTATGTGTACAAGACCTTTGTGCCATGAAATGCTTTACGTTAAGCACGTTTACATTGATTACGAACTAAACTACCGACGAGGATGGGATTCGAACCCATGCGTGCAGAGCACAATGGATTAGCAGTCCATCGCCTTAACCACTCGGCCACCTCGTCATGTGTAACCTAGAACCTTGGGCCGTTTCTTGTCTGTGGCTTTTGAGAAGGGCTTAGCCAGATTCCGGCAATCTGGGAGGGCGCACGGAGAGTCTGCCAGGAGTCTGAGTATGTCTGAGCACCACGTCCTCCTGGGGCAATATGCTTCCTTCTGAGAGGCACCACCTTCGGTGACCCCCTTGGTGATTGACGTAGGCCATAGCCATGGCATTGTCCAACTGGATTCCCATCTGAGGTTCTCACAGAAGAAGAGGTATGCAACATTGAAGGGAGGCCTGAATTGTCCTGTGCTCCAGAATGTTGATGGGAAGGCGGGCTCCCTCCAAAGAATAAGTCCCCTGCATTCAAAAGGGCACCCAGGACTGATCTTTAGCCTGATAGGCTGATATGTACAGTGGGAATTTTTCAAGTCGTTGGAGGCAGGGTCTTGCCTGGGTCCAGCGCTGGGTCGGGGGGCTACCACGCTTGGGAGACTGAGGGGTGACATTCAGCTTGCGCAATACTGAAAATGTTAGAAATGGATGGACTCCACGGCAGGCACTGCTGAGATTTGAACTCAGGATCTCCTGTTTACTAGACAGGCGCTTTCACCAACTAAGCCACAGCGCCCCACTTGGGGGATAGCTCTTTGTGAGAATTTTTCAAATCTTTGGAGGCAAGGTCTTCCCTCAAGCTAGCACTGGGTTGGAAACCTACCACGCTTGGGAGACTCAAGGCTGCCATTAAGCTTGCGCAAAACTGAAAACGTTATAAATGGAAAGACTCCACGGCAGGCACTGCTGAGATTTGAACTCAGGATCTCCTGTTTACTAGACAGGCGCTTTCACCAACTAAGCCACAGCGCCTCACGTGGATTGGATTGGGCCGAGGAAGGGGCATGGAAGGGAGGTAGAATGTCTAGGTCCAGGTTGACAGTGCCTTTTTTTCTATGTGTACAAGACCTTTGTGCCATGAAATGCTTTACGTTAAGCACGTTTACATTGATTACGAACTAAACTACCGACGAGGATGGGATTCGAACCCATGCGTGCAGAGCACAATGGATTAGCAGTCCATCGCCTTAACCACTCGGCCACCTCGTCATGTGTAACCTAGAACCTTGGGCCGTTTCTTGTCTGTGGCTTTTGAGAAGGGCTTAGCCAGATTCCGGCAATCTGGGAGGGCGCACGGAGAGTCTGCCAGGAGTCTGAGTATGTCTGAGCACCACGTCCTCCTGGGGCAATATGCTTCCTTCTGAGAGGCACCACCTTCGGTGACCCCCTTGGTGATTGACGTAGGCCATAGCCATGGCATTGTCCAACTGGATTCCCATCTGAGGTTCTCACAGAAGAAGAGGTATGCAACATTGAAGGGAGGCCTGAATTGTCCTGTGCTCCAGAATGTTGATGGGAAGGCGGGCTCCCTCCAAAGAATAAGTCCCCTGCATTCAAAAGGGCACCCAGGACTGATCTTTAGCCTGATAGGCTGATATGTACAGTGGGAATTTTTCAAGTCGTTGGAGGCAGGGTCTTGCCTGGGTCCAGCGCTGGGTCGGTGGGCTACCACGCTTGGGAGACTGAGGGGTGACATTCAGCTTGCGCAATACTGAAAATGTTAGAAATGGATGGACTCCACGGCAGGCACTGCTGAGATTTGAACTCAGGATCTCCTGTTTACTAGACAGGCGCTTTCACCAACTAAGCCACAGCGCCCCACTTGGGGGATAGCTCTTTGTGAGAATTTTTCAAATCTTTGGAGGCAAGGTCTTCCCTCAAGCTAGCACTGGGTTGGAAACCTACCACGCTTGGGAGACTCAAGGCTGCCATTAAGCTTGCGCAAAACTGAAAACGTTATAAATGGAAAGACTCCACGGCAGGCACTGCTGAGATTTGAACTCAGAATCTCCGGTTTAATAGACAGGCGCTTTCACCAACTAAGCCATAGCGCCTCACGTGGTGCACATCCTTTGCAACCCAGTCAAGTGCAGAGTGGGTGCAGGGGGCAGTGCAGGGCGTAACAGGAATGCGGGGGCTGGAGCTGGGGGGGGGGGGGGTATTGGGGGGGGCGGCTCGCACAGAAGTTAAAGCTGTGGACAGAGGGGAGTACAAAAGTGGGACAGGGTGGGTCTGACTGAGTGCAGAGGGGAGAGCTGTGGATTGGGCCGAGGAGGGGGCATGGAAGGGAGGTAGAATGTCTAGGTCCAGGTTGACAGTGCCTTTTTTTCTATGTGTACAAGACCTTTGTGCCATGAAATGCTTTACGTTAAGCACGTTTACATTGATTACGAACTAAACTACCGACGAGGATGGGATTCGAACCCATGCGTGCAGAGCACAATGGATTAGCAGTCCATCGCCTTAACCACTCGGCCACCTCGTCATGTGTAACCTAGAACCTTGGGCCGTTTCTTGTCTGTGGCTTTTGAGAAGGGCTTAGCCAGATTCCGGCAATCTGGGAGGGCGCACGGAGAGTCTGCCAGGAGTCTGAGTATGTCTGAGCACCACGTCCTCCTGGGGCAATATGCTTCCTTCTGAGAGGCACCACCTTCGGTGACCCCCTTGGTGATTGACGTAGGCCATAGCCATGGCATTGTCCAACTGGATTCCCATCTGAGGTTCTCACAGAAGAAGAGGTATGCAACATTGAAGGGAGGCCTGAATTGTCCTGTGCTCCAGAATGTTGATGGGAAGGCGGGCTCCCTCCAAAGAATAAGTCCCCTGCATTCAAAAGGGCACCAAGGACTGATCTTTAGCCTGATAGGCTGATATGTACAGTGGGAATTTTTCAAGTCGTTGGAGGCAGGGTCTTGCCTGGGTCCAGCGCTGGGTCGGTGGGCTACCACGCTTGGGAGACTGAGGGGTGACATTCAGCTTGCGCAATACTGAAAATGTTAGAAATGGATGGACTCCACGGCAGGCACTGCTGAGATTTGAACTCAGGATCTCCTGTTTACTAGACAGGCGCTTTCACCAACTAAGCCACAGCGCCCCACTTGGGGGATAGCTCTTTGTGAGAATTTTTCAAATCTTTGGAGGCAAGGTCTTCCCTCAAGCTAGCACTGGGTTGGAAACCTACCACGCTTGGGAGACTCAAGGCTGCCATTAAGCTTGCGCAAAACTGAAAACGTTATAAATGGAAAGACTCCACGGCAGGCACTGCTGAGATTTGAACTCAGGATCTCCTGTTTACTAGACAGGCGCTTTCACCAACTAAGCCACAGCGCCTCACGTGGTGCACATCCTTTGCAACCCAGTCAAGTGCAGAGTGGGTGCAGGGGGCAGTGCAGGGCGTAACAGGAATGCGGGGGCTGGAGCTGGGGGGGGGGTATTGGGGGGGGGCGGCTCGCACAGAAGTTAAAGCTGTGGACAGAGGGGAGTACAAAAGTGGGACAGGGTGGGTCTGACTGAGTGCAGAGGGGAGAGCTGTGGATTGGGCCGAGGAGGGGGCATGGAAGGGAGGTAGAATGACTAGGTCCAGGTTGACAGTGCCTTTTTTTCTATGTGTACAAGACCTTTGTGCCATGAAATGCTTTACGTTAAGCACGTTTACATTGATTACGAACTAAACTACCGACGAGGATGGGATTCGAACCCATGCGTGCAGAGCACAATGGATTAGCAGTCCATCGCCTTAACCACTCGGCCACCTCGTCATGTGTAACCTAGAACCTTGGGCCGTTTCTTGTCTGTGGCTTTTGAGAAGGGCTTAGCCAGATTCCGGCAATCTGGGAGGGCGCACGGAGAGTCTGCCAGGAGTCTGAGTATGTCTGAGCACCACGTCCTCCTGGGGCAATATGCTTCCTTCTGAGAGGCACCACCTTCGGTGACCCCCTTGGTGATTGACGTAGGCCATAGCCATGGCATTGTCCAACTGGATTCCCATCTGAGGTTCTCACAGAAGAAGAGGTATGCAACATTGAAGGGAGGCCTGAATTGTCCTGTGCTCCAGAATGTTGATGGGAAGGCGGGCTCCCTCCAAAGAATAAGTCCCCTGCATTCAAAAGGGCACCCAGGACTGATCTTTAGCCTGATAGGCTGATATGTACAGTGGGAATTTTTCAAGTCGTTGGAGGCAGGGTCTTGCCTGGGTCCAGCGCTGGGTCGGTGGGCTACCACGCTTGGGAGACTGAGGGGTGACATTCAGCTTGCGCAATACTGAAAATGTTAGAAATGGATGGACTCCACGGCAGGCACTGCTGAGATTTGAACTCAGGATCTCCTGTTTACTAGACAGGCGCTTTCACCAACTAAGCCACAGCGCCCCACTTGGGGGATAGCTCTTTGTGAGAATTTTTCAAATCTTTGGAGGCAAGGTCTTCCCTCAAGCTAGCACTGGGTTGGAAACCTACCACGCTTGGGAGACTCAAGGCTGCCATTAAGCTTGCGCAAAACTGAAAACGTTATAAATGGAAAGACTCCACGGCAGGCACTGCTGAGATTTGAACTCAGGATCTCCTGTTTACTAGACAGGCGCTTTCACCAACTAAGCCACAGCGCCTCACGTGGTGCACATCCTTTGCAACCCAGTCAAGTGCAGAGTGGGTGCAGGGGGCAGTGCAGGGCGTAACAGGAATGCGGGGGCTGGAGCTGGGGGGGGGGGTATTGGGGGGGGCGGCTCGCACAGAAGTTAAAGCTGTGGACAGAGGGGAGTACAAAAGTGGGACAGGGTGGGTCTGACTGAGTGCAGAGGGGAGAGCTGTGGATCGGGCCGAGGAGGGGGCATGGAAGGGAGGTAGAATGTCTAGGTCCAGGTTGACAGTGCCTTTTTTTCTATGTGTACAAGACCTTTGTGCCATGAAATGCTTTACGTTAAGCACGTTTACATTGATTACGAACTAAACTACCGACGAGGATGGGATTCGAACCCATGCGTGCAGAGCACAATGGATTAGCAGTCCATCGCCTTAACCACTCGGCCACCTCGTCATGTGTAAGCTAGAACCTTGGGCCGTTTCTTGTCTGTGGCTTTTGAGAAGGGCTTAGCCAGATTCCGGCAATCTGGGAGGGCGCACGGAGAGTCTGCCAGGAGTCTGAGTATGTCTGAGCACCACGTCCTCCTGGGGCAATATGCTTCCTTCTGAGAGGCACCACCTTCGGTGACCCCCTTGGTGATTGACGTAGGCCATAGCCATGGCATTGTCCAACTGGATTCCCATCTGAGGTTCTCACAGAAGAAGAGGTATGCAACATTGAAGGGAGGCCTGAATTGTCCTGTGCTCCAGAATGTTGATGGGAAGGCGGGCTCCCTCCAAAGAATAAGTCCCCTGCATTCAAAAGGGCACCCAGGACTGATCTTTAGCCTGATAGGCTGATATGTACAGTGGGAATTTTTCAAGTCGTTGGAGGCAGGGTCTTGCCTGGGTCCAGCGCTGGGTCGGTGGGCTACCACGCTTGGGAGACTGAGGGGTGACATTCAGCTTGCGCAATACTGAAAATGTTAGAAATGGATGGACTCCACGGCAGGCACTGCTGAGATTTGAACTCAGGATCTCCTGTTTACTAGACAGGCGCTTTCACCAACTAAGCCACAGCGCCCCACTTGGGGGATAGCTCTTTGTGAGAATTTTTCAAATCTTTGGAGGCAAGGTCTTCCCTCAAGCTAGCACTGGGTTGGAAACCTACCACGCTTGGGAGACTCAAGGCTGCCATTAAGCTTGCGCAAAACTGAAAACGTTATAAATGGAAAGACTCCACGGCAGGCACTGCTGAGATTTGAACTCAGGATCTCCTGTTTACTAGACAGGCGCTTTCACCAACTAAGCCACAGCGCCTCACGTGGTGCACATCCTTTGCAACCCAGTCAAGTGCAGAGTGGGTGCAGGGGGCAGTGCAGGGCGTAACAGGAATGCGGGGGCTGGGGGGGGGGGTATTGGGGGGGGCGGCTCGCACAGAAGTTAAAGCTGTGGACAGAGGGGAGTACAAAAGTGGGACAGGGTGGGTCTGACTGAGTGCAGAGGGGAGAGCTGTGGATTGGGCCGAGGAGGGGGCATGGAAGGGAGGTAGAATGTCTAGGTCCAGGTTGACAGTGCCTTTTTTTCTATGTGTACAAGACCTTTGTGCCATGAAATGCTTTACGTTAAGCACGTTTACATTGATTACGAACTAAACTACCGACGAGGATGGGATTCGAACCCATGCGTGCAGAGCACAATGGATTAGCAGTCCATCGCCTTAACCACTCGGCCACCTCGTCATGTGTAACCTAGAACCTTGGGCCGTTTCTTGTCTGTGGCTTTTGAGAAGGGCTTAGCCAGATTCCGGCAATCTGGGAGGGCGCACGGAGAGTCTGCCAGGAGTCTGAGTATGTCTGAGCACCACGTCCTCCTGGGGCAATATGCTTCCTTCTGAGAGGCACCACCTTCGGTGACCCCCTTGGTGATTGACGTAGGCCATAGCCATGGCATTGTCCAACTGGATTCCCATCTGAGGTTCTCACAGAAGAAGAGGTATGCAACATTGAAGGGAGGCCTGAATTGTCCTGTGCTCCAGAATGTTGATGGGAAGGCGGGCTCCCTCCAAAGAATAAGTCCCCTGCATTCAAAAGGGCACCCAGGACTGATCTTTAGCCTGATAGGCTGATATGTACAGTGGGAATTTTTCAAGTCGTTGGAGGCAGGGTCTTGCCTGGGTCCAGCGCTGGGTCGGGGGGCTACCACGCTTGGGAGACTGAGGGGTGACATTCAGCTTGCGCAATACTGAAAATGTTAGAAATGGATGGACTCCACGGCAGGCACTGCTGAGATTTGAACTCAGGATCTCCTGTTTACTAGACAGGCGCTTTCACCAACTAAGCCACAGCGCCTCACGTGGATTGGATTGGGCCGAGGAAGGGGCATGGAAGGGAGGTAGAATGTCTAGGTCCAGGTTGACAGTGCCTTTTTTTCTATGTGTACAAGACCTTTGTGCCATGAAATGCTTTACGTTAAGCACGTTTACATTGATTACGAACTAAACTACCGACGAGGATGGGATTCGAACCCATGCGTGCAGAGCACAATGGATTAGCAGTCCATCGCCTTAACCACTCGGCCACCTCGTCATGTGTAACCTAGAACCTTGGGCCGTTTCTTGTCTGTGGCTTTTGAGAAGGGCTTAGCCAGATTCCGGCAATCTGGGAGGGCGCACGGAGAGTCTGCCAGGAGTCTGAGTATGTCTGAGCACCACGTCCTCCTGGGGCAATATGCTTCCTTCTGAGAGGCACCACCTTCGGTGACCCCCTTGGTGATTGACGTAGGCCATAGCCATGGCATTGTCCAACTGGATTCCCATCTGAGGTTCTCACAGAAGAAGAGGTATGCAACATTGAAGGGAGGCCTGAATTGTCCTGTGCTCCAGAATGTTGATGGGAAGGCGGGCTCCCTCCAAAGAATAAGTCCCCTGCATTCAAAAGGGCACCCAGGACTGATCTTTAGCCTGATAGGCTGATATGTACAGTGGGAATTTTTCAAGTCGTTGGAGGCAGGGTCTTGCCTGGGTCCAGCGCTGGGTCGGTGGGCTACCACGCTTGGGAGACTGAGGGGTGACATTCAGCTTGCGCAATACTGAAAATGTTAGAAATGGATGGACTCCACGGCAGGCACTGCTGAGATTTGAACTCAGGATCTCCTGTTTACTAGACAGGCGCTTTCACCAACTAAGCCACAGCGCCCCACTTGGGGGATAGCTCTTTGTGAGAATTTTTCAAATCTTTGGAGGCAAGGTCTTCCCTCAAGCTAGCACTGGGTTGGAAACCTACCACGCTTGGGAGACTCAAGGCTGCCATTAAGCTTGCGCAAAACTGAAAACGTTATAAATGGAAAGACTCCACGGCAGGCACTGCTGAGATTTGAACTCAGAATCTCCGGTTTAATAGACAGGCGCTTTCACCAACTAAGCCATAGCGCCTCACGTGGTGCACATCCTTTGCAACCCAGTCAAGTGCAGAGTGGGTGCAGGGGGCAGTGCAGGGCGTAACAGGAATGCGGGGGCTGGAGCTGGGGGGGGGGGGGGTATTGGGGGGGGCGGCTCGCACAGAAGTTAAAGCTGTGGACAGAGGGGAGTACAAAAGTGGGACAGGGTGGGTCTGACTGAGTGCAGAGGGGAGAGCTGTGGATTGGGCCGAGGAGGGGGCATGGAAGGGAGGTAGAATGTCTAGGTCCAGGTTGACAGTGCCTTTTTTTCTATGTGTACAAGACCTTTGTGCCATGAAATGCTTTACGTTAAGCACGTTTACATTGATTACGAACTAAACTACCGACGAGGATGGGATTCGAACCCATGCGTGCAGAGCACAATGGATTAGCAGTCCATCGCCTTAACCACTCGGCCACCTCGTCATGTGTAACCTAGAACCTTGGGCCGTTTCTTGTCTGTGGCTTTTGAGAAGGGCTTAGCCAGATTCCGGCAATCTGGGAGGGCGCACGGAGAGTCTGCCAGGAGTCTGAGTATGTCTGAGCACCACGTCCTCCTGGGGCAATATGCTTCCTTCTGAGAGGCACCACCTTCGGTGACCCCCTTGGTGATTGACGTAGGCCATAGCCATGGCATTGTCCAACTGGATTCCCATCTGAGGTTCTCACAGAAGAAGAGGTATGCAACATTGAAGGGAGGCCTGAATTGTCCTGTGCTCCAGAATGTTGATGGGAAGGCGGGCTCCCTCCAAAGAATAAGTCCCCTGCATTCAAAAGGGCACCAAGGACTGATCTTTAGCCTGATAGGCTGATATGTACAGTGGGAATTTTTCAAGTCGTTGGAGGCAGGGTCTTGCCTGGGTCCAGCGCTGGGTCGGTGGGCTACCACGCTTGGGAGACTGAGGGGTGACATTCAGCTTGCGCAATACTGAAAATGTTAGAAATGGATGGACTCCACGGCAGGCACTGCTGAGATTTGAACTCAGGATCTCCTGTTTACTAGACAGGCGCTTTCACCAACTAAGCCACAGCGCCCCACTTGGGGGATAGCTCTTTGTGAGAATTTTTCAAATCTTTGGAGGCAAGGTCTTCCCTCAAGCTAGCACTGGGTTGGAAACCTACCACGCTTGGGAGACTCAAGGCTGCCATTAAGCTTGCGCAAAACTGAAAACGTTATAAATGGAAAGACTCCACGGCAGGCACTGCTGAGATTTGAACTCAGGATCTCCTGTTTACTAGACAGGCGCTTTCACCAACTAAGCCACAGCGCCTCACGTGGTGCACATCCTTTGCAACCCAGTCAAGTGCAGAGTGGGTGCAGGGGGCAGTGCAGGGCGTAACAGGAATGCGGGGGCTGGAGCTGGGGGGGGGGGTATTGGGGGGGGGCGGCTCGCACAGAAGTTAAAGCTGTGGACAGAGGGGAGTACAAAAGTGGGACAGGGTGGGTCTGACTGAGTGCAGAGGGGAGAGCTGTGGATTGGGCCGAGGAGGGGGCATGGAAGGGAGGTAGAATGACTAGGTCCAGGTTGACAGTGCCTTTTTTTCTATGTGTACAAGACCTTTGTGCCATGAAATGCTTTACGTTAAGCACGTTTACATTGATTACGAACTAAACTACCGACGAGGATGGGATTCGAACCCATGCGTGCAGAGCACAATGGATTAGCAGTCCATCGCCTTAACCACTCGGCCACCTCGTCATGTGTAACCTAGAACCTTGGGCCGTTTCTTGTCTGTGGCTTTTGAGAAGGGCTTAGCCAGATTCCGGCAATCTGGGAGGGCGCACGGAGAGTCTGCCAGGAGTCTGAGTATGTCTGAGCACCACGTCCTCCTGGGGCAATATGCTTCCTTCTGAGAGGCACCACCTTCGGTGACCCCCTTGGTGATTGACGTAGGCCATAGCCATGGCATTGTCCAACTGGATTCCCATCTGAGGTTCTCACAGAAGAAGAGGTATGCAACATTGAAGGGAGGCCTGAATTGTCCTGTGCTCCAGAATGTTGATGGGAAGGCGGGCTCCCTCCAAAGAATAAGTCCCCTGTATTCAAAAGGGCACCCAGGACTGATCTTTAGCCTGATAGGCTGATATGTACAGTGGGAATTTTTCAAGTCGTTGGAGGCAGGGTCTTGCCTGGGTCCAGCGCTGGGTCGGTGGGCTACCACGCTTGGGAGACTGAGGGGTGACATTCAGCTTGCGCAATACTGAAAATGTTAGAAATGGATGGACTCCACGGCAGGCACTGCTGAGATTTGAACTCAGGATCTCCTGTTTACTAGACAGGCGCTTTCACCAACTAAGCCACAGCGCCCCACTTGGGGGATAGCTCTTTGTGAGAATTTTTCAAATCTTTGGAGGCAAGGTCTTCCCTCAAGCTAGCACTGGGTTGGAAACCTACCACGCTTGGGAGACTCAAGGCTGCCATTAAGCTTGCGCAAAACTGAAAACGTTATAAATGGAAAGACTCCACAGCAGGCACTGCTGAGATTTGAACTCAGGATCTCCTGTTTACTAGACAGGCGCTTTCACCAACTAAGCCATAGCGCCTCACGTGGTGCACATCCTTTGCAACCCAGTCAAGTGCAGAGTGGGTGCAGGGGGCAGTGCAGGGCGTAACAGGAATGCGGGGGCTGGAGCTGGGGGGGGGGGGGGGGTATTGGGGGGGGCGGCTCGCACAGAAGTTAAAGCTGTGGACAGAGGGGAGTACAAAAGTGGGACAGGGTGGGTCTGACTGAGTGCAGAGGGGAGAGCTGTGGATTGGGCCGAGGAGGGGGCATGGAAGGGAGGTAGAATGTCTAGGTCCAGGTTGACAGTGCCTTTTTTTCTATGTGTACAAGACCTTTGTGCCATGAAATGCTTTACGTTAAGCACGTTTACATTGATTACGAACTAAACTAACGACGAGGATGGGATTCGAACCCATGCGTGCAGAGCACAATGGATTAGCAGTCCATCGCCTTAACCACTCGGCCACCTCGTCATGTGTAACCTAGAACCTTGGGCCGTTTCTTGTCTGTGGCTTTTGAGAAGGGCTTAGCCAGATTCCGGCAATCTGGGAGGGCGCACGGAGAGTCTGCCAGGAGTCTGAGTATGTCTGAGCACCACGTCCTCCTGGGGCAATATGCTTCCTTCTGAGAGGCACCACCTTCGGTGACCCCCTTGGTGATTGACGTAGGCCATAGCCATGGCATTGTCCAACTGGATTCCCATCTGAGGTTCTCACAGAAGAAGAGGTATGCAACATTGAAGGGAGGCCTGAATTGTCCTGTGCTCCAGAATGTTGATGGGAAGGCGGGCTCCCTCCAAAGAATAAGTCCCCTGCATTCAAAAGGGCACCCAGGACTGATCTTTAGCCTGATAGGCTGATATGTACAGTGGGAATTTTTCAAGTCGTTGGAGGCAGGGTCTTGCCTGGGTCCAGCGCTGGGTCGGTGGGCTACCACGCTTGGGAGACTGAGGGGTGACATTCAGCTTGCGCAATACTGAAAATGTTAGAAATGGATGGACTCCACAGCAGGCACTGCTGAGATTTGAACTCAGGATCTCCTGTTTACTAGACAGGCGCTTTCACCAACTAAGCCACAGCGCCCCACTTGGGGGATAGCTCTTTGTGAGAATTTTTCAAATCTTTGGAGGCAAGGTCTTCCCTCAAGCTAGCACTGGGTTGGAAACCTACCACGCTTGGGAGACTCAAGGCTGCCATTAAGCTTGCGCAAAACTGAAAACGTTATAAATGGAAAGACTCCACGGCAGGCACTGCTGAGATTTGAACTCAGGATCTCGTGTTTACTAGACAGGCGCTTTCACCAACTAAGCCACAGCTTTTTCTATGTGTACAAGACCTTTGTGCCATGAAATGCTTTACGTTAAGCACGTTTACATTGATTACGAACTAAACTACCGACGAGGATGGGATTCGAACCCATGCGTGCAGAGCACAATGGATTAGCAGTCCATCGCCTTAACCACTCGGCCACCTCGTCATGTGTAACCTAGAACCTTGGGCCGTTTCTTGTCTGTGGCTTTTGAGAAGGGCTTAGCCAGATTCCGGCAATCTGGGAGGGCGCACGGAGAGTCTGCCAGGAGTCTGAGTATGTCTGAGCACCACGTCCTCCTGGGGCAATATGCTTCCTTCTGAGAGGCACCACCTTCGGTGACCCCCTTGGTGATTGACGTAGGCCATAGCCATGGCATTGTCCAACTGGATTCCCATCTGAGGTTCTCACAGAAGAAGAGGTATGCAACATTGAAGGGAGGCCTGAATTGTCCTGTGCTCCAGAATGTTGATGGGAAGGCGGGCTCCCTCCAAAGAATAAGTCCCCTGTATTCAAAAGGGCACCCAGGACTGATCTTTAGCCTGATAGGCTGATATGTACAGTGGGAATTTTTCAAGTCGTTGGAGGCAGGGTCTTGCCTGGGTCCAGCGCTGGGTCGGTGGGCTACCACGCTTGGGAGACTGAGGGGTGACATTCAGCTTGCGCAATACTGAAAATGTTAGAAATGGATGGACTCCACGGCAGGCACTGCTGAGATTTGAACTCAGGATCTCCTGTTTACTAGACAGGCGCTTTCACCAACTAAGCCACAGCGCCCCACTTGGGGGATAGCTCTTTGTGAGAATTTTTCAAATCTTTGGAGGCAAGGTCTTCCCTCAAGCTAGCACTGGGTTGGAAACCTACCACGCTTGGGAGACTCAAGGCTGCCATTAAGCTTGCGCAAAACTGAAAACGTTATAAATGGAAAGACTCCACGGCAGGCACTGCTGAGATTTGAACTCAGGATCTCCTGTTTACTAGACAGGCGCTTTCACCAACTAAGCCATAGCGCCTCACGTGGTGCACATCCTTTGCAACCCAGTCAAGTGCAGAGTGGGTGCAGGGGGCAGTGCAGGGCGTAACAGGAATGCGGGGGCTGGAGCTGGGGGGGGGGGTATTGGGGGGGGCGGCTCGCACAGAAGTTAAAGCTGTGGACAGAGGGGAGTACAAAAGTGGGACAGGGTGGGTCTGACTGAGTGCAGAGGGGAGAGCTGTGGATTGGGCCGAGGAGGGGGCATGGAAGGGAGGTAGAATGTCTAGGTCCAGGTTGACAGTGCCTTTTTTTCTATGTGTACAAGACCTTTGTGCCATGAAATGCTTTACGTTAAGCACGTTTACATTGATTACGAACTAAACTAACGACGAGGATGGGATTCGAACCCATGCGTGCAGAGCACAATGGATTAGCAGTCCATCGCCTTAACCACTCGGCCACCTCGTCATGTGTAACCTAGAACCTTGGGCCGTTTCTTGTCTGTGGCTTTTGAGAAGGGCTTAGCCAGATTCCGGCAATCTGGGAGGGCGCACGGAGAGTCTGCCAGGAGTCTGAGTATGTCTGAGCACCACGTCCTCCTGGGGCAATATGCTTCCTTCTGAGAGGCACCACCTTCGGTGACCCCCTTGGTGATTGACGTAGGCCATAGCCATGGCATTGTCCAACTGGATTCCCATCTGAGGTTCTCACAGAAGAAGAGGTATGCAACATTGAAGGGAGGCCTGAATTGTCCTGTGCTCCAGAATGTTGATGGGAAGGCGGGCTCCCTCCAAAGAATAAGTCCCCTGCATTCAAAAGGGCACCCAGGACTGATCTTTAGCCTGATAGGCTGATATGTACAGTGGGAATTTTTCAAGTCGTTGGAGGCAGGGTCTTGCCTGGGTCCAGCGCTGGGTCGGTGGGCTACCACGCTTGGGAGACTGAGGGGTGACATTCAGCTTGCGCAATACTGAAAATGTTAGAAATGGATGGACTCCACAGCAGGCACTGCTGAGATTTGAACTCAGGATCTCCTGTTTACTAGACAGGCGCTTTCACCAACTAAGCCACAGCGCCCCACTTGGGGGATAGCTCTTTGTGAGAATTTTTCAAATCTTTGGAGGCAAGGTCTTCCCTCAAGCTAGCACTGGGTTGGAAACCTACCACGCTTGGGAGACTCAAGGCTGCCATTAAGCTTGCGCAAAACTGAAAACGTTATAAATGGAAAGACTCCACGGCAGGCACTGCTGAGATTTGAACTCAGGATCTCGTGTTTACTAGACAGGCGCTTTCACCAACTAAGCCACAGCTTTTTCTATGTGTACAAGACCTTTGTGCCATGAAATGCTTTACGTTAAGCACGTTTACATTGATTACGAACTAAACTACCGACGAGGATGGGATTCGAACCCATGCGTGCAGAGCACAATGGATTAGCAGTCCATCGCCTTAACCACTCGGCCACCTCGTCATGTGTAACCTAGAACCTTGGGCCGTTTCTTGTCTGTGGCTTTTGAGAAGGGCTTAGCCAGATTCCGGCAATCTGGGAGGGCGCACTGAGAGTCTGCCAGGAGTCTGAGTATGTCTGAGCACCACGTCCTCCTGGGGCAATATGCTTCCTTCTGAGAGGCACCACCTTCGGTGACCCCCTTGGTGATTGACGTAGGCCATAGCCATGGCATTGTCCAACTGGATTCCCATCTGAGGTTCTCACAGAAGAAGAGGTATGCAACATTGAAGGGAGGCCTGAATTGTCCTGTGCTCCAGAATGTTGATGGGAAGGCGGGCTCCCTCCAAAGAATAAGTCCCCTGCATTCAAAAGGGCACCCAGGACTGATCTTTAGCCTGATAGGCTGATATGTACAGTGGGAATTTTTCAAGTCGTTGGAGGCAGGGTCTTGCCTGGGTCCAGCGCTGGGTCGGTGGGCTACCACGCTTGGGAGACTGAGGGGTGACATTCAGCTTGCGCAATACTGAAAATGTTAGAAATGGATGGACTCCACGGCAGGCACTGCTGAGATTTGAACTCAGGATCTCCTGTTTACTAGACAGGCGCTTTCACCAACTAAGCCACAGCGCCCCACTTGGGGGATAGCTCTTTGTGAGAATTTTTCAAATCTTTGGAGGCAAGGTCTTCCCTCAAGCTAGCACTGGGTTGGAAACCTACCACGCTTGGGAGACTCAAGGCTGCCATTAAGCTTGCGCAAAACTGAAAACGTTATAAATGGAAAGACTCCACGGCAGGCACTGCTGAGATTTGAACTCAGGATCTCGTGTTTACTAGACAGGCGCTTTCACCAACTAAGCCACAGCGCCTCACGTGGTGCACATCCTTTGCAACCCAGTCAAGTGCAGAGTGGGTGCAGGGGGCAGTGCAGGGCGTAACAGGAATGCGGGGGCTGGAGCTGGGGGGGGGGGTATTGGGGGGGGCGGCTCGCACAGAAGTTAAAGCTGTGGACAGAGGGGAGTACAAAAGTGGGACAGGGTGGGTCTGACTGAGTGCAGAGGGGAGAGCTGTGGATTGGGCCGAGGAGGGGGCATGGAAGGGAGGTAGAATGTCTAGGTCCAGGTTGACAGTGCCTTTTTTTCTATGTGTACAAGACCTTTGTGCCATGAAATGCTTTACGTTAAGCACGTTTACATTGATTACGAACTAAACTACCGACGAGGATGGGATTCGAACCCATGCGTGCAGAGCACAATGGATTAGCAGTCCATCGCCTTAACCACTCGGCCACCTCGTCATGTGTAACCTAGAACCTTGGGCCGTTTCTTGTCTGTGGCTTTTGAGAAGGGCTTAGCCAGATTCCGGCAATCTGGGAGGGCGCACGGAGAGTCTGCCAGGAGTCTGAGTATGTCTGAGCACCACGTCCTCCTGGGGCAATATGCTTCCTTCTGAGAGGCACCACCTTCGGTGACCCCCTTGGTGATTGACGTAGGCCATAGCCATGGCATTGTCCAACTGGATTCCCATCTGAGGTTCTCACAGAAGAAGAGGTATGCAACATTGAAGGGAGGCCTGAATTGTCCTGTGCTCCAGAATGTTGATGGGAAGGCGGGCTCCCTCCAAAGAATAAGTCCCCTGCATTCAAAAGGGCACCCAGGACTGATCTTTAGCCTGATAGGCTGATATGTACAGTGGGAATTTTTCAAGTCGTTGGAGGCAGGGTCTTGCCTGGGTCCAGCGCTGGGTCGGTGGGCTACCACGCTTGGGAGACTGAGGGGTGACATTCAGCTTGCGCAATACTGAAAATGTTAGAAATGGATGGACTCCACGGCAGGGACTGCTGAGATTTGAACTCAGGATCTCCTGTTTACTAGACAGGCGCTTTCACCAACTAAGCCACAGCGCCCCACTTGGGGGATAGCTCTTTGTGAGAATTTTTCAAATCTTTGGAGGCAAGGTCTTCCCTCAAGCTAGCACTGGGTTGGAAACCTACCACGCTTGGGAGACTCAAGGCTGCCATTAAGCTTGCGCAAAACTGAAAACATTATAAATGGAAAGACTCCACGGCAGGCACTGCTGAGATTTGAACTCAGGATCTCCTGTTTACTAGACAGGCGCTTTCACCAACTAAGCCACAGCGCCTCACGTGGTGCACATCTTTTGCAACCCAGTCAAGTGCAGAGTGGGTGCAGGGGGCAGTGCAGGGCGTAACAGGAATGCGGGGGCTGGAGCTGGGGGGGGGGGTATTGGGGGGGGCGGCTCGCACAGAAGTTAAAGCTGTGGACAGAGGGGAGTACAAAAGTGGGACAGGGTGGGTCTGACTGAGTGCAGAGGGGAGAGCTGTGGATTGGGCCGAGGAGGGGGCATGGAAGGGAGGTAGAATGTCTAGGTCCAGGTTGACAGTGCCTTTTTTTCTATGTGTACAAGACCTTTGTGCCATGAAATGCTTTACGTTAAGCACGTTTACATTGATTACGAACTAAACTACCGACGAGGATGGGATTCGAACCCATGCGTGCAGAGCACAATGGATTAGCAGTCCATCGCCTTAACCACTCGGCCACCTCGTCATGTGTAACCTCGAACCTTGGGCCGTTTCTTGTCTGTGGCTTTTGAGAAGGGCTTAGCCAGATTCCGGCAATCTGGGAGGGCGCACGGAGAGTCTGCCAGGAGTCTGAGTATGTCTGAGCACCACGTCCTCCTGGGGCAATATGCTTCCTTCTGAGAGGCACCACCTTCGGTGACCCCCTTGGTGACTGACGTAGGCCATAGCCATGGCATTGTCCAACTGGATTCCCATCTGAGGTTCTCACAGAAGAAGAGGTATGCAACATTGAAGGGAGGCCTGAATTGTCCTGTGCTCCAGAATGTTGATGGGAAGGCGGGCTCCCTCCAAAGAATAAGTCCCCTGCATTCAAAAGGGCACCCAGGACTGATCTTTAGCCTGATAGGCTGATATGTACAGTGGGAATTTTTCAAGTCGTTGGAGGCAGGGTCTTGCCTGGGTCCAGCGCTGGGTCGGTGGGCTACCACGCTTGGGAGACTGAGGGATGACATTCAGCTTGCGCAATACTGAAAATGTTAGAAATGGATGGACTCCACGGCAGGCACTGCTGAGATTTGAACTCAGGATCTCCTGTTTACTAGACAGGCGCTTTCACCAACTAAGCCACAGCGCCTCACGTGGTGCACATCCTTTGCAACCCAGTCAAGTGCAGAGTGGGTGCAGGGGGCAGTGCAGGGCGTAACAGGAATGCGGGGGCTGGAGCTGGGGGGGGGGGGGGGGGTATTGGGGGGGGCGGCTCGCACAGAAGTTAAAGCTGTGGACAGAGGGGAGTACAAAAGTGGGACAGGGTGGGTCTGACTGAGTGCAGAGGGGAGAGCTGTGGATTGGGCCGAGGAGGGGGCATGGAAGGGAGGAAGAATGTCTAGGTCCAGGTTGACAGTGCCTTTTTTTCTATGTGTACAAGACCTTTGTGCCATGAAATGCTTTACGTTAAGCACGTTTACATTGATTACGAACTAAACTACCGACGAGGATGGGATTCGAACCCATGCGTGCAGAGCACAATGGATTAGCAGTCCATCGCCTTAACCACTCGGCCACCTCATCATGTGTAACCTAGAACCTTGGGCCGTTTCTTGTCTGTGGCTTTTGAGAAGGGCTTAGCCAGATTCCGGCAATCTGGGAGGGCGCACGGAGAGTCTGCCAGGAGTCTGAGTATGTCTGAGCACCACGTCCTCCTGGGGCAATATGCTTCCTTCTGAGAGGCACCACCTTCGGTGACCCCCTTGGTGATTGACGTAGGCCATAGCCCTGGCATTGTCCAACTGGATTCCCATCTGAGGTTCTCACAGAAGAAGAGGTATGCAACATTGAAGGGAGGCCTGAATTGTCCTGTGCTCCAGAATGTTGATGGGAAGGCGGGCTCCCTCCAAAGAATAAGTCCCCTGTATTCAAAAGGGCACCCAGGACTGATCTTTAGCCTGATAGGCTGATATGTACAGTGGGAATTTTTCAAGTCGTTGGAGGCAGGGTCTTGCCTGGGTCCAGCGCTGGGTCGGTGGGCTACCACGCTTGGGAGACTGAGGGATGACATTCAGCTTGCGCAATACTGAAAATGTTAGAAATGGATGGACTCCACGGCAGGCACTGCTGAGATTTGAACTCAGGATCTCCTGTTTACTAGACAGGCGCTTTCACCAACTAAGCCACAGCGCCTCACGTGGTGCACATCCTTTGCAACCCAGTCAAGTGCAGAGTGGGTGCAGGGGGCAGTGCAGGGCGTAACAGGAATGCGGGGGCTGGAGCTGGGGGGGGGGGGGGGGTATTGGGGGGGGCGGCTCGCACAGAAGTTAAAGCTGTGGACAGAGGGGAGTACAAAAGTGGGACAGGGTGGGTCTGACTGAGTGCAGAGGGGAGAGCTGTGGATTGGGCCGAGGAGGGGGCATGGAAGGGAGGAAGAATGTCTAGGTCCAGGTTGACAGTGCCTTTTTTTCTATGTGTACAAGACCTTTGTGCCATGAAATGCTTTACGTTAAGCACGTTTACATTGATTACGAACTAAACTACCGACGAGGATGGGATTCGAACCCATGCGTGCAGAGCACAATGGATTAGCAGTCCATCGCCTTAACCACTCGGCCACCTCATCATGTGTAACCTAGAACCTTGGGCCGTTTCTTGTCTGTGGCTTTTGAGAAGGGCTTAGCCAGATTCCGGCAATCTGGGAGGGCGCACGGAGAGTCTGCCAGGAGTCTGAGTATGTCTGAGCACCACGTCCTCCTGGGGCAATATGCTTCCTTCTGAGAGGCACCACCTTCGGTGACCCCCTTGGTGATTGACGTAGGCCATAGCCCTGGCATTGTCCAACTGGATTCCCATCTGAGGTTCTCACAGAAGAAGAGGTATGCAACATTGAAGGGAGGCCTGAATTGTCCTGTGCTCCAGAATGTTGATGGGAAGGCGGGCTCCCTCCAAAGAATAAGTCCCCTGCATTCAAAAGGGCACCCAGGACTGATCTTTAGCCTGATAGGCTGATATGTACAGTGGGAATTTTTCAAGTCGTTGGAGGCAGGGTCTTGCCTGGGTCCAGCGCTGGGTCGGTGGGCTACCACGCTTGGGAGACTGAGGGGTGACATTCAGCTTGTGCAATACTGAAAATGTTAGAAATGGATGGACTCCACGGCAGGCACTGCTGAGATTTGAACTCAGGATCTCCTGTTTACTAGACAGGCGCTTTCACCAACTAAGCCACAGCGCCCCACTTGGGGGATAGCTCTTTGTGAGAATTTTTCAAATCTTTGGAGGCAAGGTCTTCCCTCAAGCTAGCACTGGGTTGGAAACCTACCACGCTTGGGAGACTCAAGGCTGCCATTAAGCTTGCGCAAAACTGAAAACGTTATAAATGGAAAGTCTCCACGGCAGGCACTGCTGAGATTTGAACTCAGGATCTCCTGTTTACTAGACAGGCGCTTTCACCAACTAAGCCACAGCGCCTCACGTGGTGCACATCCTTTGCAACCCAGTCAAGTGCAGAGTGGGTGCAGGGGGCAGTGCAGGGCGTAACTGGAATGCGGGGGCTGGAGCTGGGGGGGGGGGGGTATTGGGGGGGCGGCTCGCACAGAAGTTAAAGCTGTGGACAGAGGGGAGTACAAAAGTGGGACAGGGTGGGTCTGATTGAGTGCAGAGGGGAGAGCTGTGGATTGGGCCGAGGAGGGGGCATGGAAGGGAGGTAGAATGTCTAGGTCCAGGTTGACAGTGCCTTTTTTTCTATGTGTACAAGACCTTTGTGCCATGAAATGCTTTACGTTAAGCACGTTTACATTGATTACGAACTAAACTACCGACGAGGATGGGATTCGAACCCATGCGTGCAGAGCACAATGGATTAGCAGTCCATCGCCTTAACCACTCGGCCACCTCGTCATGTGTAACCTAGAACCTTGGGCCGTTTCTTGTCTGGGCCTTTTGAGAAGGGCTTAGCCAGATTCCGGCAATCTGGGAGGGCGCACGGAGAGTCTGCCAGGAGTCTGAGTATGTCTGAGCACCACGTCCTCCTGGGGCAATATGCTTCCTTCTGAGAGGCACCACCTTCGGTGACCCCCTTGGTGATTGACGTAGGCCATAGCCATGGCATTGTCCAACTGGATTCCCATCTGAGGTTCTCACAGAAGAAGAGGTATGCAACATTGAAGGGAGGCCTGAATTGTCCTGTGCTCCAGAATGTTGATGGGAAGGCGGGCTCCCTCCAAAGAATAAGTCCCCTGCATTCAAAAGGGCACCCAGGACTGATCTTTAGCCTGATAGGCTGATATGTACAGTGGGAATTTTTCAAGTCGTTGGAGGCAGGGTCTTGCCTGGGTCCAGCGCTGGGTCGGTGGGCTACCACGCTTGGGAGACTGAGGGGTGACATTCAGCTTGCACAATACTGAAAATGTTAGAAATGGATGGACTCCACGGCAGGCACTGCTGAGATTTGAACTCACGATCTCCTGTTTACTAGACAGGCGCTTTCACCAAGTAAGCCCCAGCGCCCCACTTGGGGGATAGCTCTTTGTGAGAATTTTTCAAATCTTTGGAGGCAAGGTCTTCCCTCAAGCTAGCACTGGGTTGGAAACCTACCACGCTTGGGAGACTCAAGGCTGCCATTAAGCTTGCGCAAAACTGAAAACGTTATAAATGGAAAGACTCCACGGCAGGCACTGCTGAGATTTGAACTCAGGATCTCCTGTTTACTAGACAGGCGCTTTCACCAACTAAGCCACGGCGCCTCACGTGGTGCACATTCTTTGCAACCCAGTCAAGTGCAGAGTGGGTGCAGGGGGCAGTGCAGGGCGTAACAGGAATGCGGGGGCTGGAGCTGGGGGGGGGGGGGTATTGGGGGGGCGGCTCGCACAGAAGTTAAAGCTGTGGACAGAGGGGAGTACAAAAGTGGGACAGGGTGGGTCTGATTGAGTGCAGAGGGGAGAGCTGTGGATTGGGCCGAGGAGGGGGCATGGAAGGGAGGTAGAATGTCTATGTCCACGTTGACAGTGCCTTTTTTTCTATGTGTACAAGACCTTTGTGCCATGAAATGCTTTACGTTAAGCACGTTTACATTGATTACGAACTAAACTACCGACGAGGATGGGATTCGAACCCATGCGTGCAGAGCACAATGGATTAGCAGTCCATCGCCTTAACCACTCGGCCACCTCGTCATGTGTAACCTAGAACCTTGGGCCGTTTCTTGTCTGTGGCTTTTGAGAAGGGCTTAGCCAGATTCCGGCAATCTGGGAGGGCGCACGGAGAGTCTGCCAGGAGTCTGAGTATGTCTGAGCACCACGTCCTCCTGGGGCAATATGCTTCCTTCTGAGAGGCACCACCTTCGGTGACCCCCTTGGTGATTGACGTAGGCCATAGCCATGGCATTGTCCAACTGGATTCCCATCTGAGGTTCTCACAGAAGAAGAGGTATGCAACATTGAAGGGAGGCCTGAATTGTCCTGTGCTCCAGAATGTTGATGGGAAGGCGGGCTTCCTCCAAAGAATAAGTCCCCTGCATTCAAAAGGGCACCCAGGACTGATCTTTAGCCTGATAGGCTGATATGTACAGTGGGAATTTTTCAAGTCGTTGGAGGCAGGGTCTTGCCTGGGTCCAGCGCTGGGTCGGTGGGCTACCACGCTTGGGAGACTGAGGGGTGACATTCAGCTTGCGCAATACTGAAAATGTTAGAAATGGATGGACTCCACGGCAGGCACTGCTGAGATTTGAACTCAGGATCTCCTGTTTACTAGACAGGCGCTTTCACCAACTAAGCCACAGCGCCCCACTTGGGGGATAGCTCTTTGTGAGAATTTTTCAAATCTTTGGAGGCAAGGTCTTCCCTCAAGCTAGCACTGGGTTGGAAACCTACCACGCTTGGGAGACTCAAGGCTGCCATTAAGCTTGCGCAAAACTGAAAACGTTATAAATGGAAAGACTCCACGGCAGGCACTGCTGAGATTTGAACTCAGGATCTCCTGTTTACTAGACAGGCGCTTTCACCAACTAAGCCACAGCGCCTCACGTGGTGCACATCCTTTGCAACCCAGTCAAGTGCAGAGTGGGTGCAGGGCGTAACAGGAATGCGGGGGCTGGAGCTGGGGGGGGGGGGGGTATTGGGGGGGCGGCTCGCACAGAAGTTAAAGCTGTGGACAGAGGGGAGTACAAAAGTGGGACAGGGTGGGTCTGATTGAGTGCAGAGGGGAGAGCTGTGGATTGGGCCGAGGAGGGGGCATGGAAGGGAGGTAGAATGTCTAGGTCCAGGTTGACAGTGCCTTTTTTTCTATGTGTACAAGACCTTTGTGCCATGAAATGCTTTACGTTAAGCACGTTTACATTGATTACGAACTAAACTACCGACGAGGATGGGATTCGAACCCATGCGTGCAGAGCACAATGGATTAGCAGTCCTTCGCCTTAACCACTCGGCCACCTCGTCATGTGTAAGCTAGAACCTTGGGCCGTTTCTTGTCTGTGGCTTTTGAGAAGGGCTTAGCCAGATTCCGGCAATCTGGGAGGGCGCACGGAGAGTCTGCCAGGAGTCTGAGTATGTCTGAGCACCACGTCCTCCTGGGGCAATATGCTTCCTTCTGAGAGGCACCACCTTCGGTGACCCCCTTGGTGATTGACGTAGGCCATAGCCATGGCATTGTCCAACTGGATTCCCATCTGAGGTTCTCACAGAAGAAGAGGTATGCAACATTGAAGGGAGGCCTGAATTGTCCTGTGCTCCAGAATGTTGATGGGAAGGCGGGCTCCCTCCAAAGAATAAGTCCCCTGCATTCAAAAGGGCACCCAGGACTGATCTTTAGCCTGATAGGCTGATATGTACAGTGGGAATTTTTCAAGTCGTTGGAGGCAGGGTCTTGCCTGGGTCCAGTGCTGGGTCGGTGGGCTACCACGCTTGGGAGACTGAGGGGTGACATTCAGCTTGCGCAATACTGAAAATGTTAGAAATGGATGGACTCCACGGCAGGCACTGCTGAGATTTGAACTCAGGATCTCCTGTTTACTAGACAGGCGCTTTCACCAACTAAGCCACAGCACCCCACTTGGGGGATAGCTCTTTGTGAGAATTTTTCAAATCTTTGGAGGCAAGGTCTTCCCTCAAGCTAGCACTGGGTTGGAAACCTACCACGCTTGGGAGACTCAAGGCTGCCATTAAGCTTGCGCAAAACTGAAAACGTTATAAATGGAAAGACTCCACGGCAGGCACTGCTGAGATTTGAACTCAGGATCTCCTGTTTACTAGACAGGCGCTTTCACCAACTAAGCCACAGCGCCTCACGTGGTGCACATCCTTTGCAACCCAGTCAAGTGCAGAGTGGGTGCAGGGGGCAGTGCAGGGCGTAACAGGAATGCGGGGGCTGGAGCTGGGGGGGGGGGGGTATTGGGGGGGCGGCTCGCACAGTAGTTAAAGCTGTGGACAGAGGGGAGTACAAAAGTGGGACAGGGTGGGTCTGATTGAGTGCAGAGGGGAGAGCTGTGGATTGGGCCGAGGAGGGGGCATGGAAGGGAGGTAGAATGTCTAGGTGCAGATTGACAGTGCCTTTTTTTCTATGTGTACAAGACCTTTGTGCCATGAAATGCTTTACGTTAATCACATTTACATTGATTACGAACTAAACTACCGACGAGGATGGGATTCGAACCCATGCGTGCAGAGCACAATGGATTAGCAGTCCATCGCCTTAACCACTCGGCCACCTCGTCATGTGTAACCTAGAACCTTGGGCCGTTTCTTGTCTGTGGCTTTTGAGAAGGGCTTAGCCAGATTCCGGCAATCTGGGAGGGCGCACGGAGAGTCTGCCAGGAGTCTGAGTATGTCTGAGCACCACGTCCTCCTGGGGCAATATGCTTCCTTCTGAGAGGCACCACCTTCGGTGACCCCCTTGGTGATTGACGTAGGCCATAGCCATGGCATTGTCCAACTGGATTCCCATCTGAGGTTCTCACAGAAGAAGAGGTATGCAACATTGAAGGGAGGCCTGAATTGTCCTGTGCTCCAGAATGTTGATGGGAAGGCGGGCTCCCTCCAAAGAATAAGTCCCCTGCATTCAAAAGGGCACCCAGGACTGATCTTTAGCCTGATAGGCTGATATGTACAGTGGGAATTTTTCAAGTCGTTGGAGGCAGGGTCTTGCCTGGGTCCAGTGCTGGGTCGGTGGGCTACCACGCTTGGGAGACTGAGGGGTGACATTCAGCTTGCGCAATACTGAAAATGTTAGAAATGGATGGACTCCACGGCAGGCACTGCTGAGATTTGAACTCAGGATCTCCTGTTTACTAGACAGGCGCTTTCACCAACTAAGCCACAGCACCCCACTTGGGGGATAGCTCTTTGTGAGAATTTTTCAAATCTTTGGAGGCAAGGTCTTCCCTCAAGCTAGCACTGGGTTGGAAACCTACCACGCTTGGGAGACTCAAGGCTGCCATTAAGCTTGCGCAAAACTGAAAACGTTATAAATGGAAAGACTCCACGGCAGGCACTGCTGAGATTTGAACTCAGGATCTCCTGTTTACTAGACAGGCGCTTTCACCAACTAAGCCACAGCGCCTCACGTGGTGCACATCCTTTGCAACCCAGTCAAGTGCAGAGTGGGTGCAGGGGGCAGTGCAGGGCGTAACAGGAATGCGGGGGCTGGAGCTGGGGGGGGGGGGGTATTGGGGGGGCGGCTCGCACAGTAGTTAAAGCTGTGGACAGAGGGGAGTACAAAAGTGGGACAGGGTGGGTCTGATTGAGTGCAGAGGGGAGAGCTGTGGATTGGGCCGAGGAGGGGGCATGGAAGGGAGGTAGAATGTCTAGGTGCAGATTGACAGTGCCTTTTTTTCTATGTGTACAAGACCTTTGTGCCATGAAATGCTTTACGTTAATCACGTTTACATTGATTACGAACTAAACTACCGACGAGGATGGGATTCGAACCCATGCGTGCAGAGCACAATGGATTAGCAGTCCATCGCCTTAACCACTCGGCCACCTCGTCATGTGTAACCTAGAACCTTGGGCCGTTTCTTGTCTGTGGCTTTTGAGAAGGGCTTAGCCAGATTCCGGCAATCTGGGAGGGCGCACGGAGAGTCTGCCAGGAGTCTGAGTATGTCTGAGCACCACGTCCTCCTGGGGTAATATGCTTCCTTCTGAGAGGCACCACCTTCGGTGACCCCCTTGGTGATTGACGTAGGCCATAGCCATGGCATTGTCCAACTGGATTCCCATCTGAGGTTCTCACAGAAGAAGAGGTATGCAACATTGAAGGGAGGCCTGAATTGTCCTGTGCTCCAGAATGTTGATGGGAAGGCGGGCTCCCTCCAAAGAATAAGTCCCCTGCATTCAAAAGGGCACCCAGGACTGATCTTTAGCCTGATAGGCTGATATGTACAGTGGGAATTTTTCAAGTCGTTGGAGGCAGGGTCTTACCTGGGTCCAGCGCTGGGTCAGTGGGCTACCACGCTTGGGAGGCTTGCGCAATACTGAAAATGTTAGAAATGGATGGACTCCACGGCAGGCACTGCTGAGATTTGAACTCAGGATCTCCTGTTTACTAGACAGGCGCTTTCACCAACTAAGCCACAGCGCCCCACTTGGGGGATAGCTCTTTGTGAGAATTTTTCAAATCTTTGGAGGCAAGGTCTTCCCTCAAGCTAGCACTGGGTTGGAAACCTACCACGCTTGGGAGACTCAAGGCTGCCATTAAGCTTGCGCAAAACTGAAAACGTTATAAATGGAAAGACTCCACGGCAGGCACTGCTGAGATTTGAACTCAGGATCTCCTGTTTACTAGACAGGCGCTTTCACCAACTAAGCCACAGCGCCTCACGTGGTGCACATCCTTTGCAACCCAGTCAAGTGCAGAGTGGGTGCAGGGGGCAGTGCAGGGCGTAACAGGAATGCGGGGGCTGGAGCTGGGGGGGGGGTATTGGGGGGGGCGGCTCGCACAGAAGTTAAAGCTGTGGACAGAGGGGAGTACAAAAGTGGGACAGGGTGGGTCTGATTGAGTGCAGAGGGGAGAGCTGTGGATTGGGCCGAGGAGGGGGCATGGAAGGGAGGTAGAATGTCTAGGTCCAGGGTGACAGTGCCTTTTTTTCTATGTGTACAAGACCTTTGTGCCATGAAATGCTTTACGTTAAGCACGTTTACATTGATTACGAACTAAACTACCGACAAGGATGGAATTCGAACCCATGCGTGCAGAGCACAATGGATTAGCAGTCCATCGCCTTAACCACTCGGCCACCTCGTCATGTGTAACCTAGAACCTTGGGCCGTTTCTTGTCTGTGGCTTTTGAGAAGGGCTTAGCCAGATTCCGGCAATCTGGGAGGGCGCACGGAGAGTCTGCCAGGAGTCTGAGTATGTCTGAGCACCACGTCCTCCTGGGGCAATATGCTTCCTTCTGAGAGGCACCACCTTCGGTGACCCCCTTGGTGATTGACGTAGGCCATAGCCATGGCATTGTCCAACTGGATTCCCATCTGAGGTTCTCACAGAAGAAGAGGTATGCAACATTGAAGGGAGGCCTGAATTGTCCTGTGCTCCAGAATGTTGATGGGAAGGCGGGCTCCCTCCAAAGAATAAGTCCCCTGCATTCAAAAGGGCACCCAGGACTGATCTTTAGCCTGATAGGCTGATATGTACAGTGGGAATTTTTCAAGTCGTTGGAGGCAGGGTCTTGCCTGGGTCCAGCGCTGGGTCGGTGGGCTACCACGCTTGGGAGACTGAGGGGTGACATTCAGCTTGCGCAATACTGAAAATGTTAGAAATGGATGGACTCCACGGCAGGCACTGCTGAGATTTGAACTCAGGATCTCCTGTTTACTAGACAGGCGCTTTCACCAACTAAGCCACAGCGCCCCACTTGGGGGATAGCTCTTTGTGAGAATTTTTCAAATCTTTGGAGGCAAGGTCTTTCCTCAAGCTAGCACTGGGTTGGAAACCTACCACGCTTGGGAGACTCAAGGCTGCCATTAAGCTTGCGCAAAACTGAAAACGTTATAAATGGAAAGACTCCACGGCAGGCACTGCTGAGATTTGAACTCAGGATCTCCTGTTTACTAGACAGGCGCTTTCACCAACTAAGCCACAGCGCCTCACGTGGTGCACATCCTTTGCAACCCAGTCAAGTGCAGAGTGGGTGCAGGGCGTAACAGGAATGCGGGGGCTGGAGCTGGGGGGGGGGGGGGGTATTGGGGGGGCGGCTCGCACAGAAGTTAAAGCTGTGGACAGAGGGGAGTACAAAAGTGGGACAGGGTGGGTCTGATTGAGTGCAGAGGGGAGAGCTGTGGATTGGGCCGAGGAGGGGGCATGGAAGGGAGGTAGAATGTCTAGGTCCAGGTTGACAGTGCCTTTTTTTCTATGTGTACAAGACCTTTGTGCCATGAAATGCTTTACGTTAAGCACGTTTACATTGATTACGAACTAAACTACCGACGAGGATGGGATTCGAACCCATGCGTGCAGAGCACAATGGATTAGCAGTCCATCGCCTTAACCACTCGGCCACCTCGTCATGTGTAAGCTAGAACCTTGGGCCGTTTCTTGTCTGTGGCTTTTGAGAAGGGCTTAGCCAGATTCCGGCAATCTGGGAGGGCGCACGGAGAGTCTGCCAGGAGTCTGAGTATGTCTGAGCACCACGTCCTCCTGGGGCAATATGCTTCCTTCTGAGAGGCACCACCTTCGGTGACCCCCTTGGTGATTGACGTAGGCCATAGCCATGGCATTGTCCAACTGGATTCCCATCTGAGGTTCTCACAGAAGAAGAGGTATGCAACATTGAAGGGAGGCCTGAATTGTCCTGTGCTCCAGAATGTTGATGGGAAGGCGGGCTCCCTCCAAAGAATAAGTCCCCTGCATTCAAAAGGGCACCCAGGACTGATCTTTAGCCTGATAGGCTGATATGTACAGTGGGAATTTTTCAAGTCGTTGGAGGCAGGGTCTTGCCTGGGTCCAGTGCTGGGTCGGTGGGCTACCACGCTTGGGAGACTGAGGGGTGACATTCAGCTTGCGCAATACTGAAAATGTTAGAAATGGATGGACTCCACGGCAGGCACTGCTGAGATTTGAACTCAGGATCTCCTGTTTACTAGACAGGCGCTTTCACCAACTAAGCCACAGCACCCCACTTGGGGGATAGCTCTTTGTGAGAATTTTTCAAATCTTTGGAGGCAAGGTCTTCCCTCAAGCTAGCACTGGGTTGGAAACCTACCACGCTTGGGAGACTCAAGGCTGCCATTAAGCTTGCGCAAAACTGAAAACGTTATAAATGGAAAGACTCCACGGCAGGCACTGCTGAGATTTGAACTCAGGATCTCCTGTTTACTAGACAGGCGCTTTCACCAACTAAGCCACAGCGCCTCACGTGGTGCACATCCTTTGCAACCCAGTCAAGTGCAGAGTGGGTGCAGGGGGCAGTGCAGGGCGTAACAGGAATGCGGGGGCTGGAGCTGGGGGGGGGGGGTATTGGGGGGGCGGCTCGCACAGTAGTTAAAGCTGTGGACAGAGGGGAGTACAAAAGTGGGACAGGGTGGGTCTGATTGAGTGCAGAGGGGAGAGCTGTGGATTGGGCCGAGGAGGGGGCATGGAAGGGAGGTAGAATGTCTAGGTGCAGATTGACAGTGCCTTTTTTTCTATGTGTACAAGACCTTTGTGCCATGAAATGCTTTACGTTAATCACGTTTACATTGATTACGAACTAAACTACCGACGAGGATGGGATTCGAACCCATGCGTGCAGAGCACAATGGATTAGCAGTCCATCGCCTTAACCACTCGGCCACCTCGTCATGTGTAACCTAGAACCTTGGGCCGTTTCTTGTCTGTGGCTTTTGAGAAGGGCTTAGCCAGATTCCGGCAATCTGGGAGGGCGCACGGAGAGTCTGCCAGGAGTCTGAGTATGTCTGAGCACCACGTCCTCCTGGGGTAATATGCTTCCTTCTGAGAGGCACCACCTTCGGTGACCCCCTTGGTGATTGACGTAGGCCATAGCCATGGCATTGTCCAACTGGATTCCCATCTGAGGTTCTCACAGAAGAAGAGGTATGCAACATTGAAGGGAGGCCTGAATTGTCCTGTGCTCCAGAATGTTGATGGGAAGGCGGGCTCCCTCCAAAGAATAAGTCCCCTGCATTCAAAAGGGCACCCAGGACTGATCTTTAGCCTGATAGGCTGATATGTACAGTGGGAATTTTTCAAGTCGTTGGAGGCAGGGTCTTACCTGGGTCCAGCGCTGGGTCAGTGGGCTACCACGCTTGGGAGACTGAGGGGTGACATTCAGCTTGCGCAATACTGAAAATGTTAGAAATGGATGGACTCCACGGCAGGCACTGCTGAGATTTGAATTTAGGATCTCCTGTTTACTAGACAGGCGCTTTCACCAACTAAGCCACAGCGCCCCACTTGGGGGATAGCTCTTTGTGAGAATTTTTCAAATCTTTGGAGGCAAGGTCTTCCCTCAAGCTAGCACTGGGTTGGAAACCTACCACGCTTGGGAGACTCAAGGCTGCCATTAAGCTTGCGCAAAACTGAAAACGTTATAAATGGAAAGACTCCACGGCAGGCACTGCTGAGATTTGAACTCAGGATCTCCTGTTTACTAGACAGGCGCTTTCACCAACTAAGCCACAGCGCCTCACGTGGTGCACATCCTTTGCAACCCAGTCAAGTGCAGAGTGGGTGCAGGGGGCAGTGCAGGGCGTAACAGGAATGCGGGGGCTGGAGCTGGGGGGGGGGGGTATTGGGGGGGGCGGCTCGCACAGAAGTTAAAGCTGTGGACAGAGGGGAGTACAAAAGTGGGACAGGGTGGGTCTGATTGAGTGCAGAGGGGAGAGCTGTGGATTGGGCCGAGGAGGGGGCATGGAAGGGAGGTAGAATGTCTAGGTCCAGGGTGACAGTGCCTTTTTTTCTATGTGTACAAGACCTTTGTGCCATGAAATGCTTTACGTTAAGCACGTTTACATTGATTACGAACTAAACTACCGACAAGGATGGAATTCGAACCCATGCGTGCAGAGCACAATGGATTAGCAGTCCATCGCCTTAACCACTCGGCCACCTCGTCATGTGTAACCTAGAACCTTGGGCCGTTTCTTGTCTGTGGCTTTTGAGAAGGGCTTAGCCAGATTCCGGCAATCTGGGAGGGCGCACGGAGAGTCTGCCAGGAGTCTGAGTATGTCTGAGCACCACGTCCTCCTGGGGCAATATGCTTCCTTCTGAGAGGCACCACCTTCGGTGACCCCCTTGGTGATTGACGTAGGCCATAGCCATGGCATTGTCCAACTGGATTCCCATCTGAGGTTCTCACAGAAGAAGAGGTATGCAACATTGAAGGGAGGCCTGAATTGTCCTGTGCTCCAGAATGTTGATGGGAAGGCGGGCTCCCTCCAAAGAATAAGTCCCCTGCATTCAAAAGGGCACCCAGGACTGATCTTTAGCCTGATAGGCTGATATGTACAGTGGGAATTTTTCAAGTCGTTGGAGGCAGGGTCTTGCCTGGGTCCAGCGCTGGGTCGGTGGGCTACCACGCTTGGGAGACTGAGGGGTGACATTCAGCTTGCGCAATACTGAAAATGTTAGAAATGGATGGACTCCACGGCAGGCACTGCTGAGATTTGAACTCAGGATCTCCTGTTTACTAGACAGGCGCTTTCACCAACTAAGCCACAGTGCCCCACTTGGGGGATAGCTCTTTGTGAGAATTTTTCAAATCTTTGGAGGCAAGGTCTTTCCTCAAGCTAGCACTGGGTTGGAAACCTACCACGCTTGGGAGACTCAAGGCTGCCATTAAGCTTGCGCAAAACTGAAAACGTTATAAATGGAAAGACTCCGCGGCAGGCACTGCTGAGATTTGAACTCAGGATCTCCTGTTTACTAGACAGGCGCTTTCACCAACTAAGCCACAGCGCCTCACGTGGTGCACATCCTTTGCAACCCAGTCAAGTGCAGAGTGGGTGCAGGGGGCAGTGCAGGGCGTAACAGGAATGCGGGGGCTGGAGCTGGGGGGGGGGGGGGTATTGGGGGGGCGGCTCGCACAGAAGTTAAAGCTGTGGACAGAGGGGAGTACAAAAGTGGGACAGGGTGGGTCTGATTGAGTGCAGAGGGGAGAGCTTTGGATTGGGCCGAGGAGGGGGCATGGAAGGGAGGTAGAATGTCTAGGTCCAGGGTGACAGTGCCTTTTTTTCTATGTGTACAAGACCTTTGTGCCATGAAATGCTTTACGTTAAGCACGTTTACATTGATTACGAACTAAACTACCGACGAGGATGGGATTCGAACCCATGCGTGCAGAGCACAATGGATTAGCAGTCCATCGCCTTAACCACTCGGCCACCTCGTCATGTGTAACCTAGAACCTTGGGCCGTTTCTTGTCTGTGGCTTTTGAGAAGGGCTTAGCCAGATTCTGGCAATCTGGGAGGGCGCACGGAGAGTCTGCCAGGAGTCTGAGTATGTCTGAGCACCACGTCCTCCTGGGGCAATATGCTTCCTTCTGAGAGGCACCACCTTCGGTGACCCCCTTGGTGATTGACGTAGGCCATAGCCATGGCATTGTCCAACTGGATTCCCATCTGAGGTTCTCACAGAAGAAGAGGTATGCAACATTGAAGGGAGGCCTGAATTGTCCTGTGCTCCAGAATGTTGATGGGAAGGCGGGCTCCCTCCAAAGAATAAGTCCCCTGCATTCAAAAGGGCACCCAGGACTGATCTTTAGCCTGATAGGCTGATATGTACAGTGGGAATTTTTCAAGTCGTTGGAGGCAGGGTCTTGCCTGGGTCCAGCGCTGGGTCGGTGGGCTACCACGCTTGGGAGACTGAGGGGTGACATTCAGCTTGCGCAATACTGAAAATGTTAGAAATGGATGGACTCCACGGCAGGCACTGCTGAGATTTGAACTCAGGATCTCCTGTTTACTAGACAGACGCTTTCACCAACTAAGCCACAGCGCCCCACTTGGGGGATAGCTCTTTGTGAGAATTTTTCAAATCTTTGGAGGCAAGGTCTTCCTTCAAGCTAGCACTGGGTTGGAAACCTACCACGCTTGGGAGACTCAAGGCTGCCATTAAGCTTGCGCAAAACTGAAAACGTTATAAATGGAAAGACTCCACGGCAGGCACTGCTGAGATTTGAACTCAGGATCTCCTGTTTACTAGACAGGCGCTTTCACCAACTAAGCCACAGCGCCTCACGTGGTGCACATCCTTTGCAACCCAGTCAAGTGCAGAGTGGGTGCAGGGGGCAGTGCAGAGTGGGTGCAGGGCGTAACAGGAATGCGGGGGCTGGAGCTGGGGGGTATTGGGGGGGGGGGGGGCGGCTCGCACAGAAGTTAAAGCTGTGGACAGAGGGGAGTACAAAAGTGGGACAGGGTGGGTCTGACTGAGTGCAGAGGGGAGAGCTGTGGATTGGGCCGAGGAGGGGGCATGGAAGGGAGGTAGAATGTCTAGGTCCAGGTTGACAGTGCCTTTTTTTCTATGTGTACAAGACCTTTGTGCCATGAAATGCTTTACGTTAAGCACGTTTACATTGATTACGAACTAAACTACCGACGAGGATGGGATTCGAACCCATGCGTGCAGAGCACAATGGATTAGCAGTCCATCGCCTTAACCACTCGGCCACCTCGTCATGTGTAACCTAGAACCTTGGGCCGTTTCTTGTCTGTGGCTTTTGAGAAGGGCTTAGCCAGATTGCGGCAATCTGGGAGGGCGCACGGAGAGTCAGCCAGGAGACTGAGTATGTCTGAGCACCACGTCCTCCTGGGGCAATATGCTTCCTTCTGAGAGGCACCACCTTCGGTGACCCCCTTGGTGATTGACGTAGGCCATAGCCATGGCATTGTCCAACTGGATTTCCATCTGAGGTTCTCACAGAAGAAGAGGTATGCAACATTGAAGGGAGGCCTGAATTGTCCTGTGCTCCAGAATGTTGATGGTGTTAGGTGTGACTACTGCAATCACCTATTCATAAGTTATGTTACCGTTTCCCAATTATTATTAGAGTCTTATCTAAGCAAGGAGACACGGAAAGAAGTTCTCAGTATGTCTGCTCAGACGGTCGCACTCACTCTGAGGTCCTTTATTATCACACAGCTCTTTTTATACACTAAAAAAGACAGGCGTTAAAAATGTTGAAACAAAACAACTTCTATAAAAGGCAATTTCTAAGTGTCTTCTGCTTTTAGAGCTGATGTGGCAGATGACCCTTACGACATGGTTTCCTCTTATGTGTACGTGACTGCACCCATCCGGCCTTAAGGATGATGTGTCTTTAAAACAACTGAAAACAGACGAGATAAGCATTTAGTGAAACATACTGTCAACCATTTTTATTCTTATACCTTGATCCTCACAATTTCCCCCTTTGACATCACCCTTCCCTCTTACCCTGGGTCCACCTGAACAAGTTCTAGTCGGCCTATGTCCAAAGTACTCTCCCTGACCGCGAGTTGTCAGAGGGGTATACACCCATCCCCCTGGATAGTACCAACATCTAAAATTCAGGAAGAGTGGCTTTTCTGACAGATGGGTGATGTCAAGGAACCAAATCCACCTATCTTATCCAACTTATCAACTTACAAAAGTTCCATCTTTTCTACAGCATTTACCTTGGCTTTCTTGCAAAAGCACATGAGCAGTTTAAAGCACGCATAAAGAAGAAATACAAATAAAAGCACCACTATAATTGTCATCGCTGCCTTCTTAAGCCAAGAGAATAACCCTGAGAAGCTAAAAGTTCCACCAAACGGATCCCAGTCACGGCCAATATTACGGGCCTTCTCCTGTAGATCCTTTACTTCCGTGCGGTGTCGTGCAATGATGTCATAATAGTCGGGTATCTCGATGCTGGTGTTATGTATCCAAGTACAACATTCATAGTCTTCTGTAGCCTCACAGAGTCCTGTTAATGCTGCACTCATACTTTCAATCGCTAACTCATGTAATTCTATTTGTTTTGTGATGGCTCTGGTCTCTAGATTTAACTTAGTAATGTCATCAGAGTTTTTCTCCAAAATATCATTAATTATTCCAGTATAGTTATTTAGTCGCTTCATTAAGTCTATACCCCATCCTGTCCAGGACGGGAACCAAGCCCATGCCATGTCCTGCTCTAAGAATATTTCTCTCTTGCTACGATATCTGAGGGGATATCTGGGGTGCATACTAGCTTCTAGTAGGTGATCACCTCGTTCATCACCCACTACTCCCATTACTGGTACCAAACTTGCGAGGTAGCACCATCCCTGAGCCCTTCTAGGTATCCAGGTATAACACTTATTCCCACAACAGATGTATATATTGTTTCCTAGAGCTACTGATCTTGAACTGATATCATTTCTATAACGAGAGGTGTATCCATAGAGGGATAAGTTGGATACTAACCACCTAACATTATTATCCACAATGTTAGTGAGGAAGTCAGATAATGTCTGGTGTGTGCTGGAATTACTGGGGTAGAAGCTTCCATTTAATACGACAATGGACAAATTAAACTTGCTGTCTTGGCATTCTCTATTTCCTTCCGTTGTGTTCCCTAAGTTGAAACACCAGGCAGGGGGAAAGGCGAGACCATTTGATTTAAACATTACTGTCTTGCTGGTATTTGTTCCAGTTATGTTAATGCTACTGTTAGCAAGGTCAGTATAATTTATAGGAACTGCCATCAGTGGTATGTTTGCTGTACTGGGGTGTAATTTACTGCAAATCCAACATTTCTCATATCCTGACTTCCGAGCATAAGCATATTTAAACTTCAGTAATAAAATTTTTTTAGAAAATCCTTCATCCTTGTGAATTTCATTCTGTGAGGTAACCAAACTATTGGTCAGGATTACTGAAACAAAAAGAATAAAAAGATACATGTTGTCATTTGCCAACTGGCTCCTTTTTACAGTGTGAAGCATGGATCCAGGCTGTTTTACCCTCCAACTTGACCGATGTGGGAGTGGTCAGCAGTACTTGATATGGTCCTTCAAACCGTGGCTCTAAAGCTTTTCTGGTATGTTTCTTTACATAGACCCAATCTCCGGGGCTCAGCGAATGAGTACCTGCTATTGAGTTAGGGTCTGGAAGAGAAGAATACACACTTTTGTGGATCTTAGTTAGATGCTGTTGTAATTGTATCACATATGCAGTCAAACTATCACATTGCAATTGCATACTCTGTGGAAAGTATAAACCTAGTCTGGGTGCATTCCCAAAAAGTATTTCATATGGGGATAACCCTGTTTTTCCCGTTGGAGTATACCTTATGGAGAACAAAGCTAAAGGCAGACATTCTGGCCAAGGTTTATTTAACTCTTGCATAGCTTTTTGTATTTTTAACTTTATTGTCCCATTTACTCTTTCTACTGATCCTGAACTCTGTGGGTGGTAAGGGGTGTGGAAACTTTGTTGAACCCCTAACATAGCCATTACATTCTGCATGATTTCTCCTGTAAAGTGTGTTCCCCTATCTGATTCTATGGTTTCAGGAAGACCAAACCTAGGTATTAACTCTGTGATCAGTTTCTTCGCTGTGGCTTTCGCTGTGGCTGACTTCACTGGATAACTTTCTGGCCAGCCTGAAAATAAGCAGATGCACACGAGACAAAATTCAAATGGGCCGCTCTTAGGCATTTGGATATAGTCAATTTGCAGTCTCTGAAAGGGATACTGGGCCCGAACCTGATGTTTACGTGGGGTTTTCACTCTCTGTCCTGGGTTATTTAACAGACAGATTTGGCATGCAGCACAGTAGTTCCTTGCAGTACTACTGAATCCAGGGGCTAGCCATCCTTGGCTTACAATCCTATACATAGAATTGGAGCTGACATGAGTGGGCAAGTGGACAGCCGCTGCCATTGCGGGGTATAGAGAGGCAGGTAGGCATATTCTGCCTCCTTCCCTCCATATATTGTCAAGGCCTGGTGCTGCTCCCATTTTTACCCATCTATCTTTCTCGCTCTCTCCTGCTTGCTCCTGTAGTTTACTCATCTGCTGCCATGTCGGTTCTGGGATGCTCACCTTTACCGTTGCTAAGGTCTCAGGGCTTACTTCCCCTAGAGCTGCTTGTTTTGCAGTTAAATCTGCAAATGCATTTCCTTTTGCCTCAATTGTTTTTGCGCTCGTGTGTGCCGCTATCTTCATAATGGCTACTCTTCTAACTTTTTGAAGATTGTTCAGGACTCTTTTGATTCCTTCACCATGTTTAACAGGTGTGCCTGCTGCTGTAAGGTAACCTCTAGCTTTCCATATGTGGCCATAATCATGTGCAACACCATAAGCATAGGCAGAGTCAGTGTAAATGTTCCCTTCTTGTCCCTCTAAGTGTTCTAAGGCTTTTTCTAAAGCTGTTAGTTCTGCTTCCTGTGCAGACATGTGTGCTGGTAATGACTTTGCCTCAATTACCTGTGTGTCCGTTACCACAGCATAACCTGTGTGATATTTACCTTTGTCATCGGCAAATCTACTACCATCTACAGTGGTGTGAAAAAGTGTTTGCCCCCTTCCTCATTTCCTGTTCCTTTGCATGTTTGTCACACTTAAGTGTTTTTCGGAACATCAAACCAATTTAAACAATAGTCAAGGACAACACAAGTAAACACAAAATGCAATTTGTAAATGAAGGTGTTTATTATTAAAGGTGAAAAAAAATCCAAACCATCATGGCCCTGTGTGAAAAAGTGATTGCCCCCTAAACCTAATAACTGGTTGGGCCACCCTTAGCAGCAACAACTGCAACCAAGCGTTTGCGATAACGTGCAATGAGGCTTTTACAGCGTCCTGGAGGAATTTTGGCACCTTACTGTGTCAAGCAGCTCCTATTTAAGTGATGCCTTGATTGTGAACAGGTGTGGCAATAATCAGGCCTGGGTGTGGCTAGAGAAATTGAACTCAGGTGTGGACAACCACAGTTATAGTATGTTTTAATCCTAAACACACCAGCAAGTCCACCACCGAATGGCTGAAGAAAAACAAAATGAAGACTTTGGAGTGACCTAGCTGAAGTCCTGACCTGAATCCTATTGAGATGTTGTGGTATAACCCTAAAAAGGCCGTTCATGCTCGAAAACCCTCTAATGGAACTGAATTAGGACAATTCTGCAAAGATGAGTGTGCCAAAATTCCTCCAGGACGCTGTAAAAGCCTCATTGCACGTTATCGCAAACGCTTGGTTGCAGTTGTTGCTGCTAAGGGTGGCCCAACCAGTTATTAGGTTTAGGGGGCAATCACTTTTTCACACAGGGCCATGATGGTTTGGATTTTTTTTCACCTTTAATAATAAACACCTTCATTTACAAATTGCATTTTGTGTTTACTTGTGTTGTCCTTGACTATTGTTTAAATTGGTTTGATGTTCCGAAACACTTAAGGCCGCGTACACACGGGCGGACTGTTCGCCCAACCTTGTCCGCTGAACAGTGTTTGGGCGGACAGTCCGCTCGTGTGTGGGCTTTCAGCGGACAGTTTCAGCGGACAGTTGGACGGACAAAGTCTTTCGGAAATTCCGAAAAACTGTCCGCTGAAACTGTGTTTGAGCGAACAGTCCGCCCGTGTGTGGGCCTGTCCGCTGTACTTTCGAAATGAGCGGACTGTTCCCGCTCGGAAAGTCCGCCCATTTCGAGCGCGTGTACAGGTAGGCGGGGCCCGCGAAGGAGACGTCGCGGGCTCCGCCGCCTGGAATGGGCTTAAAGGGGAACCCCAACGCCGAAAAAAATCGGCGTGGGGGTTCCCCCAAAGTCCACACCAGACCCTTGTCCGAGCACGCTACCCGGCCGGCCAGGAAAGGGGGGCGAGCGAGCGCGCCCCCCCCTCCTGAGCCGTACCAGGCCGCGTGCCCTCAACATGGGGGGGTGCCTTGGGGAAGGGGGGGCCGCGCGGCCCCCCCACCCCAAAGCACCTTGTCCCCATGTTGATGAGGACAAGGGCCTCTTCCCGACAACCCTGGCCGTTGGTTGTCGGGGTCTGCGGGCGGGGGGCTTATCGGAATCCGGGAGCGCCCTTTAAGAAGGGGGCCCCCGGATACCGGCCCCCCACCCTATGTGAATGAGTATGGGGTACAATGTACCCCTACCCATTCACCTGTGAAATAAAGTACAAAAAAAAACACAACACAGGGGAAAAAATATTTTATTGCACAGCTCCGGGGGTCTTCCGTCTTCGGGGGTCTTCTCGCCGGACTCCTCCGCTATGTGTGTGTAGCTCTTTTACTAGCGGAGGAGTCCGGCTTTCTTCCTCCCCGCCGCCGGCCTCTTCTCCCGACTTCGGGGGTCTTGTCCCCCTCTTCGGTTCTTCTGCCGGGCCACCGCGCCTTCTTGTAGCTCTTTTACAGGCGGTGGCCCGGTCTTCTGTCGCCGCTGCCTTCCGTTCTTCTGTCGCCGCCTTCGGTTCTTCTGCCGGGCCACCGCGCCTTCTTGTAGCTCTTTTACAGGCGGTGGCCCGGTCTTCTGTCGCCGCTGTCGCTGTCGCCGCCTTCCGTTCTTGTTCTTCTTCTTGTTCTTCTTCTTCTTCTCCAGGCGATGTTGACACGTCGCTCCCTCCGGCCGGAATGCCAGAGCCGCGCTGTGCGGTCACTTATATAGTGACAATGGGGCGGGGTCACATGGTATATGTCACATGGGTTGGTCACATGGGTTGATGTCACATGGGGACTATGACATCGTAAGGGGGCGGGGTCACCATGTGACCAACCCATGTGACATATACCATGTGACCCCGCCCCATTGTCACTATATAAGTGACCGCACAGCGCGGCTCTGGCATTCCGGCCGGAGGGAGCGACGTGTCAACATCGCCTGGAGAAGAAGAAGAAGAACAAGAAGAAGAACAAGAACGGAAGGCGGCGACAGCGACAGCGGCGACAGAAGACCGGGCCACCGCCTGTAAAAGAGCTACAAGAAGGCGCGGTGGCCCGGCAGAAGAACCGAAGGCGGCGACAGAAGAACGGAAGGCAGCGGCGACAGAAGACCGGGCCACCGCCTGTAAAAGAGCTACAAGAAGGCGCGGTGGCCCGGCAGAAGAACCGAAGAGGGGGACAAGACCCCCGAAGTCGGGAGAAGAGGCCGGCGGCGGGGAGGAAGAAAGCCGGACTCCTCCGCTAGTAAAAGAGCTACAAGAAGATAGCGGAGGAGTCCGGCGAGAAGACCCCCGAAGACGGAAGACCCCCGGAGCTGTGCAATAAAATATTTTTTCCCCTGTGTTGTGTTTTTTTTTTGTACTTTATTTCACAGGTGAATGGGTAGGGGTACATTGTACCCCATACTCATTCACATAGGGTGGGGGGCCGGTATCCGGGGGCCCCCTTCTTAAAGGGGGCTCCCGGATTCCGATAAGCCCCCCGCCCGCAGACCCCGACAACCAACGGCCAGGGTTGTCGGGAAGAGGCCCTTGTCCTCATCAACATGGGGACAAGGTGCTTTGGGGTGGGGGGGCCGCGCGGCCCCCCCTTCCCCAAGGCACCCCCCATGTTGAGGGCACGCGGCCTGGTACGGCTCAGGAGGGGGGGCGTGCTCGCTCGCCCCCCTTTCCTGGCCGGCCGGGTAGCGTGCTCGGACAAGGGTCTGGTGTGGACTTTGGGGGAACCCCCACGCCGATTTTTTTCGGCGTTGGGGTTCCCCTTTAAGCGCTTTCCAGGCGGCGGAGCCCGCGACGTCTCCTTCGCGGGCCCCGCCTACCTGTACACGCGCTCGAAATGGGCGGATTTGCCTCCTCCTTACGTGGGCGAGTCCGTTCATTTCAAAAGTTGAGCGAACTGTTTGCCCAACCTTGTTCGTCAAACAGTCCGCTCGTGTGTGGGCAAGTCCGCTCATGCAAATTTTGAGCGGACTGTTTGCCGAAACTGTTTGACGAACAAGGTTGGGCAAACAGTCCGCGCGTGTGTACGCGGCCTTAAGTGTGACAAACATGCAAAGGAACAGGAAATGAGGAAGGGGGCAAACACTTTTTCACACCACTGTATGTACAGTGTGTGTTCTGCATTTGCAATGGGTGTGTCTGTGACATGTGGGAACCCCGTGATCTCTTGTTCCATAAGTTGAAAACAATCGTGTTCATCAGATGTTATGTCATGAAATGAAAGTGTGTCAGAATCCTGAGTTTCTTGTGCTGTGCCTTCACCATTAATCCCCCCTGTCAAGTCTGTCTGTAAGGGTAGAAGTTGTGCTAAGTTAAAGGAAGTGCATCGCTGGAAGGTAACATTGGGAGGTAGGAGCAAGGTGCATTGCAGACGCAGCTGCCTCGCCATTGATATGTGCTTTGGCTGAACTTGTGACAAGATGGCGTATATGTCATGTGTGGTATGTACCACTACAGGATTGTCTAAGACAATTTCTGAGGATTTGTCAATGATAATTGACACTGCTGCGACTGCTCGTACACAGGACGGTGATCCTCTAGAGACAGGATCGAGAGCCGCTGAGAAATATGCTACCGGCCTTTGTTTGATGTGTTGTTGTGTCAACACCCCTGTTGCGTGTCCCGTGATTTCAGCAATGTACAAATGAAATGTTTTGGTATAGTCAGGGATCCCGATCGCAGGTGCCGAAATTAGTAACTTTCTTAAGGTGCTAAAAGACTTATGACCTGCTTCTGTGAGTACATAGGGTACTATTTTCAAGCAATCATATAATGGCTGCATCAGAGAACTGGCATGTGGTATCCATTGTCTACAATATGACACTATTCCCAGAAACATACGAAGTTGCTTAAAGTTGCGTGGGACATTCATTTGTCTTATGGCCTGGACTCGTTCTTCAGTGAGGTGTCGAGTACCCTGGGATATACAGTGGCCCAAAAAGACAACCTTTTTCTGGCATACCTGTAACTTAGTTCTATTCACTTTGCACCCTTTTTCAGCCAGGAATTGTAACAATGATAGAGTGGCTTTTAAACAAGTATCGTTATCCGGACAACATAACAATAGGTCATCTACATATTGCAACAATACACAAGTGTCAGGTGGTTGCCATTCCCCCAACACTGTCTGTAGGGCTTGCGAGTATAGAGTTGGCGAATGCGCCATTCCTTGCGGTAGGCGTGTCCAGGTCAACTGGCGGTTTTTGAGACGGAACGCAAACCACGGTTGACATTCCTCCGCCAGGGGTACAGAAAAGAAAGCATTAGCCAAGTCTATAACAGTAAATGAGGAGCTATCTGATGGTACTTCTGAAAGTAAAGTATGCGGGTTTGGTACTAGTGGCGTTATTGGGGCCAATATTTTGTTTACCGCCCTTAGGTCTTGTACCATTCTATACTTTACTGGGCCATCCCCCAATGTCTTTTTCTTGACCGGATACAATGGGGTATTGGCTGGTGACTGTATTTCTTTTAATGCTCCACTTTTGAGTAGAGCCTCCACTTGTAGTTCTATAGCTGCTTCCTGGGGCGCACTGAGTGGGTACTGTTTCTGCTGGGGGAGAACTGCTCCTGGAATCAGCTGTAGAGTAACCGGGGGTATGGGCAAAAGCCCAACGTCTGCTGGATGTGTTTCCCATAGCCCTTCCGGAAGGCTAGACAGAATTTGATCTATTTCTGGCGAGGGTGTATTGGACAGTTCTGGTTCTACTTCCAAACATTGTATTTTATTACAGATTTCTATACCCTCTGGGTCATCTCCTATTGCTAAGGTGACCATACCATCTGGATGATAAGTAATGTTTGCTCCTATTTTCTGAAGAATATCTGCTCCTAATAAATTAGTAGGGGCTCCTCTGGAAATCAAAAAGCGTGACAAAAACATGTGATTCCCTATTTTTACTTTTAAAGGTTTAGTCAGTGGGGCATCGGACAAAAGACCGTCATAACCACTTATGGGTATGGTGTCACGGGAGGTCATGTGTGGAGGGACTACTGAATCAGATAATAAGCTGCGTGATGCTCCTGTGTCAACTAAACAAGGAATATGTTTACCTTCCACCTTCATCAACATGTGGAGCATTTTATTCTCTGATTCAGCTAGGACTGGGGCAAGTCATGCGGTCGGATCGTCCCTATCGTTGGTACGCCTCTGTCTGTAGTCCCTCGTGTCTCTGTCCGTGTTTCCTTCCTGTTCGTCTTTTATTCTTTTCCTACAGTCTCTTTTTATATGTCCCACCTTGTTGCAGTAATAACAGGTAAGAGGTTTACAGGAGGAATTCCCTCCTTCATTGACCCGGGCAACAGTGTTAACTCCCGGTGTCCTTCTGGGTTTAGTTTCTGCTAAATCAGCCTCTATGCCTTGTGCTTTCTGCAACAATGTTCCTCTGTCCCGTATGGCTCTCCATTCGGGAGTACATGCCTTCAGTTTGTCACCTATTTGGGGTACTAGTCCTTCCATAAACTGTCGATTGAAAGCCCTAATGGTGACGGGTAAGGCTAAATCTAGACCTTCGTCAGCCATCATGCTTTCCATGTTGAGGTAAAATTCTGTAACAGTCTGACCTGGGGCCTGTTTTATGGGCGCTGTCGAACCCCTTTCCTGCTGTTTCCTTTGGCAAAATTCTCGTAACTGATTAATAAACAGGAGTCTAGAGTCTATATGACGGGGGTGTACTCCTGGTGGATTTGTCGCTGGATCCCCTTGTGGTCTATGTGGAGCAATTTCATTCATAAATTGATTAAACATTGTTAGTGTCATTTTATGTCTACACAAATCTTCCCCATCTTGCCAAGTTGCTTCATGTGTGTCTAGTAATTGTGTCACGAATCTACAGAATGCGGCAGGTTTTGCTACGGGATCAGGAGCATTCTGTATTAATGCCATAAGAGTGTCAGCCGACCAAGGTGCCCATGTCCTCAGAACGACTTGTTGAGTCACTGTAGGTGGCTGTCCTGCTTGACCCGCATTTGGATTATTTACTTGTATTACCCTAGTCCGACTGTGGACTGGAGCTACGGACTCTGGTCTTTGAGCTCCGCAATGTACACATTCCTGTGCCCAGTCTGTATTCTGGGTACCGCATACTCGGCATACCCATCCTCTTCCTCTTAAGGAAGGATAAAGTTTTGGTCTTTCGCTACCCGGTGTGGTAGTGGTATAAGGAGGTGGAGTACCTTCCGTTTTTACTCCATCCTCGGGAACAGAAGGGAGACTCTTGCGTCGGACCTTCATGTCCCATCCACCCTGTTCATGACAATACTTCCATCCCTCCTCTTTAGCCCTGTTGGAAACCTTAATTAAACATTGTATTTGTGATACCCATCTGTTCTGCAGGACCTCTCCCTGTCTGTCTCTCTTTATATTCCCCCAACCTTCTACACTTAGCCCATTTTCTCCATCCATTCCAAATTTCTTGAGAACCCTATTCGTGCCCTGTGCCTTGTCCTTCCCATACAACATTGTAATTATGTCTTTAACAGCATAACATTTCTGAGATTCCTCCTGGGGTTTACCATGTGTCTGGCCCATTTTGACAGTCCTGCCTAGGTGGCGTTTGGATCACTTACTAAGTGTCTCGTTGCCTTCTCCTCCTAGGGTGCCAAAATACTAAAACTTTGTCTGGGGTACTTATTCTGAAACCGAACTACTTTTACACCCCAACCAGATAAATGCGACTACTAATACAACAGAAACAATAATCACAATCATCACTTGTAGGTGGCCAAACACATATGACTAGATCTCCGGGACTTTGTGGAGACCTTATTCCCTTCCCTTTAACATGGAATTTCTCAGCAATCGTTTCTTATTCCTGCTTTATTGAGGCAGTCAGGACTTATACTTTCAACCCGTTTTTAGGCTCATGAATCAAAAAGCGTATATCAAACTTAAGTGTCGGACCCCCAAGTACTCTTACGAGTTAAGGGCGCATTCCGTTACCCATTGGGATGATATATGTTTCAATTCACACCATACAAACAGGGCTTATCTCAGTCACAACAGACAGATGACAAGGAGACAGACAAGAAACAACGGTAACATAAGTCAAATATTAAATTCAAGACTCGCTTACTACAGAGGTTGGTTTTACCTGAAGAACAATACAGACAGATCGGGTGGGCACAAATCTAAGAAGCACAGAGTTTATAAGAAAATAAAGCTTTTCTTACCTGCGCAGGTTTTGTCTGTGGTTCCTGATGTGCCCGACCTCTTCGTTCCGTCCTTATGTTCGTTCGCCTCTTGTAGTTTCTTTAGCGAAGTCCCTTGTTCGTGCGCCAAAAATGTTAGGTGTGACTACTGCAAGTCACCTATTCATAAGTTATGTTACCGTTTCCCAATTATTATTAGAGTCTTATCTAAGCAAGGAGACACGGAAAGAAGTTCTCAGTATGTCTGCTCAGACGGTCGCACTCACTCTGAGGTCCTTTATTATCACACAGCTCTTTTTATACACTAAAAAAGACAGGCGTTAAAAATGTTGAAACAAAACAACTTCTATAAAAGGCAATTTCTAAGTGTCTTCTGCTTTTAGAGCTGATGTGGCAGATGACCCTTACGACATGGTTTCCTCTTATGTGTACGTGACTGCACCCATCCGGCCTTAAGGATGATGTGTCTTTAAAACAACTGAAAACAGACGAGATAAGCATTTAGTGAAACATACTGTCAACCATTTTTATTCTTATACCTTGATCCTCACAATGGGAAGGCGGGCTCCCTCCAAAGAATAAGTCCCCTGCATTCAAAAGGGCACCCAGGACTGATCTTTAGCCTGATAGGCTGATATGTACAGTGGGAATTTTTCAAGTCATTGGAGGCAGGGTCTTGCCTGGGTCCAGCGCTGGGTCGGTGGGCTACCATGCTTGGGAGACTGAGGGGTGACATTCAGCTTGCGCAATACCGAAAATGTTAGAAATGGATGGACTCCACGGCAGGCACTGCTGAGATTTGAACTCAGGATCTCCTGTTTACTGGACAGGCGCTTTCACCAACTAAGCCACAGCGCCCCACTTGGGGGATAGCTCTTTGTGAGAATTTTTCAAATCTTTGGAGGCAAGGTCTTCCCTCAAGCTAGCACTGGGTTGGAAACCTACCACGCTTGGGAGACTCAAGGCTGCCATTAAGCTTGCGCAAAACTGAAAACTTTATAAATGGAAAGACTCCACGGCAGGCACTGCTGAGATTTGAACTCAGGATCTCCTGTTTACTAGACAGGCGCTTTCACCAACTAAGCCACAGCGCCTCACGTGGTGCACATCCTTTGCAACCCAGTCAAGTGCAGAGTGGGTGCAGGGGGCAGTGCAGGGCGTAACAGGAATGCGGGGGCTGGAGCTGGGGGGGGGGGGTATTGGGGGGGCGGCTCGCACAGAAGTTAAAGCTGTGGACAGAGGGGAGTACAAAAGTGGGACAGGGTGGGTCTGATTGAGTGCAGAGCTGTGGATTGGGCCGAGGAGGGGGCATGGAAGGGAGGTAGAATGTCTAGGTCCAGGGTGACAGTGCCTTTTTTTCTATGTGTACAAGACCTTTGTGCCATGAAATGCTTTACGTTAAGCACGTTTACATTGATTACGAACTAAACTACCGACGAGGATGGGATTCGAACCCATGCGTGCAGAGCACAATGGATTAGCAGTCCATCGCCTTAACCACTCGGCCACCTCGTCATGTGTAACCTAGAACCTTGGGCCGTTTCTTGTCTGTGGCTTTTGAGAAGGGCTTAGCCAGATTCCGGCAATCTGGGAGGGCGCACGGAGAGTCTGCCAGGAGTCTGAGTATGTCTGAGCACCACGTCCTCCTGGGGCAATATGCTTCCTTCTGAGAGGCACCACCTTCGGTGACCCCCTTGGTGATTGACGTAGGCCATAGCCATGGCATTGTCCAACTGGATTCCCATCTGAGGTTCTCACAGAAGAAGAGGTATGCAACATTGAAGGGAGGCCTGAATTGTCCTGTGCTCCAGAATGTTGATGGGAAGGCGGGCTCCCTCCAAAGAATAAGTCCCCTGCATTCAAAAGGGCACCCAGGACTGATCTTTAGCCTGATAGGCTGATATGTACAGTGGGAATTTTTCAAGTCGTTGGAGGCAGGGTCTTGCCTGGGTCCAGCGCTGGGTCGGTGGGCTACCACGCTTGGGAGACTGAGGGGTGACATTCAGCTTGCGCAATACTGAAAATGTTAGAAATGGATGGACTCCACGGCAGGCACTGCTGAGATTTGAACTCAGGATCTCCTGTTTACTAGAAAGGCGCTTTCACCAACTAAGCCACAGCGCCCCACTTCCCCCTTAGTTGGTGATAGCTCTTTGTGAGAATTTTTCAAATCTTTGGAGGCAAGGTCTTCCCTCAAGCTAGCACTGGGTTGGAAACCTACCACGCTTGGGAGACTCAAGGCTGCCATTAAGCTTGCGCAAAACTGAAAACGTTATAAATGGAAAGACTCCACGGCAGGCACTGCTGAGATTTGAACTCAGGATCTCCTGTATTACTAGACAGGCGCTTTCACCAACTAAGCCACAGCGCCTCACGTGGTGCACATCCTTTGCAACCCAGTCAAGTGCAGAGTGGGTGCAGAGTGGGTGCAGGGGGCAGTGCAAGGCGTAACAGGAATGCGGGGGCTGGAGCTGGGGGGGGGGGGTATTGGGGGGGCGGCTCGCACAGAAGTTAAAGCTGTGGACAGAGGGGAGTACAAAAGTGGGACAGGGTGGGTCTGATTGAGTGCAGAGCTGTGGATTGGGCCGAGGAGGGGGCATGGAAGGGATGTCTAGGTCCAGGGTGACAGTGCCTTTTTTTCTATGTGTACAAGACCTTTGTGCCATGAAATGCTTTACGTTAAGCACGTTTACATTGATTACGAACTAAACTACCGACGAGGATGGGATTCGAACCCATGCGTGCAGAGCACAATGGATTAGCAGTCCATCGCCTTAACCACTCGGCCACCTCGTCATGTGTATCCTAGAACCTTGGGCCGTTTCTTGTCTGTGGCTTTTGAGAAGGGCTTAGCCAGATTCCGGCAATCTGGGAGGGCGCACGGAGAGTCTGCCAGGAGTCTGAGTATGTCTGAGCACCACGTCCTCCTGGGGCAATATGCTTCCTTCTGAGAGGCACCACCTTCGGTGACCCCCTTGGTGATTGACGTAGGCCAGTGATGGAAAACATTGGCACTCCAGATGTTTTGGAACTACATTTCCCATGATGCTCATGCACTCTGCAGTGTAGTGAAGCATCATGGGAAATGTAGTTCCAAAACATCTGGGGTGCCAAGGTTCGCCATCACTGACGTAGGCCATAGCCATGGCATTGTCCAACTGGATTCCCATCTGAGGTTCTCACAGAAGAAGAGGTATGCAACATTGAAGGGAGGCCTGAATTGTCCTGTGCTCCAGAATGTTGATGGGAAGGCGGGCTCCCTCCAAAGAATAAGTCCCCTGCATTCAAAAGGGCACCCAGGACTGATCTTTAGCCTGATAGGCTGATATGTACAGTGGGAATTTTTCAAGTCGTTGGAGGCAGGGTCTTGCCTGGGTCCAGCGCTGGGTCGGTGGGCTACCACGCTTGGGAGACTGAGGGGTGACATTCAGCTTGCGCAATACTGAAAATGTTAGAAATGGATGGACTCCACGGCAGGCACTGCTGAGATTTGAACTCAGGATCTCCTGTTTACTAGACAGGCGCTTTCACCAACTAAGCCACAGCGCCCCACTTGGGGGATAGCTCTTTGTGAGAATTTTTCAAATCTTTGGAGGCAAGGTCTTCCCTCAAGCTAGCACTGGGTTGGAAACCTACCACACTTGGGAGACTCAAGGCTGCCATTAAGCTTGCGCAAAACTGAAAACGTTATAAATGGAAAGACTCCACGGCAGGCACTGCTGAGATTTGAACTCAGGATCTCCTGTTTACTAGACAGGCGCTTTCACCAACTAAGCCACAGCGCCTCACGTGGTGCACATCCTTTGCAACCCAGTCAAGTGCAGAGTGGGTGCAGGGGGCAGTGCAGGGCGTAACAGGAATGCGGGGGCTGGAGCTTGGGGGGGGCGGCTCGCACAGAAGTTAAAGCTGTGGACAGAGGGGAGTACAAAAGTGGGACAGGGTGGGTCTGATTGAGTGCAGAGCTGTGGATTGGGCTGAGGAGGGGGCATGGAAGGGAGGTAGAATGTCTAGGTCCAGGGTGACAGTGCCTTTTTTTCTATGTGTACAAGACCTTTGTGCCATGAAATGCTTTACGTTAAGCACGTTTACATTGATTACGAACTAAACTACCGACGAGGATGGGATTTGAACCCATGCGTGCAGAGCACAATGGATTAGCAGTCCATCGCCTTAACCACTCGGCCACCTCGTCATGTGTAACCTAGCACCTTGGGCCGTTTCTTGTCTGTGGCTTTTGAGAAGGGCTTAGCCAGATTCCGGCAATCTGGGAGGGCGCACGGAGAGTCTGCCAGGAGTCTGAGCACCACGTCCTCCTGGGGCAATATGCTTCCTTCTGAGAGGCACCACCTTCGGTGTCCCCCTTGGTGATTGACGTAGGCCATAGCCATGGCATTGTCCAACTGGATTCCCATCTGAGGTTCTCACAGAAGAAGAGGTATGCAACATTGAAGGGAGGCCTGAATTGTCCTGTGCTCCAGAATGTTGATGGGAAGGCGGGCTCCCTCCAAAGAATAAGTCCCCTGCATTCAAACGGGCACCCAGGACTGATCTTTAGCCTGATAGGCTGATATGTACAGTGGGAATTTTTCAAGTCGTTGGAGGCAGGGTCTTGCCTGGGTCCAGCGCTGGGTCGGTGGGCTACCATTCTTGGGAGACTGAGGGGTGACATTCAGCTTGCGCAATACTGAAAATGTTAGAAATGGATGGACTCCACTGCAGGCACTGCTGAGATTTGAACTCAGGATCTCCTGTTTACTAGACAGGCGCTTTCACCAACTAAGCCACAGCGCCCCACTTGGGGGATAGCTCTTTGTGAGAATTTTTCACGTGAGAATTAAGCACGTTTACATTGATTACGAACTAAACTACCGATGAGGATGGGATTCGAACCCATGCGTGCAGAGCACAATGGATTAGCAGTCCATCGCCTTAACCACTCGGCCACCTTGTCATGTGTAACCTAGAACCTTGGGCCGTGTAATATTTCTTTAAATTTCGTACCTGGGGGGTGTGTATAGTATGCCTGTGAAGGGGCGTATGCTTCCCGTGCTTAGAACTGACCCTGCACAAAGTGTCATTTCTGCAGAAAAAAAATTAATTTAAAACCACTCGCTGCTATAATGAATTGTCGGCTCCTGTAATACAGAGAATACTCATTGAAAGTCATTGATAAAAAAAAAAAAAAAAGCGTGAGGTTCTCCCAAATTCAACTACCAGGCCCTTCAGGTCTGGTATGGATATTAAGGGGAACCCCGCGTCAAATTAAAAAAAAAATTGACATGGGGTCCCCCTAAAAATCCATACCAGACCCTTTATCCAAGCATGCAACCTGGTAGGCCGCAGGAAAAGAGGGGTGGATGAGAGAGCGCCGCCCCTCCTGAACCGTACCAGGCCACATGCCCTCAACCTTGGGAGGATGCTTTGGGGGTCTGCGACCCCTCAAAGCACCATGTCCCCATGTTGATGGGGACAAGGGCCTCATCCCCACAACCCTGGCCGGTGGTTGTGGGGGTCTGTGGGTGGGGGGCTTATCAGAATCTGGAAGCCCCATTTAACAAGGGGACCCCCAGATCCCGCCCCCCTGTTTGAAATGGTAAGGGGGTACAAAAGTACCCCTACCATTTCACAAAGAAAGTGTAAAAAATAGTTAAATAAGACAAACACACTTTTGAAAAATTCCTTTATTAAAAATTAAAAAAAAGGAAACCTGCGTTACATCAGAGGGGGGCAGGGTCACCCATACATCATTGGGGAAGCCCGGCCCGGCCCGGCTTCCCCAATCGCGTCAGAGAGGGGCGGGGTCAGGTGGCGGGTGGCCCCGCCCTCCGCATATAACAAACGTCAAGCCGACGGGATCCCCACAGTGTCTCCTCCGTGGAGACAGAAGATGGATGGATGCGCTGCGCTGGATCAGATCAGCCATCGCTGGACCCCGGAGAGATGGTCATCCGTCGCTGGATAGCAAGAGTGGATTACCACCGCTGGAATCTTTTTTTTATGTTTTTTATTTTTAATAAAGGAATTTTTCAAAAGTGAGTTTGTCTTATTTAACTATTTTTTACACTTTCTTTGTGAAATAGTAGGGGTGCTTTTGTACCCTCTTACCATTTCAAATGGGGGGCGGGATCTGGGGGTCCCCTTGTTAAAGGGGGCTTCCAGATTCTGATAAGCCCCCCGCCCGCAGACCCCCACAACCACCGGCCAGGGTTGTGGGGATGAGGCCCTTCTCCACATCAACATGGGGACATGGTGCTTTGAGGGGTCACAGACCCCCAAAGCATCCTCCCAAAGTTGAGGGCATGTGGCCTGATACGTTTCAGGAGGGGGGGGGCGCTCTCTCGTCCCCCCCTCTTTTCCTGCGGCCTGCCAGGTTGCGTGCTCGGATAAAGGGTCTGGTATGGATTTTTAGGGGAACCCCCACGTCAATTTTTTTTTAATTTGACGCGGGGTTCCCCTTAATATCCATACCAGACCTGAAGGGCCTGGTAGTTGAATTTGGGGGAACCCCACGCTTTTTTTTTTTTTATCAATGACTTTCAATGAGTGTTCTCTGTATTACGGGAGCCGACAATTCATTATAGCGCGATTGATTTTAAATGAATTTTTTTTCTGCAGAAATGACACTTTGTGCAGTGTCCCTGCACAAAGTGTCATTTCTGCAGAAGAAAAATTCATTTAAAATCTAAGCACGGGAAACATGCGCCACTTCACAGGCAAACTATAGATACCCCCCAGGTACGAAATTTAAAGGAATATTACACTTTTATTGTTTCACTTTAATCATTATTAAAATCAGTGCTCCTGAAAAAACAGCAGTTTTTAAAACTTTTTTTTGCATTGATACATGTCCCCTGGGGCAGGACCCAGGTCCCCAAACACTTTTTTAGGACAGTAACTTGCATATTAGCCTTTAAATTTAGCACTTTAGATTTTGAACGTTCAAGTCCCATAGACTTTAATAGGGTTCTAAAGTTCACACGAAGTTTAGGTCTGTTCGCAGGTTCTGGTGCGAACCGAACAGGGAGGTGTTCGGCTCATCCTTAATGTAGAGCATCCCTGAGCTGAGTCATCCATGATACACTGTTTTTTTTAAAAAATGTCTCTGTTTTTTTTACTCTTTTTTTATTCTCTCCTATGTTATATATGTATTATAACAAAATGGAAATGTATGAGTCATTTGCCTAATTGTGATGTAATTAGATCATACTAGACAGTGTAATCATTATGCTCTGAGGCATTTAATGTATGTTTTTTGTTTTTATAAATAAATATTGTTAAAATTATTTTAAAGACTTTGTATCTATGTCTAAAAAGTCCATCACCGTCAACAATAGTTGTCTTGTTTTTTAGTAAGTTCAAATATCGGGGCGTGGCATGCTTATTATGTAGTGTATCCACAGTACCACTCTGTGTCTGATACGCCTTTAACCACTTCAATACAGGGCATTTATACAGCTTCCTTACCAGACCAATTTTGAGTTTTCAGCGCTCTCACACTTTGAATGCCAGTTACTCAGTCATGCAACACTGTACCCAAACAACATTGTTATAATTTTTTTTCATACAAATAGAGCTTTCTTTTGGTGGTATTTAATCACCACAGGGTTTTTATTTTTTGCGGCATAAGTGAAAAAAGAGCGAAAATTTTGAAAATAAAACACTTTTATTTAGTTTCTATGATAAAATTTTGCAAATAAGTCATTTTTTTTCATAAATTTGGGCCAAAATTTATACGGCTACATCTCTTTGGTAAAAATAAACCAAATTAGTGGATATTATTTAGTCTCTTTGAAAGTTATAGAGTCTACAAGCTATGGTGCAAATCATTGAAAATTGATCACATCTGATCACACCTGATGCACTGATGGCCTATCTCATTGTTTGAGGCTCTGAAATGTCAGGAAAGTACAAATACCCCCCAAATGACCCCTTTTTGAAAAGTAGACAGTCCAAGGTATTTAGTAAGAGGTATGGTGAGTTTTTTGAAGTTGTAATTTTTTCCCACAATTCTTGGGAAAAAGAAGAATGGTTTTTTTTGTTTTTTGTTTTTACAAAAATGTCTTAACAAGTTATTTCTCATACACAGCATATGCATACTTCCAATTACACCCCAAAATACATTCTGCAACTCTTCCCGAGTATGGCGATACCACATGTGTGGGACTTTTACACAGACTGGCCACACAGAGAAGTCCAAAATGCAGGGAGCACCGTCAGGGGTTCTAGGAGCATAAATTACACCTCTAATTTCCTAACGACCTATTACATTTGTGAAGGCCCTGGAGCACCAGGACAATGGAATTACCCACGAAATGACCCAATTTTGGAAAGCAAACACCCCAATGTATATTCTATGAGGCATAATGAGTCTTTTGAACAGTTAATTTTTTTCCACAAGTCTTCGGAAAACGTGGAAAGAAAATGAAAACATATTTTTTTTAAACAAAGTGGTCAGTTTATAAGATATTTCTAACTCAAAGCATGTACATAGCAAAAATTACACCCCAAAATACATTCTTCTACTCATCCCGAGTATGGCGATACCACCTGTGTGTGTGACTTTTACACAACGTGTCCACATACAGAGGCCCAACATGCAGGTGTTCTAGGAGCATAAATGACACCTCTAATTTCCTAACGACCTATTACATTTGTGAAGGCCCCAGAGCACCAGGACAATGCAATTACCCACGAAATGACCCCATTTTGGAAAACAAACACCCCAAAGTATATTCTATGAAGCATTATGAGTCTTTTGAGCGGTTAATTTTTTTACACAAGTCTTCAGAAAACGTGAAAAGAAAATTAAAATCTTTTTTTTTTTTTTACACAAAGTTGTCCATTTATAAGATATTTCTAACACATAGCATGTATATAGCAAAAATTACACCCCAAAACACATTCTGCTACTCCTCCTGAGTATTGCGATACCACATGTGTGAGACTTTTACACAGTCTGGCCATATACAGAGGTCCAACATGGAAGTGGTACCTTCAGGCGTTCTAGGAGCATAAATTACACATCTCATTTCGTTCCTACCTATCACACTTTTGAAGGTCCTGGAGCACCAGGACAATAGAATTACCCACAAAATGACCCCATTTTGGAAAGCAAACGCCCCAATATGTATTCTATGAGGCATGGGCTGCAATTAGGTACTCGGATACTCTGACAGGCGAGTGACAGGTACTCTGTTACTCCGACGGGCTGGTGACAGGTACTTGGGTACTCCGACGGGCTGGGGACAGGCATTCGGGTACTCAGATGAACTGTGACAGGTACTTGGGTACTCAGATGAACTGTGACAGGTACTCAGGTACTCGGGTGGGCTGTGACAGGTACTCAGGTACTCGGGTACTCAGATGGACTGTGACAGGTACTCAGGTACTCAGATGGGCTGTGACAGGTACTCAGGTACTCGGGTACTCAGATGTACTGGGACAGGTACTCAGGTACTCGGGTACTCAGATGGGCTGGGACAGGTACTCAGGTACTCGGGTACTCAGATGGGCTGGGACAGGTACTCAGATGGGCTGACAGATACTCAGGTACTCGGGGTACACAGATGGGCTGGGACAGGTACTCGGGTACTCAGATGGCCTGGGACAAGTACTCAGGTACACAGATTGGCTGGGACAGGCACTCGGGTACTCAGATGGGCTGACAGATACTCAGGTACTCGGGTACTCAGATGGGCTGGGACAGGTACTCGGGTACTCAGATGGGCTGGGACAGGTACTCGGGTACTCAGATGGGCTGGGACAGGTACTCAGGTACTCGGGTACTCAGATGGCCTGGGACAGGTACTCGGGTACTCAGATGGGCTGACAGATACTCAGGTACTCGGGTACACAGATGGGCTGGGACAGTTACTCGGGTACTCAGATGGGCTGAGACAGGTACTCGGGTACACAGATGGGCTGACAGATACTCAGGTACTCGGGTACTCAGATGGGCTGGGACAGGTACTCGGGTACTCAGATGGGCTGGGACAGGTACTCAGGTACACAGATGGGCTGGGACAGGTACTTGGGTACTCAGATGGGCTGGGACAGGTACTCGGGTGCACAGATGGGCTGACAGATACTCAGGTATTCGGGTACTCAGATGGGCTGGGACAGGTACTCAGGTACTCGGGTACTCAGATGGGCTGGGACAGGTACTCAGGTACTCGGGTACTCAGATGGGCTGACAGATACTCAGGTATTTGGGTACACAGATGGGCTGGGACAGTTACTTGGGTACTCAGATGGGCTGGGACAGGTACTCGGGTACACAGATGGGCTGACAGATTCTCAGGTACTCGGGTACTCAGATGGGCTGGGACAGGTACTCGGGTACTCAGATGGGCTGGGACAGGTACTCGGGTACTCAAATGGGCTGGGACAGGTACTCGGGTACTCAGATGGGCTGTGATGGGTGATGACAGGTACTTTGATGGGTGGTGACAGGTCCTCTTTATTGGGGGGGTAATCAGTGTGTGTTGGTGTACACTGTGCGGTAACGAGATGTTACCGCAATCTCCTCCTCACACACGATCAGTGTGTGAGGAGGAGAACCCAGTAACATCTCGTTACCGCGGTTTGTTTACATTCTGTGACCGGCTGTGATTTGACACAGCCAGTCACGCGGTAAAGAGCCAATTTAATTGGCTCTTTACTGCGATCAGGGTTGGGCTGTGTCAGGGTGACAAGCCGCATCCCCGATCGGCGCTCTGCACGGGCCCTAGGCGCGTGCACGAGCCCTATAACAGCACAGTACATGTGACCAGCTGTGATTGGACACGGCCGGTCATGTTTCGGGGGGGGGGGTCGATGGGGAGGAAAATCCCACAGATCGGGGATCGGCTGTGTCCGAGGGACACAGCTCATCCACGATCGCCGCTTTGCGGGCCCCCGGGGGCCCGCAGGAGCGGCGCAATACCGAGGCCATCATATGACGTCCACCCAGGATGGGAGATCCCATCTGTGACCGTCATTTGACTATGGCCCTGTATTGAAGTGGTTAAATTTAAGTTTACCAACCCAGACGCTGAGTATGTGGATGGCTGGGACTGAATTTCTTTCGACGGTTTAGCAACTGGGGTAGGGAAATTTGCCTGCTAAAATCAGATGGTGGTGTACTGCTAGCAGAGTGGCTGCAAGTATTTGGGACACCTATTGCTATACCTTCATTCCTCTCAGTGAAGGTTTTTGAGAGGACTGGAGGTACAGTATGGTAGTATGACTTGTTGCCTTATGAGTTTATGTGAAATCTCCATTAATAGCTGTAAAATATTGTAATTATGAATATACAGTATTTAATTTAGCGTGTATCTCTGGTAGACCAACTTGTCTGGTAGACCAGACAAGTTGGTGCCTAGGCTTGTGTATACAAACAATGGGATCCAAGCCTCATTGTTTTGCACATACTCACTTCAAAGGATCCCATGCTCGGATATGCGATGGAGGCCAACCAGTAAACAATTCTTAACTTCCTCGGAAAATTCAAGTTAATCTCCTGCTCAGAATAGTCACAAGGATTTGCATTAAAGGGGATTGACTTATGCAAAGTATAGGGATTGAAGATGTAGCCAGTTCTTAACCAGGAATAGGCAAGCTCACCAATTAGAGCCACGCTATGCCAATCAATGAGGCATCAGCCTGTAATGATATACACAGACTAGATGGGAGGGAAACACACACTTTTATGGGAGAGTAGCCATCAGAATGGAACCTTGGTGCAAAGGGTAATTACGGGAAAGGTCTGCATTTTACTTGTAACTAAATATGTTTGTAGATTAATGTTTTATGGAATATACTCTGTATCACTTCATGTAATTCTGTTATTTTAACTGTAATGGAAATTTGTAGGTTCTGTAGCCTTATGAGTTTATGTGAAATCTCCATTAATACCTGTACAATATTGTAATTAGAAATATATTTCCATTAGATTTAAATATATATTTAAAGTATTGAGTGTTTGTGTTGGTGTTACTGTAATTGGTTCAACTTCAAAGCTTGGCCTTTTGTTTTCCCTGATAACATCTCACCTGGGAAGTAAACAACAGCTTTCGTTGACTCATCCAATCAGGCTGTTCCCAATATACATTGACTAGGTACAGTGACCAATTAGGGAGAATTATATTAGCCACACTACAGAAAGTAGGGGGGGATATAATGCTTTGGGAGCAAGGCAACTCACTCTGGTGAGGGTGCACACGGCAGTCACCATGGGCTGACCTGAAGTTAACAGGTAATCTAACTCTGAACTTGCACCTTATATTGTATTGTAAATATGGTTCTGTGAGTAATTTGTAAATATCATGTAAGCCAGGGGACCTACACTGTATATTGTGATGTAAATACTGTCTGGTGTGTAATTTGTATATATTACGTAACCCTATAAATAAATGTGTATTGCTGATTGAACTATCTCTTTTGTACAAGATCTCTCAGATCTAGATATGTATATGTCCATACTACTACAATGATTGAGGGGTATGCACATAATCATAAATACTAGTCAACAGTTCTGTATATAATTGTATTCTATTTTATATGTATTGCACAATGCCCTCACTGTGCACACGGCACTAATAATGTTTTCAGTACATGTTTTGCATTCTTTCGAGTTCCGATTAGAATAAGCCTGCCTATGTAACGCCCCTTGTTACCATAAACGTACAATTGTAATATTAATGTGATACCTACGTAATCATGTGTATAAAAGCCTTCAAATGCGTCATAATAAAGGAGAACGGTTATTTGGAAAGATGCTGAGCGTATCTTTTGTGTCTGTTCCCTACTGCAGTAGTTATTAATTTGGAACCACTAATCAATATGAGGATAGGAGTTGCCTATCATCAAAATATTCATTTCAGGTGGCGAGACAGCCAGGAGGGGTTATCAGGTGACCCTGAGTATCCGAAACGAGGAGCTTGAGACGATCCGGGAATTTCTGATAATCAGCCGGCTGAGGTAAGCCTTTTGCTTACATTTTGAGTTATCAGACTTCCTTGATCGGTAAGGCATTTTCGGGACAAAGGGTACCTATTTTACTCCCCTTAATCGAACTGTATTGATTAGTGGTTATATGTTATGTTGTCACTGTCTACTGTCCATCAGAGTGTTATAGAGAAAGGGAAGAATAGTGCTGTTCACAGGTATATGTAGTACATATGCTAGATAAAGTAGTTTAGAGGCAAAAGGGTATAGGCACACGTAGAGAAGACTGGCCAGTCATTATGGGCATTAAATTAAGTAAGGGAATGATGGGTAAGAGACCCTCAAAAATGCCCAGCGCAAGAGGAGCGCTATATATGAACCGAAGGTGCGGTTCCGCCTATAATGAGCCCCTAGATTAATGGTTAAACTGGACAGGGATCCACAAAGGGTAAATGGGTTACCACCAAAGTCTGCAGGGACAAAGAATCATGCCGAGTATACAGCTAGAGAAACAGCTATTTATGTGAGCAGGATGGATCAAGAGTGACATTAACACTAGACAGAAAGGGACTTTTTGATGTTAAGTTGTGGGATGAATTTGGAGTCAGGCACTACAACTAGTAAAGTCAAGAAACAGTAATGAGAGTTAAAACAGAATGCTTTATATGTTGTCAGAGAGGGAAGATGGGATGAGCATTATGGATGCCCGTCTGATCATGGAAGGTACAGTATGTGAAGTATGGTATTACAATACATTGGATGCAAAGGATATCAGAACAAAATAAAGAAAGCAGAAATTTAAGCAAGGAAGTATTAAAAAGCGTTAAAAGAAAGTGAGAGAATGATATGCATGTGTTGTGTACAAATGGGAATAATGTAAGCGATTTTAGAGCGATACTTGTGTATGTTTGTGAATGCTGGAACCTTTAGTTCTATCGCTTGTGTCATGTACGCAGATGTGACCCCCCTCCTTTGTGCTCTCATGAAAGAATGTGGCTGACATGAGAGATTGGTGATAAGCTGGAAGGACACCATGCCAATTTCAGTTTTTTAGACAAAACATTTATAACAAAATGTGCAGGGTTAACGAATCTAATGATAAACAATGTGATCACAATTATTTTTTAATCTGTTTTCCAAACATGGTAAAATCAAGGTTACATTTAACCATGTCTTACGCTAATTGAATATCTTTTGATAGTGGAAACAGTGCATTTAAAAAAAAAAAAGAGAGAAATTTAGTAAAATGAAGTAACATGCCCCCCTTTAAGGACATTTATCTGTGCATATATATTAGTGTGTGATATTGAAATTATCATATGAGTATTAATTTCTAATATGAGTTTAACAATTTTATTAATAAATATAGATATATTGAAACTGGTTTAGACAACCTTTGGTTGGAAATAAAATCTGGGTAATGGGGAAATTGGTAAAAATGGAATTAGTTTAGATTAAGATAACAATTTTGTAATTTTACATTTATTGAGTGGAAAGAAAAAAAAGATTAAGATGAGGTTGTTAATTTGAATACAGCTGCCATAATGTTTAACAAAGCCAAGATGAATGGGATACATAAGGAAGTTTTTCTACAGAAATGAAATCTTAAAGTCTGATAATAACTTGATGTGCGGTCCATGATGTGAGAGTAATAATAACATGTAAATATAACAGACCAATCACATCAAGTCCACACACCCTGTTAGGATAGCTGCTGCCTGCAGCCAGTTGGTTTATAGTTTTTGATGGCCGAGTGCTTTCTGGTCCATCATATATATTGTTGGTCCTTTTGTTTTTATGTATTTTTTATTTTGAAATCCAAAGCAGAATGTGTGGATTGTGAAATGATGTCCCCCTTTTCCTTGTAAGTGCAGTGGGTATAAGTAGAATTATAAGGGAATACTTATTAAGGTTACCAAAAGATATACGGTACTAGGTTAAAGGTCTAAGATAATATGCTTAGGCGTGCATTTCACTAAGTTCAGAATTAAGATGCAAGATGTTGACATATTAGGATGCATCTGTCTGCGGTAAGAGGTACAAAGCTAAGATAGGACTGGTTACGCAAGAATATGGTCAGTCAACAGATGTTGAAATGACGAAATAACTATCAGAAGACTGTATTTCACCTTTGACTTAGATAATGTCATGAGTTTAAGAAAAATGTCGATGTATGTATGAATTACCTGATTGGTTAAACCACAGGGCTGTCCTTCTGTTCAAACTAAATAAAATTGTTGTGTGTGCTTCAATAGGCACATTCATTATTCACGTACAATAGCGTGTATGTGTAATGTTTTGTCCACCGGTGAAAGGGACCTCCGCTCTTCAATCCTAGCCTAGGCTACCAGGGGTTACTTACAGAAGACGAGCAACCTAACAAGAATATTTTGGATTTATGGACATCTCTGCATGACTGCAGGGTATTCTTATCATTTATTATAATATTGCCAGGAAAAGGTTGTCTTTTTGAAACATGAAACTGGAGTTCTTACACAAACAGCATGATAGAAAACAAGCCATTGTTATATTTATGCAAGCTGGACCCAGTAATGAAGGGTTCACTCTGATATATCAGAGCTGTAACTTTATGGAAAGTTGCTATTAGACAAAGTTACAGATATTATTTTGGTCAAATATTTAATTTTTAATGGTCCGACATTCTGCACAGCAAATATATAACTAACGAAGTGTTTGTCTAATGAAAGGTTCAAAATATGAATTTGTTTTGTGTGTTTATGTACAAATCTAACAATGAAAAATGTGTACATTTGAATCCAGCCACCTTATTGCCTCTATTGGAGGAGGCTGGAGACAAAGAAAAAGCACATGTGTTACATTGATGACATAGGAATCAGCTGCTGTGAGCCCAGTGCAGGACACACTCCCAGAAGACCCGAGTATTTACTTTTTTGTAGTGTTATTCCCGGTTTTATACCGAGGATGAAGTTTTTCACCCAGAAGGATTCCCTGTATTCAGAGTCATTGGATCCTTTTTCCCCAGCTCAAGAAGCAGAGCTCCATGTTTTAGAAAAGCCTGTGAGCTATAAAAAGAGTATATATTTATATAGATAGTCGAGATATAGAGAGATTTTGGTTCCATTTGAAGGGCCAGAAGTTTGTTTTTACTTCGGCGGGTAAACCAATCAAGCATGCCAAGTTAATTTGATTGGCTGTTTTCAGCCTTCCAGGTTCTTGCTGAGGTAGCCATACTAACAGTAAAACTCACATATGGAAGCAGACCAGGCGACTCTAAGGATGCTGCATTTACAGCCCCGGATACTTGCTGGGTCTGTGCAACTCACAGATTCCACCCTAGTTCTGGCCCAGTATAGCTGGGATTAATAATTCAACTTTAAGGACCCCAGAACGAGAAGCACAAGTGGCCCACAGAGGGCAACTTCTTACGAAACAAGACTTTGGAAAAGGTGATCATTTATGTCTGCCAGACACTCTTTTCCCTTCAGCTTGACACATGGATTGTGTCATCAGTCACAAGCCGTTATGGCTGCCTTAGTAAATGAGCGTGGGATAGAGCCAGGGTTCACCACAGTTGTTTTTATAACATACCACTTCTTGTTTTACCTGTTACCAAAGGTGTTACCAAAAGCTGAACATCCCTTCCAGAGATAACAAAAAGATATATCCAGATGCCCAAGTCAGGATGTTACGAGTATGTATTTTGTTTGTATGGACATGTTTTCTGGATGTCCAGTGGCAAATGCTATTGCAAAGGCCAGAGTAAAAAAGTGTTATCAGAAGTAGTTTTTAAGTACAGAGTGCAGAATCTACAGAGAGTAACAGAGGAAATCATTTTTATAGGAGAGTCCTTACTAGAAGTTTTGAGGTTTTATTTTTACACCCCCTACTGTCTACAATGTAGCGGACAAAGTAGAGTAAGAAACTAGAAAACTTTTGCCTGAATGTTTTATTATATTTTATCAAGCCCGTAGGGGGATATTGGACTCTCTCCCTATGGGATTTGGTTTGGGAGTGTGTTACTCACTTGCTTATATTTTGTCTCAGCAGCTGAAGTCCTCCATTCGGATCTCACAGAGAATGTTGCTGATCTTTTAAGGTTTTTGACAAACTTATTTATGTGTTTTCTCCCCAATTCCAGATCCTAAAAGTTTGGAAGGATCTAAAACTAAAGCCAGGTGACTTGTGGATTGTTAAGAGACATTTATATATAAGGAAATGTTTGGACACTCAATACAGCATCTATTTTATGTACAGTTTTGCAAAACTTGAAGGAAAAGTCACTTGGATCCACACCAGACACTGCAAAAATGACTAAATGAAAGAAATCTCTGTGTTTGATTTGTTTCCCTCTTGCGATCACAGTCTAGGGTACTTTTTGATTCAATTACTTTAATTGTAAGGGATACATATATTTGAAAAGTAGTTTAGCCATGTTGAAGTCATATTTGTCTTTTGTACCTTTTCCATTTTATGTAGAATTGTATGTGTTTACATATGCTGATAAGTCAGCATACCAGCAATTAAGCTAGAAGGCCATTCTGGCCACAGGAGTGTACAGCCAGTACTCTGTAAATACGTCTTATCAATCATTTGTTTTTCACAGTGAAAAGTCGTTTTGTAATGAAAAAAGCTGCTCAGCTATTATTTTCTCCACAATGGAGTTTTTGCCTCTTTGGCCAGGACTACCTCCACCTAAGCGTGTGGAGGTTCCAGGTTAAAGGTGATAGCAGGTATGGTTAGTGATCAAAATATTGATCAAAAGAGAGGAGACTGTAATGGAAATTTGTAGGTTCTGTATATAATTGTATTCTATTTTATATGTATTGCACAGTGCCCTCACTGTGCACACGGCACTAATAATGTTTTCAGTACATGTTTTGCATTCTTTCGAGTTCTGATTAGAATAAGCCTGCCTATGTAACGCCCCTTGTTACCATAAACGTACAATTGTAATATTAATGTGATACCTACGTAATCATGTGTATAAAAGCCTTCAAATGCGTCATAATAAAGGAGAACGGTTATTTGGAAAGATGCTGAGCGTATCTTTTGTGTCTGTTCCCTACTGCAGTAGTTATTAATTTGGAACCACTAATCAATATGAGGATAGGAGTTGCCTATCATCAAAATATCCATTTCTCACTTGGTGTAGACTATAGATAGATGGTTGTGTATTAGACTTTCAACTACTCACCAATAAATTATGTTATTGTGTTAAAGCTTTCCCTCATGGCCAAAGAACTCTCATTTAACCCAAATCATATCTGAGAGATATTAAATATCAAATATAGTATATGTGAAACAGACTGCATGGGAGGTCATCATAAGTCTGGTCAAGCATGTGGTGCTCAAGTGGCTGCTGTTCTGGCCACGCTTGATCCGCTTCAGACATAGGTTACAAACAGCAACGGCGTGACCTGCTGCACACCTGTCAAAAAAGGTCCACACCAAGGAACTTTTCAAAATCAGTGGGAAGTCAGCAGAGCCCTGCACCTGTGGAGCTCTGCAGTGTGACGCAGTAGGGTGGCTGCCCTTAAAGTGGAGGGCCACCCTGAAAAAAAAAATACATTAAAAATTAGAAAAAAATCTGAAAAAAATAAATGCCTGTTGCTAGGCACATCATCCTAATCTGCCTCTTCCTCCTCCGCAGAGATCTTGTGTCTTCTCTCCTCCGTCTTCTGGGTAATGGGTCGCGCTGTGTTCTGGGAACTGTGTGTCCCAGAACACAGCATGCCCCATTCACAAAGCGCTGAGTGACTCGCGCATGCGTAGTAGGAAACAGGCAGTGAAGCCGCAAGGCTCCACTGCCTGTTTCCCTTAGCCAAAATGGCGGCGCCGGGACCCGAGACCGAGGGACGGGTCAGCCTCGGGCGGCCGACATCGCGGGCGCCCTGGACAGGTAAGTGTGCTTATTAAAAGTCAGCAGCTACAGTGTTTGCAGCTGCTGAATTTTAATTATTTTTTTTTTAAACCGGCCCTCCTCTTTAAGCTGCCCCCAGAGAACATCCAGCCTCCTTGGAGTTGTGTCTCCTCCTCCTCCTCTCTTCTATCAGGCACCCAAGTAGAGTTAGTGGCCTCAGGAGGATAAGGACGGCTTTGTTATCCACTCCACCAACTCTTCTGCATGTTCTGGCTCAATAACATGGCCAGCAGCAAAGAACTAGGACAAGCATGCCCCACGGCCACATGCAGAGGATGCACCATGTCCATGAACAGCACTGTTGACTGTAGACACAGAGCCTGCTTGCCCTCCTTTAGTGGCCTGTGAGTGTCTGCCTCTCCTTGGTGGCCTTCCGGACATGATGTATAGTTTGTTTTGCAAAACCGCACTACACTGTATTGTGTCACCACCAGAAAAGTAGTAGCAACTGCACTACGTCTGCACTGTATTGTAATTACAATATTTCATCTAATTTTTCACAGCAGGGCCCGTTCCTGCACCCACCAAGAGTATCTGTGAGGGGTTACAGTGTTGTGGTACCACCAACACCTAAGGCCCAATTTTCTGCAGAGTCGTGCGGGCAGGCCGTATAGTCTATATACTTCTGTTCAGAGAATATAGTGCCTAAGGGCCCCCCACGCCATTTTTTTTTAAAATTTGGGTGTGTGGTTCCCTTTAATATCCATACCAGACCTAAAGAGCCTGGTAATGGGCTGGGCGGGGGGATGCCGTTTTTCTCAATGATTTTTATCTATTTTGCCCAAACCCGACAATTCATTATAGCCACAAGCAGTTTTAAATTACTTTTATTCCTTTAGAAATGTAATTTTGCTGTGGTATTGTTCTAAACAATGGAAAACTGGGCCACTTTACAGGTATACTAGACACCCCCCAGGCACTTTAAGCATTACTAAAATCACTGCTCCCGAAAAAACTTTAGTTTTTTAAACTTTTTTTTGCATTGATACATGTCCCATGTGGCAGGACCCGGATCCCCAAACACTTTTTTATAGCAATAACTTGCATATAAGCCTTTAAAATTAGCACTTTTTATTTTTCACATTCGTGTCCCATAGACTTTAATGGTGTTCGTGTGTTCAAACAAACTTTTTGCATGTTTGTATGTTCTGCTGTGAACCAAACTGGGGGGGGGGGTTGTCTGGCTCTACCCTATTTAGTATGTCACAGTACATGTTGGCATTCATGGTTTCCTCAATTAACTGTAGCTCCGCAGTACTCATGCAGCCCCAGACCATGACAGTCCCACCACCATGCTTGACTGAAGGCAAGACACACTTGTCTTTGTACACCTCACCTGTTTACCGCCACACACGCTGAGCGTGTGCACTCAACTTCTTTGGTCGACAATGGCGAAGCCTGTTCTGAGTGGAACCTGCCCTGTTAAACCGCTGTATGGTCTTGGCCACAGTGCTGCAGCTCAGTTTCTTGGAAATCTTCTAATAGCCTAGACCATTTTTATGTAGAGCAACAATTCTTTTTTTCAGATCCTCAGAGAGTTCTTTGTCATGTGGTGCCATATTGAACTTCCAGTGACCAGTATGAGAGAGTGAGAGCAATAAGACCATATTTAACACACCTGCTCCCCATTCACACCTGAGGCCTTGTAATGCTAACGAGTCACATGACACCGGGGAATATGGCTAATTGGGCCCAATTTGGACATTTTCACTTAGGGGAGCACTCACTTTTGTTGCCAGTGGGTTAGACATTAAGGCTGGGTTCACACCTAATACCGATGCGGCTCCCAGCAGGGGTCCTGTGCATCATTTCAGGTCCGATTTCAGCCAAAATTGTTGGCTTAATTCGGACCTGAAATGGACAAAAAGGCACCGGAGCTACAGCGGAGATATGTGAACCGGCTCCATAGAGAGCCAGTTAAATTCTCCTGTGATTGCGGATTGAATACGGGGAGCCAGCATCCAATTCGCAATGGTGTCAACTTAGCCTAATGGATGTGTGTTGAGTTATTTTGAGGGGACAGCAAATTTACACTGTTATACAAGCTGTACACTCACTACTAGCAAAGTGTCATTTCTTTGGTGTTAAGAAAAGATAGAATAAAATATTAAACAAAAATGTGTGTATGTGTATATATATATATATATATATATATATATATATATATATATATATATATTCAAACTTCAGCTAACTGTCCCATACACACACCCAGACACACATATACTGTATAGCCTGGTTGGTTCTCATGTTCTGTATATATATATATATATATATATATATATATATATATATATATATATATATATATATATATATGGACGATCAGCCAAATGATGCAATGTTGCCATCTAATGGTAACTCAGTGTATGACAATCCAATATTTTGCACAGCCAATACTGTTTACGGCCATGCACTTTGTAGTTTCAAAGCAGATGGGGCAACTCAAAAGATTTTTAATTATAATTATAAATGTGAATGTTGAAAAATGCAATGCCATCAATGGTCTTCCAGCCTGAGAAAATACAGTCGTGGAAGGTGACCTGTACTCCATTTAAATGTCCTAATTGAATGCAGATGCTTATTACTTTAGCTTTCCTTAGCTAGAATACCCTTTTCTGTGCACCCCTCTAATTTTGTTTCACTTTTGTTACTGGGGCCTGATCTCCCTTGTCTTCATAGCTAAGGGTTGCCAACAACTAACTCACTATCCAGTGAGAATGCCTCAATGACCGACATGTCATACTATCTATTCTTTCAATAAAGCCAGCTTCAAGATATTTAATGAATCATGAAACAAAAAAACTTAAGTATTGGTTATGAGTTGGTTATGGGACTCACCTGCTATTATAATGGACAAAAGAACTTGGCCCGTACGGGGATCGAACCCGCGACCTTGGCGTTATTAGCACCACGCTCTAACCAACTGAGCTAACCGGCCAGTGGTGCAAAACAGCTTTGTGTTCCAATTGGGAATGAAATAAATGCTTTTAATGTCAGCATGAAGTTTAGTAATTTTTGGTATTATTATTATACAGGATTTATATAGTGACAACTGTTTGCTCAGCATTTTAAAATGTTAGGGTTAACAGTACAATTACAATACAATTTAATACTGGTGGAATCAGAGGATACCTTATTTTAGACAGGGTGACAATACCACTGGGTCTCTGTGCCTCTCTATGCAATGCAGGCTGGTCATACTACCCTTTACTTGTTCACATGGGATGGTGTGACAGACCCAGCCAGGAGAGGGGCTTTTCGAGAGGACTAGGGACAAGCCTGTGTAAAGGAAAGTTGTAAGTTCTGTATAAAATTGTATTCTATTTTGTATGTATTGCACACTGCCTTCACTGTGCACACAGGACTAATATTTTTTTCATTTCATGTTTGCATTCTTTCGAGCCCTGGTTAGAATTAGTCTGCCTATGTTACGCCCCTTGTTACCATAAACGTACAATTGTAATATTAATGTGATACCTTTGTAATCATGTGTATAAAAACCTTCAATTGCGTCATAATAAAGCAGATCAGTTATTTGGAAAGATGCGGAGTGTATCTTTTGTGTCTGTTCTCAACTGCAGTAGTTATCCATTTGGAACCACTAATCAATATGAGGATAGGAGTTGCCTATCTATAAAATGGCCAGGTCACCTCCTACCTACTGATTATGGCCCATGGAGAGACTACATTATTCTATAATGATGGACAATGTAATGAACGCTGAGAGCATGGTTTGGATTAATTCTCCGAATAAGGACAATAAAGCTTCCCTTCTAGAGTGTCTGAAAAGGTGTAATATTAATCTTGTACAGCGCAATGGTCAGATGGAATATGGTGGCCCTCCTGCAGACTGGGTTGGAGAGGCTCCTTCACTTGGGACAGAAATATTTAACAACAAGATCCCTCAAGAAATCTATGAAAATAAATTAATTCCACTTTATCAGAGAGCTGGAATATTGCTTGTCTTCTGATCACTTGTCTAGTGGACAGAATACATACATTTGTGTCTCTCCTAGGTGTACATTCCCATTGTTAATGTTATTAATTGAGTCACCCATTGTTTCTGTCTGTTGGCTAATTTGGCTAACTCTTGGAAGATCCTACATGATGGGATTAGCCTTGTGTTAACTCCACACCATTGTGTGATGTTTTGGGTAAATATTTGGTTTTATTGTTCATGTGGTGACTGACCTGTGTATAAAAACCTGTAGTTCTGTTCAATAAACAGTCATTCCTTTGGTTCTATCTCTACATCTTGTCTGTGTATGATGCTTGGGGAAAAAAGGGCTGGTATTAGCTCTTGGTCTGCTTGAAGGGCAGGAGGCACTTTTTGGAAGAAGGACGCACGCAAATGGGGTGCCCAAGTAGATCCGTCACATTTGGTGGCAGCAGTGGGATGCTTCTTGCAATCTGGGACATCCAAACCACCACTGGGATCTGAGGTCTGGATACCAGCCACCATCAAGGGGAATTCGGAAGGAGAATTTGGAAGGAGGCTGCGAAAGATGCGGATACAGCACAATGGAACAGTGTCCACGCAGGTCCCCCTAGGATGATATGACTCTCTCCACCAGCAACAGAAGGAAGCGCTAGCCCATGAGCAGTGCTACTGGGGGAAAATGTTCCCCTCCATCCAGGAAAGGCACAGCCACACAAGGACTGGACAGCTTAGTCAAGCAGGCTGCACCAGGCAGAGATGCAGTTGGATGAGAGTTACAGATCCCTCCACTGGTTTGTAACCCAAGCATCTACTTTTTTAAGAGACTAGGGTGCATGGTTGTACCTCTAGTAAGTCCTTTCCTACTAATACACCTGCTACCACATCTTATGGTATGAAGCATTCAAAATCAAAATTGGTATAATCAATTTTTTAATGCTTCCAATATCTATTCTTGACTGTAGCAGGTAGAAAAATCAAACATACAACTGTCCCTGTCAATCATCCAGCTTGAATAACCTCTAACTGATAATCATTCTATGGTCTATTTACTCTCCATACCGCAAGTTTTTTTCATCTGTACAATTTTGTTTAAAGGGGTTGTAAAGCTTTGTTTTTTATTTTCTAAATAGGTTCCTTTAAGCTAGTGCATTGTTGATTCACTTACCTTTTCCTTTGATTTCCCTTCTAATTGTTTTTTTCTTTGTCTGAATTTCTCACTTCCTGTTTCTCTTTAGTAAACTTCACACCATCATCCGAGCGGTGTTTAGTCAGCCAGAACAGCTTACTGAGGAGGAGCAGGAAGTGAGGAATTCTGACAAAGAAAAAAAAAAACATTTAGAAGGGAAATCGAAGGAAAAGGTAAGTGAACCAACAATGCACTAGCTTAAAAGGAACCTATTTAGAAAATAAAAAACGAACCTTTACAACCCCTTTAAGGTGGGTTGTCCTATAGTTATAACTTTAGTGCAATGTGCAGAGTGGCAACTTTCTGCCTGAAGTACGGAGTTCCCTGCTGTGGCTTTCTGTAGGTACTAGAGAACAACACCTACTATAGTGAGATCCAAAAACTCAGTTTTAAAATGGTCGCTGTTTGAATGTTCCCCATTATATATTTAAATAATCCACTTTTTAAATAATCTGGGTAGACACCTCTTCCACACGGCCTTTACAAATAAATAAATCATCAATATATCTCCCAATTCAAAAGATGGGGGGAACAATTTTTTTTCCCACAATATGATTGGCCCTGCCAATCATCCACCTTGGATAACCAATAACTGACAATGTTCTGCCTGGAGTTCCCTGAAGTAGTTTTCTGTAGGTACTGGAGAACATCAACTAAGATGAGATTCAAAAATGAAATTTTATAATCGGTCACTGTTTGACGGTTCTTCTAGTTATATTAAAATAATAAATGAACCCAGATATCTCCTACACATGACCTTGACAAATAAATAATAATTTGTTCATATATCTCCCAAACCAAATAAAAAACAACTGGTAGGGAATATTAACTCCGAAGATGTGGAACTTCTCCCACTGACCCATAAATGTTGGAGAGGGAAAAACCTGTGTCCCCATAAAAGCTTCACATCTTTGGGGGTAATACTAGCCGATGAAAAAGGAAGAAATTGTGGTTCACCAGATAATGTGAGTAATTAAATAAGATGGCCATCGTTGAGACCCCAAAGTCTGAGCTTCATTCTCTTGCTTCACCACTGGTTTATTGTGGAAAACAGTATACACAGGTAAACAGACATCCACAAGGGAACCAAGATGTGGCTCACATAAAGTGCATAATTGTAAGAACAATATACCCTCAATCTGACCTCCAATTTATTAACTGTAATTAAGTAAACTTACAACTCCTTTTTAATCAAGCTGCATCTATTAAAATCAGCTTAGCAGATTCTTTATTAAATAATATTAAAAGTCAAATAAAAAGTACAAATTACAATTTAAAATGTTTACTTTTTTCATATTTACATTTATAAATAATTGATTTATATATAAAATACACAATCTACATTTATAGATAATTACTATCTGTAAAAAAATAATAATAATAACATGTACAAAAAGTGATATATTAACCTCTTGCCACCCACATAACCAACATTTGATGTGGCCGGGATGGGAGAGTGGGCCCTACTGCATACACGCCAAACATATGCATCCATGTTCTATCCGCTACAATAAAGAAAAGTAGGATTTACGGAGTTTCCAACTCTTTCCCTTTGTTTGACTATATTCTTTGCAGATTGAATGAGAACGGGGAAAATACCAGATTATGGCCACTAGTTGGAGCTGAGTATCATAGAAATAAGTGTGTTCACCCGGTTCCATCTAGTGGCCATCATGCATTATCTTCCCTATTCATTTTCCCTATATGTATGTTTATCCGCAGATAATATAGCCAGAGAACATTAAATTTTACTCAATTCGCACAGAATAAATTTATGCAACTTTAGGTGGGTGCTAGTAGGTAAAGGCAGGTTAAATTACCAGTGCCTTACTGTTTTATTGTACAGGCCTGGAGGTTTGGTTTGGGTTAGGGTGGAGTTGTAGGTTAGAGGGGGGTGTGACCACCTGTTCATCACCCTGGAAAACCCTTCCTTGCTCCTACAGAGGAATGTTCTGGAAAGGAGGCGGGTGCAGGGATTGAAGGACAGGCATTGTGTATGGCCCTAGTCCAATCGTTAATTTGTTTGGGAAGGGGCAGGTTCACACATATACACTGGGGTCACATGTTCCCTGGGGGAGATGGGACTAAAGAAGACCCACAGGAGCAGGGCTGGAAGGCCTGGGGGTGCACAGACCCCAGCGCTGGAAAGCCACGGAACTTTGTCAGAAAGGCTGGAGGTTCAGAGACTCCAGAGCTGGAAGGTTTCACCATTCAAGAAGCAGGAAGTAGCTGCAAATCAACCTGAGTAGACCGGGGTCGCCTGTACTTTCCTGAGCTGGCCTGGGAAGAAATCGCAGGAGGTGAGAATGCAGGTGAGGCCTAGGACTTCCAGCATTTCAGTAGTACCGCAAGCTTTTCAGAGGGACATGGGCCAGTTTGTTAAAAGGAAAGGGTTCTATCTACTCATACAACACATTTAAGAGGCAACTTATACTTCTCCTGCAGTAGACACACAACATGGACTGCAGCATCAAGAATAAAAGTTATTGTTTCAACTGTTGAACTGTGTCTGATTAATACAGAGGGGTGGAAAAAGCGGGGGTTAACCACTTCAGCCCCGGACCAATTACCGTATATACTCGAGTATAGGCCGACCCGAGTATAAGCCGAGGCCCCCAATTTACCCCCAAAAAACTGGGAAACCTATTGACTCGTGTATAAGCCGAGGGTGAGATATGCCTGTCCATCCCTGTGTGTGTGTGTCCATCCATCCATCCATCCCTGTGTGTGTGTGTGTCCATCCATCCCTGTGTGTGTGTGTGTCCATCCATCCATCCATCCATCCCTGTGTGTGTGTGTGTCCATCCATCCATCCATCCCTGTGTGTGTGTGTGTCCATCCATCCATCCCTGTGTGTGTGTCCATCCATCCATCCCTGTGTGTGTGTGTGTGTCCATCCATGTGTGTGTGTGTGTGTGTGTGTGTGTGTGTGTGTGTGTGTGTGTGGCCTTGTGTGTCCAGCCTACCTGTGTCCCGAGCCTCCGTCCGATCCCGAGCCTCCGTCCGGTCCCGTCCCGTCCCGAGCCTCCGTCCGGTCCCGTCCCGTCCCGAGACTCCGTCCGGTCCCGTCCCGTCCCGAGACTCCGTCCGGTCCCGTCCCGTCCCGAGCCGAGCCTCCGTCCGGTCCCGTCCCAGGATCACCGCTCTTCGTCGGCGCCCATTCCCCTGTTCAAATGCCGCGCCTCCCTGTCTGTGATAGGCGGAACACAATTTCCCAGCAGTCTGTGTTCCGCCTATCATGGACATCCTCTTATCCTCGTCCGTAGTATGAGGATGAGCGGATGTCCGTGATAGGCGGAACACAGACTGCTGGGAAATTGTGTTCCGCCTATCACAGACAGGGAGGCGCGGCTTTTGAAAGTTAGAATGGCCGCTGTCTGTCTGCTCGACACGCTGTTCGGGCAGACAGACGGCGATGACTCGAGTATAAGCCGAGGGGGGCACTTTCAGCCTCAAAAAAGAGGCTGAAAATCTCGGCTTATACTCGAGTATATACGGTAACAGCCTAAGGACCAGAGGTCTTTTTACAATTTGGCACTGCACTGCTTTAACTGGTAATTGCACGGTCATGCAATGTTGTATTCAAACGAAATTTGCGTCCTTTTCTTCCCACAAATAGAGCTTTCTTTTGATGGTATTTGATTGCCTCTGCGATTTTTACTTTTTGCGATATAAATGGAAAAAGACCGAAAATTTCAAGAAAAAAATATATTTTCTACTTTTTGTTATAAGAAAAATCGAATAAACTCAATTTTAGTCATACATTTAGGGCAAAATGTATTCAGCCATATGTCTTTAGTAAAAAAATGTCAATAAGCGTATATTTATTGGTTTGCGCAAAAGTTATAGCGTCTACAAACTAGAGTACATTTTCTGGAATTTACACAGCTTTTAATTTATGACTGCCTATCTCATTTCTTGAGGTGCTAAAATGGCAGGGCAGTACAACCCCCCCCCCCCCCCAAATGACCCAATTTTGGAAAGTAGACACCCCAAGGAAATTTCTGAGGGGCATGTTGAGCCCATTGAATATTTTTTTTTTGTCCCAAGTGATTGAATAATGACACAAAAAAAAAAAAAGTTTACAAAAAGTTGTCACTAAATGATATATTGCTCACACATGCCATAGTTATATGTGGAATTGCACCCCAAAATATATTCTGCTGCTTCTCCTGAGTACGGGGATACCTCATATATGGGACTTTTTGGGAGTCTAGTCACGTACGGGACCCCGAAAACCAAGCACTGCCTTCCGGATTTAAATATAAAATGCTACAAAAAAAAACTGTTAGCGATCGCAGGGATCAGGCCTGACTCTGCGATCGCTGCAGTTATGTGTTTAGTGTTTTATAAGTGACAGTGATCGATCGATACTGCACTTGGGTGGGCTGGGCGGAGGGGAAAAATGCAGGTGCCAGCAGGTATCTGGGCTGATCCCGCTAACAATGCATTTTTTTGGAACCCTAAACTGCTGGGAATGCTAGTATAGATCTGATCAGATCAGATATTGATCTGTTCAGATTCTATACCACTACGGGAGGTGTATGCTTTGCGCGTGGGTGTTAGCGGTACTGGCACTAACCTAGCGCTGCCTGGGGCGATGCAGACCCTGACCCTAAAACCTAATTGATATCACCCACCGGGTGATCAGGGGGTTAAACCTTTATTGGGTAATAAATGGCGGGTGCCCTGATGCTATAAAAAGCAAACTAACCAGAGTCACCCGTAAGACTTATACAGTGATCACCGGTGAAAGGGTTAACTAGGGGCAATCAGGGGGTTAAAATCTTTATTATGTAGTGAATGGGGGTCCCTGGCGCTATATAAAAACCTGACGGGGAACATAAATAACTAACTGGCTAACCAGCGTCACCAGTGGCACTTATACGGTGATCGCTGGTGAAAAGGTTAACTAGGGGCAATCGGGGAGTTAACACCATTATTGGGTAGTATATGGGGGTACCTAGCGCTATAAAAACCTGCCGGTGAACCTAAAAAAATAACTAGCTACCTAGCAGCACTAGTGACACTAATGCAGCGATCAGAAAAATGATCGCTTAGTGACACTGACAAAAGGGGGTGAAAGGGTTAACTAGGGGCAATCAGGGGGTTAAAACCATTATTGGGTAGTATATCGGGGTACCTAGCGCTATAAAAACCTGGCGGTGAACCTAAAAAAATAACTAGCTACCTAGCAGCACTAGTGACACTAATGCAGCGATCAGAAAAATGATTGCTTAGTGACACTGGCAAAAGGGGGTGAAAGGGTTAACTAGGGGCAATCAGGGGGTTAAAACCATTATTGGGTAGTATATCGGTGTACCTAGCGCTATAAAAACCTGGCGGTGAACCTAAAAAAATAACTAGCTACTTAGCGGCACCAGTGTGTCATGGTTATGCAGTGATCTTCCTGTGTTTGCTTACCTCCCCTCATGTGTTCAGACTAAGAGGCCAGCCACTTCCACCTGGTGGTTTTTATAACCTCTCCTCTAAGTATGGCTCCAACCCAGGCCCTATCAGGGAGCCCTATATTAACCTGTGCACTGCAGGCCATCAGTGCTGATCAACCATTGTGTATTCCTTTGTGTGTTAGCTTCCTGTTTCCTGCCGTGTGCTCTGCTTCTGTTTTCCGTTACTGACTTTGGCATGTCTTGACTATCCCTGTCTGCCTGTGATCCTGACCTTTTGGCGTGTACCCGAGTATTCTTGTCTGCTTGTGGCTCCGACCTTGGCTTTGTCCCTCACCATCCCTATCCTCCTGTTGCCTACTGTGGGTGTGAGCTGGGGGACCCTGGGGGTCGTGACCTGGAGCAAGTTGCAGCCAAGTCCATCCTCACCACTAGAGGCGCTGGTGAACACCTGCTGGCTCTTAGACTCTGCGCCCCAGGGAATCTTACGCTCTAACCCCAGTGGGATCTGTCCCCCATCGGGGGGGTTTGTGTGCCTATGTGTGCCTACATGTTAGTGTAGTGTTGGTGCACTTACTTTCACTCTTCTCCTCGTAGTCCGGTCAAAAAGACTGCCCCAAGGAGAATGACATCACTTCCTCCCTGCCTGTGTTTTTAATATAGGATATATAATAATATAATATAGTAATATAATATAGGAAGCTTCTCATTCGCCAGGAGCGATCGAGAGGGGATGGCCAGAAACCAACGGCCATCCCCTCATCCCGGATCGCTCCTGCAGCGAAACGGACCACCGCATCCAGCGGGAGGGGGTCCGATCGGACCCCTCACCCGCTTGAAGGCAAGCACGTACATGTACGTGCTTGTGCCTGTACATGCCATTCTGATGACGTACATTGGCATGCGGCGGTCCTTAAGTGGTTAAACCTGCAGTACTGTAATGAACTACACTAGTAGCTCCCAAGGGAGTAGTGTGCTACATTTACATGCAATTACAAAGGACAAACAACTATGCAAATCTTTTTATAAATACACCCTATAATTTAACATAGGTTACCTTCATCAGGGTGAATGATTACAACATAAACAGAAAAAGGCAACCTATAGCAACTAATGCTCCCCCACTCCCAGTGACATCATAATGATATGATACCATCACAAATTAACAAAACAAAACAACACATACAACTTAATCAAATAAATACATTTAAATAAAACAAAATATATAGGTCATCTACAGTGATGTAAGTAACTCAGTTAAAATAAACAGAGTTACTTAACGCAGTTACATTAGAGGGTAATGAGTAATCTAACTGATTACTCTTCCCCTCATGGTAACTCAGTTCCCATTACTTGGGCGGAGTTACTGCAATTACATCTACCGCCCGGGAGGCCCGCTGTGGCCGCGCTGCCTGGCCGTTCGTTCCACCGTGGGAAGGGGGGCTTTTGCCCGCTGAGCTGAGAAGAGGCTGAGACTGTCTGGACCGCCCCATCCCGCCCTGCCTATCCAGAGAGAGAGAGACTGTAGGGAGGTGGGACGGACACTGAAAAATTAAGTCAGCTGACCAGCTGACACCAATCGAGTAAATTGGAGGGTCTCTCTTTCTCCCCATGAGGAAAGGCATCCCTGGAGGCATTCAAGTAAGTGACAGTCTGACGATTTGAATTGCAGTGCAATCGATCCATCCCAAGTCCCCCACCCCCTCTGCTTCTTACTGATCCCATCCCTACTCACCCACCATCACTTCTACAACAGAGGTGATGGGGGGGATACGGTAGGAATGAGATCAGTGGTGGTGGGGGATGGGATCAGTAAGAGGCAGAGGTGGTGGTGGGAGAGGATGGCACCACCACTGTTGCCACCCCCCCAAGTACCACCGCTGCCTGCCACCCCCCCAAGTACACCACCGCTGCCACCCCCCCCCCCAAGTTCACCATCACCACTGCCACCCCTCAAGTACCACCGCTGCCATCCCTCAAGTACCACCGCTGCCACCCCCTCAAGTAACACCGCTGCCACCCCCTCAAGTACCACCGCTGCCACCCCTGTCACAGTTACTTTGCTGAGTAACTAATTACTTTTCCAGTGTAGTAACCGAGTTACTAACGCAATTACTTTTTGGGAGAAGTAATTTGTAACTTAACTAATTACTTTTCTAAAGTAAGATGACCAACACTGGTCATCTATACCTGAGTCTATCCTCTTAATCTTCATCCAGAATTGCAGAGGACTCTTGGAACGGATTCAGAAATGTCAGAATAACTCAGAGCTAAGACACATGCATGCACAATGAAAGCAGTGGAGTGTGAAGCCAATCTACCTCTATTATATATATATATATATATGAAAAAAACTTGAAATGGACCATTGTTTGTGCATGGGGAATTGTGCAAAATTACGTTCCTTGGTTCCTCAGTTAAATATCAATTGTCTAGTTCACATAAAAAAAAAAAAATCACATTTGGGATGAGGTCCTTTGCTGTCCACACTTTCTGATAATGCAGTTTTGCTCCTTAATCTGGTGGTAAGCTGTAATTTGGTCTGCTAGTCAACAGGCAGGGAATAATGGCCAACAGTCCAATGATGAAAAAAACAACAGCCCACATTATCACAAAATTCGACAAAATCCGGTCACCTGTAAAACAAGACATCATAATGCACATTAATAACCATAATGATTAGCTTTTTCATTTCAAGTCTGTAAGCACACTCTGTAAAGTACACTAAACCTAAAGCTTGCAATGAACTAGTAGTAGAATTCCATTAGAAAATTTTCATTTTCAAAACATTAATTTGATCTTCTAATGGTTGGTGGTGTCAAATTGATGTTTGTTTTTTGGCCATAGTGTGGAGAAAATTAGAAGGAGCAAGATGAAACATGTTTTTCAAAAAACAAAATTCTAACAGTGTATGTATGTGGTTTTTATTTGTGAAATTACATTCATTCCAAAATCGAATGGTAAAAGCTCTATACATTTTTAAGTACTTTTCAATGATATTTGTCAGTCTCTGTTGGCACTATGAAATGTACTGATGAGATTTTTTATAGGAACATTTGCACTAAAAAGTTAAGCTGAGTACACACTATAAGAAAATCAAAAGAAAAATTCTATACGAGGGACGATCCTTCGATTTTCGTATAGTGTGCACACAACTCGACATCTGATTGAGACTAGCGATTCAGAAATAACAATTTTCATTTAATGTGTACTGTTTTCACACAAAAAAAATCGGATACAAAAGACTGTCCATGATCAGAAACAATAAACAACGATAATCTATGCTACATTTCTACATCAAATAGAAAAAACATTTGTCAATTGAGAATTTACATACAATTAGTACCATCATCGGGTTCAACTTGCCATGAAACATTGAGGAAAACTGGACAATTGTTCGCCCATTTTTTTAATAGTGTTTTCCCAGCTATGGCAGCTTAACACTTAAAGTCTAACTAAAGGCAAAACTTTTTTTTAAGCTTTGGATAGTGTGGAGAGGGATTAGAACTCCTATTTTGTTTTTATTGTTTCCTGTCTGTGCCCACATTAGGGAGATGCCCTCTCTCTATTTGTCCTGTTTATCATTATCACCAAAAGTGAAAGTGAAGAAAATCCCAAATTTGAATTGGTCACCAGAACAGGAAAAGAGGGGAAGTCATCCAATGGGGAAAAAGAAGAACATCCTACATTTTTGGTTGTCACCAGAAAAAGGAATAGAAGGGAAATTCTCCAATGGGGAACATTTTGGTTTGTTACCAGAACAGGAATTGAGAGGAAATCATCCAATGAGGAAAGGGAAGAAAATCATAAATTCAGGGTTGTCACCAGAACAGGAATAGAGGGGAAATCTTCCAATGTGGGAAGGGAAGAAAATCCCAAATTTGAATGTAGGGAAGTGTTCTTTTGTACACTGTCTGTGAGGTTGTTTACATGTATGCATGGTAACTAACCTTATAGTTCTTGTTACAAACAGATTATTCTTGTTAAGAGGTTGCTTCCTGTCCCTGCTTAAAGAGGAAGTAAACCCTGATGAGTTTACTTCCTCTTTCATTCCCTGCAAAGGTAAAGCATAATGGAGTACTATGCATCGCATAATAGTCCATTATGTGTCACTTACCTGACACAGGAGCCAGCGAAGTCACTGCTGTCCCCTGTAGTCCGGAGCATCCATCTTCTCGGTGGGTCTCGCTGCTCCGCCGCTGTCATTCGGCGAAGCCACGATTACGCCAATCCCGCGCATGTGCACGGGAGCCGCCACTCGCGGCATATCGCTGTTGACCGCGGCGCGCTCAGTGTGCCTGCGCGCCACTGTCTACGGCGCATGTGCCGTAGACAGCAGTGCCTGTCTTTCGGCAAATATCTCCTAAACCGTGTAGGTTTAGGAGATATTTCTTGGACCTACAGGTAAGCCTAGATTAAGATTTTATGCTGTAGCTATACATCCTGACTGAAAAGGGACAATAGGCAAGTGTTACTGCACTGTGCAGCTCACTGTTTGTTATATTATTGTCACTCCTGTGTGGGAATCAGCTATAGCTGTCAGAGGCTTCTCTGGTTCACTGAAACTTTTGATTTGCATACTGCAATATACTTGGGCTATTCTCAAGTGTATGAGAGCAAAGCTCATTTTATTATAACCTATCAAGTGACTGGTTTGTGTTGACGTGTATCTCTGCCACTTCATTATTTAAAGCAACAGTGTTTGGTCTGGAGGGGTTCCTAGCTAGTATTAGCCTTAGGAACGGTAAAAACAGCTCAGGATAGTGTCAGGATAGGCCTCCGATGGCCATTTAGATAGGTAGCTGTCCGGGAGCATTGATAGCATATAGACAGGTTAGGGGCCAAGAGATAGGCTAGATAAGCCTGATTTGCCTTGCAGGTGGCAAGTTCCAGACTTCTTCGCCATCGCTGTGTTCATCTCTACAAGCGCCCTCAGGAAGCCACCTCTCCACAGATACATCAGCATTCGTCCTCTCAAGCCGGATTGTGTTACGCCTTGCAAGCCAGCTCATCAGGGGCCCCTGAAACTGAACTGTGCCACTGGGCCTAATTGGAGATATTGGTGTTAAAGGCCTTTTGTTATATATCTGGATATATATAAATACACACTGTTCTTCTCTGACATATGTACATTCTTGTTATTGCTTTGGTTGTATGTAATGCCATCACTTTATCATATATAAAGTTACACTAATCACCTGTTGGTATGTCTGCATATATTTACTCTTAGAAATCTATTCTGGGTGTATTAGTACTACTGCTGTCAGTTATTTTGTGTGAGTTACTAGTTATTGTCCTAGGAAGGGATCATCTCTACATACGCTGCAGCCCTGTTCTAGGTAGAGGCACTGACAATTATATATTCATAGTCCACTCTTCCTTTAGCAAAAGCTCTGGCTCATTTGGTTACCTGCAGGTTAGTGCCATAGCCTATGTGGAGAGGGCAACTTCATATGACCCCCCTATACCAGGGCTACATTAATTTGTCACCAGAACAGGAAAAAAGGGGAAACTGTTCAATGGGGAAAAAGAAGAAAATCCCATATTCTTTGTTGTCATCAGAAAAGGAATAAGAGGGGAAATCTTCCAATGGAGAGCATGTAGAAAATTCGAACTTTTCGGTTGTTACCATAATAGGAATATAGGGAAAATCTTCCAATGGGGAGCACAAAGAAAATTTATTTTCGGTTTTCACCATAACAGGAGTAAAAGGGAAATCGTCTAATGGGGAAAGTGAAGAAAACCCAAAATTATGGGTTGTCATCAGGAAAAAAAAATAATGTTTCACTGGGAAAAACATTTTGAAGTGTCACCAGAACAGGAATAAAGGCAAAATCTTGCAATGAGGATAGTGAATAAAATTCCAAATTCCAAATTGTGGGTTGTCACTAGAATAAAAATTAAATCCTCTAATGGGAAGCATCAAAAAATAAAAAGTTTTGGGTTGTTACCAGAATAGGAATAGAGGGGAAATTTTCCAATGGAGAGTGCAAAGGAAATCCCAAATTTTGGGTTGTCACCAGGAAAGGGATTAAAGGGAAATCCTTCAATGGGGAGCGTGAAGAAAATCCCAAACTTTGGATTCTCACCAGAACAGGAATTAAAGGAAAATACTCCAATGGGGAGCGTGAAGAAAATCAAAAATGTTAGCGTTGTCATCAGAAAAAGAATAGAGGAGAAATGGTCCACTGGGGAAAGGGAAGTAAATCCCAAATTTTAGATTGTCACCAGAACAGGAATAGAGGGGAAATCTTGCAACAAGTATAGTGAAGGAAATCCCAAATTTTGGGTTGTCACTAGAATAAAAATAGAGGGGACATATTGTAATGGGAAAATAAAGAAAATTCCAAAGTTTGTGTTGTCACCAGAACAGAAATAGAGGGTAATTATTGCAATAGGGAAAGTGAAGAAAATCCCAAGTTTTGGGATTTCACCAGAACAGGAATGTAAGGAATGTAAGGGAAATCCTCCAATGGGGATAATGAAGAAAAAAAATCACAAATTTTGGGTTGTCACCAGAAAAAGAATAGAGGGGAAATAGTTCACTGGGGAAAATGAATAAAATCCCAAATGTTACATTGTCACCAGAATAGGAATAGAGGGCAAATCTTGCAATGAGTATAGTGAAGGAAATGCCAAATTTGGGGTTGTCATTAGAATAAAAATATAGAGGAAATATTGTAATGGGAAAATTAAGAAAATTCCAATGTTTGGGTTGTCACCAGAAATGAAATATAGAGATAATATTCCAATGTAAAAGTGAAGAAAATTCAAATTTTTGGGTTGTCACCAGAAATGGTGTCTCCCAATGGAGACACCAATTCTGGCAACAATCAGGGATTCTCTGACTTTGGAGGGATTTTATCTCATTTTCTGTTTTGCTATAGGACAGGGTGTGAAGGGAAATCTACCCAATGGCACACAGATGGCAAAAAAAAGGCCTGACAGTGACTTGTTTTATAACCCTCCCTTCCAAAATGAAAAAAACATTTTGCCTTTAGTTCGACTTTAACCCTACACATTACAGCATGCACTGTAATACACACAAATACTCAGAATTTATTTCTCTTTCATGTTTGTTGTATGATGGGGGAAAAGGACTGAGCATGGAAAGAATTAAGGTCTTTTAGGCAAACTAACCCTAACTAGGCAAACTAACCCTAAAGCTGGCAGTACACAAATGTTCGTATGATGATTTTTACAAAAATTTGCATAAAAATTCTCATCAGTACATTTGATGACTTGAAGAATCTTGTTCGAAAATACGTAAAAGTGTTAGCCTGTAACTTTTAATTTTGGAATGAATGAAATTTCCCAAATAAAAAAACACAAAAAACATTCCCTGTTAAAAATACAGTTGTTTTCTTTATATATTGGAAGCCTTTGAACTTTACTACCTGCTGCTTCACTTTCACATTGTATTGTATTACACTGTTTATTCATTTTCCAGGGTGCGCAGGAGGAAGGGGTTTGCGATTCCCTTTATTTTTCTTTTAGGATTCTCCTTTTACTACCAGAGTCCCCATTAACACATCAGTGCCTGTCCTCACGAATTTGCTTCAGGAAGAATGGTCAAACATTCCCATAGACACACTCCTAAACCTTGCGGACGGACTTCCCAGAAGAGTTGAAGCTGTTACAGCTGCAAAGGGTGGGCAGACAAAATCAACATTGAGACTTCACACCAATGCCTTTTTTAGTGCGTTTTAAGTTTTCCAGAAACACACTACAGTCCATTTAACATGGTTTCCTATGGATGTGGTTCACATCTGTGCATTTTATGGAAAGGGTCAGGGACTTTTTTCTGGTTTTTGGTTCCATAAACTTCAATGGATCAAAAGCGTGTATTGAAAAATGCTAAATGCCCCTGCAACATGCAAACTGCAACCTACGTAGATGTGAATCAAGCCTTAATCCTAAAGACTAAGGCTGGATTCACATCTATGCATTTTTAGTGCATTTTGCAGATTTGCACTACAGAACTTGTTCCATAGGAAGCCATGTTAAATGGACTGTAGTGCAAATCTGTAAAATGCAAAAAGCACTAAAACTGCATAGGTGTGAATCCAGCCTTAGACTGGGATGCCATTAAAGTTCCTGTGCGTGTAAAGACAGGTGTCGCAATAATTTTGGTAATAAAAAAAAAATATATATAAAAATATATATATATATATATATATATATATATATATATATATATATATATATATATATATATATATATATATATGTATATATATATATGTATATATGTATGCATATATATATATATATATATATAAAACTAATAACTAATATATATACTAAAACGGCATAGGTGTGACTCCAGCCTTAGACTGGGATGACATTAAAGTTCATGTGCGTGTAAAGACAGGTGTCGCAATAATTTTGGTAATAAAATATTAATATATATATATATATATATATATATATATATATATATATGTATATATATATATATGTATATATGTATGTATATATATATATATATATATATATATATATAAATGCTGGATGGCTCTGTGTGCCATTGTGGGGGGTGAGGGTTCTAAAGAGCGTTAGGCTGGATTCACATCTATGCATTTTGCATTTTTAGTGCTTCCATAGGAAAGCAGAACGTGTTCCATAGGAAACCATGTTAAATGGACTGTAGTACAAATCTGTAAAATGCACAAAGCACTAAAACTGCATAGGTGTGAATCCAGCCTTAGACTGGGATGCCATTAAAGTTCATGTACGTGTAAAGACAGGTGTCGCAATACTTTTGGTAATAAAAAAATACAAAAATATATATATATATATATATAAATGCTGGATGGCTCTGTGTGCCATTGTGGGGGGTGAGAGTTCTAAAGAGCGTTAGGCTGGATTCACATCTATGCATTTATGCATTTTTAGTGCTTCCATAGGAAAGCGGAACGTGTTCCATAGGAAGCCATGTTAAATGGACTGTAGTACAAATCTGCAAAATGTAAAAAGCACTAAAAATGCATAGGTGTGAATCCAGCCTTAGGGGACTCTGCAGCAGACCTGTAGGGGATGAGGTTCCTGGCAGAAGAGAAGGGGTACTCTAGGAAAGGAGGTATCTCCAGGAAGCTGGGGGCACTGTGGGAGACTGTAGGGCCCTGAATGGGCTGGAAAATTGTGAAACTGGAAGCTCTGCGACAAGCTAGGGGGCACTGCAGGGCACTTGGTGGCACCAGGCCCAGACTGGCCATAGGGCATACCGGGCGTTTGCCCGGTGGGCCGCGGTCCCTGGGCTGCATGTTGGAGCAAGAGTGGCCTCTTGATGACTGGGCGGCACGGCGGGAGTTAAGCAGCGACCGCGGTCAGGACGGGGTTAACACAGACCGCGGCCGCCGCTCACCTCGCGCTATACGGACATTCCTAAAGGAGGAAGAGAAGGCTCCTGTCATGTGACATCCAGGAAGTGCCTGCAGGGGACAGACACCGCGCGGGCCGGCCGCGCTGGAGTTGTATCTACAGCAGCAGCCTCTCTCCTAACACCAGCCGGGACACTGTGATGGCTGCACAGGGAGGAGCGGGGTGAGTGGTGGTGAAATGGAGTAGATTGGGGCTGCCTCTTTACTGGTATGGGGATGTCTGTTTGGGGCTGTCTCTTTACTAGCATGGGGCTGTCTCGTCACTGGCATGGGGCTGTCTCGTCACTGGCATGGGGCTGTCTCGTCACTGGCATGTGGGCATGTGGCTGTCTCGTCACTGGCATGTGGCTGTCTCGTCACTGGCATGGGGCTGTCTCGTCACTGGCATGTGGCTGTCTCGTCACTGGCATGGGGCTGTCTCGTCACTGGCATGGGGCTGTCTCGTCACTGGCATGGGGCTGTCTCGTCACTGGCATGGGGCTGTCTCGTCACTGGCATGGGGCTGGGGCTGTCTCGTCACTGGTATGGGGCTGTCTCGTCACTGGTATGGGGCTGTCTCGTCACTGGTATGGGGCTGTCTCTTTACTAGTATGGGGCTGTCTTTTTACTAGTATGAGGCTGTCTGTATGGGGCTGTCTTTTTACTGGTATGGGGCCGTCTTTTTACTGGTATGGGGCCGTCTCTTTACTGGTATGGGGCCGTCTCTTTGCTGGTATGGGGCCGTCTCTTTGCTGGTATGGGGCCGTCTCTTTGCTGGTATGGGGCCGTCTCTTTGCTGGTCTGGGGCCGTCTCTTTGCTGGTCTGGGGCCGTCTCTTTGCTGGTCTGGGGCCGTCTCTTTGCTGGTCTGGGGCCGTCTCTTTGCTGGTCTGGGGCCATCTCTTTGCTGGTCTCGGGCCGTCTCTTTGCTGCTTTGAGGCTGTCTCTTTGCTGCTTTGAGGCTGTCTCTTTGCTGGTCGGGGGCTGTCTCTTTGCTGGTCTGGAGTCATCTTTGCTGGGGATGTCTCTTTGTAGAATTGGGGATGGTTCTGGGGATGAATATCTGGTCACCAACCACCCCCGCGAACGCCTGCCCCACATCTCCGACCTACTCCCCCCAGGGACTGGGCTGCCCAGTTTAAAATGCCCGGGCCTATTTCTTGTCCCAGTCCGGGCCTGGGTGGCACTGTGGGAAGTTGGGGGCCACTGTGGGTGCTAAGCACTTTTAGGGGGTCTGGGGACACTGTGGGAGCTTGGGGGGCTCTATAGGAACTGGAAGTCACTGTGGGACATTAGGGGATCTTCAGCTGGCTGGAAGCCCAGAAGAATGGAGGCTCTGGCCCGGCTCTGAGTCTGATGGGGCTTCTGACACTGTGCTTGGCAACAGTCTCAGGGCTTCTGGATGTCTACACGAGGTTTTAACATTTAACAGGTAAATAATGTACATAAAATACATTGAATGCACATGTAATATTGGGAATATTTTTGATCTGGTCACAAGGTCTTAAGAGCCAAGCAATAAAAGTCCTGTAGCACATGACCATCATCACATGTATAAACGCTAAAGATCATTTCCTTTAAGCAGTACAAATCTGTTTGTATAACATCCCAAGGCTACTCTGCTCCCTAGTAAAAAGGTAACTAGGCATAAAGTAGAAGGAGTGTTGGGAAATTCCGTCAGTCATAAACGATTTTCACCACTTTCCCTTCATTTTTTGCACACATGTAAAAATCTGCATTTTTTACCATAAAATTATTTAAAACTCACAGAACATTATATATTTTCTGAAAGCAGAGGACCTCTAGAATAAAAAGTATAGTAGTTGCAATTTTTTTTTGTTACACAATATTTGTTCAACCATTTACCAAATGCATATTTTCAGGATAAAATATAATGAAAGGAAATGTAGTGCACACAAACACAATATTATACCTATTTTGGGTAAAATATAAAAGATGGGGTTGCGCCAAGTAGATAGATACCAAACAAGTCTTAAAATTGCGTGCACCTGTGGTACCCAAAAATCTCCATAGGCGACGATTTAAAGCCTTTAAGCTCATCATTTTAGCATTAACTGTGATCTCTAGCACATTAATTATGGCTCTCACTCCAACGTTCACAGGGATGCCTCGCATGTGTGATGCTATCGCGGTTTACATACACATGTGCACCCTAGGTTTCCATTTGTGAATGTGTGTGGGGTAATAGGCATTACATTTTTTTTAAATACATTTTATTATAATTGTATTTCATACATTTTTTTCATTTATTTAACTTTGTTAACATTGTTAACAAATCCCCATGTGATAACAAAGAGCAGGTGTCAGGTACTTTTTATGGAGAAACTTTGGGTCTAATAGACCCCAATGTCTTCCCTGCCCTCCAATACATGTAACCAAGCAGGGATCTGCTTGGTTATATGCTTTTAGGGCTGTATCAGCCATATAATGACAGCTCTGAAACTGGAAGTGATGAACTTGTCACCTCCGAATTATTTCGGGCAGAGGAGATCGAAGACTGGTTGTTCTTTGGTCTCCTCCCATCTGCCATGTGGAAGCCCAATGATGTTGGGCTCCCAGGGAGAGCGGGAGAGCCAAGTAACCATGCAGGGTGAGTGTGGCTGGGTGGGACCATGCCATCTGCAGTGTAACAGTGATTGGTGGCAGTTGTGGGATCACTTTCACTTTACAGCTGATAAAAACAAGCATATATTGATGGCTGCTGTTGCTTGTGCTTAACCCTTTAGACATACTATGTACATCCAAAGATCTGAACTAGTTAAAATTCCTTTTGAACAGACAACTCTGAGGGCTTGGGGAAAAATGACCTCATGTCTAAAGTGTTCTGACATGATGTTAGGAAATCAGTTGGCTCGTTGGTCTAGGGGTATGATTCTCGCTTAGGGTGCGAGAGGTCCCGGGTTCAAATCCCGGACGAGCCCTTATTTTAGACCGTAACATGCTTCAAATTATCCCGTAGTAAAAAAAAAAATGCAGAGGCGTGATAAGGCATGTTGTCTGACATCTGTGCTTTGAGACTTTGACCTGCATGCAAACCGGTTATATGATGTAATCAGGGAAACCAAAAGTTTTAACTTGCAAACTCACTCACTGACATGAGAATTAGCGTTTGCAGAAGAAGAGGCCCGCAAATAATTATTATTATTTGAAAGGTCCATTATAACTTCTCAACCAAAAAACAGAAGAGTCTGGGACTTATCTCTCAGGGAATAAAAACACAGTACTTAAAGAGGTTGTAAATTGCCCTGTAATGTTTGTATCTATAGGTAAGTTTAGAATAAGACTTACCTATGGGTACTGTAAATATCTCCTAAACGTGTGCCGTTTAGGAGATATATATTATACACTGCGCCGATGATGCTGCATTAGCTCGGAAGCAATGGCCACCCGTGCCGTTTCTTCAGCAGTCATTATTGTGACTGGTGGCTCCCACGCGCATGGGCGGGAGTGGTGGCTCCGGCCAATCACACAGCTGGAGTCCGCGGCCCCGAAAGGAGGAAGATGGATGCAGCCTGCAGCGGGGATGACACAGGTTTCATTTGCAGGTAAGTGCCACATAATGTGCTAGTATGCCTTTACTTTGCAAGGAAGGGTAATAAAAAAATTATTTTGCAGAGTTTACTTCCTCTTTAAAGAGGGATTCCACCTACAAAAAAAATATTAAAAGCCAGCAGCTATAAATACTACAGCTGCTGACTTTTAATAAATGAACACTCACCTGTCCCGGGGTCCAGCGATGCCGGCAGCCGAGGCCGATCGATCGCTCGGCTCTCGGCTGCTGCCGCCACCATTCTAGGTGAGGGAATCAGGAAGTGAAGCGAATCGGCTTCACTTCCCGGTTCCCTACTGAGCATGCGCGAGTCGCGCAGCGCAATAGGAATTGTCTGCGCTGTCTCTGGGACCCGTGTGTGTCCCAGCAGACAGTGCGGCAGGACAGGAAGAGGCATAGACTCCCATGGGAGTCTATGCCCGGAAGTGGGTGTAAATACCTGTCTTTGACAGGTATCTCCACCCCCCCTGCCCCCTGAAAGGTGCCAATTGTGACACCGGAGGGGGGGAGGGTTCCGATCAGCGGAAGTTCCACTTTAGGGTGGAACTCCGCTTTAAAAACATAATTTTTTTTCTCAGTATAATCCATTGTTAAAAACGCTAATAACATTTGGATGGGTTACATTCCGATCATTATTAAAGCATATGATCATTAGAAATAGCTCTTGTGTCCCCACCCAGTCATATTAGCATATATCTACAAAGCTGTGCCTCTCAGTGTACTTTCAAGGGCGAGGTCACATCTCTCACCCATTAGGACTTCTCAGCACCCAGCAGAGGTCTGAATCTCATGTTAAGATGAGTCTGATTCTCGTATATAGCATATGTGGTCAATTTATGTCTATCAAAAAATAAGCAGTTTACAAGTTCTATGACAATTCAATAATATTGTGAATTTTCTGATTGGATCTCCTCATTAGTGTGCCCTCTTACATAAAGTGTCCTATCAGAGTGCTTCCTTACATCAGATACCTCCATCAGAGTCACCCTTGCATCACATGTCCCCATCAAAGGGACCCCTTACATCAGGTGTTCCCATCAGACTTTCCCTTGCATTAGGTATCCCCATCAGAGTGACCCCTTACATCATGTGTCCCCATTGGAGTGCTTCCTTACATTAGGAGTCCTCATCAGAGTGAACCCTTACATCAGATGTTCCCATCAGACTCTTCCTTGCATCAGGTGTCCCTATCTGAGTGCCCTTTTGCATCAGGTGCCCCCATCAGAGTGTCCCCTTACATTAGAGTGCTTCCTTACATCAGATATCCCCTTTAGGCTCCACCCTTGCATCAGATGTCCCCATCAGTGTGTGCCCTTACATCCCGTTTACTCATCAGAGTACTTCCTTACATCAAATGCCCCCATCAGAATCGCCCTTTGCATCAGGTGTCCCGATCAAGTCCCCACTTGCATCAGATGTCCCCATCAGAATCCCCCTTGCATCTGGTGTCCCCATCAGAGTGACCCTTCGCATCAAGTGTTCCCATCAGAGTGCCCCGTTACATCAGGTGTCCCCATCTGGATGCACCCTTGCATCAGATGTGCCCATCAGAGTGTCCCCTTACATCAAGTTTACTCATCAGAGTACTTCCTTACATCAAATGCCCCTTTGCATCAGATGTCCCCATCAAAGTCCCCTCTTGCATCAGATGTCCCCATCAGAGTGACCCCTCACATCAGGTGTCCACATCAGAGTGTCCCCTTACAACAAGTGTGCTTATTAGAGTACTTCCTTACATTTTGCCCCCACAAGAGTACCCCTTGCATCAGGTGTCCCCATTAGAATCCCCCTTGTATCAGGTGTCCCTTTTAGAGTGACACCTTACATCAGGTGTTCTCATCAGAGTGCCCCATACATCCGGAGTCCCCATCAGAGTGTCCCCTTACATCAGATCTCCCCATCAGACTGCCCCTATACCTTTGAGCACATACCTCTGGCCCACAAAATCTTCTAAAGGTAAAAAATAGTGTAGCGCTTCTGTAATGGTGAATGTGGTCAACACACACACAAAAAAAATTCCAAATAAATGGTCACATGAGAAAGTCCATATACATAAAATAAAGTCCAATGGAATGGGTATGAACTTCCGTGATGTGACTGGTACAAGGATGGTTAGGCCATTTCAAGGAAAGAGAGGGATCTTGCTAAACAGATATACCCATGTAAAACAGCTTGTCTGTAGACATCAGGGAAGTAATAAAATACTCTTACCAACTGTGTTGGACTCACACGGTCATATGACAGTTGAGTTTGTAAAGCTTGGGGTCCCAATCTAGGGCCAGGGGGTGGATCGATGAAGGTCCGTCAAACTGGTGAGAGAACTCCAACCGACTGTGTGCCAAGCGATGTGTTTCACGGATGGAACATCAGGATGGTTTCTTATCCAACTCGGACGTAGCACGATCAACACCGATACTCCGATCACCCCGAAATAGGGTGAAAGATGTTAGAGGTTTTTTAGGCCAAAAAAGGGAAAGAAAAAAGAGAGCTCCACATGGTGCGGGTCAGACGGTATAAAACGGCAAATTTATTTAAAAGTCAAAAAATTATATAAAATATTTTATGACTTAGTGATCACAAAAAGATAGGTAAAAATGAAAGTAAAAGCAATGTAGGGTGCCAACAGCTAGCCCGACGCGTTTCGACACATATGTCTTCGACAGGGGCATGTTGGAGCCCACCACATTGCTAGCAGATTTATGGAGTGTCTGAGACAGTTCCGCCTACAAAAGGGGCGGAAACTTCAGTCTGGGACAACCCCTTACAGGTATGGTAAACAATCATGTCAAACCAAGGTAAACATATTCTAACATGATAAACAAATGTAGATATCAATCTATCATCCATATGTGGCAGTACCTTCTCATACAATACTCAAGTTGGATTTGATAACAGCAAAAAAATAAATCAAAAGATAACGATAATAAACAAATCTCATGCATTGGTCAGAGCTTCCCCAAACTTGTAGGTCAAGGGGGGACCAGTGATAAAGTGGTACACGTGCGAAATTGAATCAAGCACATAAACATAGTTATCAAAACATGTAATATAGCCGCCATATATACTGTATTACAAATCCGTCACCTGGGACAGTTTACTCACAATTGTATTGTATCAAGGTAGGTCTGTGCGCGTCAAGGTGGCAATGTCTGATGATGGTCTATCGTTGTGTGGGTTTAGATGGATCTTGATAACTTGCTGACAGTATACGGCTGAAAATTGTATATACGTTGCCTTAGCAACTGTTAGTACGTGCTATCTATTATGATAAGATTCCGGTCGTATGGCGGAATTACGTCCCGACGTATAGCACGAACGTAACGGCTCTACCAATCCCTGGTGTGCGCATTGCATCATCATGTAAGGGGAGTGTTTAGAAGAGACGTACGTCCCTCTGACCACGAGGCTGAGGCGTGTACGTTTGGACGTCACATAATGTATCCCCCATGTAAAACCATAGAGGAGGGGCATACAGGCTTCGCGCCATTTTGCCGCGTTGTGCACATCTCGCACCACGAGGCGTGACGCGCGGCATCTATTCAAGGCGATCGGAACTTACGATGCAATCGCGTCGCGTCGTGCGTCGTGACGTACGATGCCAACATCACACCCGGAAAAGACGAAGCGTGCGACGCGACAACGTCACATCACGGTGCACATCAAGCCACGTCGAAACCATGGCAACCCGTCCCCAATGTATGGGAACCGTCGTCATGGAGAAAGGGATGCCACAAAAAAAGGAAAAGAAAAAAAACAGACTCCACACTAAGGCTGACATACTGAGGATTAGTGTTAGATCAGTAATGTCAAATGGAAAATAAAATGGGTAAAAAAGATGATCCAATCATATGAAATCTAGTTCTGGACCCACGAAAAGAACAGAGCCTCGTGGGCACCAAGGGCACATAAGTCTCAAAATGGGCCAAACTTAAATTGGTCCAGGATGAGGCGTACATGACAAAGACGCAAGCTATACCCAGTGGTCAAATGGAAAAGTTATATTTGTTTATATGTTTCCCAGAGAGAGCTGCACTTGCCCTAAGTCATATGGGGCTCAGGGGAAAATGCAATGTTGTACATGGGCACACATATCTGTGGTGAGGCATAAGGCAGAAATTCAAAAACGTGTAAAAAGAACTGTAAATTGAGCTGGAGACGTGAATGTGAGTGAGTCCCCTGTAGATTCAAAAAAGCAACACGAGATGTGCGTAACAAGTTCCAAGGACAGTGATTGTCACATGGTTGAAGATTGGCAAGATCAGTGAGGTAGTAATAAGAATAAAGAAGGTAGGACAAATATTGTGTCTAAAAGAGAAAGAAAAATTAAATAAATAAATAGTGGAAGTGAGGACGTGGTGTTAATAACCTGTAACCAAATGTATTAAGCCTGATTAATGAAACTGTTAATGTCCCAATCTGTATTCATGCCATGGGGGGAGTAGCACCTCAATTCATAGATCCAAAAAGTCTCGAGGCGCGACACCCCCCGTAGGCAGGAATCTCCCCTCCAGCTTGGAACAAATTTGTCTATGATTTGGAAACGTGTGCCTGTAGGATCTCTATTGTGTTTTTCGAGGTAGTGTCTCGGGACCGTGTGTTTGTCACAGCCTTTTTTAATTTTACTAAGGTGTTCATTGACTCTAATTGAAAAATTGCGAATGGTACGACCGACATATTGTTTGTTGCAAGGGCATGTGATCAGGTAAACAATATATCTGGTGGTGCAAGTAGTGAAGTGTTTCATAGAGTACCTACGTGAGGTGGCCGTGGATACAAAAGAATCGCTCTTCCTCTTGCCCAACATATTATGTATACAGACATTGCATTTTCTGCAGGGAAAGTAACCTTTACTCTGTGGAAAAAATTGGATGGGTCTGGGAATGTCTATTACATTGGGGGAGATATCACTTTGTATCGATCGGGCTCCTCTGTAGATAATTCCAGCTTTCTCAGGGATTGTTCCTCCTAGAATTTGGTCACTGCATAATACCTTCCAGTGCCTATTGATAATTTTCTTTATCTCATTGTGTTGTGTAGAGAAAGTGGTAAAAAAAGACCATTTGAATTTATCATTTGTTTTTGTTTTGGGTTTCTTTTGGACAAGGGAGGACCTATCAGTTTGTAAAGCTATTTGGATATCGGCATCAAGAGCGCATGGGTCATAACCCTTGTCTAAGAACCTCTTGCGGATGGTATAGGATTGGGAAATAAAATCGCTAACATTAGTGCAGTTACGCCTCAGTCTGAGAAATTGGCCACGTGGGACGGATCTAAGCCACTGGTGGTGATGGCAGCTATCAACAGGAATATATCCGTTCCTGTCTGTTGGTTTAAAAAAGGTTCTCAAGACTAGGCGTTTCTGCACTACTGTGACTTCCAAGTCCAAAAAGTGTATGTTAGTGGTACTGGCTTCAAAGGTCAAATGGATACCGCGATCGTTATTGTTAAGGGTTGCCATGAAGGCATCCAGAGATGGCCGGCTACCCCTCCACAGGAGGAGGATGTCGTCTATATATCTTGCCCACAGCACCAATTCAGGCCTGTCCAGGGCATAGACGACATCCTCCTCCCACTGGGCCAAAAACAGATTTGCCAAACTGGGTGCATATTTTGCCCCCATGGCAACCCCTTTGATCTGGGTATAAAAGGTACCCTGAAACCAGAAATAATTATGGGACGTAGCGAATTCTAGTAATTGCATAATAAAATTTCTGTGTATCACAGGAAGTGTAGAGTCCCTTGAGAGAAATAACTCCACAGCACCTAAACCTAAGTGCTGTGGGATGCAGGTGTACAGTGCGGACACATCAGCTGTGACTAGAATAAGATCGTCATGGTACTGTATGTTTTCTAATAATCGAATAGTGTCGCCTGTATCCTGTAAATAAGATGGTATACTTCTTACTAAGGGCTGGAGATAAGAATCTATATATTTCCCTATTCGCGAAGTAATGGAATCTATACCACTAACAATTGGACGGCCTGGTGGATTCACTGGGTCCTTATGTATTTTGGGTAGTTGGTATATTGTCGGAATACGTGGTGCCAGTGGAATCATGAATTCCCTCTACTTTTTATTTAAAATATTCAAAGAGAAACCTTCATCTATAATCTGTGTAAGTTCTTTTTTATATTTGGAAGTAGGGTTCCCAGATAGGGGGCTGTAAGTGGTGACGTCGCTCAACAATCTATTCATTTCGTCAACGTAACGTGTTTTGTCTAGTACCACTAGACCACCCCCCTTGTCTGCAGGGCGGATGATAAGGTTTTTTCTTTCACACAGGGATTTGAGGCCCTGTGCTATAGAAGGGTCTTGGTGTACCCTTTTAGTAGGCAACTTATCCAAATAATTTAAAACAAGATTTTTAAAAACATTAATGGATGGGGGTATTCAATGGAAAAAGAAAACGGACACAGTAGGAGCGGGTATTTTTAATCTCAGTACAGTAACATTGTCAGCGAGTGAAAAACGCATTTTAGATAAGGGCCTTAAATTTGTCCCACCTAAAAAACTCAATAAATGTAATACATTTATTGATGTGCAGAAATTCATCCGTAAGTTACACATTCAGAGACATTTTTTGTCTTCACCTAGCAGAACCAATGCAGTTCCAGATTCCACACTAGTTAGACATTCTGGATTGAGCAATCCTTCTTTGTTCAACCCAGGTATTTTACCCCCATCCATTAATGTTTTTAAAAATCTTGTTTTAAATGATTTGGATAAGTTGCCTACTAAAAGGGTACACCAAGACCCTTCTATAGCACAGGGCCTCAAATCCCTGTGTGAAAGAAAAAACCTTATCATCCGCCCTGCAGACAAGGGGGGTGGTCTAGTGGTACTAGACAAAACACGTTACGTTGACGAAATGAATAGATTGTTGAGCGACGTCACCACTTACAGCCCCCTATCTGGGAACCCTACTTCCAAATATAAAAAAGAACTTACACGGATTATAGATGAAGGTTTCTCTTTGAATATTTTAAATAAAAAGGAGAGGGAATTCATGATTCCACTGGCACCACGTATTCCGACAATATACCAACTACCCAAAATACATAAGGACCCAGTGAATCCACCAGGCCGTCCAATTGTTAGTGGTATAGATTCCATTACTTCGCGAATAGGGAAATATATAGATTCTTATCTCCAGCCCTTAGTAAGAAGTATACCATCTTATTTACAGGATACAGGCGACACTATTCGATTATTAGAAAACATACAGTACCATGACGATCTTATTCTAGTCACAGCTGATGTGTCCGCACTGTACACCTGCATCCCACAGCACTTAGGTTTAGGTGCTGTGGAGTTATTTCTCTCAAGGGACTCTACACTTCCTGTGATACACAGAAATTTTCTTATGCAATTACTAGAATTCGCTACGTCCCATAATTATTTCTGGTTTCAGGGTACCTTTTATACCCAGATCAAAGGGGTTGCCATGGGGGCAAAATATGCACCCAGTTTGGCCAATCTGTTTATGGCCCAGTGGGAGGAGGATGTCGTCTATGCCCTGGACAGGCCTGAATTGGTGCTGTGGGCAAGATATATAGACGACATCCTCCTCCTGTGGAGGGGTAGCCGGCCATCTCTGGATGCCTTCATGGCAACCCTTAACAATAACGATCGCGGTATCCATTTGACCTTTGAAGCCAGTACCACTAACATACACTTTTTGGACTTGGAAGTCACAGTAGTGCAGAAACGCCTAGTCTTGAGAACCTTTTTTAAACCAACAGACAGGAACGGATATATTCCTGTTGATAGCTGCCATCACCACCAGTGGCTTAGATCCGTCCCACGTGGCCAATTTCTCAGACTGAGGCGTAACTGCACTAATGTTAGCGATTTTATTTCCCGATCCTATACCATCCGCAAGAGGTTCTTAGACAAGGGTTATGACCCATGCGCTCTTGATGCCGATATCCAAATAGCTTTACAAACTGATAGGTCCTCCCTTGTCCAAAAGAAACCCAAAACAAAAACAAATGATAAATTCAAATGGTCTTTTTTTACCACTTTCTCTACACAACACAATGAGATAAAGAAAATTATCAATAGGCACTGGAAGGTATTATGCAGTGACCAAATTCTAGGAGGAACAATCCCTGAGAAAGCTGGAATTATCTACAGAGGAGCCCGATCGATACAAAGTGATATCTCCCCCAATGTAATAGACATTCCCAGACCCATCCAATTTTTTCCACAGAGTAAAGGTTACTTTCCCTGCAGAAAATGCAATGTCTGTATACATAATATGTTGGGCAAGAGGAAGAGCGATTCTTTTGTATCCACGGCCACCTCACGTAGGTACTCTATGAAACACTTCACTACTTGCACCACCAGATATATTGTTTACCTGATCACATGCCCTTGCAACAAACAATATGTCGGTCGTACCATTCGCAATTTTTCAATTAGAGTCAATGAACACCTTAGTAAAATTAAAAAAGGCTGTGACAAACACACGGTCCCGAGACACTACCTCGAAAAACACAATAGAGATCCTACAGGCACACGTTTCCAAATCATAGACAAATTTGTTCCAAGCTGGAGGGGAGATTCCTGCCTACGGGGGGTGTCGCGCCTCGAGACTTTTTGGATCTATGAATTGAGGTGCTACTCCCCCCATGGCATGAATACAGATTGGGACATTAACAGTTTCATTAATCAGGCTTAATACATTTGGTTACAGGTTATTAACACCACGTCCTCACTTCCACTATTTATTTATTTAATTTTTCTTTCTCTTTTAGACACAATATTTGTCCTACCTTCTTTATTCTTATTACTACCTCACTGATCTTGCCAATCTTCAACCATGTGACAATCACTGTCCTTGGAACTTGTTACGCACATCTCGTGTTGCTTTTTTGAATCTACAGGGGACTCACTCACATTCACGTCTCCAGCTCAATTTAGGCCGCGTACACACGCGGGGACTGTTCGCTGAAACTGTCCGCTGAAACCAAGTTTCAGCGGACAGTCCGCTCGTGTGTGGGCTTTCAGCGGACAGTTTCAGCGAACAGTCCGCTGAACAAGGTTTTTCGGAAATTCCGAAAAACTGTCCGCTGAAACCTTGTTTCAGCGGACAGTCCCCACGTGTGTAGGCTTGTTCGTCAAACAAAGTTGCGCGCATGCTCAGAAAGGATTTTCACGCCGAAAGTTATAATGCAGTGTATAGGACTCGTATTTTTCGTCCCGTCGTACGTGCCGTTCACGTCATCGCGCACGGTTTCAGCAAACTGTTCGTCCGTCGTGTGTGGCCATGTCCGTCCATGTTAATTTTGAGCGGACTGTTTGCCGAAACTGTTTGACGGACAAAGTTGGGCGAACAGTCCCCGCGTGTGTACGCGGCCTTACAGTTCTTTTTACATGTTTTTGAATTTCTGCCTTATGCCTCACCACAGATATGTGTGCCCATGTACAACATTGCATTTTCCCCTGAGCCCCATATGACTTAGGGCAAGTGCAGCTCTCTCTGGGAAACATATAAACAAATATAACTTTTCCATTTGACCACTGGGTATAGCTTGCGTCTTTGTCATGTACGCCTCATCCTGGACCAATTTAAGTTTGGCCCATTTTGAGACTTATGTGCCCTTGGTGCCCACGAGGCTCTGTTCTTTTTGTGGGTCCAGAACTAGATTTCATATGATTGGATCATCTTTTTTACCCATTTTATTTTCCATTTGACATTACTGATCTAACACTAATCCTCAGTATGTCAGCCTTAGTGTGGAGTCTGGTTTTTTTCTTTTCCTTTTTTTGTGGCATCCCTTTCTCCATGACGACGGTTCCCATACATTGGGGACGGGTTGCCATGGTTTCGACGTGGCTTGATGTGCACCGTGATGTGACGTTGTCGCGTCGCACGCTTCGTCTTTTCCGGGTGTGATGTTGGCATCGTACGTCACGACGCACGACGCGACACGATTGCATCGTAAGTTCCGATCGCCTTGAATAGATGCCGCGCGTCGCGCCTCGTGGTGCGAGACGTGCACAACGCGGCAAAATGGCGCGAAGCCTGTATGCCCCTCCTCTATGGTTTTACATGGGGGATACATTATGTGACGTCCAAACGTACACGCCTCAGCCTCGTGGTCAGAGGGACGTACGTCTCTTCTAAACACCCCCCTTACATGATGATGCAATGCGCACACCAGGGATTGGTAGAGCCGTTACGTTCGTGCTATACGTCGGGACGTAATTCCGCCATACGACCGGAATCTTATCATAATAGATAGCACATACTAACAGTTGCTAAGGCAACGTATATACAATTTTCAGCCGTATACTGTCAGCAAGTTATCAAGATCCATCTAAACCCACACAACGATAGACCATCATCAGACATTGCCACCTTGACACGCACAGACCTACCTTGATACAATACAATTGTGAGTAAACTGTCCCAGGTGACGGATTTGTAATACAGTATATATGGCAGCTATATTACATGTTTTGATAACTATGTTTATGTGCTTGATTCAATTTCGCACGTGTACCACTTTATCACTGGTCCCCCCTTGACCTACAAGTTTGGGGAAGCTCCGACCAATGCATGAGATTTGTTTATTATCGTTATCTTTTGATTTATTTTTTTGCTGTTATCAAATCCAACTTGAGTATTGTATGAGAAGGTACTGCCACATATGGATGATAGATTGATGTCTACATTTGTTTATCATGTTAGAATATGTTTACCTTGGTTTGACATGATTGTTTACCATACCTGTAAGGGGTTGTCCCAGACTGAAGTTTCCGCCCCTTTTGTAGGCGGAACTGTCTCAGACACTCCATAAATCTGCTAGCAATGTGGTGGGCTCCAACATGCCCCTGTCGAAGACATATGTGTCGAAACGCGTCGGGCTAGCTGTTGGCACCCTACATTGCTTTTACTTTCATTTTTACCTATCTTTTTGTGATCACTAAGTCATAAAATATTTTATATAATTTTTTGACTTTTAAATAAATTTGCCGTTTTATACCGTCTGACCCGCACCATGTGGAGCTCTCTTTTTTCTTTCCCTTTTTTGGCCTAAAAAACCTCTAACATCTTTCACCCTATTTCGGGGTGATCGGAGTATCGGTGTTGATCGTGCTACGTCCGAGTTGGATAAGAAACCATCCTGATGTTCCATCCGTGAAACACATCGCTTGGCACACAGTCGGTTGGAGTTCTCTCACCAGTTTGACGGACCTTCATCGATCCACCCCCTGGCCCTAGATTGGGACCCCAAGCTTTACAAACTCAACTGTCATATGACCGTGTGAGTCCAACACAGTTGGTAAGAGTATTTTATTACTTCCCTGATGTCTACAGACAAGCTGTTTTACATGGGTATATCTGTTTAGCAAGATCCCTCTCTTTCCTTGAAATGGCCTAACCATCCTTGTACCAGTCACATCACGGAAGTTCATACCCATTCCATTGGACTTTATTTTATGTATATGGACTTTCTCATGTGACCATTTATTTGGAATTTTTTTTGTGTGTGTGTTGACCACATTCACCATTACAGAAGCGCTACACTATTTTTTACCTTTTGACTGTTGAACTTTGTTTGTTTTAAGTGTTGGCAGCTGCTTTTTTTGTTTTACATTTAGTTATAGCGCAGTGTTTTCCCCCACTTTTTCCACAAAATCTTCTGGCAGTTGGTGTTCCTTACTCCTGCACTGAACTGCTCACATGTAATGATGTGTTACCATTATTCAGTGCAGTAGTATTCCAAGCCCAGACCAGTGTGATAGCACACCCCCAAATGGTGGGTCCATGGCAGCCTGGTCGCAGAAGAAGCGGGTTGACTGACACTGGATTTTGCAGCAAAAACTGTTTTTTTTTTTCATTTTTACTTTCTGGTCTATTAATTTTGCTTTGACCAATAAAACTTACAAGAGTTGGAAATAATGTCCCCCAGGACATCAACCAGTGGCAGAATCAGCAAAAGGCACAGGCCTTCTTGGTGATCTACAGAGGAAGGTGGCTAACAAGGTGTATTCACAATTCCTTTCAGCTAGTTGAATGGAGAAACACCAGCCATTAAAATAAAGAACCCACATACAAGTAATGAAAATTGTAAGGTTTTTGAAGATTTGAGAACATTTTTTTTACCCTTTACAATGACTTCTTGGGGTTTATCCTCAGAGATGGTCAGTGTCACCACGCAACATCTATGTTGGCTCCATGGTTTCAGTGGAAGTAAAGTGATCCAGCAGGTATATTTCCCAGTGTCCTCTTTGGTCACTCTGTGGAGACTCAGCTTTGCATTTCCATCCTGATACCAGGTTCGGCCCACCAACGTGCGGCCTATAAAGCGCTCATTCTGCTGGTCACCTTCTTCCTTCCCATTCTGGAAGTGGACCACCAGGTCTATCTCGGTGTGCTCCTTCTGCCAGGAGACTTGCACGCCTCTTTTATTTACCCCTTTTGGTGAGGAAAAAGAGCAAGGCAGGTGGGCAGTGTCCCCCAATTTGACGGTGATGTTCTGTTCCTGTTTTGGGCATTCCTTTAACCCTAAGAAAGTTAGAAAAAACAAAAAGTAATAAAGAGGTGATAATAAACAGAACTTGTCACTTAAGAAATATCGTAATTAAAGAGGAAGTAAACCCTGATGTGTTTACTTCCTCTTTGATTCCCTGCAAAGGTAAAGCATAATGGATTACTATTCATCGCATAGTAGTCCATTATGTGTCACTTACCTGACACAGGAGCCAGCGAAGTCACCGCTGTCCCCTGTAGTCCGGCGCATCCATCTTCTCGGTGGGTCTCGCTGCTCCGCCGCTGTCATTCGGCGAAGCCGCGATGACGTCACTCACGCGCATGCGCACGGGAGCCACCACTCGCGGCATATCACCGTAGACAGCAGTGCCTGTCTTTCGGCAAATATCTCCTAAACCATGTAGGTTTAGGAGATATTTCTTGGACCTACAGGTAAGCCTTAATCTAGGCTTACCTGTAGGTTAAAGTTGGTTGTAAGGGTTTACAACCACTTTAAGGTATATGTATTGTAAATCCCAAATCTAGTTTTAGTATGGCATCGTGACTTAATGTATACTGTAGAACTAAAGGAAAAACTTTTTTGTTTTTGAGCACTGAGGATTCAATTGTGAAAGGGGTAGGGCTGAAGATTCTGATGTGGAAGGTGAAAAGACCAGGGACTCCAAGATTTGACATACTTTTAAAGGGGTGCCGTAACTAATAAACATTGAGGTACCGTTCTAAATTACTTCTTTTGCCACAAACTTATATTTTAAGAGCTTCCTGTTTCCATAAAACAAATTACCTGACTTGCAGTTGGTTATGTGGCCTATGGTGTCCATTTTACGAAATTGTCCTCCCTACTTACCTTTGATCTCTATCATTCTTCATCCAGGTGTCCTTCATCCCTCCCTGCAAAGCCATCTGCTCCCTGATAAACTGCTAGAACTAGATTCTCACAAAAATAATAAAAGATTATTGAGATCTAAACACAGTTCCCCTTAGGTTCAAATTTTTCTTCTCTGCACTATGCACATCCTATAGACCAGTGATGATCAGCTTACTGATTGTAAACCTCAGACAAGAAATATGAACAAAGAATATCCCTCTACAGTGTGTACTTGTCTCAATTAAGAGTACTAAGTGTCACTTTTGTCTGCTGCTTTATTCCTCTGCTATCAGCATAAATTACTTCTGCCAAGTTTTCCTGACACTTAGGCCGCGTACACACGGTCGGACTTTCCGACGGCAAATGTGCGATCAGAGCTTATTGTCGGAAATTCCAACCGTGTGTAGGCTCCATTGGACAGTTTCTGTTGGAATTTCCGTCAAACAAAATTTGAGATCTGGATCTCAAATTTTACGACAACAATATCCATTGTCGGAAATTCCGATCGTGTGTACACAATTCCGACACACAAAGTTCCACACATGCTCGGAATCAAGCAGAAGAGCCGCACTGGCTATTGAACTTCATTTTTCTCGGCTCGTTGTACGTGTTTTAAGTCACCGCGTTCTTGACTTTTCGCAATTTCCGACCAATTTTGAGTGACCATGTGTATGCAAGATAAGTTTGAGCCAACATCCGTCGGAAAAATTCCATGGATTTTTTTGTCGGAATGTCCGATTAATGTCCAATAATGTGTACGAGGCATAAGGCTACTTTCACACTGGGGTGTTGGGGGCGTCGGCGGTAAAGTGCCGCTATTTTTTGCCGGCACTTCAGCGGTGCTACCCATTGCTTTCAACGGGCAGTGGCACTGTAGGAGCGGTGTATACATTTTTTTGGGCATCCTGCCAGCACTTGGCTTTCACACTGGAGTGAGAGGAGAGGCTCTTTACAGGCACTTTGTAAGCGCTATTTTTAGCGCTATAGCGCCTGTAAAGCGCCTCAGTGGGAAAGCAGCCTTAGCCCTTGTACACACGGTCGGAGATTCCGACAACCAAGTCCGTCGGATTTTGTCCGAAACTGTTGCATACACACGGTCGGACAAAGTTGTCGGAAAATCCGATCTTTCAGAACGTGACCACGTAATTTCGTTACGACGGGACTACGTTCAGGCTAGTAGCCAATAGCTTTGATGGAGGAATTTGATCTGAGCATGCTTTGCACTTTGTCCGATCGGAATTCTCTACACATGATCGGAGTATGTCCTATCGGAGCATTTTGTCGGAAAATATTTCCAGCAAAATGGAAAAGTTGGTCCGACGGATATTCTGACGGAAACAGTCCGATGGAGACCACACACAGTCGGAATATCCAACAAAACGCTCCGATCGGACACATTCCGTCGGAATCTCCGATCGTGTGTACAAGGGCTTAGAGAAAAATGGTGACAGGAGAGGAACCTCCAGCTGTCTGACACCCACAGCTGTGCTCCTATATGCTGTGTGGATGGGGGTGTGCCCCTTCCATCCAATAAGCTCTCTGAGCTCTCTTCACTGAGCTTTGCAGAGTGTAAGTTCAGCTCTCCACCCCTTTTTCTGAACTCTCAGACAAGCTTTATAATTCAGCACTTTGAACAGATGTACAGAAGAGAGGGCTGCAGATAGACAGGTGCAACTTATGTAGAAGGATGTGTTTAATCTCTGTACATCACCTGAGGCCAGTCACTTCACTGGGTATATGTAAGGGACCCCACATAATAGTCAGCATTTATAATGAAAAGGAATACCGTGGTCATATGCTGCTAACATACTGCCGGAGATGGTCATAGTCCAGGAGTGGTTAGAGGCTCTTAAGACTGCTGGAGATCGCTACCATTAGAGCCTCTTTATCAGTGTTTCCACTATTGGGGTTGAAAGGCCACACACAAAGTACCAAGGGTTTGCAGGTTGGACATCAGGGCTAGAGACTCCTTGAATGAAGTTACTGTGGATCTATATATGCCCTTACAGTGGATGAACACTTTACACTGAATCCAGCAACGATCAAACAAGGATTCAACTTTTGCAACAATATACTGTATGTGGTTAAATTGTTTGGGTTTAAATACACTTTAAAGCAAAACTAAACCCTCCTTTTGTTTTCAGCCAAGGAAGCTGCCATCTTGGCCTCTGTTTGACCTTCGACTGCCATGGTGCTGCACATGTGATCAGTTATAACACCGGCCATTTGATGGTTTGACAGCTTGGTTGAGAGCACAAGCAAATTGAACAGTTACATTCTCGGCACGTGCCGGGAATGTAACTTTTTTTTTAAATTGTCAAATAAATGGGTTTAGTTCTGCTTTAAAGCGGAGTTCCACCCATTTCTGTGTTTATTAAAAATCAGCAGCTACAAAAAGTGTACTTGCTAACTTTTAATAAGCCTGACGCTCACCTGTCACACATTCCAGTGTTGCAGCCGCCCAAAGCCTTGCTTCTCTCCTTTTCCTCTCCGTGGCGCTGACAGTGTCCTGAATGGGACCTTGGATGTGTCCCAGAAGATTGCAGGGAGGGAGGGGGGAGAGGAGAACTTCACTTTGGTGCCGCACCATGAGCGGAAGTGGGAGCTGGGTACCTGTCAAAAATAGGTATCTGCCCCCCCACCAAAAAAAAAAAATTTACATGCCATGTAGAATCTCAGGGGGGCAGTAGTCTTTAAAGCGGAAGTTCCACTTTTTGGTGCAACTCCCCTTTAAGCTCATATTAAGAGGTTCCAAATCCTGCTAAATAAAATTGTGTCAGGTCAAGGCCACAATTTTTACAGAAGAGATTTGAAAAATAAAGGCCAATGTAAAACAAAAATACAAGAGTAACCAAAAATTGTGGCCGAAGAGAGAAGAGTGTTTGCAACATTGCTGTAACTACAAATACGTTTAGTGTTTGTAGTTATTGATATTTTTGTCCATAAAAGTAACTGAAAATCTGAAAATGACTTTTTTTGTCGAAGTTCTCTAAACAATGGGTCTTCCAAGTTCCTAATATTTGACCAAAAGTGCACAAGAGTAGTCAAGTTCACTAAGGATTGGTGTCATTGTTTGGTGGACCTATCGGCAGATATCTTTCCATGTGAAGTCTATACATAGTGGATGCCTCGTCAAAGACTTTCACTGGTTTTTCTCTCTAAAATGAAAGCTCTGTATTGAAGCCACAAGTATCTGTTTCTCCACAAACACAGTATAGTAGAGGACATCTTGGTACTATAGAGAAACAAAGGACAAAACAAACATTGGAGACCTTCAATGGAGATCCAATTGTAAATGATCAAAGTTGACCCATGTGGTGGGTAGCAAAGAGTATACCAACTTTCTATATTATCCAAAAAATCCACAAACATGGTTCCAGACCCTCAGATTATTAATTGTTTTGAAAATGACTGGCCCACTGGTGCGGGTATGCAAAAAAGTAAGATTTAAGACTAAAAAAGGACAGTTTACCAAATGCCAATTTTTTCAAAGGATACTTGGGATGTTCTGCTTGGCATAAGTGTGCTCAAATTGGAGAGTTAATCGTTATTCAGAGGGATTGGCATCTAATTATTTTACACACCTATTTTCTATCAAAATGTCAGCGTTACACTTCATTTAATTGTAGGCAACACAGGGGTGTGGAAAGGAAAAGTGACTTTAGGTGAGGGCCAGTACTTTACGTAAAAATGGAGCATGTCTGCATTTTTACACAATGTACTGCAATCCACTTCAAGGTAGTGTTGTAGTTTGACCAGGGCACATAAAAAAACATGTACCTGGTCCTGCAACGTCCTGAGATACTTACATCACATCTCCCAGAAGGCTCTATGATCAGGCACACAGGGCGGCCAGGGGGGTGAACCAAAGGGTGGACCTGGTGCATCATCAGTGGCTGTCTGCCTGGGAGAGAAGGCAGTTGAGTACCGCTTTAGGTATAAGAAGTGCTTTCGGATAAGGAGAGTTTTGACTCTATTTTTAGCAGCTATTTTTAGCTCTATTACTAAAAATAACAGCACCAGAAGCTAGCCCATTACCTGCAAAATCTACTTCTCGACATTACTAAACCTGCAGGGGAATTTCTGGAATGTGGAGTGAAATTGACATAGTAAAACACGAAAGGAAAATGAAAGGAAAACAATACGCATTGGCATGGTGTAGAGGGATATACAATTAGCGGGCCTCCAGTTGCAAAACTACAAGTCCCATCATGCCTCTGGGTGTCATGCTTGTGGCTGTCAGAGTGTTGCTATGCCTCATGGGACTTGTAGTTCTGCTACAGCTAGAAGTACGCTAATAGCATATCCCTGTTAAGAGCTTTCTTTATTACCCAAATAAACACAATAATATTGCACTTACAATTCAACATGTGCACTACTGTCATGAAGCATGTAATGCTGTGTCCCGTTGCTGCTCACGACCAGTAAATGCCAGTTACAGGCAAAGTTTGCCAGTAAAAAATATGACTGTGACGCTCGGCTTGCACTGGTCAAGAGATGGCTGAGACCATCTGAGTGCCGCGACAGATTGGGGCGGGTCTGGCGGAGGCAGTGCCTGAGCGTGCTGTGTGATGTCATAGTGCAACTGAACCAAGCAGAGCGGCCGGCGCCTCGTGTAGCAAGGGAGCAAGCCAGGCCAGGAATGGGACTGTCAGTGCTGTTTGGACCGGAGTGGACAGAAGGGATCAAATGGCGTTATGAGAGACCAAGCAAATAAGACAGTTACATTCTGGACAAGTGACGGGAATATAACTGTTTTTGTAAACTGTTAAAACAATGGTTTTAGTTCTGCTTTAAGCTCCTAATGAGAAGTTCCAAATCCTACTAGATAAAACTGTGTCAGGTGAAGGCCACAGTTTTCCCAGGAGAAATTTAAAGAAGAAAGGACAATGCAAGAGTAACCAAAAATTGTGGCCAAAGCGAGAAAAGTTGTTGTTACATTGTTGTAACTACAAATACTAAACTGTTGTTTATTGATATTGTTGCCCATATAGGTAACTGAAAATCTAAAAATTTACTTTTGGCTAGAGTTCCCAAAAAATGGGTATTTCAAGTTTCTTGCACAAAATTGTACAAGAGTACCGTATTTGCCGGGGTATAAGACGACCTTTTACACTTAAAAAAACTGAGCAAAAAGGAGGGGTCGTCTTATACGCCGGGTCAGCTGCTGGGATGCCTTCTGGATGTCCGGTAATACTGTATGTAGCTTCGGCTACATACAGTATATACCACTGAACCAATCCCAGTGAGCGATGTATTCAAATGAATACAGAGCCTGCTCGGATTGGAGTAGCAATCTCTGCCAATCCTAGCAGGCTACACACAGTAGCCTGCTCCGATTGGCTTTGAGAGTGAGGCGCGGGCTGATGATGTAACAGCCTCCGCCAATCCCAGCAGGCTTTGTATTCATTAATAGAATACATTGCTCGCCGTGATTGGCTCCAGCACCAGCAAGAAGGAAGAAGGAAATGGCTCCATCAAGAACGAAGAAGAGGGATATGAAGCGTCGGAAGCCTCGGAATGGGGGGTCGTCTTAAACGGTGAGTACAGGCAAAACATTTAAAAAACCTGCACAGTTAGGGGGGTCGTCTTATATGCCGGGTCGTCTTATACGCCGGCAAATACGGTAGTCAAGTTCGCTAAAGATCCGTGTCATTTCTTGGTGGATGTATCATCGGATATCTTTCCATGCATAGTGGATGCCTCGTCAAAGACTTCAGCTGCTTTTCTCTTTAGAAAGAAAGCTTTGTATTGAATCAACGAGTATCTGTGGCTCCACAATTACAGTAGATGATGTCTGTACTATGGAGATGGACCAAACAAACATTGGAGACCTTCAGTGGAGATCCCATTGTAAATGATCAAGGTTGACCCATATGATGGGCTGTAAAGAGTATACTAACTTTCTACATAATCCAAAAAATTTACGAACATGGTACCGGACCTTTAGGTTACAAATTGTTTTGACAATTATTGGACCACTGGAGCAAGTATGGAAATTACAAGATTTAAGACCAAGAAAAGATAGATTACCAATAACCAATCATTTTTGCAAAGGATACTTGGGATGTTCTGCTTAGCATTAGTTAGTTCAAAGTGGAGAGTTAATCATTATTTGTAGGTATAGGTGTCCAATAACTTTACACACCTATCTTCCATCAAAGTTACATTCCATTTATTTCTAGGCAACACAGGGGTGTGGAAAGAAACAATGACTTCAAGTGAGGGCCAGTACTTTCCGTAAAAATGCAGCATGTCTGCATTTGTACAAACTGCAACCCACCTTAAGGCAGTATTGTAATTTGAACAATGCACACAGACAGGCCCGGACAGGGAATAAAAACCAGCCCTGGAAATAATTTCATACCAGCCCCAGAGCATTATTATACCTGCCCAACAACATAACGTCATTATTTTCTTGTTCACAAAAGGGAAAACCACACATTTTAAAGCACATTTGAAGAGTGTTTTATATAGATAAGAGAGACGTGGAATTTACAAACAGCACCAATTGTTTACTGGCAAAAAATCATGGCATTTACTTGCACATTTTTTACTGACACTGCAAAAAAAGAGTCAAAAATTGCAGTTTTCAATGCAAATATCAATATTTACGCTATAAACATGTAGCTAAAGCTATTAGCAATGTGTTTAAGTTAAACAAAAGACAAAAAACATATTTCTCCATTTACATGAAGGTCAGATTAATATAACCCAGCACAGAGTTCCCCCTTACATCAGGAGGATTCCCCCTTTACAGTGCAAGGGGACTCTGACATAAAGGGGAACATTGCAGATCATGATCTAAGCGGGAACTCTGATATAAAAAGGGGGGCACTGGTGACCAGAGACCCCCACTTATATTAGAGTCCACTGCATTCCCCTTTACATCAGAGTTCCCCCTTGCACTGTAAGGTGGAATCCTGCAGACTATGATGTAAAGGGGAACTTTGGGAATGTAGGGAGGACTCTGATGACCAGAGACCACCTTCCGCAGAAAGATAACACTAAAATAAGGGGGTTTACTGATATAAGGGGGAAACCTTTATATCCGTGCCCCCTTACACTATTGACCCCCCCCCCCTCTCAGGCTGGCCTGGAGACGCTGTCACTAAGTTCCTCTCAGATGCACCGTGCAGGGCTCAGTCAGTTGGCTTCAGCTCAGTGGTTCTGGTTTTATCCCATAGCTTCCTCTCCACAGTCCATACATGTCTGACCTCTCCCATGACCCTCATCCTGGCGGCACTCCCACTCTTGACTCCTCTCCAGGGGAGGTCAGAGACTGCGGAGGGGACGACAGGGGAGGTCAGAGGCTGTGGAGGGGACAACAGGGGAGGTCAGAGGCTGCGGAGGAGGGGGGACAGGAGATCAGAGGCTGCGGAGGAGAGGGGACAGGAGATCAGAGGCTGCGGAGGAGGGGGGACAGGAGATCAGAGGCTGCGGAGGAGGGGGGACAGGGGAGGTCAGAGGCTGCAGAGGGGGGGACATGGGAAGTCAGGGGCTGCAGAGGGGGGACGACAGGGGAGGTCAGGGGCTGCAGAGGGGAGATGACAGGGGAGGTCAGAGGCTGCGGAGCAGGGGGGACAAGAGGCACAAGGCTGCAGGTGCGGACAAGAGGTCAGAGGCTGCAGGGGGTACAGGAGGTCAGAGGCTGCAAGGGGTACAGGAGGTCAGAGGCTGCAGGGGGTACAGGAGGTCAGAGGCTGCAGGGGGAGGGACAAGAGGTCAGGCGCAGCGGGGGGGTGGAGGTCAGAGGCTGCAGGGGGGGTGGACAGGAGGTCAGAGGCTGTGGGGGGCAGACAGGAGGTCAGAAGATATGGAGGGGGGACAGGAGGTCAGAGGCTGCTGGGGGGCGGACAGGAGGTCAGAGGCTGTGGAGGGGGGGACAAGAGGTCAGAGGGGGGGACAGGAGGTCAGAAGCTGCAGGGGGGGACAGGAGGTCAGTGGCTGTAGGGGGGAGGGGGTGGACAGGAGGTCAGAGGCTGTGGGGGGTGGACAGGAGGTCAGAGGCTGTGGGGGGTGGACAGGAGGTCAGAGGCTGCAGAGGGGGGGGACAGGAGGTCAGAGGCTGCGGGGGGAGGGGGCGTTCAGGAGGTCAGAGGCTGCAGGGGGAGGGAGAGTGTTCAGGAGGTCAGAGGCTGCGGGGGAGGGGGGCATTCAGGAGGTCAGAGGATGTAGGGGGAGGGGGGCATTAAGGAGGTCAGAGGTTGCGTGGCAGACGTGGGAATAGGCACACGCCACCAGACGAGACCTCACTGAGCGTTGCTTTACTTTTAAAAATGGCGCTGCTCTGCACCATCGTGTCACTGCGCATGCGCCCGCCTTTCCCAAAATTGCAGAGCGTGTACGGGGCGCAAGCACGGCTAGCTTCAGAAGAGCGCTGGCGCCTGCGCAGTTTCATGTCGGCCCCACAGCCATATTTTTTTCAGGCGCCGCTGCCCTCACAGTGGCCCCAGGGGCAGCCAGGCAGCCAGCCCACAGGGAAAATCTCCCGGTATCCCGGTAGCCCAGTCCGGCCCTGCGCACAGAGAACAATTGGGTTCTATGTGATCTAGCGGTATCTATTTTTTTTTGTTTTTTTTTAAATAACAAACATATATTTACTTCCACTGTGCAGCTCGTTTTGTACAGAGTGGCCCTGAACCTCATCTTCTGGGGTCCCCTGGCGGCTCTCGCGGCTCCTCCCCACATCAGATAAACGCCTAGGAGGAGTGCTCTCCCGAGGGGGTTACCTTGCACGTCCATAACCGCCGAATGTATGACTCGGCAACGCCCCACGGCTCCAGCGTCACTGGATTTGATTGACAGCACCGGGAGCCAATGGCTGCGCTGCTATCAATCTATCCAATCAAGACCGAGAAGCCCGGCCAGAGAGACAGCATGTCCCCACTGAGTCAAGTTCCAGGGCTCAGGTAAGTAAAACAGGGGGGCTAGGGGCCGATCACTGCCAGGTGTTTACAACCCCTTTAAGTGGCTGTCTCTTGGCAACTCGAAATTTCAGCTCACCCCATGCATTTTCTATAGGATTAAGGTCCGGAGACTGACTAGCCCACTCCGTGACCTTAATGTGCTTCTTGAGCCACTCATTTGTTGCCTTGGTGTTATGTTTTGGTTCATTGTCATGCTGGGAGACCCATCCATGACCCATCTTCATTGTTCTGGCTGAGGGAATGAAGGTTCTCATCCAAGATTTTACAATACATGGCCCCATCCACTGGCTGCTCAATGCAGCAAAGTTTGCCTGTACCTTTACAGAAAAACCCCAAAGTATAATGTTTCCACCTTTGTGATTGACTGTAGGGATTGTGTTCTTATGGTCATAGTCAGCATTTTTATTCCTCCAAGCACAGTGAGCCGAGGTAATACCAAAGAGCTAAATTTTGGTCTCATCTGATCACAACACTTTCTCCCAATACTTCTCTGAATTATTTAGATGTTTATTGGCATGATCATACATGTGCATTCTTGAGGAGGGGGACTCGCCGTGTTTGGAGGAAGAAAAATGCTGACTATGACCCTAAGAACACCATCCTTACAGTCAAGCATGGAGTTGGAAACATGATGCTTTGGGGCTGTTTCTCTGCTAAAAGTACAGACCGACTTTGCCGCATTGAGGGGCCAAAGGATGGGAACGTGTATTGTAACATTTTGGATGAGAACCTTCTTCTCTGAGCCATAACACTGAAGATAAGTCATGGATGGGTCTTCCAGCATGACAATGGCCCAAGGCAACAAAGGAGTGTCTCAAAAAGAAGCACATTAAGGTCATGGAGTGGCCTAGTCAGTCTCCAGACCTTAATCCTATCGAATATTTATGGAGGAAGCTGAAACATTTCGAGATGCCTTGTGACAGCCAAAAAACCTTAAGGATTTAGAGAAGATCTGTAAAAAAATAGTGGACCAAAATCCCTCCTGAGATGTGTGCAAACCTGGTCACCAACTACAAGAAACCTTACCTCTGTGCTTACCAAAAAGGGGTTCTCCACCAAGTACTAAGTCCATATTTTGCTTTGGTATCAAATAGTTATTTTTGGTTGATATTCTATCCTTAACATTTAAAATACATCTATGATAAAAATGAAAGACCCTTCATTTCTTTGTAAATGGGCAAACTTACAAAATCTGCAGGGGATCATATATATATATATTTTCCCCACGGTTCACTTTATACATGTCAAAAGAGACATGTTCAAGCACTTCTTGTTATGAAGTGACCACTTTCTCTTCCAATTGTGCTCCTGTTGTCACCCTGTCTCATGCACCCTGGATAGCAACTGGAGCACCATATTTCAAACGCATGGTCCAACACTGTCACTATCCGGAAGCCATTCCAGTGCAAAGATGTGCAGTCAACACTGGAGAGAATGCACCTGAAACAGATTTCAATTGATCAGCAGTACTGAGATGCAAAAAAAAGGATAAAAGGTTAAAACTGTGTTCTATATATAAAATATATATATATATATATATATATATCAGTTGTTTATGATACACATCGCTTTAGAAAAGAAAATGGTTTCAGATCTACTTCAAAATGGAACAAAACTCCTAAATGCTAGTTAGCTCCTCTTAAAACACAACATCCGCCCCATTCTGGCCCGAGTCAGAATGACATGTACCTGGTCCTGAAACCTCCTTGGAGTACCCAAGTGTCTATCTCCAGCTCATGAGGGTACCCAAGTACCTGTGAACAGCCCATCAGAGTACCTGAGTACCTGTCACAAGTTGGGGTGTTTTCTTTTCAAAATTGGGTAATTTTGTGGGTAATTCCACTGTCCTGGTGCTCCAGGACCTTCAAAAGTGTGATAGGTTGTCAGCAAACTAAATGTGTAATTTATGGTCCTAGAACCTCTGAAGGTGCTCCCTGCATGTTGGACCTCTCTATGTGACCAGGTGGTGAAAAAGTCTCACACATGTGGTATTGCCATACTCGGGATGAGCTGCAGAATGTATTTTGGGGCGTAATTTTTGCTATATACATGCTATGTGTTAGAAATGTCTTATAAATTCACCACTTTGTGTAAAAATAAATATGTTTTCATTTTTTTTCCAAGTTTTTCGAAGACTTTTGGAAAAATTAACTGTTCAAAAGACTCATTATGCCTCATAGAATAGACTATGGGGTGTTTGTTTTGCAAAATGGGGTCATTTTGGGGGTAATTCCATTGTCCTGGTGCTCCAGGGCCTTCAAAAGTGTAATGCCGTGTAAACACGACCGGACTTTTCGATGGACCAGGTCCGATGGTCTTCCCGACGGACTTTCGGCAGAGGTCCGACGGACTTTCTGAACGAGTGGACTTGGCCACACATGACCGGACTAAGACCGTTCTAAAGTCCGTTAATTTTGAACGTGATGACGTAAATGGGACTAAACAAGGAAGTTCAATAGCCAGTACCCAATAGCTGCCGTATTTGGTCCATCAGACTAGAACACAGACGAACGGTTTTCCCAATTTTTAGTCTGTCGGATAGATTTGAAACATGTTTTATTTCTAGGTCTGTCGGACTTTTGGGGAAAAAAAAAGTCAGCTGGAGCCCATGCACAATCAAATTGTCCGGTCCGCCGGAGCAAGTCTGCCGGAAAGTCTGATCGTGTGTACGCGGCATAATAGGTCATCAGGAAATTAGATGTGTAATTTATGCTCCTAAAACATCTGACGGTGATCCCTGCATGTTGGACCTCTCTATGTGGCCAGACTGTGAAAAAGTCTCACATGTGGTATCACCATACTCGGAATGAGTAGAAAAATGTATTTTGACATGTAATTGGAATTGTACATATGCTGTGTGTTATAAATAACTTGTATTTATGACAATTTTGTGTAAAAAAAAAAAAAAGTATTAATAATTTCTTCCAAGAATTGTGGTAAAAAATTACAACTTCAAAAAACTCACCATGCCTCTTACTAAATACATTGGACTGTCTACTTTTCAAAAAGGGGTCATTTGTACTTTCCTTCCATTTCAGGACCTCAAGAAATGAGATAGGCTGTCAGTATATCAGGTGTGATCAATTTTTAATGATGTAGACTCTATAACTTTCACACAGACCAAATAATATACGCTGATTTGGGTTATTTTTGCCAAAGAAATGTAGAAGTATACATTTTGGCCCAGTTTTATGAACATAAATTACTTATTTGCTAAATTTTATCATAGAAACTAAAAAAAGTGTTTTTTTTTTCAACATTTTTGCTATTTTTTCACTTATGTTGCAAAAAATAAAAAAAATAGTGGTGATTAAATACCATCAAAATAAACCTCTATTTGTGTGAAAAAAAATGATAAACATTTTGTTTGGGTACAGTGTTGCATGACTGAGTAATTGGCATTCAAAATGCAAGAGCACTGAAAGCTGAAAATTGGTCTGGGCAGGAAGGGTGTATAAGTGCTCTGTATTGAAGTGGTTAAACCTAAAAGCAAAAAAAAAAAGAAAATTTAAAAATTAAATAAAACCTAAAAGCAAACATGTATTATATTGCAGCTTACCAAGTCTTATAAAAGAAAACTAATGTAACCACTACTAAGGATTGATCATCTGCTATATGTTACATTGTTTGGGTTTAATACCGCTTTAAAGCGGTTGTATAGTTACATTTTTAACTTTGACCTACAGGTAAGCCTATAATAAGGCCTACCTGTGGGTAAAAAGAATATCTCCTAAACCTATACGGTTTAGGAGGTATTCCCCTCGCAATGAGCCGCTGACTTCAGCGGCGCAGACGCACCGGGGATTCTCCCCGAAAGTCTGGCAGATGCTAGACCCTGCCTGGAAGAAAACTCAAAAAAGCACATGCGCGGGAGTGACGTCATCCACACTGAGGGAACATGTCAGCTCCCTCGGCGTGAACCGAGTGAGATGCCGGCGGGTCGTTTTATGGTAAGTATTTCATAATGAGCTAGCATGCGGTGCATACTAGCTCATTATACCTTTTCCCTTACAGGTGTAAAAAAAAAAAAAAAAAAAAACATCAGCGGGTTTACTCCCGCTTTAAATAGAATAAATCAAGTGAAAAGCACAAACTAGTTCAGAATGGAATAAAACTCTGCCATTGCACGTTTTAGAGTCACACGTATATCACGGGACTCTGAAAACTTGGTATAAAAAGTGTGTATACAGGCAATAATTGGAGCTCGGTTATTTCAGATATTGTGAAATCATTGCATGACAAGCCTGGAACACATCCACCATAGAATGTTGTCTTGCAGCATAGCAATGTATGATATTTAAAAAAAAAAAATTCTACAGATTCTACATGTCTTAAATTGCATGTATCTCATGATTAAAAAACAAATACAAGTGAAATACAGTCAGCAAAGAGTGTATGGAAAAATCATACAATAACTAATTTGCCTACCTAAATAATTTTATACTTTTTAGGGACATATAAAGATTTTACATTGTGCTCTGTTTAAAAAAAAAAAAAAAAAAGCTGTGCAGAAATGTAAAGAAATTCATTTCATCTATTCGTACGTTTTTTTATTTATTCTGTAATTATATCTGACAATTACAGGATTAAATAGCTGGCCCACCAAGTCTGGAGGTGGCGGTCTTCATCTGCAGGCTGAAGGCCTATTATGTCAAGGAACCCTCCAGTTTGAAGATAATTATCATATCATAGTTCACATGGCAATCACATGACCTCAACACTCTGGTAGGTACTTGATCTTCAGCAGAGACTCAAGCTGTAAGGCTCAGTTCACACCAATGCATTTTTCATGCTTTTTGCTTTATAGCTACCCTGCTGACAGATAATTGCAAAAAAAAAAAAGAATTGCCGGAAAAAACAAAAGCGTGAAACAAAACGGTGTGGGATCCCCCACAGGTACATACTAGGCCTTTCAGGTATGGTGTGGATTTGGAAGAGACACCCCCATGCCAACATTTTTTTTTAAATGGCGTGGGCCCCCCCCCCCCCAAATCCATACCAGACCCTTATCCGAGCATGCAGCGCGATAGGTCAGGAAAGGGAGGGGACGAGCGAGCGCCCCCTCCTGAACTATGCCAGGCCACATGCCCTCAACATGGGGGCTGTGCTCTCGCGAAGAAGACATCATGAAGAGAGAAAAGGGAGAAGAAACACCGGAGGGAGAAGACAGTGGAGGGAGAAAAAAAACATAAAAGAGAAGAGGGAGAAAAAAACACCGAAGGGAGAAGATAGTGGAAGGAGAAAAAAAAACACTGAAGAGAGAAGAGGGAGAAGCAACACCGAAGGGATAAGACTGTGGAGGGGGGAAAAAACACAGAAGAGAAAAGAGGGAGAAGAAACGCCGAAGGGATATGACCGTGGAGGGAGGAAAAAAAACACAGAAGAAAGAAGAGGGAGAAGAAACGCAGAAGGGAGAAGACTGTGGAGGGGGAAAAAAAACACAGAAGAGAGGAGAGGGAGAAGAAACACCAAAGGGATAAAAAAAACACAGAAGAGAGGAGAGGGAGAAGAAACACCAAAGGGATAAAAAAAAAACACAGAAGAGAGGAGAGGGAGAAGAAACACCGAAGGGATAAGACCATGGAGGGGGAAAAAAAAACACAGAAGAGAGAAGAGGGAGAAGAAACACCAAAGGGAGAAGACAGTGGAGGGAGAATAAAACACAGAAGAGGGAGAAGAAATACCGAAGGGATAAGACCATGGAGGGGGGAAAAAAACACAGAAGAGAGAAGAGGGAGAAGAAACACCAAAGGGAGAAGACAGTGGAGGGAGAATAAAACACAGAAGAGGGAGAAGAAATACCGAAGGGATAGGACCGCGGAGGGAGAAAAAAAACACGGAAGAGAGAAGAGGAAGAAGAAACACAGAAGGGAGAAGACCGGAGGAAGAAGACATGATTTTTAATAAATGTTTAATAAAGTTACACCACTGCCCATACTTTACACACTGGAAAATGTACTTCACTAACTGGTTTATATTTCAACCTCAGACCCTTATTACTCATATGTTTATTAATCTTGCATTGTCCTTGATTGCATTTTAATGTAAGCTTTACTCAGTAAAATTCTGGCAAAAGAAAATTGATCTGAAAATTATTTTAAGGGTTCCTCTGGGGTAAAAATGTTGAGAAAGGCTGCTTTAGACCGTCAAATGTTATGTTACCATGTAATTCCTGGATCTGGAGCTCCAGGACTGCAAACTTTGAACATATTCAACAGGGTATCCTCTTGACACCCAACCTCCTTACTCTCCCCCCAAACCTACCCACTCTCTTCCTCTTCCACTTTTTGGCTCTCTCGCTCTTCTCTTTCTCTATCCTCTTTCTTGTTCCTATACCTATGGAAACAAGCCTATCCTCTAATCTTTTCATTTTTATCTTTTGCTAGAGGCTCCCTCTACTGGGGCAACTGTTTTTTCCTTTCTTCTTTTACCTGCTCCCAATACTTTCAGACCCATTATCAAAAACCACCTAAACCAGACAATGATACCTTCACAATAACATGTGATATTGTTCTCCTGACCATTAATGGTACCTCGCCTTCCTTATTCTTTCATCTGTGGAGTCCACGCGTTTCTTCTACAACTTCCCACCACTGCCAGTACTTCAACCATTGGAAACATACTCCACCAAAAGGTTTATATTTTAACCTCAGATCCTTATCTCTCATACGTGTAATGATCTTGCAACGTCCTTAATTGAACCCCAGTATCCAACAGGTATTTTAAACTTATCTCTACACAATAAACTTTTGGTAGAAGATAATTCTCTATATCAGCCTTTCTCAACCTTTTCAACACAGAGGAACCCTTGAAATAGTTCTCAAGTCTCGAGGAACCCCTGCTAAAAATGAGAAGTCTACAACTCATGATACATTAGTGTGATGGTCAGTGGGAAGAATGGTCCTTACACTTATGGTCATTGGGAAGAATAATCTCATTACAGAGAGCTAAAAAGATCAATGGTGTCGGTGGGAACTTATCCGAGAGGCAGAAATTGCCCAATGCTGAAGGAACCCCTAGCAACCTCTGGAGGAACCCTAGGTTTCCACAGAACCCTGGTTGAGAATCACTGCTCTAGATGGACCCCTTACATCAGACTGGTGCTCAAAATCTCCCCTATCTGTCAATGGTCACCTATGGATATTCTCTAAGAAAATAGGAAAAAGCACAATTGAGTTTCTTGAAAAGATTTCAGTTTCAGTTTATAGTAAACAGTGGTGGAAAACTATCAAACAGAATGAGATGAAGAAGCTGAGATAGAAGGAGATAGGTTTGTGCTGGACTGCATAGACATACAACATTTACCTTGTAACCCCTGGATCAGGAACATCAGCACTGCCAGCATTAAGGAGCTCATTCTCCCAGCACCCTAGGGGTTCTCTAAAGATTGCACACTGCTTCAGTCCACCCAGGATCAGCTAAACTCTTCTTTCAGCTGTGTGAGCCTGATAGTATCTGCCTTCATTTTCGTTATGACTCATCAGCAGGAATGTAGGCTTATATTACCATAGTAGGATCATGTAACTGGGACTTCCTCATTATAATCAGCTGGCTCGTTGGTCTAGGGGTATGATTCTCGCTTTGGGTGCGAGAGGTCCCGGGTTCAAATCCCGGACGAGCCCTATTTTTATAACTTATTTTGCTTTATTTAATATTTATCACTTATTAGATAATACTGGACTTTACATAGGATGTGAGATGATGTTCTGTCTTCTATAGGATATGTGTTCAATATGCTGCACTTACAATACACAGAAAGCACAAACTATGTACTACACAACATTCAATAGTCCAAACTCCTGTGTATGCTATTTAATGTAACCAGCACAGTGCTTTGTAAATGTAATACAATGTGTTATATTACAGCAGTGTAAACCCTCCATTCAAAATAATGATCACTTCATATATAGTACAATGTATCAGCATGTTACATTGTATAGTTCACCGCTGGTGAATTCTGTCCTTTATATTCCTTCTAATGAAATTCACAACCTTATGGTAAAGATCCAGAAATTGCAAATAGACAATACACTACATAGTAGCAGCATGCAGTGCAATACAATACAGTACAATGTATCAATATACACTGATATACTGTACAATGTAACAACAGAGTGCTATGCAGTACAATGTATCAACATAAAGAGCACTATGGTTCTATATATCAACATACAATGCTATATGGTACAATGTAACGACATACAGAGCTATACTGTACAATGTAACAAAGTACAGAGCTTTAAGATACAATGTAACAGCATACAGTGATATATTGTACAATGTAACAATGTACAGTGCTATACAGTACAAATGTAACAACATAAGAGCACTACGGTACAATGTAACAACACACAGCACTATTAGGGTGACCACATTTCCAAACTGCCATTCAGGGACAAACCCCCCCCCCCCCCCCGCACCCGCCAAAAAAAGATGGTTTTTGATACCTTTTTTGCCAATTTTTGGGGGGAAAAAATTCAAACAGTGGTAACCAGTTTAGACAGGTATGCAATGTACACCTGCTTTAACTAAGTCACTTAGGCTGCTTTCACACTGCAGTGGGACCGGCGTCGGCGGTAAAGTGCCGCTATTTTTAGCGGCGCTTTACCGTCGTTTTAGCGGCGGTCTGCGGGCACTAGCGGGGTGGTTTTAACCCCCGCTAGCGGGCGAAAAAGGGTTAAACCCGCCCGCAAAGCGCCGCTGCAGCGGCGCTTTGCCGGCGGTATTGCCGCGGTGTCCCATTGATTTCAATGGGTAGGAGCGGTTTAGGAGCGGTGAATACACCGCTCCAAAGATGCGGCTAGCAGGACTTTTTTCACCGTCCTGCCAGCGCATCGCTCCAGTGTGAAAGCCCTTCGGCTTTCACACTGGAGTTAAAGGGGCCGGGTTTTTTTAGGCGCTACACAGGCGCTATTTTTAGCGCTGTAACGCCTGAATACCGCCCCAGTGTGAAAGCAGCCTTAGTGACAACGGTGTACTTTGTACATCACTTACTCTGGCAAGTTCACTGCATCAAAGTTATGTTTAAGATTGCTATAAACATATCTGCCTGTGCATTGTACAGTATTTGCCCTGCACACTATCACAGGTCATACTTTAAAAAAAAAAAATTAAATATGTTAGACATATCTTAAGAAATAGAAAAAACAAAAAAAACAAACAGAACAAGTTGCAATAAATTAACAGATTATTTTTATTGTTTTCTCAACCAGCAAGAACTTTTAGAAATTAGGTATAAACTAGTAACCACCAAAAATCCACTTTTTTCTTAAATAACAGAGATATATTACTATAAATATATTTTTGAAAATATAAAACTTACAAAACAGTCAATTGCAAATAAAATGTTGCTGAAATATTAATGCTGTGTCTAATTCAGCTCACATGGCAATATGACCATAATCAAATCCTTCAGACCACACGACACCACCTGAGTATCTTTTGTTTTCAACACTGATGTCTAAAAGTGTATTTCTTGTCACTCCTTGCACATTGCAAGAGTTTTTTATTTTGTTTCACGAAACTATAAAAAGATTGACAGCCCATGTCAAAATTGATTTTCACCTGAAGTTCAGATTTTATTAGATCAATGCTGCATCTATTTCTTGTGTCAGACCAGCACATTCCCATCATGCTGAAGACCCTTTCAACTGCTGCATTTGAGCATGGGATGCTAACAACAAATGACACCACTTTCAAGAGGTAGTGATGGCCGAACGGTTCGCCCGGCGGTCGTTTCGCGGCGAATTTCCGACTTTCGCCGTCCGCGGGTTCGAACGCCTTTTTCCGTCGTTCGCCCCGGCGGACTTACGTGTTTAATGTATACAAGAACTTTAACCTTTCGTGACACGTTTATCATGTGTTACAGGACAACCAATTGAGACATGACAGCTCATGGACACTTGGACATTCCCCCTAACCTATAAATACACCCGATCCGGTGGCCATTTTACATTCTTTCTTCTGTCACTGTAGGGAAAGGATCCTGTGTGGAGTAGGGACAGAGAAAACGCTAGCTATTTGGTACACAAAAGTTCTTTTCAGGACTGGTATAGGTGTTAGGTCAGCAGCCTGAGTTTCTTTTGTCAGTTTAGATAAAGGGACAGAGCGCTGTATGCTGCTATTTTAGGGACAGCTCAGCCAGATTAGTCTTTCTTCATCATCATCATCATCATCATCATTAGCTGTTACTATCAGGTCCACAAAAGAGCTGTTCCAGCTAATCGTTCCAGCCTACTCTTTTTTGCCAATTTGTATAGGGACAGGCAGGAAGCAGTGTGTCAGGCAGTGAGGATAATTTTAAAGACTTGCTGTTACTATTAGTTCCACAAAGGTTCTTTTCAGGACTGGTATCAGTGGTACGGTAATAGGCTTGTACACGTATAATATTCTTTCTTCCAAATATAGAAAGAATATTATACTTGACTGCTGCCCTTCTGCTGCAGTCTGCTAATCATTCACAACTCACTTGTTCCACAAAGCTCTTTATCAGGACTGGTAACTTGGTCTGTCTAGGGTGCTACGGTACATAGGCTTGGGTGCGGTACAGTCTGCTGTTCTGTAAGGACCGCTATCGGTCCACAATACATAGGGTTGCCGTGCACTACTGCTGACCGCTGCCCTATACTGCAGCAGTCCTTCATTGGTATAGGGACTGACGTACAGTCTGCTAATCACTAACACACAACCTGCTTGGTCCACAAAAGTTCTTATAAGGACTGGTAACTTGGTATAGGGTGCTACGGTACATAGGCCTGAGTGCGTTACAGTCTGCTGTTCTGTAAGGACCGCTATCGGTCCACAATACATAGGGTTGCCGTGCACTACTGCTGACCGCTGCCCTATACTGCAGCAGTCCTTCAGCGGTATAGGGACTGACGCACAGTCTGCTAAACACTAACACACAACCTGCTTGGTCCACAAAAGTTTTTATAAGGACTGGTAACTTGGTATAGGGTGCTACGGTACATAGGCCTGAGTGCAGTACAGTCTGCTGTTCTGTAAGGACCGCTATCGGTCCACAATACATAGGGTTGCCGTGCACTACTGCTGACCGCTGCCCTATACTGCAGCAGTCCTTCATTGGTATAGGGACTGACGTACAGTCTGCTAATCACTAACACACAACCTGCTTGGTCCACAAAAGTTCTTATAAGGACTGGTAACTTGGTATAGGGTGCTACGGTACATAGGCCTGAGTGCGTTACAGTCTGCTGTTCTGTAAGGACCGCTATCGGTCCACAATACATAGGGTTGCCGTGCACTACTGCTGACCGCTGCCCTATACTGCAGCAGTCCTTCATTGGTATAGGGACTGACGTACAGTCTGCTAATCACTAACACACAACCTGCTTGTTCCACAAAAGTTCTTATAAGGACTGGTAACTTGGTATAGGGTGCTACGGTACATAGGCCTGAGTGCGTTACAGTCTGCTGTTCTGTAAGGACCGCTATCGGTCCACAATACATAGGGTTGCCGTGCACTACTGCTGACCGCTGCCCTATACTGCAGCAGTCCTTCATTGGTATAGGGACTGACGTACAGTCTGCTAATCACTAACACACAACCTGCTTGGTCCACAAAAGTTCTTATAAGGACTGGTAACTTGGTATAGGGTGCTACGGTACATAGGCCTGAGTGCGTTACAGTCTGCTGTTCTGTAAGGACCGCTATCGGTCCACAATACATAGGGTTGCCGTGCACTACTGCTGACCGCTGCCCTATACTGCAGCAGTCCTTCAGCGGTATAGGGACTGACGCACAGTCTGCTAAACACTAACACACAACCTGCTTGGTCCACAAAAGTTTTTATAAGGACTGGTAACTTGGTATAGGGTGCTACGGTACATAGGCCTGAGTGCGTTACAGTCTGCTGTTCTGTAAGGACCGCTATCGGTCCACAATACATAGGGTTGCCGTGCACTACTGCTGACCGCTGCCCTATACTGCAGCAGTCCTTCATTGGTATAGGGACTGACGTACAGTCTGCTAATCACTAACACACAACCTGCTTGTTCCACAAAAGTTCTTATAAGGACTGGTAACTTGGTATAGGGTGCTACGGTACATAGGCCTGAGTGCGTTACAGTCTGCTGTTCTGTAAGGACCGCTATCGGTCCACAATACATAGGGTTGCCGTGCACTACTGCTGACCGCTGCCCTATACTGCAGCAGTCCTTCATTGGTATAGGGACTGACGTACAGTCTGCTAATCACTAACACACAACCTGCTTGTTCCACAAAAGTTCTTATAAGGACTGGTAACTTGGTATAGGGTGCTACGGTACATAGGCTTGAGTGCGGTACAGTCTGCTGTTCTGTAAGGACCGCTATCGGTCCACAATAGATAGGGTTGACGTGCACCACTGCTGACCGCTGCCCTATACTGCAGCAGTCCTTCAGCGGTATAGGGACTGACGTACAGTCTGCTAAACACTAATACACAACCTGCTTGGTCCACAAAAGTTCTTATAAGGACTGGTAACTTGGTATAGGGTGCTACGGTACATAGGCTTGAGTGCGGTACAGTCTGCTGTTCTGTAAGGACCGCTATCGGTCCACAATAGATAGGGTTGACGTGCACCACTGCTGACCGCTGCCCTATACTGCAGCAGTCCTTCAGCGGTATAGGGACTGACGCACAGTCTGCTAAACACTAACACACAACCTGCTTGGTCCACAAAAGTTTTTATAAGGACTGGTAACTTGGTATAGGGTGCTACGGTACATAGGCCTGAGTGCGTTACAGTCTGCTGTTCTGTAAGGACCGCTATCGGTCCACAATACATAGGGTTGCCGTGCACTACTGCTGACCGCTGCCCTATACTGCAGCAGTCCTTCATTGGTATAGGGACTGACGTACAGTCTGCTAATCACTAACACACAACCTGCTTGGTCCACAAAAGTTCTTATAAGGACTGGTAACTTGGTATAGGGTGCTACGGTACATAGGCCTGAGTGCGTTACAGTCTGCTGTTCTGTAAGGACCGCTATCGGTCCACAATACATAGGGTTGCCGTGCACTACTGCTGACCGCTGCCCTATACTGCAGCAGTCCTTCATTGGTATAGGGACTGACGTACAGTCTGCTAATCACTAACACACAACCTGCTTGGTCCACAAAAGTTCTTATAAGGACTGGTAACTTGGTATAGGGTGCTACGGTACATAGGCCTGAGTGCGTTACAGTCTGCTGTTCTGTAAGGACCGCTATCGGTCCACAATACATAGGGTTGCCGTGCACTACTGCTGACCGCTGCCCTATACTGCAGCAGTCCTTCAGCGGTATAGGGACTGACGCACAGTCTGCTAAACACTAACACACAACCTGCTTGGTCCACAAAAGTTCTTATAAGGACTGGTAACTTGGTATAGGGTGCTACGGTACATAGGCTTGAGTGCGGTACAGTCTGCTGTTCTGTAAGGACCGCTATCGGTCCACAATAGATAGGGTTGACGTGCACCACTGCTGACCGCTGCCCTATACTGCAGCAGTCCTTCAGCGGTATAGGGACTGACGTACAGTCTGCTAAACACTAATACACAACCTGCTTGGTCCACAAAAGTTCTTATAAGGACTGGTAACTTGGTATAGGGTGCTACGGTACATAGGCTTGAGTGCGGTACAGTCTGCTGTTCTGTAAGGACCGCTATAGGTCCACAATAGATAGGGTTGACGTGCACCACTGCTGACCGCTCACCTATACTGCAGCAGTCCTTCAGCGGTATAGGGACTAAGAGTTTTGTCACAGGGTCATTTAAAAAATGACATGCAGAGGAAGAGGCAGGCCCTTCCGCAGGGGTGGTAGGGGTAGGGCAGGAGCAACAGGCTTGAGCCAAAGTGGGAAGTTGCAGAAGGTGCGTTCAATTACTTTAAAGGATGCACCAGACTTGGTTGAGTGGCTCGCTCAGCCTTACTCTTCTGCACCCTCCTCATCCTCTCGATCTGCACCCTCTTCTTCACTCTCTGCTATGTGCACCCCCAAAGACACTACCACCAACAACACGACCACCACCACCACCACCACATACCTTCCGCTTGAGTCACTGGAATTATTTTCCGATCCATATCAAGAGGACATTTCTGATGCGCAGCCACTCTTGGTATTGGATCAGGAAGAGGAGGTAGCAACAAGCGCTACTCAGCAGTCTGACGCCAGTACCCAGATCAGCCCAAGGAGGAGGTTGGTCCCCGGTGTTGCTGCCTACTCTACTTATAGCGGTGGGGAAGGTGACGTTGATGATGACGTGTCTAGTGATGTCACGTGGGTGCCCACAAGAGAGGAAGAGGAGGGGAGTTCAGAGGGAGATATGGACCAGCAGATAGGGAGGAGAAGCAGCAATGACTTACATTGCACAGCAGGGACAAAGCAGACTGCAAATGTATCAGGAGCGAGTCATCGACCATGTACGGTCACATCTGGCGCTCCCAGGACACCGGCACATGGCTCCGCAGTGTGGGCTTTTTTTAACGTGTCCGCTGCTGACAATAGCGTTGCCATCTGCAATCTTTGCAGTCAACGCGTTAGTCGCGGTAAGCCCAATACTCACCTAGGGACGACCGCCTTAAGAAGGCACATGAGCAGCCATCACCGAGCCCAGTGGGAGCAACGGAACACACAAAGCCACACTGCAGGCTCTCACCGTCCAGCCTCGTCTTCTACTTCTCCTTCTCCTCTCTCCTCACAATTGTCCTCCACTCCACCTTCCATCACGCCAAGCTCACATTTTTCTGCAAAAAGGCAGGCTTCCGTGGGCCTAATGTTTGAGCGTAAAAAAATGATGACGCCGGATAACCCTCTTGCCCAACGGTTGGCGGCTGGCTTGTCAGAACTCATAGCCCGCCAACTACTGCCATATAAACTGGTGGACTCGGAGGCCTTTCGCAAATTTGTGGCCATTGGAACACCACAATGGAAGGTCCCAGGAAGGAAGTATTTCTCAGAGAAGGGCATCCCAGAGCTATATGGCCATGTTCAGCGGCAAGTGAATGTATCTCTGGCACACAGTGTCGGTGCCAAGATACATCTGACCACAGACACGTGGTCTAGCAAACACGGGCAGGGAAGGTATATCAGTTTTACTGCCCACTGGGTGAACCTTCTGACGGCCGTCAAGCATGTAACCCGTGGCACCCGTGTAGATTTGGTTTTACCGCCACGGATTGCATGCAGGCCTGACTCTTCTTCTCCTCCTCCTACTCCATCCTCCTCCCTCTCCTCCTCAGCTGCCTCCTCCTTTTCCGCTGCTAGCGTCTCTTCCACTGCACCGCCCAAGCTCCCCAGAACCTATTCCACATGCCAGGTGAGACGTTGCCATGCCGTGCTGCGTCTGTTGTGCCTGGAAGCAAAGAGCCACACTGGCCCGGCACTCCTTTCAGCTTTGCGTTCACAGGCAGATGAGTGGCTAACACCGCTCAATTTGACAGTTGGTAAAGTGGTGTGTGACAACGGTGCCAATCTGCTTAGCGCATTGAAACAGGGCAAAATCACGCACGTGCCGTGCATGGCACACGTCTTAAACTTGGTCGTGCAGCGATTCCTTGTCAAATACCCTGGGGTCCAGGACATCTTGCGGCAGGCAAGGAAAATCTCGGCCCATTTCAGAAGATCTTACACGGCCATGGCTCGCCTTGCTGACATTCAGCGGCGACACCATCTGCCGGTCAGACGTCTTATTTGCGATTGCCCGACGCGATGGAACTCAACCTTCTATATGCTTGATAGGCTGCTCCAGCAGAAACGTGCAGTTAACGTCTACCTGTATGAACTCTGCGAAAGAAACGGTTCTGGGGAGCTGGGTTTTTTTTCACCGCGCCAGTGGCTGCTCATGCGCGACACATGCAGACTTCTGCGGCCATTTGAGGAGATCACCAAACTGGTCAGTCGCAGCCATGGCGCCATCAGTGACATGGTACCTTATGCCTTCTTTCTGGAGCGTGCATTGCGTCGTGTCATTGATCAGGCTGTGGAGGAGCAGGAGCGGGAAGATGAGGAAGTCGCAATGCTGGATGAATTCCCAGGGGGGGCTACTCTATCTGAGACAAGTCAACAACAGGAGTCTGATGAGGAGTCAGAGGAGGATGGTGCCGGGGCGGATGAGCAGGAGCAAGAAGAGCATGCTTTAAACCTTTCTGGGATCCCTGTTGTGCGAGGATGGGGAGAGGAGAATGAAGAGGACGACATTATCCTGGATGATGAGCAGGAGCCAGGCCACCACACCGCTTCCACTTTAGTGCAAATGGGGGCCTTCATGCTCCAGTGTTTTAATAGGGACCCCCGTATAAAAAGCATGAGGGTCAAGGACCAGTACTGGGTGGCAACGTACTTAGACCCCCGGTACAAACACAAAATGGCGGAAATGTTACCGCCGTCGCAGAGGGCTGTCAGAATGCAGCACTTCCAGGCCTTGCTTCGAGAAATGCTGCATTCTGCTTTTGCGTGCGCTGGCAGAGGAGCAATTCCCACTCCCAGAGAAGGATTTGCGGGTACCAATCCAACAGCGCCTGCAAGAAGAGGCCGGTTTGAAGATGTGTTGGTGACTTCGGATATGAGGTCATTCTTTCAGCCGACCCATCGACAGGTGTCATCCGGATCCAGCATCAGGGAACGCCTAGACCGTCAGGTGTCCGACTACATTGGGTTAACGGCCGATGTGGACGCTCTGAGGAGTGATGAACCCCTAGACTACTGGGTGGGCAGGCTTGACCTCTGGCCAGAGCTTGCCCAATTTGCAATCGAACTGTTGGCTTGCCCCTCATCCAGTGTCCTGTCCGAAAGGACGTTCAGCGCAGCAGGGGGGATTGTGACCGATAAGCGTACTCGCCTAGCTCACCACAGTGTTAACTACCTCACATTTCTAAAAATGAATGAGGCATGGATCTCGGAGGAATTCAACACATGTGATCAGTAGACCATGTATATGTCTATAAACAATTTTTGGAATCAAGCACACAGACCTTCTTAATTCATTTGGCTCACTTCCCTGACCCAAAAAAGCACACCGTACTATATGCCCCTACCCTCCTCTTTGAAGAGGTTGAGCGGTGTCATATTTCTACTGGGGCTGCTTATTATGAGGGGTTCCCACCATCCCTGTGCTGTGCTGACTTCCTCCTGGGTGTTCTTATTATGAGGGGCTCCCACCATCCCTGTGCTGTGCTGACTTCCTCCTGGGGGTTCTTATTATGAGGGGATCACACCATCCCTGTGCTGTGCTGACTTCCTCCTGGGGCTGCTTACGGTGCTGCTGTCAGCGCTGTATGTCACGGAGCTGCTGTCAGCGCTGTATGTCACGGAGCTGCTGTCAGCGCTGTATGTCACGGAGCTGCTGTCAGCGCTGTATGTCACGGAGCTGCTGTCAGCGCTGTATGTCACGGAGCTGCTGTCAGCGCTGTATGTCACGGAGCTGCTGTCAGCGCTGTATGTCACGGAGCTGCTGTCAGCGCTGTATGTCACGGAGCTGCTGTCAGCGCTGTATGTCACGGAGCTGCTGTCAGCGCTGTATGTCACGGAGCTGCTGTCAGCGCTGTATGTCACGGTGCTGCTGTCAGCGCTGTATGTCACGGAGCTGCTGTCAGCGCTGTATGTCACGGAGCTGCTGTCAGTGCTGTATGTCACGGAGCTGCTGTCAGCGCTGTATGTCACGGAGCTGCTGTCAGCGCTGTATGTCACGGAGCTGCTGTCAGCGCTGTATGTCACGGTGCTGCTGTCAGCGCTGTATGTCACGGAGCTGCTGTCAGCGCTGTATGTCACGGAGCTGCTGTCAGCGCTGTATGTCACGGAGCTGCTGTCAGCGCTGTATGTCACGGAGCTGCTGTCAGCGCTGTATGTCACGGAGCTGCTGTCAGCGCTGTATGTCACGGTGCTGATGTCAGTGCTCTGTATTACGGTGCTGCTGTCAGTGCTCTGTATCTCCTGCACCCTCTTGTTTGCCTACCCTGGTCCCTGACCTTCCCTCTCCTCCATTGCCTTCATTAGCTCCATAGTCCTGAATTGTCAGAACAATTTCCCAAATAAAAAAAAAATGCTTGTAGTTATCGATCCCAAATTCACCTCATACATGTATTATGCTATTGTCCAGGTGGTGGGACTACGTGCTACCCCCTAATAATTACCCCGTGGCCGCAAATTCGACCTAAAGGTTTGCGAAATTCGCCTCCCATTGAAGTCAATGGAGCCCGCGGCGAACGGTCGTTTTCGCGAACGTTTGTGTCCGTTCGCGTTTCGCGTTCGCGAAACGTCCCGTCGGAAGTTCGTCCATCACTATCAAGAGGTTTGGCAGTTTGTCAGGTCCAGCCTTCGTGAATATTGTTGACCATTTAACATCGGTGTTGAGATCATCATCTGCTTCAGTACTGGTAGAAACCGTTTGCAAGTGTGGACAAACGCAAGCAAATTCTTCGTAAAGGTCATCTATTAAAACAGAGTCTAAATTCAGAGCTTCAACTGATGCCACCAGGTTATCAAATGTAAGCTTCTCCTTCAAATTTAGACATTGAATTTTTGACAAATAGTTTTTGTCTGAAAAATCAAACCACTGTTCTAAATACTGAACAGCTTTTTGATAAAATTTTTGGTATTCTGATTAAATTTTTTTGGCTTGCAGGTGAGGTAATTTTTTCAAAGCTTTCCCAACTAGATATCCAAAAAAATGGTCTGTCTGTCTTTGTATTAGTTTGCCTTTGACTGATGTCATGATCTCATATACATCAACTGCAATTAATTCATTTCGCTCCAGTTTTAATATGGCTGTCTGAAAAATAGGCAAGCAGTTGTGTAAAAACTGGAGATATAACTCAGGAACTGATGGCGGGTCCTGTTCTGTGGTCTCACTATCTTCATCCACAATAAATTTCCATATTACTTGAGGTGTTTCGTCCTCACCAATACTCTGGAAGTAAGCTTTTACAGCTGGCCAATTTTTTAAAACTCTCTCGATTGCTGGATAAAGAGACAGCCATCTTGTTGGTACATGGCGAAGAAGTTCTGACCACTCAAGATCAACAAAGTCAAACATTTCTTTTAATGTGGCAATTCTCTTCGCTGATATTGAAAAATAATTATATAATTTCAAAATTAGACTTTCCACGTCACAATTTAAGACATCTGAAGCCTTTTTAGCTGTATTGTGCAGTATGTGAGCTGGGCAGCCAGCTGGCAATATCCGATGATTCACAGCATGAAGCTTCTGATACACACCATTATGCTTACCAAAGTTCACACTTGCATTGTCAGCGGAATAAGCAGACATCATATCCACAGATAGGCCATTTGTTGTAATCACATTTAAAATTTGCTCTGAAATTGCAGCAGCACTTTCCTCACCTTCATAAAAATCCAATAAGCTTGTTACCACTCCTTTGGAGGGCTTAAAGTAACGCAGAACTAAGGGGAAAAGTTTGGTGTGTCCATGGTTAGATGCATCCGATCCAACACTAAAATACGCATAGCTGTTTTTCAAATCTTTGACTACCATTTCCACACTGTAAGGAGCCAGCACGTTTGTTACAATGGCTTCAGCTTTGGTACGACCACATGACATCCTAGTGGCTTTAGCCGAATCCTGAAATATAACAGGAAGTAGTTTCATGGTGCAGTCCAAAGATCTATATGAATGACTGTGGCACACGGAATGGTAAACCATTGATATTTCAGCTGCAATAATTTCATCTTGCATTGCTATATCCTTAGAGGGAATCATGAATTTGGAAAGCATCCCACTTTGTTTTGTAGCCCGATCAGCATTTTTGTGACTTTCACTAGATATGTGGATTTTGATATCACCTTCACCACCATGACCAATTCCAAACTCGCGCCTACACAGAGTACAATATGCTCTATGATAGTTACCAGTCACTGCTGTAATGCATGTATAAGTTGTTTTCCATGAGTCTCGAAAACGGCACAATCGCTTTATTTTCTTTGATTTAGAGGTCGATGGCCCCTGTTCATCCCCACTGCTAGCCATCTTAGTACCAGTTGCACGATGTGTAAATGATCCTATAGGGATGATCCAAACACATTAACTGTAGAATGAAATGGAAAAGCCAACTTGTAATACAAAGTATTTACCAACACGCCACAGAACTCCACAGCAATAAAATTCAGAGAGTCTACAAGCTAGTGTTTCATTGAAAAATGATCACACCTGATGTACTGATGGCCTCTCTCATTTCTTGACACTAATGGCCCATATAGAAAATCGGGCCAACATTTTTGTCCAAGGAAAAATCATACAATTTTCTAAAAGTGTGTACACAACGTTTGACAGCCAATTCCGAACACAAATTTCCAAAGGGAAAAACGCCGACATTTTTCTTGTATGGGAACAGAATGGACAATTTCGTATGATTTTCGTACGAGAAATAGCAGATACCAAAGACTGCGCATGCTCAGAAACAAACACCAAAAAAGCCTTTGTCGCACGTGAATTTTTGTGCATTATTTCTATCCTCGGTTCCGACTTGATGTGAAACATTGAGGAAAACCGGCCGATTGTTTGTCCTATTTTCTCATAGTGTATACAGGGCTTAACAAACCAGGACTGTACAAATACCCCCCAAATGACCACTTTTTGCAAAGTAGACATTCCAAGGTATTTAGTAAGAGGCATGGTGAGTTTTCTCAAGTTGTCATATTTTACCACAATTCTTTGCAAAATCAAGATTTTTAGTGTTCACTAAATTGTCATATTCACAGGTTATTTCTCTAATACAGCATATGCATACTTGTAACTACACCCCAAAATACATTTTGCTTGTAATAAGTGAGTTTTCAGGGATCTCCTAAAGGTGGACAGCGTAGGGGCCGATCGGATATACCGGGGCAGGGCATTCCAGAGGATGGGAGAGGCTCTGGAGAAGTCCTGAAGGCGAGCATGAGAGGAGGTAACAAGGGAGCTAGAGAGCAGGAGGTCCTGGGAGGAGCGGAGGGGATGATTTTTGCGATATCTGCAGATGAAGTTGGTGATGCAGATGGGGGCAATGTTGTGGATGGCCTTGTATGCTGCGGTTAGCATTTAGAATTTTATACGGTGGGGCAGGGGAAGCCAGTGAAGAGACTGGCAGAGAGGGGCCGCAGTCACGGATCAGTTAGTGAGTGTATTAGTCTAGCAGCAGCATTCATAATAGACTGAAGGAGGGATAGCCTGCGTAAGGGTCGGCCATTAAGGAGAGAGTTACAGTAGTCAAGGTGGGAAATAATCAAGGACTGAAGAAGTTGCTTTGGGGTGTCATTAGTTAGGAAGGTCAAATTCTGGAGATGTTGCAGAGGTGAAGGCGGCAGGATTTAGCCAGTGATTGGATGTGGGGCGGTGTTGCCAACCTACCAGGTTGAAATTTACTGACACAACACCCAAAATTTACTGGCACAGCCAAGTTTTACTGGCATTTCCGAAAGTTGCAAAATTACATTTTTAAGTGCAAATTAGAGTATTTAGGCTACAAATATATAAAATATGCAATTAGCAATATGATTTAAGGTAGATAATAAGGCAAACAACATATTTCTTATTTTATTTTTGATATAGTAAGTAAATAGCTCAAGGGCAGGAAATTAGAATGGGCAGCACAATGGACTCTCATAGTGACACTGACAGCAGTGTGCAGCAACACAGATGAGGATGTGACCTCGCTGACACAATACGTCCCCTCCTGAGTCACAGTGACAGTCTCTCACCAAGCCAAGTGGTCCCTTCAGTCCACTCCAGTCAAAACAGCACCGATGGTCCCAGCCTATCTGGCTTCCATACCGCAGACAAGGCTTTGGCTGCTCTGCTTGGCTCCATTGCACCGCCTGAGCTCCCCGATCATACTGTAGAAGGCACTCAGATGGTCTCAACCGGCTCTGGACCAAGCCGAGCGTCACAGCCATATTTTTTACTGGCAACCTTTTACTTTTACTGGCATTTTTTTTACATTTACTTGCAGGAGAAAATTGTCTGTTTTTTATTGGCTGCCACTAAATACTGACGGTTGGCAACACTGATGTGGGGGCTGAAGGAGAGGTCAGAGTCAAGGATGACACCCAGCACCCTGGCATGTGTGGAGGGACTAATGGTTGTGCTGTTGATAAAATCATGGGGGGGGGGGGGGGGGACCGAGAAAGAGGAAATGTAACAAGCTCCGTTTTAATAAGACTGAGTTTGAGGAAGTGGTGTGACTGTGACATCCATACCAATATGTCATTCAGTAAGTTTAAGATCCATGAGGAGATCGAGGAGGTTAGTTGAAGAGGGGAGAGAGATCTGTCTGTCATCAGCATATAGGTGGTATTGGAAGCCATATGAGGTTATCAACTGACACAGGGAAGAGGTATAAAGAGAGAATAGGAGAGGCCCAAGGACGGAGCCTTGGGGTACCCCAACAGAAAGAGGAACAGAGGAGGATTTGTAAGTGACACTGAAAGTGGAGGAAGAATGGAGGGGGCAGCCGAACGGAGGGGGACAGCAGCAGAACGGAGGGGGACATGGAGGAACACTGGAGGGGAGGCAGTAGCAGAACAGAGGGGGACAGGGAGGAAAACTGGAGGGAGACAGCAGCAGAACGGAGGGGGCCATGGAGGAAAACTGGAGGGGGACAGCAGAAGAATGGAGGGGGACACAGAGGAAAACTGGAGGGGGACAGCAGCAGAACGGAGAGATAGTGGGGGACACGGAGGAAGAACGGAGGTGGACACGGAGGAAGAACGGAGGGGGACACGGAGGAAGAACGGAGGGGGACACGGAGGAAGAACGGAGGGGGACACAGAGGAAGAACGGAGGGGGACACAGAGGAAGAACGGAGGGGCGCACAGAGGAAGAACGGAGGGGCGCACAGAGGAAGAAGGGAGGGGGACAGCAACAGAAAAGAGGGGACACAGAGGAAGACTGGAGGGGGACAGCAGCAGAAAGAATGGAGGGGGACAGTCAGCAGCAGAATGGAGGGGGAGGGGGACAGCAGCAGAATTGTACACTAACCTGGACTCCTGGAAGTTTGTCAGTGTCTGTATTTTAACTGCAGGACCTCGTGGGCGGGAGGAGCCTGGGCTCTGGAGGAGGAATCTGAGGAGGAATCTCAGTGAGAGCACAGGCAGTGATGAGAGGACACGAGACTGAAGCTGCTGACTTAAGTGAGGCGCCCTGTGTCGTCAGTGGCGTCACTCTGGCTGGGGTACGTTACTGTGTGGGGCCTGCGGGGGGGGGGGGGGTGCATTGCCCACACTCACTGCCAGTGCCACCAGCTCCTTCTCAGCCCGCCCCTCAGGCTGACGTCACTGGTTGCTAGACGCGGGGCGGCCCCTAGCCTAGCAACCAGACTGCCAGCATATGAGTCATCCTCCTGTGCGCTGTGTAGTGTGAGTCTGACACTAGTCTGTGACTGTGTGTGGCGGCGCCGCGACGGCAGACAGGGAGAGGGAGACTCGCGGAGCAGATTGTGTTTTGTTTCATTCCGGGACACTGTATTGTCCCGGAATGAAGGTGCCCGGGACACGGGACAAAAATATGAAATCCGGGACAATCCCGGGCAATCCGGGACACGTGGGCACCCTAAGCACTATACAATACATTGTATTAACATACAGCTCTGTACAATACAATGTAACAACATACAGCACTATACTATACAATGTATCAACATATAGAGCTATGCGGTACAATGTAGCAACATAAGGAGCTGTATAGTACTGCGTATCAACATACCATGCTGTACAATACAATGTAACAACATATAGCGCTATACAGTACAATGTAACAACAGAAGGAGCTGCATAGTACAGTGTATAAACATACAGTGCTGTACAATACAATGTAACAACATACAGCACTATACTATACAATGTATAAACATATAGAGCTATACGGTACAATGTATCAACGTATAGTGCTTAGGGATGAGCTTCGTGTTCGAGTCGAACGTACGTTCGACTTGAACATTGGCTGTTCGTCCGTTTGGCGAAGTCCGAACATTTTGGTCCGTTCGCGTCAAATTCGTGTGGCGCTCACGGCCCACAATGCACTGCGATGGCGCAGTGCATTGCTGGCTCATGATTGGCCAAGCATGCACTGTGACCCCGCATGCTTGGCCAATCGCAGCGCCAGCAGCGAGGAGAGCCATGATTGGCCACAGGCAGGATGCCTGTGGCCAATCATAGCTCAGGCTGTGTAGTGCACGCCCCACACTATATAAGGCCGCCATCGCGGCGGCCTCGTGTAGTGTGTTGGCGTCTGAAGCAGTGGGTGTTCTGTGTACCTTCAACACAGTACACACCGATCGTTTTCGGCCGATTTCCTATCTTGCTGTTGTGTAGTGGTTGTTGTCTGCGTGCCCTGACCGCAGTATACACCACTATATTCACCTCACCTATATAGCTAGTGATCTATCTTTAATAATAGAGCTTGCAGTCAGTAGTGTTAGGAGATAGTGCGTGCTGTCTGCGTGCTCTGTACCCAGTACATACCGCTATATCCACCTACATAGCTGTTCTCTATTTGAGCCCACTTGCCATCTGCAGGAGTTATTGGAAGTTGTGTGTGCCTCCAGCACAGCACAGTATACATCTGTATATACCCCTTTATCTCTGGTGTTCTCTGGTTATTGTCTGCGTGCCCTGACCGCAGTATACACCGCTATATTCACCTCACCTATATAGCTAGTAGTAGTGATCTATCTTTTATAATAGAGCTTGCAGTCAGTAGTGTTAGGAGATAGTGTGTGCTGTCTGCGTGCTCTGTACCCAGTACATACTGCTATATCTACCTACATAGCTGTTCTCTATTTGAGCCCACTTGCCATCTGCAGGAGTTATTGGAAGTTGTGTGTGCCTCCAGCACAGCACAGTATACATCTGTATATACCCCTTTATCTCTGGTGTTCTCTGGTTATTGTCTGCGTGCCCTGACCGCAGTATACACCGCTATATTCACCTCACCTATATAGCTAGTAGTAGTGATCTATCTTTTATAATAGAGCTTGCAGTCAGTAGTGTTAGGAGATAGTGCGTGCTGTCTGCGTGCTCTGTACCCAGTACATACCGCTATATCCACCTACATAGCTGTTCTCTATTTGAGCCCACTTGCCATCTGCAGGAGTTATTGGAAGTTGTGTGTGCCTCCAGCACAGCACAGTATACATCTGTATATACCCCTTTATCTCTGGTGTTCTATAATAAAGGCATCTGCAGGAGTTAGTGGGTGTTGTGTGCCTCCAGCACAATATACACTACCCAACTGCTGTTTTACCCAACTCCCTTCAGGCCATTACCATGTCTGGAAGGCCAGCAAGGAGAGGCAGACAGGCGCGAGCCGATAAAAGAGGGCAAGCAGGCTCTGTGTCTAGAGACAACAGTGCTGGTCATGGACACGGTGCATTGTCATCAGCACGTGGCCATGGGACATGCTTGTCCTTCTTTTCGGCAGCTGGACATGTTGAACCGCAACATGCCAACGACTTGGTAGAGTGGATGACCAAGCCCTCTTCATCCTCCTCATCCTCTCTCACCCAGTCTCAGGGTAGTAGCAAAGCAGCTGCCAACGCATCGTCTTCCCTCCTCTCAATGTCATCATCAGTGACTCCTTCCCTAGACCCACCACGTCCTCCTGAGGAGTCTCCTGAACTCTTTGAGCACAGTGTTGGGTACATGCTCCAGGAGGATGCCCAGTGTTTTGTGGGCTCTGATGATGACACTCAGCTAGAGGAAGGCAGTAGCGTGAGCGCAGAGAGAGGGGATGCTCAAGAAGGACAGCAATCTGGCAGTCATGTTCCACAAGCTGCAGCATACTGCCAGGTTTGCTACAGCGATGAAGAGGGAGGGGATGATGAGGGCACTGACTCCACGTGGGTGCCTGGAAGGAGAGAGGAGGAGGAGGCACATGTCCAACGAGGCAGGATGCCCTCCGGGGGCCAGCTTAGGGGCAGCACACCGACTGAATCACACCGCAGAGCTCCGCCTGTGCAGAGCGCTGCCTCTGCGCGTTATTCTAAAAGTTCTTTGGTGTGGGCCTTTTTTGAGACGAGTGCATCAGATCGCACCGCTGCTATTTGCAACATATGTCTCAAGCGTATCTCACGTGGCCAAAACATCAGCCGCTTGGGCACCACATGCTTGACCAGACATATGTTGACCTACCATGCAGCTCATTGGCAAGCGTACCTCAAAGACCCACACCAAAGAACAAAGCGGACCTCTCCTTGCTCCTCATCAGCTGGCATCTCCAACCCCACTAGATCTTCAGTCCTCTCTGAAACCTGCTCTGAGAGGAATGAAGGTGTAGAATTAGGTGTGTCACAGCCAAGTGCTTCCGGGAACTCTGCTAGCGGTACACCCACGTCCGATTATAGCAGGCAAATGTCCCTGCCCCCGCTGCTGGACCGGCGGAAGAAGTTCACTCCCAGCCATCCACATGCCCAGCGGTTGAATGCTAGCTTGGCTAAATTGCTAGCACTTCAACTGCTGCCTTTTCAGTTGGTAGACTCGGCCCCCTTCCGTGAGTTTGTACAATGTGCGGTTCCTCAGTGGCAGGTCCCCAAACGCCACTTTTTCTCACGGAAGGCGATTCCGGCTCTCTACCGGCATGTGGAAGGCAATGTCCTTGCCTCGCTGGACAGGGCGGTCAGCGGTAAGGTGCATATTACCGCTGACTCATGGTCCAGCAGGCATGGACAGGGACGTTACCTGTCTTTCACGGCCCATTGGGTCACTCTTCTGGCAGCTGGGAAGGATGCAGGACAAGGTGCAGTAGTGTTGGAGGTTGTTCCGCCACCACGCCTCCAAAATGCTACTATTGGTTGTGACACACCTCTCTCCTCCACCCCCTCCTCTTCTTCTTCCTCCATGGCCTCTTCCAGTGCTCTGTCCTCAGAACCAGCGGTGCTCTGTAGGCGTTCCAGGGGCTACGCAAGTACGCAGGCAAAACGATGCCATGCCGTGCTTGCGCTGGTTTGTTTGGGGGACAGGAGCCACACTGGGGTGGATGTTTTGTCAGCTCTGCAGGGGCAGGCCGAGAGGTGGTTGACGCCACGCCAGCTTAAGCCAGGAATGGTGGTTTGCGACAATGGCACCAACCTCCTCTCCGCCCTCCGACAGGGACAACTGACCCATGTGCCCTGTGTAGCTCACGTCCTTAACCTGGTGGTGCAGTGGTTCTTGGGCAGGTACCCCGGCTTACAGGATGTCCTGAAGCAGGCCAGGAAAGTCTGTGTGCATTTCCGCCGATCATTTAATGCCTGTGCTCGGCTGGCTGAGCTCCAAAAGGAGTTGAACCTGCCCAAGAACCGCCTTATATGTGACATGCCCACCAGATGGAACTCAACATTGGCCATGCTGCAGCGGCTGTACACGCAGCAGAGGGCCATCAATGAGTACCTGTGCGACTACGGCACCAGGACAGGGTCAGGGGAGCTCGGTTTTTTCTCACCACGCCAGTGGGGCATGATCAGGGATGCATGCACTGTCCTGTCACCGGTTGAGGAGGCCACAAGGATGGTGAGCAGTGACAGTGCATGCATCAGTGACACTGTACCTCTTGTCCACCTCTTGGAGCATACGCTGCGTGGAATAATGGACAGGGCACTTGAGGCAGAACAGAGGCAGGAAGAGGAGGACTTCCTTGCCTCTCAAGGCCCCCTTTATCCAGACAGTGTTCCTGCTATGCCACCCATCACACAGGAAGAGGATGAGGAGGAGGAAGAGGAGGAGGAGGATGATTGTGTCAGCATGGAGGTGGAGGCTGGCACTCAGCATCAGCAGCAGCAGCAGCAGTCCTGTAGGGATGATTTACAGTCCCAAGAAACACGTGGACTTGTACGTGGCTGGGAGGAGGTAGCTGCGGATCATGTTGTCCTTAGTGACCCAGAGGACTCCGGACCGAATGCCTCAGCTAACCTACGCTGCATGGCCTCCCTGATCCTGCAAAGCCTGCGGAAGGATCCTCGTATTCTTCGGATCAAGGAGAGGGACCATTACTGGCTGGCCACTCTCCTTGATCCACGGTACAAGAGTAAGGTTGCCGACCTTATCTTGCCATCGCAGAGGGAGCAGAGGATGAGACATCTCCGGGAGGCCTTGCAGAAAGGTCTGTGCAACGCGTTCCCAGAGACTGGGAGGTTACAAACTCCTGGTCCTGGACAACGTGTTGCTGAGGCATCGGTCAGAAGGAGCGGTGGAGAAGGTGGCCGTCTGACTGATGCTTTCAGACAATTTTTTAGTCCGCAGCCCCAAGGTATGATCGGTTCCAGCACCCATCGCCAGCGTCTGATTTACATGGTGCAGGAATACCTAGGGGCAAGGTCAGACTTGGACACCTTTCCCACCGAAAATCCTCTGGCTTACTGGGTCTTGAGGATGGATCACTGGCCAGAGCTTGCACAGTATGCAATTGAGCTACTGGCCTGTCCTGCATCCAGCGTTCTTTCGGAACGCACCTTCAGTGCTGCTGGTGGCTTTGTTACCAATCACAGGGTGCGCCTGTCCACCGAATCAGTTGATCGACTGACCTTCATCAAGATGAATCAGTCTTGGATCACCCACAGCTACCAAGCACCTGAAGCTGATGTAACCGAATTATTTTTTATGAAATACCACATCCCTTCAAGACTGCCTATGCTGATGCTGAGTGACTGTCCTGTTATGTTGATTGTCTATCCTCTTCCTCCTCCGCTGATATGTTGGAAGAACATTTCTGGTTCTGGTTGATGCCATCAGCCCAATTTTTCTGCCCCTGTTTAACAGGGGCGTTTAAGTACAATTTTTGATGCAATGCTTTGCAGCAGGGCTAATTCCTGCAATCAAACAAGAGTATATGGGAGAGGTTGCAGTGTGGTGGCACCAGCACCAGTGCCTAAGGCCCAATTTTTCTGCCCCTGTTTAACAGGGGCGTTTAATTACAATTTTTGATGCAATGCTTTGCAGCAGGGCTAATTCCTGCATTAAAACTAGAGTATATGGCAGAGGTTGCAGTGTGGTGGCACCAGCACCAGTGCCTAAGGCCCAATTTTTCTGCCCCTGTTTAACAGGGGCGTTTAAGTACAATTTTTGATGCAATGCTTTGCAGCAGGGCTAATTCCTGCAATAAAACTAGAGTATATGGCAGAGGTTGCAGTGTGGTGGCACCAGCACCAGTGCCTAAGGCCCAATTTTTCTGCCCCTGTTTAACAGGGGCGTTTAAGTACAATTTTTGATGCAATGCTTTGCAGCAGGGCTAATTCCTGCAATAAAACTAGAGTATATGGCAGAGGTTGCAGTGTGGTGGCACCAGCACCAGTGCCTAAGGCCCAATTTTTCTGCCCCTGTTTAACAGGGGCGTTTAAGTACAATTTTTGATGCAATGCTTTGCAGCAGGGCTAATTCCTGCAATAAAACTAGAGTATATGGCAGAGGTTGCAGTGTGGTGGCACCAGCACCAGCACCAGTGCCTAAGGCCCAATTTTTCTGCCCCTGTTTAACAGGGGCGTTTAAGTACAATTTTTGATGCAATGCTTTGCAGCAGGGCTAATTCCTGCAATAAAACTAGAGTATATGGGAGAGGTTGCAGTGTCGTGGCACCAGCAGCAGTGCCTAAGGCCAAATTTTTCTGCCCCTGTTTAACAGGGACATGTAATTACAATTCTTGATATAATATTTCACAGGAGGGCCCCTTCCTGTGCCCACCCAGAGTAACGGTGAGGACTTATAGTGTTGTGGCACCAGCACCACAACCACCAAAGGTCAATTTTTCTACCACTGTTCAACAATGGCATGTAATTACAATTCTTGATATAATCGTTCACAGCAGGGCGCTCCAGCGCCCACCAAGAGTCACTTTGGGGGCTTACAATGTTGTGGCAAAACCAACACCTTGTTCCGCTATTTCTGCAGAGCATATAGGGCAGGCCCCTACTTTCAAACATCCAACTTACAAACATCTCCTACTTGCAAACAGAAGGAGACAACAGCAAGTGAGATGAAAAAAGATGGACGACAAAACAAATTATACAGGGGTGATAACCCTTCCCTATGTTTTCCAAAAAGCTTAAAAATAGTTTTTTTGACTGGAGCTACACTTTAAAAATGTACCAGTTGAAAATTACAAACAGATTCAACTTAACACAACAAACCTACACAGTCCCTGTCTTGTTTGCACCGCCTGTATACTGCTGTTCTGAGTATATAGGGCCTGGGGGCCACACGCATTTCCTTTTTTTAATATGGGTACAGGGTTCCCCTTAATATGCGTACAAGACCCAAATAGGCTGGTAATGGGCAGGGAGGGCTACCCATGCCATTTTTCTCAATGATTTTCAACCATATTGCAGGAACCAGATATAACATTAAAACCGCAAGCAGTTTTAAATGGTGTTATTTCCGTTTAATGTCATTTTGTGCAGGGACTGTTCTAAACACGGGAAACACGTGGCACTTCACAGGCATACTACAGACACCCCCCAGGCACCATATTTAAAGGAATATTTCACTTTTTTTTTCACTTTAATCATCATTAAAATCAGTGCTCCCGCCAAAACGGCCATTTTTAAAAACATTTTAGGCATTGACCCATGTCCCCTGGGGCAGGAGCCAGGTCCCCAAACCCTTTTTAGGACAGTATCTTGCATATTAGCCGTTAAAATTAGCACTTTTCATTTCGAACGTTCGAGTCCCATAGACTTCAATGGGGTTCTAACGTTCGTTCGAATTTGGGGTCCGTTCGAAAGTTCTGGTGCAAACCGAACCGGGGAGTGTTCGGCTCATCCCTAATAGTGCTATACAATACAATGTAACAACATACAGTGCTATACAATACAACATACAATGCTATACAGTACAATGTAACAACATAAAGAGCACTACAGTACAATGTAACAACACACAAAGCTATACAATACATTGTATCAACATACAGTGCTGTACAATACAATATAACAACATACAGTGCTATACAATACAATGTATCAACATATATGGCTATACGGTACAATGTAACAACATAAGGAGCTGTATAGTACAGTGTATTAACATACAGTGCTATACAATACAATGTAACAACATATAGTGCTATACAATACAATGTAACAACATACAGTGCTATACAATACAATATATCAACATATATGGCTATACGGTACAATGTAACAACATAAGGAGCTGTATAGTACAGTGTAATAACATACATTGCTATACAATACAATGTAAGAACATACAGTGCTATACAATACAATGTAACAATATACAGCGATATATTGTACAATAAAACAACATACAATGCTATTCAGTACAATGTAACAATGTACAGTGCTATACAGTACAATGTAACAACTTAAAGAGCGCTACGGTACAATGTAACACACAGCACTATACAATACATTGTTTTAACATACAGCTCTGTACAATACATTGTAACAACATACAGCACTATACTATACACCGTATTAACATATAGAGCTATGCGGTACAATGTAGCAACATAAGGAGCTGTATAGTACTGCGTATCAACATACCATGCTGTACAATACAATGTAACAACATACAGCGATATACAATACAATGTATCAACATATAGCGCTATACGGTACAATGTAACAACATAAGGAGCTGTATAGTACAATGTATCAACATACAGTGCTGTACAATACAATGTATCAACATACAGTGCTATACAATACAATACAGCGATATAGCTCTATATGTTGATACATTGTACTGTATATCGCTGTATTGTATTGTATAGCACTGTATGTTGTTACATTGTATTGTATTGCACTGTATGTTGTTACATTGTATTGTATAGCACTATATGTTGTTACATTGTATTGTATAGCACTGTATGTTAATACACTGTACTATACAGCTCCTTATGTTGATACATTGTACCGTATAGCTCTATATGTTGATACATTGTACTGTATACGGTACAATGTATCAACATAAGGAGCTGTATAGTACAGTGTATTAACATACAGTGCTATACAATACAATGTTACAATGAACAATGTTATACATTACAATGTAACAATGCACTCCATTGTTCCCCAGTGCCTTGTGTACACTGTCTGTGTTACATGTAGTGGAATAACAGAGCTGTGGTGTACAGATCCACACACTGATCTCTCATGTGATATCTATTAGATCATTAATACCATGATGTGAATGGAATGATGTGACGTCATAGTCTGGGTGTACTATGAGCACAATGCCATATCACAGGAGCTGACTCATCATAGGGACAAAGTATGATGCCAGCTTCCAATAGACTGCACAGTGAAGGGGTATATCTATGTATTGATGATGTCACATCAGAAATGTTATGAAAGGTCCAGACGGGGAATTGCACACCGGGAGGATTGGAATTTATATCTAATGGACTCTCTAAAGCTTTGTAGTAATTACAAAAGAAAAAAAAAATTACTGGCAGCGGTGGGATTTGAACCCACGCCTCCGAAGAGACTGGAGCCTTAATCCAGCGCCTTAGACCGCTCGGCCACGCTACCTGCTGATCTATGAACGAGAGCTGTATTGTGGAGAATGATAAGGAACCGGTCCCCCCAGAGCTCAGGAAAGTATAACTTGTTATCAGTTTAACCACTTCAATATCTGGGCACTTTCACCCCCTTCCTGCCCAGGCCATTTTTCAACTTTCAGCGCTGTCACACTTTGAATGACAATTGCGCGGTCATGCTACACTATAATCATGTGACATTTTTTTATCATTTTCTTTATACAAATAGAGCTTTCTTTTAGTGGTGTTTAATCACTTCTGGGTTTTTTATTTTTTCCTAAAAAAAAAAATGTAAAAAAAAGACCAAAAAAAAAAAGTTTTTCTTAGTTTCTGTTAATTTTGTAAATAAGTAATTTTTCTCCTTTACTGATGGACGCTGATGAGGCACGAATATGCCGCACTTATAGGTACTGATAGGTGGCACCGATGACCACTAATAGGCGAAACTGATGGGTGGCACTGGTGGGCACTAGGGATGAGCTTGGTGTTCGAGTTGAACGCATGTTTGACTCGAACACCGGCTGTTCGCCCATTTGGCGAAGCCAAACTCTGTGGGCTCTTCGCGCCAAATTCGCGTGGCGCTCGTGGCCCACAATGCACTGCGCCATCGCAGTGCATTGCTGGCTCATGTTGGGCCAAGCATGCACTGTGACCCCGCATGCTTGGCCAATCACAGTGCCGGCAGCGAGGAAAGTCATAATTGGCCACAGGCATATTATAGCTCAGGCTGTTTAGTACACGCCCCACACTATATAAGGCTGCCAGCGCGGCGGCCTTCTGTAGTGTTCCGGCATCTGCAGGAGTTAGTGGGTGTTGTGTGCCTTCAGCGCAGTATACACCTGTATCTACCCTTTATTGCTGGTGTTCTATAATAAAGGCATCTGCAGGAGTTAGTGGGTGTTGTGTGCCTCCAGCACAGCACAGTATACACCTGTATCTACCCTTTATTGCTGTTCTCTAATAGAGCCATCTGCAGGAGTTAGTGGGTGTTGTGGCACCAGCACCACAACCACCAAAGGCCCAATTTTTCTACCACTGTTCAACAACGGCATGTAATTACAATTCTTGATATAATCGTTCACAGCAGGGTGCTCCAGCGCCCACCAAGAGTCACTTTGAGGGCTTACAATGTTGTGGCAAAACCAACACCTTGTTCCGCCATTTCTGCAGAGCATATAGGGCAGGCCCCTACTTTCAAACATCCAACTTACAAACATCTCCTACTTGCAAACGCAAGGAGACAGCAGCAAGTGAGATGAAAAAAGATGGACGACAAAACAAATTATACAGGGGTGATAACCCTTCCCTATGTTTTCCAAAAAGATTAAAATTGTTTTTTTGACTGGAGCTACACTTTAAAAATGTACCAGTTGAAAATTACAAACAGATTCAACTTAACACAACAAACCTACACAGTCCCTGTCTTGTTTGCACCGCCTGTATACTGCTGTTCTGAGTATATAGGGCCTGGGGGCCACACGCATTTCCTTTTTTTAATATGGGTACGGGGTTCCCCTTAATATCTGTACAAGACCCAAAGGGGCTGGTAATGGGCAGGGGGGGCTACCCATGCCATTTTTTTCAATGATTTTCTTCCATATTGCCGGAACCAGATATTACATTAAAACCGCAAGCAGTTTTAAATTACTTTTTTTCTGTTAAATGTCATTTTGTGCAGGGACTGTTCTAAACACGGGAAACACGTGGCACTTCACAGGCATACTACAGACACCCCCCAGGCACCATATTTAAAGGAATATTTCACTTTTTTTTTCACTTTAATCGTCATTAAAATCACTGCTCCCGCCAAAACGGCCGTTTTTAAAAACATTTTTTGCATTGACCCATGTCCCCTGGGGCAGGAGCCAGGTCCCCAAACCCTTTTTAGGACAATATCTTGCATATTAGCCATTAAAATAAGCACCTTTTATTTTGATCGTTCGAGTCCCATGGACTTCAATGGGGTTCTAAACAGGGTTGCCACCTGTCCAGGATTCACCCGGACAGTTCGGCGTTTGGAATCATGCGTCCGGGTTTCAGACTGCCTGAAACCCGGACACATTAGTTAGACTGGGCTATGGCTTCCCAGCAGGGTTGCTGGCTGCAGTTGTCTAAGCTGAAAGTGTCTGTTACACCCTTTCATACTGCTCAAAGCCAGCACTAACCCCCCCCCCCCTCCTCCGAAACACACACACACAGACGGGAGAGGAGAGAGGGCTCGATCAGCACCTCTTTCCCCCACCTCTACCCCTCTGGGTCTGCCCACACTCCAATCCCCGGCGCTGTGCCTAAGAAAAGGAAAGTTGGGGCCGGAAAATTTTTAATTCAGCAGCCTCAGATACATCTGGATGCCAAGGGGTGAGTGAGCTCACCATCCATCCCTGTCTGTGACTGAAGTCTTCCCCCTTCTCTCTCCTGCCTCTGAGTGAGTACACTAAGGTAAATCAGGGTTCTCAGAGCACCCCTTACATCAGATTTCCCCTTTAAACCAGATGCCATAGTGTTCCCCACATTAGAGTCCTCTTCGTACATCAGAGTTCTTAGTGTTCCCCCTTACATCAGGGTTCCCAGAGCATCCCTTATGTTAGAGTCCCCAGAGTTCTCCCAATACATCAGAGTCTGCAGAGTCCCCCCTTACAGTGAAAGGGAACTCAGCGAGTTCAGATGTAAAAAGGGGAACTCTGTGGGCTCTGATGTAAAGGGGAACTCTTGTTATTAACTTCATATGATTAGAAATGTAATTTAATAGCAAAATATATGTATAGTTTTTACTATAAAACAAAAATTGGCATGCTCCGCTAAAGTGTTCGGGTTTGACTTGAACAAAAGGTGGCAACCCTAGTTCTAAAGTTCACACGAATTTTCAGTCCGTTCGAAAGTTCTGTTGCGAACCGGACCGGGGGTGTTCGGCTCATCCCTAGTGGGCACTAATAGGCGCACTGGGGGGCACAGATAGGCGGCACTGATGGGCACTGATGGGTGGCATTGATGAGCAGCAGTGATGGCCATTAATGGGTAGCAGTGATGGGCATTGATGGGTAGCAGTGATGGGCATTGATGAGCAGCAGTGATGAGCATCGATGGGTAGCAGTGATAGGCAGCACTGACGGCGTTTTGCAGGCTGATTTAAGCCCTTTTCGGCAGCTAGCAGGGGTTAAAGCCACCCCCCCAGCGGCCGAATAGCGGCGCTAAAACGACAGTAAAGCGGCGCTAAAAATATTGACGTTTTACCGCTGACGCCGGTGGCGGCACAGTGTGAAGGGGGTCTAAGTGTTTAACACTGACACCCCTAGCAGATTGCATGGATGCCGCGCGATCGCCAAGCAGGGGAAATGCAGCGAAACTTGTGCATTTCCCGCATCATATCAGTGTGAACCAGGGCTCAGTATAAGAATTCCTTTTTTCATTTTATTTCACATACCTCTGTTTATATTTTTTTTCTTCTCCTTTAGGAAGGCCATACATGGTGGAATTTCGAATGAATTTTCTTTTCAAAATAAGAAAGTTTTTTTTTTTTTGTGATTTCGAAAATTCAGCCCGACCAAGCCTTCAATTTCACCTCATGTTGCTACAGAAAAGAATTTTCGTATCCCGGAATCTTCTTTTCTCTCTGTAAATTTTCTTTTCTTGCTCATGCGCATTTTTTTTTCCCTTATTACATTTCTCGCACGAGTCTCGCATCATTGATTAGAAAATCGTTTGTTTTTCAAAAAATTTCCAACATGTCAGATTTCTCAAATTTGATTGCCGCACGAAAATCGGCTGTTGCTGCTGCCCACTAATGGTGCAAAATTCGTACGAAAATTCTTAGATACGATTTTCGAAAGAAAATTCTTTTGAAATTTGAACCGTGTATGGCCGGCATTAGACATGCAAGAAAAACTGTCCAGCAAAAGTGACAGTTGGGACAAACTATATTTCCAAAAGGAAAACAAAAAAAAACTGTCACTGTAACTGCTCGAAAAAGGGTTGGTTGGTGCTAGGCTTTAAAGCAGGACTAAGGTGTAAAAACTGCGAAATGGGAGCAGTAAGGCTTTCTATCGTAGAAAACACCTGCATTTTATATATATATATATATATATATATATATATATATATATATATATATATATAGATATCGATATAGATAGATTTATAGAGAGAGAGAGAGAGAGAGAGAGAGAGAGAGAGAGATATCTATATATAGATATCAATAGATAGACTATATAGATATCTATGGAATATATATATAGATAGATAGATAGATAGATAGATAGATAGATAGATAGATAGATAGATATATATATATATATATATATATAGATCTCTCTCTCTCTATATATATATTCCATAGATATCTATATAGTCTATCTATTGATATCTATATATAGATAGATATCTACCTCTACCTATCGATAGATAGATAGATCTATACACATACATACATATATATATATATATATATACATACATATATATATATATATATATATTTTTTTTTTTTTATCTATCTATATATACAAAATATTGCAATAATTTTTTTTTTTTTTTTACAATGCACCATGAGCTGCACAGTGCTTGGTATGCTGGGTCTGGCGAATTGTTGGATTCCTACTCAACATTCACCCTTCATCCACATCGCTCACCTGTGCACACCAGGTGGCGCTAAATACTATGTTTAGTGTACGTAGTTACCTAGTTAGCTAACGTTTGTAATGTGAACAGCAGGTGGCGATAGAGACCGGGAACAGCTTCTTCCGCCAGTACAATGAAGCTGCTCGGTGACGCTGCTTCCGTGTTTTTTTTTGCCATTACTTCCTCGAAGTTGAAAGCATGGATGGATGAGAGGAGGAGAGGTGCAGGGCTGCTGTTGCTATGGAAGCAGAGAGGCTCCCAGGGGCCCAGGTGGGTGTGAGTGCTGCAGACTGGGGTTGGGAATGATAGAAGTGTCTGTATAATGAGGATGTTTTGTGTTACAGGTCAGTGGTTGGCTGCAGGCTGCTCACAGACATGTCCTGGACTACCTGCAGGAGGAGGGAGGAGGGGCAGGGGTCCCTGGGCTCTGTGATGATGTCATCAGGTGCATTCAGAATTTCTGCCCCCAGTTGCCACTCAGCTACAGGTACAAAACAAACGTGTACTTATCTCTAATGAGCCGGGAGACTACCAAATGTCTTCATTATATGCTCTGTCAGGTTTTTATTGTTGTCTGTGTCCTAACCGAGGAGACATCCCCTCACTTCCTGTTAGTACAGGAAGCGGGGAGGATACTCTCCAATTGGGATGAGCTCCGGCGTGTTCGCATGATCCATGTGCAGAGCCCGCCAGGAAGTCCGTGCAGAGCTGCGCTTATCACAGGCAGTGAGACATTGCCCCGATGCGCAGCTGCAGAGATCGGGAAATGTCTCACTGCCTGTGATTAGCACTGCGCCAACTTCCTGGCGGGCTCTGCACGTGGGCTGTGTGAACACGCCGGAGCTCATCCTTACTCTCCAATGACAAACAGATCAAAGCACACACATGTTTACTAGGGGAGATAGAGATAGGAAACCAGCAGTGAAGCCTTTCTGCTTCACAGCCAGTTCCCTACTGCGCTATATGTAGCGTGCCCCCAGCCTCGGATCATCCCCTGTGGCATGCTCCCATCCTGGATTATCCCCTGTAGTGTGCCCCCAGCCTCGGATCATCCCCTGTGGCATGCTCCCGTCCTGGATCATCCCCTGTAGTGTGCCCCCAGCCTCGGATCATCCCTGTGGCATGCTCCCGTCCTGGATCATCCCCTGTGGCATGCTCCCGTCCTGCATCATCCCCTGTGGCATGCTCCCGTCTTGGATCATCCCCTGTGGCGTGCCCCCCCAGTCTTGGATCATCCCCTGTGGCGTGCCCCCCCAGTCTTGGATCATCCCCTGTGGCGTGCCCCCCCCAGTCTTGGATCATCCCCTGTGGCGTGCCCCCCCAGTCTTGGATCATCCCCTGTGGCGTGCCCCCCCAGTCTTGGATCATCCCCTGTGGCGTGCCCCCCCCAGTCTTGGATCATCCCCTGTGGCGTGCCCCCCCCCCCCCCAGTCTTGGATCATCCCTTCTGGCTCCTTATCCTGCTTGCTGTTGCTCTACTTGGATCTCTGACTTCTGGCCTGGCTGATTACCCGATCTGGTTATTGAACTCTGGCTTGGCTGACTACGCGATCCGGTTACTGGACTCTGGCTATGCTTTGACTACGCTTTTTCTATCTACCTTTTTATTTAATAAACAAGTGTGATTTAATTGTACTTCTGTCTCGGTCTGATTCATGGTTCCTGACAATACGTGAAGGCCATGAATTCGGAAAATACAGTCAATCCACTTGTTGGTAATATTTTTTCCAGATTGGATGAGCAAGATCACCACATGGATCAGTTAGCCATGGCATTACAAATGCTCCTGAGTCGCACGGCTCACCTGGAATCCCCCGCGGTGGCTGCTCCGGTACAACCTGAGTCACAGACTGTCCCTGCTGCTGCGCCAGTCTCTGTGCAGGCAACCGCCTCGAATATTACCTCTATAAGAGTTATGTCTGGTTCCTCTCCGCTTCCCCAGTGATTTGGGGGTGATCCAGTTCAATGCAGAGGGTTTCTCAATCAGATTGAGATATACTTTGAAATGCTGCCCCAGGCTTTTCCCACGGACAGAAGCAAAGTAGGTTTCGTGATATCTTTGTTTTCTGAGAGAGCCTTGGCCTGGGCTAACCCTCTATGGGAGACGCAAAAACCTGTTGTCTTGAGTTACCCTGAGTTTGTGGCCTCCTTTAAAAGGGTATTTGACGTTCCCGCACGCTCCGCTTCTGCTGCCAAGTGCCTCATGTCCATCAAACAGAGTACGAGAAATGTTGCCGACTACGCCATTGATTTCCGTACTCTGGCAGCAGAGGTTGCTTGGAACAATGAGGCCCTCGTGGCTGCTTTTTCTCATGGTCTCTCGGATTCCATCAAGGATGAGATAGCAGCCCGAGATATACCCACTGAGCTGGAGAGCTTGATCTCGTTTGCCATCCTCATTGACTCCAGACTCAGAGAAAGACTTTCTCTTAAGAAGGGCTTGCAGAGGCCTCCTGTACGTTTGCCTGCGAGCTTTTTAGTCCCACCCATGCCTCCTTCACCTCCCATGCCTCCTGGTACCGAGTCGGTCAGTGAAGATGAACCTGGGCTTCACACGTCTCTCTTGCGGACGAGGGAGCCTTGAGGAGGAGGGAGAGATTGTGCCTTTATTGTGGCCAGGCAGGTCACTTTTTGAAGTCTTGTCCTACCCTTCCAGGGAACGCCCAAACCTTGAGGTCCTGTCATGGACAGACTTTAGGTGGCGTTGTTTCGTCCCCAGTTATCCAGAAGGATAAGCCCCTGGTTTCGGTCACCCTTTCTTGGGCTGAGTTGTCCATCGAGATACAGGCTCTAAATGACTCTGGGGCTGCAGGCCTGTTCATTGATGCTGCATTTGTTTCGCAGCACTCGATTCCGCTGCAGTTGCGTGACACTCCACTTGCCATTTGAGGCTCTTGACGGGAGACCTTTACAGCCTGCCCATGTGACTCATGAGACGGTTCCGTTGTCCATAGCTGTAGAGGCTCTTCACCATGAGATAATCCAATTCCAAGTTATTTCCTCTCCCAGGCTTCCGCTGGTTATTGGTTATCTGGCAGCAATCTCTATTGTAAACTGGAGAAGTGCGAGTTCCATCGTGAACAGGTTACATTCCTGGGCTATGTCATTTCCACTGCTGGTTTTTCGATGGACCCAGAGAAACTTTCGGCAGTCCTACAGTGGCCTCGACCCGTGGGTTTACGTCTTCTGCAGCATTTCCTGGGTTTTACCAACTACTATCGGAAAGTTTATTCGTAACTTCTCGTCTCTGGTCAAGCCCCTGACTGATATGACCAGAAAGGACAGTAACCCACAGAGTTGGTCTCCGGAGTCCATTCAGGCCTTTGCCTCTCAAGGCTGCCTTTGTTTCTGCTCCTGTGTTGGCACATCCTGATCCTACGTTGCCTTTTATCCTAGAAGTTGATGCTTCTGAGACTGGAGTTGGAGCCCTTCTGTCTCAGCGTCCTTACTCTGAGAGCGCTATGCATCCGTGTGGCTACTTTTCCAAGAAATTGTCACCTGCTGAGTGCAATTATGAGATTGGTGACAGAGAGCTGTTGGCGATCCTTTTAGCCCTAAAAGAATGGAGACATCTCCTTGAAGGTATCACTGTGCCTGTTCTGATTCTTACTGACCATAAGAATCTTACATTCTTGTCTGAGGCTAAGCGACTCTCGCCCAGAAGGGCGCAATGGCCCCTTTCTTGTCGAACTTTAATTACATTGTCTCATTCTTACCCGTTACTAAGAATGTAAGGGCTGATGCCTTGTCACAACAATTTTCCTCCACTTCCAAGTCGGAGTCGTTTCCGGTTCCTATGATTTCTCCTGATCGTATCTTGGCTACGGTTCGCACCAGTCTTACTTCTCCTTTGGGTGACAAAATTCTTGCTGCTCAGGTCCATGCTCCTTCTGAGAAACCTTGTGACCGCTGCTTTGTCCCAGAGAGTCTCCGTATTGCTGTGCTCCAGACTTACCATTCTCCCAAGGCAGCTGGCCATCCTGGGAAGAATCAACTCATTTTGGCCATTTCCCAACAATTCTGGTGGCCTAGTCTATGGGCTGATGTTACTGCCTTCGTAGCTGCCTGTACCGTGTGTGCTCAGAGTAAGACTCCACGACACCTTCCAGTGGGCCTCCTACAACCCATACCCAATGGAGAGAGGCCCTGGACTCACCTGTCAATGGATTTCATTGTGGAGTTGCCCAACTCCCAAGACAACACTGTTATCCTTATGTTGGTTGACCGGTTCTCAAAGATGTGTCATTGTATTCCACTTAAGAAGTTGTCCACCTCTAAGGAACTGGCTTCCATTTTTGCTCAGGAGATCTTTCGCTTACATGGACTACCCAAGGTGATTGTTTCGGACAGGGGCAGTCAGTTTGTCCCCCGGTTCTGGCGAGCATTTTGTGCACAGTTGGGAAAACAGCTTGCGTTCTCTTCTTCGTATCACCCGCAGTCTAATGGGGCCGCAGAGCGAGCCAATCAGTCCTTGGAGCAATTCCTACATTGCTATATTTCTGACCACCATAACAACTGGTCAGACCTATTACCATAGGCAGAGTTTGCTCACAACAGTGCCTTGAATTCTGCCTCCCGATTGTCTCCATTTATGGCGAATTATGGTTTCCAACCTTCCATGTTGCCTGACTCGTTTGTTCCGCAGAGTATTCCTGCGTTAAAGGAGCATCTCCATAGTCTTCGTTCCACTTGGGTACAAGTCCAGGAGGCTTTGTGTCATGCTAAAGATAGATACAGACTCCATGCTGACCGCAGACGCCTGCCTGCGTCTTCCTACCAGGTTGAGGACAGGGTCTGGCTGTCATCTTGCAACCTCCGGCTTTGTGTTCCCTCACTGAAGTTTTCACCTCGGTTTATTGGGCCTTTCCGTATCCTTCGCAGGATTAACCCAGTGGCTTACACATTGGACCTTCCTCCTAGTATGCGCATCTCAAATGTGTTTCATGTCTCCTTATTGAAACTGTTGTTCTGTAACCGATTTACCACCTCACTCTATTCAACTCTATTCAGGTTGAGAACGATGAGGTACAATCCATTGTTGACTCCCGTAGGTTCCGTGGGCGCATACAGTACCTGGTGCATTGGAAGGGGTACGGTCCGGAGGAACGCTCCTGGGTTTCATCCTCGGACGTACATGCCCCTGTCCTCCTCCGAGTTCCATAGACGGTTTCCCCTCAAGCCCGGTGGCCCTCCGAGGGAGAGGGGTCATTGAGAAGGGGGTACTGTCAGGGCTGGCTTAGCCCTTCCTTCTCTGGGCTGGCTGCTCAGCTGTTGGCTAATTGTCAGCTCTCATCTCTCTCCACAGTTACCAGCTGTTCCTGATGATGCTCGTCTGACCTGCCTACTTAAAGCTGTCCAGCTCACTTCACCTCCTGCCTTCGCCTTGGTCACATCACAAGAAACCATCTCCCGCAGTTCTGTTTAAAGACTGGCTTGCTGACATCCCTTCTGGCTCCTTATCCTGCTTGCTGTTGCTGTACTTGGATCCCTGACTTCTGGCCTGGCTGATTACCTGATCTGGTTATTGAACTCTGCCCTGGCTGACTACTCGATCCGGTTACTGGACTCTGGCTATGCTCTGACTACGCTTTTTCTATTTACCTTTTTATTTAATGTATATTTTTTTGTTTAAGTGTGATTTAATTGTACTTCTGTCTCTGTCTGAATCATGGGTAGAAGATGTTGGCGAGGAATGCCGGACCGTTGAATGAGAGGTAAGTATTGAGATTTTAGTACCACTGTAAGTGGGAGTAGTTGGGAAGGGGGGCAGTAAAAATGCCGCTCAACCACATGTTTTTACCTTTACCCCACCGCAGGGTTAAACAGCTAAATAGCTGATCAGGAGTGTGACTGTTACTCAGCTCAGCACAGGGCGCTGTGATGGGAGAGCACAATTCGGCATTTTCACTGAGAGGAAAAGATGCCTAAATCAAAAATGTAGTCAATAATTAATCGTAACTTGCAAGGGTACAATACTATACAGAGATAAAAAGGTACAATAAAATATAATGGTTTGAGGTGAATTTTATTTTTTATTCTACATTTCCAAGAAATCTTTCCTAATTTTACAGTAAGCCGATAAAGCTGTTTAACATCTGGCTGTTTCTCCTACATGTGGGTAGAATTTTACAGCTCCCAGGCAACAAAGCGCTTCACCTAAATAGCAGAACAAGCTATTCTGTTATATGGATATATAACTAGACTAATTCTGTGATGGGAGGGGTGTGTACACAAGGAGTGTTTGGAAAGTCCGTCCGTTAGTCATGAATGACATATAGTGCTATGGTGACACTATTTCCTGTCTAACTGGCTCTCCAGTGGCCATTAAATTCAGCTGGCTCGTTGGTCTAGGGGTATGATTCTCGCTTTGGGTGCGAGAGGTCCCGGGTTCAAATCCCGGACGAGCCCTACTTTTGCATCTTTTTTGATTCACAATATAACTGTTTGATAGTGTTCGAGTCATCCCATATATCGTGCCCCCGTCTCTGGCCATCCGGTGGGGCGTACCCCCCGTCTCTGGCCATCCGGTGGGGCGCGCCCCCGGTCTCTGGCCATCCTGTGGGGCGTGCCCCCCGGGTCTCTGGCCATTTGGTGGGGCGTGCCCCCCGGGTCTCTGGCCATCCGGTGGGGCGTGCCCCCCAGGTCTCTGGCCATCCGGTGGGGCGTGCCCCCCAGGTCTCTGGCCATCCGGTGGGGCGTGCCCCCCGGGTCTCTGGCCATCCGGTGGGGCGTGCCCCCCGGGTCTCTGGCCATCCGGTGGGGCGTGCCCCCCGGGTCTCTGGCAATCCGGTGGGGCGTGCCCCCCCCGGGTCTCTGGCCATCCGGTGGGGCGTTCCCCCCCCCCCGGGTCTCTGGCCATCCGGTGGGGCGTGCCCCCCCCCCGGGTCTCTGGCCATCCGGTGGGGCGTGCCCCCCCCCCCCGGGTCTCTGGCCATCCGGTGGGGCGTGCCCCCCCGGGTCTCTGGCCATCCGGTGGGGCGTGCCCCCCGGGTCTCTGGCCATCCGGTGGGGCGTGCCCCCCTCCCCGGGTCTCTGGCCATCCGGAGGGGCGTGCCCCCCTCCCCGGGTCTCTGGCCATCCGGAGGGGCGTGCCCCCCCCCCCCCCCCGGGTCTCTGGCCATCCGGTGGGGCGAGCCCCCCCCGGGTCTCTGGCCATCCGGTGGGGCGAGCCCCCCCCCGGGTCTCTGGCCATCCGGTGGGGCGTGCCCCCCCCGGGTCTCTGGCCATCCGGAGGGGCGTGCCCCCCCCGGGTCTCTGGCCATCCGGTGGGGCGTGCCCCCCCGGGTCTCTGGCCATCCGGTGGGGCGTGCCCCCCCCCCGGGTCTCTGGCCATCCGGTGGGGCGTGCCCCCCCCGGGTCTCTGGCCATCCGGTGGGGCGTGCCCCCCCGGGTCTCTGGCCATCCGGTGGGGCGTGCCCCCCCGGGTCTCTGGCCATCCGGTGGGGCGTGCCCCCCCGGGTCTCTGGCCATCCGGTGGGGCGTGCCCCCCCCCCCCGGGTCTCTGGCCATCCGGTGGGGCGTGCCCCCCCCCCGGGTCTCTGGCCATCCGGTGGGGCGTGCCCCCCCCCCGGGTCTCTGGCCATCCGGTGGGGCGTGCCCCCCCCCCGGGTCTCTGGCCATCCGGTGGGGCGAGCCCCCCCCCGGGTCTCTGGCCATCCGGTGGGGCGTGCCCCCCCCGGGTCTCTGGCCATCCGGAGGGGCGTGCCCCCCCCGGGTCTCTGGCCATCCGGTGGGGCGTGCCCCCCCGGGTCTCTGGCCATCAGGTGGGGCGTGCCCCCCCCCCCGGGTCTCTGGCCATCCGGTGGGGCGTGCCCCCCCCCGGGTCTCTGGCCATCCGGTGGGGCGTGCCCCCCCGGGTCTCTGGCCATCCGGTGGGGCGTGCCCCCCCGGGTCTCTGGCCATCCGGTGGGGCGTGCCCCCCCGGGTCTCTGGCCATCCGGTGGGGCGTGCCCCCCCCCGGGTCTCTGGCCATCCGGTGGGGCGTGCCCCCCCCCGGGTCTCTGGCCATCCGGTGGGGCGTGCCCCCCCCGGGTCTCTGGCCATCCGGAGGGGCGTGCCCCCCCCCGGGTCTCTGGCCATCCGGAGGGGCGTGCCCCCCCCCGGGCGAGCCCCCCCCCGGGTCTCTGGCCATCCGGTGGGGCGAGCCCCCCCCGGGTCTCTGGCCATCCGGTGGGGCGAGCCCCCCCCCCCCCGGGTCTCTGGCCATCCGGTGGGGCGAGCCCCCCCGGGTCTCTGGCCATCCGGTGGGGCGTGCCCCCCCGGGTCTCTGGCCATCCGGTGGGGCGTGCCCCCCCCCGGGTCTCTGGCCATCCGGTGGGGCGTTCCCCCCCCCCCCGGGTCTCTGGCCATCCGGTGGGGCGTGCCCCCCCCCCGGGTCTCTGGCCATCCGGTGGGGCGTTCCCCCCGGGTCTCTGGCCATCCGGTGGGGCGTGCCCCCCCCCGGGTCTCTGGCCATCCGGTGGGGCGTGCCCCCCCCCGGGTCTCTGGCCATCCGGTGGGGCGTGCCCCCCCCCGGGTCTCTGGCCATCCGGTGGGGCGTGCCCCCCCCCCCCGGGTCTCTGGCCATCCGGTGGGGCGTGCCCCCCCCCCCCGGGTCTCTGGCCATCCGGTGGGGCGTGCCCCCCCCCCGGGTCTCTGGCCATCCGGTGGGGCGTGCCCCCCCCCCGGGTCTCTGGCCATCCGGTGGGGCGTGCCCCCCCCCCGGGTCTCTGGCCATCCGGTGGGGCGTGCCCCCCCCCCCGGGTCTCTGGCCATCCGGTGGGGCGTGCCCCCCCCCCCGGGTCTCTGGCCATCCGGTGGGGCGTGCCCCCCCCCCCGGGTCTCTGGCCATCCGGTGGGGCGTGCCCCCCCCCCCCGGGTCTCTGGCCATCCGGTGGGGCGTGCCCCCCCCCGGGTCTCTGGCCATCCGGTGGGGCGTGCCCCCCCCCGGGTCTCTGGCCATCCGGTGGGGCGAGCCCCCCCCGGGTCTCTGGCCATCCGGTGGGGCGAGCCCCCCCCGGGTCTCTGGCCATCCGGTGGGGCGAGCCCCCCCCCCCGGGTCTCTGGCCATCCGGTGGGGCGAGCCCCCCCCTCCCGGGTCTCTGGCCATCCGGTGGGGCGAGCCCCCCCCTCCCGGGTCTCTGGCCATCCGGTGGGGCGACCCCCCCCCCCCCGGGTCTCTGGCCATCCGGTGGGGAGAGCCCCCCGGGTCTCTGGCCATCCGGTGGGGCGTGCCCCCCGGGTCTCTGGCCATCCGGTGGGGCGTGCCCCCCGGGTCTCTGGCCATCCGGGGGGGCGTGCCATGAATCATGAATGACATATAGTGCTATGGTGACACTATTTCCTGTCTAACTGGCTCTCCAGTGGCTATTAAATTCAGCTGGCTCGTTGGTCTAGGGGTATGATTCTCGCTTTGGGTGCGAGAGGTCCCGGGTTCAAATCCCGGACGAGCCCTGCTTTTGCATCTTTTTTGATGCGCAATATAACCGTTTGATAGTGTTCGAGTCATCCCATATATTGTGCCCCCAGTTTCGGGCCATCCGGTGTGTGGCGTGCACCCGGTCTCAGGCCATCCAGTGTGTGGCATGCCCCTGGGCTCGGGCCATCCAGTGTGTGGCGTGCCCCCGGGCTCGGGCCGTCCGGTGAGGCGTGCCCCCGGGCTCGGGCCGTCCGGTGGGGCGTGCCCCTGGGCTCGGGCCGTCCGGTGGGGCGTGCCATAAATCATGAATGACATATAGTGCTATGGTGACACTATTTCCTGTCTAACTGGCTCGCCAGTGGCTATTAAATTCAGCTGGCTCGTTGGTCTAGGGGTATGATTCTCGCTTAGGGTGCGAGAGGTCCCGGGTTCAAATCCCGGACGAGCCCTGCTTTTGCATTTTTTTTGATGCACAATATAACTGTTTGATAATGTTCGAGTCATCCCATATATCGTGCCCCCAGTTTCGGGCCATCCAGTGTGTGGCGTGTCCCCCGGTCTCGGGCCATCCGGTGGGGCGTGCCCTCCCCGTTCTCGGGCCATCCGGAGGGGCGTGCCCCCCCCCCCGTCTCTGGCCATCCTGTGGGTCGTGCCCCCCCAGGTCTCTGGCCATCCGGTGGGGCGTGCCCTGAATCATGAATGACATATAGTGCTATGGTGACACTATTTCCTGTCTAACTAGCTCTCCAGTGGCTAATAAATTCAGCTGGCTCGTTGGTCTAGGGGTATGATTCTCGCTTTGGGTGCGAGAGGTCCCGGGTTCAAATCCCGGACGAGCCCTGCTTTTGCATCTTTTCTGATGCACAATAGAAATGTTTGGTAGTGTTCGAATCATCCAGTGTAGCATGCCCCCCAGTCTTGGGGCCATCCGGCTCAGCGTGCCCCCAGCCTTGGGGCCATCTGGTGTAGCATTCCCCCAGTCTCAGACTATCCCGTCTAGCGTGCCCCCAATCTCTGGTCATCCTGTCTTGGGCCACAACCCATGTAGCGCATCCCCAGTTTTGGACCACAAACGCTAATAAACCTCCTTCAGCAGTATGCTTGCCCCTTCTGCCCCAATAGAAACTGTGGCAGAACCGGTCTCCTAAAACTACCCACACCATTCTGCAGGTGCAGAAAACAACTGAGCAGTGACACATTGTAAAAGATTAACCTGTGTTGGGTCACTGCTATAAAAGAGATGGTAGCGACAACTGTCATGGGCCACAACCCGTGTAGGGCATCCCCAGTTTTGGACCACAAACTCTAATAAACCTCCTTCAGCAGTATGCTTGCCCCTTCTGTACCAATAGCAACTGTGGCAGGACCGGTCTCCTAAAGCTACCCGTACCATACTGCAGGTACAGACAACAACTGAGAAATTACACGTTGTTAAAGGTGAATCTGTGTTGGGTCACTGCTATAAAAGAGATGGTAGCGAGGGGTTGTTTTTAAATAGAACCAGTCTTGTTCTCACTGTAGCGTACACAGCATAGTGGACCTTGCCCTCTGGTAATGTCCTGGCTTCATGTCGCCTCTTTGCCCTGCTTTATGTATGTAAATGACTCAAGTAGAAAGAGAGTTGACCTCATGCTTGATCCTATGATGTCTCGGGCCGTCCGGTGCGGCGTGCCCCCAGTCTCAGGCCATCCGGTGCGGCGTGCCCCCAGTCTCGTGCATGTGCAGGTGTGATGTCATTGCGCACCAGCCAATGAATACAGCCACATCCTAACTAGCCCCTGAAAGAACTCGGGTAGAAGATGCTGGCGCGGGATGTCAGTCTGTTAAAGGAGAGATAAGTATCAGGACTTTAGTGCCACTTTAAGGAGAAGCAGTAAAAAAGTTTTTTAACATTACGCACCAAGGCCTAAAAGAGCTGATCAGACTTGCCCCTTCTCTTCCTCCGCTGTAAAAGTTGTTATGAGGACACCTGTGCTGAGGGGTGTGACTGTCACTCAACTCTGCCAGCACAGGGCACTGCGATGGGAGAGCACATCGCAGCATTTTCACTGAGAGGAAAAGACACTCGAAGAGAAAATCTAGTCAATAATTAATCATAACAATACTAATTCAGAGATAAAAAGGTATGATAAAATATAATGGCTTGGGGTGAATTTATAAATGATACATTTCGGAGAAATCTCTCCTACTTTTACAATACACGAATGAAGCTTTTTGAAATCTCGGGAATGTGGGGATCACATTGCAAGTTGTAAAATGTAACTAGACTAATTCTATGATGGGAGGGGTGTGTACACAAGGCGTGTTTGGAAAGTCCATCAGTCATGAACTACATATAGTGCTGCAGGAATGCTATTTCCTGTCTAACTGGCTCTCCTATTACATGTAAACTTCAGCTGGCTCGTTGGTCTAGGGGTATGATTCTCGCTTTGGGTGCGAGAGGTCCCGGGTTCAAATCCCGGACGAGCCCTAATTTTGATTTCATATCTTTTCACAATATAAATGTTCTGTCTACTTAACCGCTTCCTAGAAGATTTTACCCGCTTCCTGACCAGAGCACTTTTTGCGATTCGGCACTGCGTCGCTTTAACTGACAATTGCGCGGTCGTGTGACCAAACAAAATTTACATCCTTTTTTTCCACAAGTAGAGCTTTCTTTTGGTGGTATTTGATCACCCCTGCGGTTTTTATTTTTTGCGCTATAAACAAAAAAAGAGCGACAATTTTGGAAAAAAAAAGCATTATTTTTTTACTTTTTGCTATAATAAATATCCCCAAAAAATATATAAAAAAAACTTTATTTTTTCCTCAGTTTAGGCTAACATGTATTCTTCTATGTATTTTTGGTAAACAAAATCGCAATAAGCGTATATTGATTGGTTTGCGCAAAAGTTATAGCGTTTACAAAATAGGGGATCATTTTATGGCATTTTTATGATTATTATTATTTTTTTTCGTGACTGCGACATTATGGCGGACACATCGGATACCTTTGACACTATTTTGGGACCATTGTCATTTATACAGCGATCAGTGCTATAAAAATATACTGATGACTGTGTAAATGACACTGTCGTTTCATCCCCCCGAAAGGTGGCAATTCTGGCACCGGAGTGGGAGAGAAGACAGATGAGCGGAAGTTCCACTTTTGGGTGGAACTCCATTATTAAATCTGTAAAGTGCCCATTAAGTTACCGGTTTGGGAGGTAGTCTCCCCCCCCCCCCCCCCCACCTACCCATCCATTGGTACCTACCTTCCTTAAAGAGGGATTCACCAAAAAAAAAAATATTAAAAGACAGCAGCTATAAATACTACAGCTGCTGACTTTTAATAAATGGACACTCACCTGTCCCGGGTTCCAGCGATACCGAGGCCGATCGATCGCTCGGCTCTCGGCTGCTGTAGTCACCATTCTAGGTGAGGGAATCAGGAAGTGAAGCAAATCGGCTTCACTTCCCGGTTCCCTACTGCACATGCGCGACCCGCGCCGCGCAATAGGAAATCTCCGCGCTGTCACTGGGACCCGCGTGTGTCCCAGCAGACAGCGCGGCAGGGCAGGAAATGGCGTAGACTCCCACGGGAGTCTATGCCCGGAAGTGGGTGAAAATACCTGTCTTTGACAGGTATCTCCACCCCCCTCCCCCCTGAAAGGTGTCAATTGTGACACCGGAGGGGGGGAGGGATCCGATCAGCGGAGGTTCCACTTTAGGGTGGAATCCCGCTTTAAGTTCTTCCACTGCTCTGGTCAGCTGTCACATCTCAGAATCTTATCTTTGTGTCGGTCTCTGGAGTCTTTAGTTACTTGAATATAAATACACACACGCACGCGCACACACTTTTTTGTTTGCTCTTATTTATCATGAGCTCAAAGGTCTACGACTTTTTTTTTCTATGTACACAAAAGGCCTATTTCTCTCAAATATTGTTCACAAATCCTGTCTAAATCTGTGTTGGTGAGCACTACTCCTTTGCCAAGATAATCCATCCACCTCACATGTGTGGCATATCAAGATGCTGATTAGACAGCATGATTATTGCAGAGGTACGTCCCAACTAGCCATTCCTTTCATGTTGGTCTACTGCACTATACAGATTTTTCTGCTTTTTGCAAGGCTCTGATGAAGAGGGGAATTCCCCCGAAACACGTCAGCCCACTTTGAGTACTTGCTCTTGCATGGGCATTTTCAACTTTTAAACTTTTAATGTGTATATTTTGTAACCCAGTTTTTATGAAAAGGTAGGAACTTTTTTATATATGCATTTGTCTACTTTGTATGTGAATAAATTTTATTATCTTGATCCTAGCGTTTGATCACGCACCTTCCACCTCTTTTCTTCCACTCAGCCTTCTTCAGACCACCCCTGGTCAGTTTAGGCAGCGGGACACGCACGATCATCTTCTATATCTCTACCCCCCCCCCCCCTTTTTCTTTTTTGCAAAAGTTCCACCATGCCAATAACGCCTTCACGAGCGCGGGAGCAATTCTTTCTTTGTCTATATTGCACAGGTGTGCCTTAGGCTGACCACAATGAAAGGCCACTCTAAAATGTGCAGTTTTATCACACAGCACAATGCCACAGATGTTGCAAGTTTTGGGGGCGGGTGTAATTGGCATGCTGACTGCAGGAATGTCCACCAGAGCTGTTGGCCTTGAATTGAATGCTCACTTCTCAACCATAAGCCAACTCCAAAGGCGTTTCAGAGAATTTGGCAGTACATCCAACTGGCCTCACAACCGCAGACCACGTGTAACCACACCAGCCCAGGACCTCCACATCCAGCATCTTCACCTCCAAGATCGTCTGAGGTCAGCAACCCGGACAGCTGCTGCAAAAATCGGTTTTCATAACCAAAGGAATTTCTGCACAAACTGTCAGAAACCTTCTCAGGGGAGCTCATCTGCTTGTCATCCTCATCGGGGTCTCAACCTGACTGCCGTTTGTCGTCGTAATCATCTTTGATGCTCAAATTCGATGGCATCTGGCACTTTGGAGAGATGTTCTCTTCGTGGATGAATCCCGGTTTTCACTGTACAGGGCTAATGGCAGACCAGCGTGTATGGCGACGTGTGAGTGAGCAGTTTGCTGATGTCAACGTTGTGGATCGAGTGGCCCATGGTGACGGTGGGGTATGGACAGACATATGCTATGGACAACGAACATAATTTTATTGATGGCATTTTGAATGCACAGTAATACCGTGACGAGTTCCTGAGGCCTTATTGTGCCCTTCATCCACGACCATCACCTCATGTTGCAGCATGATAATGCACGGCCCCATGTTGCAAGGATCTGTACACAATCCCTGGAAGCTGAAAACATCCCAGTTTCCAGCACCTGCAATGTACACAGTTGCAGCATGGTAGTCCTGAATTTAGGGGTTAAAACAGGCAGTGAGGAGGCGATACAACACCTCCATTCCACATATCAAACACTCTCTGACGAGCGATTTGAAAGCAGATCGCTCTTCATAGAGCGCCTCTAGTGTGAACGAGCCCTTACAGTACTAAAAGGACAGTACAGTTTCCCTTCATCTCTTTCACTACCAAGTCCATATGTCCTTTATGGACCTACAGAAGTGCCTGCAGGTGGCCTAGTCAGTACGGCATACGGACCCGTTTCTCAATCTAGCTTCAATGACCATAAGCTTATATCAGAATTTTTTTTTCCGCAGACTATGCAGAACGATTCTATAACTCTGATCAGTGCATTACAACCCGCTCATCAGAGTTATTAACTCCTAATGTGACCCCCTTCACCAACCCATGCCACTGCTTACCTGCCCCCTGCCTCTCCATCCCCCGCTGCACCCTTCCATCTAAAACTGCCCCCCCCCCCCGCAAATCCACTCCCTGCTGCCACCATCATCAGCCGGCATCCCTCTGCTTCCACTCCCATCAGCTTCAGGGTGCTGCATGGGGCTTGGGGGGGGTCCAGATGTGTCCTCCCCGCCAGTCAGATCACCCCCCAAATGTTCCCCACAACCCCAATCCATGGCCACTCGGAGCGTCATCTCTCCTTCCCCTCCCTCCGCCTGCATCTTCTCCCTGCACAGATCTCCTGCAGGTGAGTGTGAAGTTTGGACTTGGGGGGGCTTAGTAAACATTTGTTTACTAAACTCCCCCTGTAGAAGAGAGGGCGCAAGCAGTGATCGCTACTGATCACTGCTATGTGCCCACTGACACTGACAGCTGATACATTGTGACACTCGCGGTTACAATATATCAGACTCAATTTTCTGAATGAATGGAAACTCTATACAGATTTTTCATTCATTCAAGTAAAGTGATACAGAGAAAAGGGACTACCTTCAGTCCCTTTCTCTGTCTCAAAAAAGAGATATATCTGAGGTATAAACAGACCCCCATATCACCAAACAACCCCCCTCCCCAAAAAAATATTAAAAAAAAGACTGTAAAAAAAACAAAATGTAAAAAACCAAAAACGCAAACATAGTAAGACCCCCCCCCCCCCCCCAAGTCCACCCTCCACGGCGACGATCTCCCCCCCCCCCCCCCACGCACACTCGCCCCTCCATGGATACCTCAGCTTCTCCTTCTTCCGGGCCAACCAGATCCATTCTGATTGGCCAGGAGGAGAAGCTGGAAGATGATGGCAAATATTAATTCGCTATTGTCACAAGTGGGTGGGTTTGGGGTGCAATGCTCTGTGCCCCGAGCCCAACCTTTTTCAAGCCAATTAGAGCCTCAGGCTCTAATCATGTGGCTTGAAAAAAATAAAACTCATACAAACGTATGAGTCCAGCACCCTGCAGGGGAGGGGCAGCACCCCCTAATGGACCGATCGCTCCTGGTAAGACCCCTTTCACATGGAGTGGACTCTGTCAAGCAGATCCGCCTGCTCAGCGGGGGGGATCTGTCTGCTGATCCCCGCGGAGCAGGCGAATGCCAAGTCTGTGTCTGCTCCGCTATGGGACGGTCGGATAGAGTCGGAGCGATCCGATCTGCTAAATGGATGGGGAATGGAATCCCCATCTGTCTGTTTTTAGAGGACTGGATTGGATGCAGGCGGGTGTAACAGACACATGGCCATTTACATCAGTCTCTCCATAGAGATCAATGGGTGGTCCGATTGGGCCCACCTGAAAAACGGACAGACCCAATCGGTGTGCTTGCGTGGACTTGTTCACACAGGGCATACACAGCGTACATTTACAGGGATGCAAACGGGTTCCATGCATCTCTCTCTGCAGGCAGTCCCATTGACGTCATTTGGGATGTAGCACCTGCATGAACAGAGCCGTTGCTCCCAATTAGGGATGAGCTCAGGCGTGTTTGCATGGAACACGTGCAGAGCCCGCCAGGAAGTCGGTGCAGCGATGCGCAAATCATTGCCCCGATGCGCAGCTGCAGAGATCGGGCAATGTCTCACTGCCTGTGATTAGCACAGCGCTGCACCGACTTCCTGGCGGGCTCTGCACATGTTCCATGTGAACACGCCTGAGCTCATCCCTACTCCCAATTATACATCCATGTAGGTCCGCATGCATGTCCCCCCAAGCTCACACTGTCTGAATTCAGGGTCGTGTACCCACACGGATGTCAGATTGCGGACAGCAGCTATGCCTATGTAGCCGTTGCATCCCAATTGACATAAATGAGACCTGCCTGTACGGGGATGCATAGAACACCTGTGCATCCCTCTGCAGGTAAACATGGCCCTTCATGGGTATACATTTTTTTTTTTTTATTCTGCTGTCCATGTGCTTTTTGAAAATGTCTAGTTTGAGGGATTGCAAATTCTGAAAGCTGTAAGGGAAAAATGAAAACCTCCAGATTTTTAGGGGGCTTTCACCCTGCGCCGCCCATAGGGTTGGCGGTAAAACGGGCTTTCTCACTGGAGACAATGTTGCAGCATTTTGAGGGCTGATTGCAGGCATTATTTCTAAGAACCCGTTCACACTGAGGCAGCACGACTTGCAGCGCGACTGCCTCAGGCGACCGGGATCCGACTTTAGCGGCGGCTTGTGAAATTACTTCTGTATAGAAGTCAATGCAAGTCGCCCCAAAAGTCGTACAGGAACCTTTTTCTAAGTCGGAGCGACTTGAGTCGCTCCGATTAGAACGGTTCCATTGCATAGAGCGGGACGCGACTTGTCAGGCGGCTAAGTCGCCTGACGGGTCGCCCCTGTGTGAACCGACCCTAACGCTATAGCGTTTGCAAAACGCCCTCGGTGTGAAAGGGATCTTAGAGAAATTTCTGGGTACATTCACCATTTTGCAGAAAGGCGCAATTTAAAATTTACAAATATTTGTTATTTATTAACTCCATACAGATTAAGCTTTTATATTTAGTAGGGTTTTAGCAGGAATTTTGTAAAATTAGCTGTTTTTTTTTTTTTTTTTTTAACTGCTAATAATAATTTTAGTGTATTTTTTATTTTTTTTATATATATATTGGTTTGATAAACATTTGTGCAAATACCGTGGGGTCAAGTACCTTCTTTTTATTCTAGAGGTCGTAGGTTTGGGGGGGTCTTTCACAAATTCTGAAAGCTGAAAGGGAAAAATGAAAACCGTCAGATTTTTAGAGAAATTTGGATTTTTACACTTTTGTGTCTGTTCAATTTTCACCATTTCGAAAAAAGATGTAATTTTGAAAGTTACAAATATTTGTTATTTATTAACTCAATACAGGTTAAGCTTTTATATTTAGTAGGATTTTTTTCAAATTTGCTGTGTTTTTATCTGCTAATAATGGTTTTAGTGTATTTTTTGCAAGTATATTGGTTTGATAAACATGCGCGCAAATACCGCAAGGTCAAAAAAAAAGTAGCACCTTCTTTTTATTCTACTGATCATGTGCTTTCAGAAAATATATGGTTTGGGGGGGGGGGGGGGGATCTTTCACAAATTCTGAAAGCTATAAATGAAAAATAAAAAAGCAAAGTAAAAATTGCAAACTTGGTCTGGCCACCTGAGTGTACAAAATGGAGCACAGGGCCTGGCAGCGGAGGGGTTAAAGCAGAGTTCCACCCAAATGTGTAACTTCCGCCTCTCTGGTGCCACATTTGGAACTTTCCAGGGGATGGCGGAGCGGGTATCTGTTTTTTACAGGTACCCTGTCCCCACTTCTGGGAGACTTACGTCAGCAGCTCGGTCACACTCCTCCTCCCCTTCTTCGGGGCCAGTGAGAGAGCGCAGCGTGCAGTAGGGATCTGGCCATGAAGCCAAAAGGCTACACTACCAGATTCCCTTACCCGCAGTGGCGACGGCGACAGCATTCGACCTGCCGATGGAAAAATCAGCTGTGATGCCGACATCGCTGGACTCCAAGACAGGTAAGTGTCCTAATATGAAAAAGTCAGCAGTATGTGTAGCTGCTGATTTTTAATTTTTAAAGGGGTAGGCGGAACTCTGCTTTAACTAGAATGTGTTGGTGTCTGTATTACTTTGGGCCGGGTGTGAAGTAGGTAAAGTAAAAGTGGGGCTCGTCCGGGATTTGAACCCGGGACCTCTCGCACCCAAAGCGAGAATCATACCCCTAGACCAACGAGCCAGCTGACATACATGGAATATGCTTGTACTCAAAGGTTTTGTACACGGAATACAGGGAAAACGTGTTCACATCTGCTGCATACTCTCTTTTGCATCAGTTTAACAAGTCTTCTGCAATAGCAAAGTTCACACCACGGTGACTGTAACCTGATATGTGTAGCTCAGCATAGTCACAGAGCAGATGGAACGGATTTACTAAGAGGCGAGGGCGTAGCCATGTTCATCCTACATTGCACAGCACAAGACATTATGAAGGCTTTGCTTGGCCCTCGACTTGTTTAACTCCATTAGCCTCAGTGCAGTGTTTTCAGTCCTGCCCTTCAGGACAAGTCATTGGGTGCAGAAATCTCTTGTGGTATGGATGCTAGAGACCTATTCACCTCAGCTGTCACTATTTCCTCCATTCAGCCAGACTACTGAGACGGCTCCTATGGACTTTCGATTTAGATAGAGATAGTCTGAAAGCAAACAGCTTCCACTAATCTATCTCTTTTGAATGCCCACAGTGCACTGTGACACCAGGGTATATAGCAACTACAAATGTGCATGTATAACAGATCTGCTTCAGCTTTGCGTGATTTGGGGTTCTTTGTGTTTATGGGTGCAGCCATAATTGTATGGGCTCAAATCGTACCGCAAAGGACTCCGTATTGGCGAGTACTTGACTGAAAGTATCGGTACTCGCACTCTCCCGTGTAAAAAAAATAAAATACATAAACAGTATCTGTGCAACCCTACTGCCTATATAGCTAAAATATAAACTATGGGCAAAACCAAGAAGTGACATATGGTATTTTCTTTTTCTATTGCAGTTTCACAACAATCTCTCAGCTCCTGTCCCTGCAGAAATCTCCATGTGTGTCCGCCCTGGGCTGGGACACCGAGCATTTTCAGCAATGGAGACACCAGGGTTTGCAGCAGACGAAAGTAAGCCAACCTCCAGTGGTCCTCTCCAGAGCCCGCCTCCTCCTGGTGGGGTACATATCAGACTACCGGACAGGAGACAGCCCAGTGCATGATGGGAACCTTTATGTCAGGGACTCTACTGGATGTATACCTTGTGAGGTAAGTTGTATATGGAGTCAAGGAAAGGGCCTCTTGGGCTCCTCAAAACACTGGCCATATATTATGACCCCACAGCAGGAAACCTTCAGCTCTTTCCTGGAAAATAGATAATAGAGGGTGACTTTCAGGGTCCTGTCAATTGTATGGTGACCCTTTCAGATCCCTGTCTGTTGTATGGTGACCCTTTCAGGTCCCTGTCTGTTGTATGGTGACCCTTTTAGGTCCCCGTCTGTTGTATGGTCACCCTTTCAGGTCCCTGTCTGTTGTATGGTCACCCTTTCAGGTCCCTGTCCAAACGGAATAGATAGGAAAGCCCATGTTAGAGGGAAAAAAATATTTTTTAATGGTACTGATGGACTGCATCATACACTGCCTTGAAAAAGTATTCACACCCCTTGAATTTTTCCACATTTTGTCATGTTACAACCAAAAACGTAAATGTATTTTATTGGGATTTTTTGTGATAGACCAACACAAAGTGGCACGTAATTGTGAAGTGGAAAGAAAATGATAAATGGTTTTCATTTTTTTTTTTTTTTTACAAATATGTGAAAAGTGTGGGGTACATTTATGTTCAGACAATACTTTGTAGAACCTCCTTTCGCTGCAATTACAGCTGCAAGTCTTTCTGGGGATGTCTCTACCAGCTTTGCACATCTAGAGAGTGAGATTTTTGCCCATTCTACTTTGCAAAATAGCTCAAGCTCTGTCAGATTGGATGGAAAGTGTCTGTGAACAGTAATTTTCAAGTCTTGTCACAGATTCTCAATTGGATTTAGGTCTGGACTTTGACTGGGCATGAATATGCTTTAATCTAAACCATCCTATTGTAGCTCTGGTTGTATGTAAAGGGTCTTCGTCTTGCTGGAAGGTGAACCTCTGCCCCAGTCTCAAGTCTTTTACAGACTCAAACAGGTTTTCTTTTAATATTGTTTTTATTACAAAAATTTACCAACTACTTTAATTCATACAACACCAAAGGAAAGGGGATTTATATATGAGAACCACAGACTCATTTAAAAACATTGACAACGTTGTCAAATTAGTTTAAAAACAAACAGACGGGCCACGGCTGTATTCAACACACTCACTGAAGACGTTACACTCACTCTGAAGAAACCGCCGGCAATTGGTCAGTGAAACGCGTCAACAGTGAAGTCGGCATGCTACAGCGGAACCACGTGCTGTTTGACCTGAAGCTCTCTGTATGCAATGTTGGCGATGGATGGCTTGTAGTTCTATCGGAGGGGGATTGCCGACATATAAGGACGTAAAGAGCTGAGTTTACAGCGCTCCTCTTCTATGAAGAAAGTAATCTTTAGTGGCAAACTAAGGATAGAACAAACCGGGAAGCAGCTGTTTTTATTTGGAGACACCGCGGGATAGAGGAATGCGCCCGAAGGATGGAAGCGTAATACAGCGGAGGTGGTGAGAGCATCATGAGCCTTTTATGACATTGCTCTGTATTGAAAATACATTCCCCGCTTTCAGTACTCCCCCGAAAAATGAACTATTTGTAATCTAATGGTGACTCTTTAGATTCATATGCACTTTATCAAAAAAACCAAAGTAAAGAAGCTGCACCCAGTGCTTTATTACCAACGGTAGCTGTATATTGAAATACTTAAAGTGGTTGTAAACCCTTACAAACCACTTTGACCTACAGGTAAGCCTAGATTAAGGCTTAGCTGTAGGTCCAAGAAATATCTCCTAAACCTACACGGTTTAGGAAATATTTGCCAAAAGACAGGCACCGCTGTCTACGGCGCATGTGCCGTAGACAGCGGCGTGCAGGCGCACTGACCGTGCCGCTGTTAACGGCGATATGCCGCGAGTGGCGGCTCCCGTGCGCATGCGCAGGAGTGACGTCATCACAGCTTCGTCGAATGACAGCGCCGGAGCAGCGAGACCCACCAAGAAGATGGAGGCTCCGTACACAAGGGGACAGCGGTGACTTTGCTGGCTCCTGTGTCAGGTAAGTGACACATAATGGACTACTATGCGATGCATAGTAGTCCATTATGCTTTACCTTTGCAGGGAATCAAAGAGGAAGTAAACCCATCAGGGTTTACTTCCTCTTTAATAGCAGAGATCTTCATTGAAGTGATAAACACTCGGTCAGCTATTCACCCACCCAGTACACCAGTTATATCGCCTTTTATTGATTGACTGAATCTATCGGAATGCTGTTCTTTTGGATATCATAGTATAAATTCAGTATTATCATTCTAGGGATGGTGAATGTGGTGTGAGTGTGATGAATGCAGCCGCGGCTCCATCTGTTTTAAACTAATTTGACAACATTGTCAATGTTTTTAAATGAGTCTGTGGTTCTCATATATAAATCCCCTTTCCTTTGGTGTTGTATGAATTAAAGTACTGGTAGTTGGTACATTTTTGTAATAAAACTAATTTTGCACTGATTATAGTGTTTGGTGTTGACCTTCTTTTGGAGATATCTATTCTCCTATTTTTTCTTTATGCAAATCGGGTCACCCGAACTACATTCATAAGTATGCTGTGAATGAAATAACGTGCATTATTGAAATATTATATATTGAATTAATTGAATTCTGTGGTAGATCCAGGCACCCCTTGTTATTTTTATTTCTTCTAAGATTGCCCTGTATTTGGCTCCATCCATCTTCCCATCAGCTCTGACCAGCTTCCCTGTCCCTGCTGAAGAAAAGCATCCCCACAACATTCTGCCACCACCATGTTTCACAGTGGTGATGGTGTGCTCAGGGTGATGTGCAGTGTTTAGTTTTCCGCTACGCATAGCGTTTTGCTTTTAGGCCACAAAGTTCAATTTTGGTCTCATCTGACCAGAGCACCTTCTTCCACATGTTTGCTGTGTCCCCCACATGGCTTCTCGCAAACTTCGAATAGGACTTGATTGGGCCAGATTTGCGGAGAGACCAACTAATAGTTGTCCTGTGGACAGATTCTCCCACCTGAGCTGTGGATCTCTGCAGCTCCTCCAGAGTTACCATGGGCCTCTTGGCTGCTTCTCTGATTATTGCTCTCCTTGCCCGGCCTGACAGTTTAGGTGGACGGCCATGTCTTGGTAGGTTTGCAGTTGTGCCATACTCTTTCCATTTTTGGATGATGGATTGAACAGTGCTCTACCAGATGTTCAAAGCTTGGGATATTTTTTTTATTTTTTTTTTATAACCTAACGCTGCTTTAAATTTATCCACAACTTTTATCCCTGACCTGTCTGGTTTGTTCCTTGGCCTTCATGATGCTGTTTGTTCACTACGGTTCTCCAACAAACCTCCAATGGCTTCACAGAACAGCTGTATTTATACTGAGATTAAATTACACACGGGTGGACTCTATTTACTAATTAGGTGACTTCTAAAGGCAATTGGTTCCACTAGACTTTAGTTAGGGGTATCAGAATAAAGGGGGCTGAATACAAATACACGCCACACTTTTCACATATTTATTTGTAAAAAATTTTGAAAACCATTTCAACTTCACAATTATGTGCCACTTTGTGTTGGTCTATTACATAAAATATCAATAAAATACATTTATGTTTTTAGTTGTAACATGAATAAATGTGGAAAGTTTCAAGGGGTATGAATATTTTTTCAAGGCATTGTATATGTCAGTTTTTATTTTATTTTTGCCCATAGTTACACTTTAATGTCAGTCCCTGCAGCAGTCTATACTCACTTAGCCTTTGCTTCCCTGCTGCCTGAACGGAATACCCTGTAATTCTGCTGTGATTATCCAGCTACCTGGGACAGGGGGAGGGTCCTCAACCCTATGTAAGGTCCAAGTGGAGGCTTGGTTCTGCTCACTGACAGGCTGTGGAGCAAAGAGAAGGTGAGTGTGTATCGCTTTTCAATCCAGTCATTGACTGCACTGTTATCAACTTCTGCTGCCGGGGTTTAAATTAAATCTGCATTATCAATGGTGCTTGTTGCACAATATTAAATCGGCTGTGATTTTGTGTCTTTATTACTCCTGATATATTCGAACTGTTGCATTAAGTTGGATGGGTAACTGTGGATTTATAGCACAGTATGTTTTGTTTTTGTTTTTTTTGTTTTTTCTCCAGGTTTCCAAGTTTGATTTAAACCTATTGGGGTCACTAGTCCTCTTCCCTTGCTGGACCTACATTCCCATCCAACATGGAGGAGGTTATGTGGAGGTCCTGTCTTCCCCTATCTCAGTCACCACCCAAGTGGTGAGACCAGAAGTGCCGGACCAGACCAATGCCTCAGCTCTTAATCCTGACCAAGCCTCACAGCTTTTGTGTAGCAGGTATTGGAGATTGTCTCCTCTTTTTATTTTCTGTCTGTTTCCTCTTGGTTCAGCTACCCCAGCCTTTTTCTATTTATCTAGTTCTCCAGCCTCCGTCCCTGCCTTCTGACTTTTTTTCCTCTCTCTGATTCTGCCTTGTCATCTTCTTCTGTCTTCTGCATCCTCATCATCTTCTTCTGTCCTCCGCATCCTAATTGTCATCTTCTTCTGTCCTACACATCCTCCTTTTCATCTTCTTCTGTCCTCCGCATCCTCCTTTTCATCTTCTTCTGTCCTCCGCATCCTCCTTTTCATCTTCTTCTGTCCTACACATCCTCCTTTTCATCTTCTTCTGTCCTCCGCATCCTCCTTGTCATCTTCTTCTGTCCTCCGCATCCTCCTTGTCATCTTCTTCTGTCCTCCGCATCCTCCTTTTCATCTTCTTCTGTCCTCCGCATCCTCATTGTCATCTTCTTCTGTCCTCCGCATCCTCCTTGTCATCTTCTTCTGTCCTACACATCCTCCTTTTCATCTTCTTCTGTCCTCCGCATCCTCCTTGTCATCTTCTTCTGTCCTCCGCATCCTCCTTTTCATCTTCTTCTGTCCTACACATCCTCCTTTTCATCTTCTTCTGTCCTCCGCATCCTCCTTGTCATCTTCTTCTGTCCTCCGCATCCTCCTTGTCATCTTCTTCTGTCCTCCGCATCCTCCTTTTCATCTTCTTCTGTCCTACACATCCTCCTTTTCATCTTCTTCTGTCCTCCGCATCCTCCTTGTCATCTTCTTCTGTCCTCCGCATCCTCCTTTTCATCTTCTTCTGTCCTACACATCCTCCTTGTCATCTTCTTCTGTCCTCCGCATCCTCATTGTCATCTTCTTCTGTCCTACACATCCTCCTTTTCATCTTCTTCTGTCCTCCGCATCCTCCTTGTCATCTTCTTCTGTCCTACACATCCTCCTTTTCATCTTCTTCTGTCCTCCGCATCCTCCTTGTCATCTTCTTCTGTCCTCCGCATCCTCCTTTTCATCTTCTTCTGTCCTACACATCCTCCTTTTCATCTTCTTCTGTCCTCCGCATCCTCCTTGTCATCTTCTTCTGTCCTCCGCATCCTCATTGTCATCTTCTTCTGTCCTACACATCCTCCTTTTCATCTTCTTCTGTCCTCCGCATCCTCCTTGTCATCTTCTTCTGTCCTCCGCATCCTCCTTGTCATCTTCTTCTGTCCTCCGCATCCTCCTTGTCATCTTCTTCTGTCCTCCGCATCCTCCTTGGCTTCTTCGGTCCTTTTCTATTCTCCCTATCCTCCTTCCCTGATTTGTTTCTCCTTTCTTCTACATCCTCTCAGTTTTTTAAACCTTTTCTATAACTCTCACTTTACTTGAGTCTCTTTGTGATAGTGTAACTACAGTATAGTCATTAAATTACTTTAGTTTAATTTCTTAATTTCAACTTCTGAGGATCTGATATAGATTAATGGCAAATTTTTGTAAAAAGCTATCAAGAGTATTGGTTTATGGATGTTGCTGATTATATATGGAGGTCCAAAGTTTAAGCAGATAGATTTGTTATATTATTGCTATTGTATCGGTTAGCTCTATAGTTACATTGTATTATTGTATATTGTGTTAGTATATATTGTTCTTTTTCATATTGGTAGTGATTCCATCTAATAACTGTCTGCTGCTTTTTTCTTCTTTTTCCAGGTCCCATCCTCGAGGGTTTCGAGTTTCGGTGACTGGTCAGCTTGTATCGATCACATCACTCATCAATATCCGGGACAAAACATTCTTCTTTTTCTTTCTTCAGGATAGAGATACAACAAAGTCTGTTCCAGTCATAGTGAAGGTGTGTATGTGTGTATTTTTCAACGTGTAATGAATCAGAAACATGCATGAAATCACTCTCTTGTTTCTGTATCACCCTGCAGGAGGAGAACAGACTCATAGCTCCCTTCTGTCTGTATCACCCTGCAGGAGGAGGACAGACTCATAGCCCCTTCTGTCTGTATCACCCTGCAGGAGGAGGACAGACTCATAGCCCCTTCTGTCTGTATCACCCTGCAGGAGGAGGACAGACTCATAGCCCCTTCTGTCTGTATCACCCTGCAGGAGGAGGACAAACTCATAGCTCCCTTCTGTCTGTATCACCCTGCAGGAGGAGGACAGACTCATAGCCCCTTCTGTCTGTATCACCCTGCAGGAGGAGGACAGACTCATAGCCCCCTTCTGTCTGTATCACCCTGCAGGAGGAGGACAGACTCATAGCCCCCTTCTGTCTGTATCACCCTGCAGGAGGAGGACAGACTCATAGCCCCCTTCTGTCTGTATCACCCTGCAGGAGGAGGACAGACTCATAGCCCCCTTCTGTCTGTATCACCCTGCAGGAGGAGGACAGACTCATAGCCCCCTTCTGTCTGTATCACCCTGCAGGAGGAGGACAGACTCATAGCCCCCTTCTGTCTGTATCACCCTGCAGGAGGAGGACAGACTCATAGCCCCCTTCTGTCTGTATCACCCTGCAGGAGGAGAACAGACTCATAGATCCCTTCTGTCTGTATCACCCAGCAGGAGGAGGACAGACCTGCAGGAGGAGGACAGACTCATAGCTCCCTTCTGTCTGTATCACCCTGCAGGAGGAGGACAGACTCGTAGCTCCCTTCTGTCTGTATCACCCTGCAGGAGGAGGACAGACTCATAGCTCCCTTCTGTCTGTATCATCCTGCAGGAGGAGGACAGACTCATAGCCCCCTTCTGTCTGTATCACCCTGCAGGAGGAGGACAGACTCATTGCTCCCTTCTGTCTGTGTCACCCTGCAGGAGGAGGACAGACTCCTAGCCCCTTCTGTCTGTATCACCCTGCAGGAGGAGGACAGACTCATAGCTCCCTTCTGTCTGTATCACCCTGCAGGAGGAGGACAGACTCATAGCCCCCTTCTGTCTGTATCACCCTGCAGGAGGAGGACAGACTCATTGCTCCCTTCTGTCTGTATCAACCTGCAGGAGGAGGACAGACTCATAGCTCCCTTTTGTCTGTGTTCCCGTTCTCCTTTCCGTTCCTGTCTTTGCAGGTGCCACAAAAGTTGTGTTGGTATCACGCTCTACACATTGGTAATACATATGACGTGACATCACTCTCAGTATCCTCTCTCCGTGGGTCTGTGCAGCAGATTTTTGCCATCACCTCCTCTTCCTGTCTTATCCCTCGTCCTGCACTTTCTCCGGTATGTTCCTCCAGCCTTACAAAAGAAAATTCCGAAGAGCTTACAGATCCCTCCAGTGGAGGGGAAGAGCAGCACTTTAACCCACAGGAAAAAATGAGAGAAAAGCAAAAAAATATGTCAAAGACCCTAACCTATGAGGTGAGCAAATTCAAATTCTACCTCTTTTAATGGGTCTGTCTTATCTGTTAAAGCGATTTTTGTTCACTTTTTCATGGCGATGATAGAAAAATTATTAAAATAGCCATGGTGACTTATGCCGTCCAATCACTAGACACCTGTGACATCACTGACACTTTATATTCATGAGAGCACAGCTTGTCCATTCACTAGAGACCAGTGACATCAGCAACACTTCATAGTTATGAGAACACAGCCCATCTATTCACTAGAGACCAGTGACATCACAGACACTCATGATTTATACTCCTCACATTATAATATTTTATTCTTGTATCCTCAGGGTGTTGTGACACGTGTCCGGGATGCCAATGCCGGACTATATGAGCTGGATGGAGGGGTGGTACTCTGCACTGCTTACACACAGCTTCATAATGGAGGAAGAGGACTCAGAGAGGGGGCGAGGGTTGAGGTAAGGTTATGTGGAGGAAACCTGCTGACATGGGAGAGGGGGCTGAAATAAACTGCCTTTTAAAAAGTATTCATACCCTTTGAATTTTTACCCCTTTTGTCATGTTACAACCAAAAAATGTAAATGTATTTTATTGGGATTTTATGTGATAGACCAACTCAAAGTGGCACATGATTGTGGAAGGAAAATGATAAATGGTTTTCAATTCTTTTTACAAATAAATATGTGAAAAGTGTGGGGTACATCTGTATGGCGCCCCCCTCAGTCAATACTTTACAGAACTGCCTTTCGCTGCAATTACAGCTGCAAGTCTTTTTGGGGATGTCTCTACCAGCTTTGCACATCTAGAGAGTGACATTGTTGCACATTCTTCTTTGCACAATAGCTCAAGCTCTGTCAGATTGGATGGAGAGAATCTGTGAAAAGCAATTTTCAGGTCTTGCCACAGATTCGCAATTGGATTTAGGTCTGGATTTTGACTGGACCATTCTAACACATGAATATGCTTTGATCTAAACCATTCCATTGTAGCTCTGGCTGTATGTTTAGGGTCGTTGTCCTGCTGAACGTCCGCCCCAGCCTCAAGTTTTTTGCAGACTCTAATGCCGCGTCGCACACGACCGGACTTTCTGGCAGAAAGGGTCTGACGGAATCATACCGTCGGATATTACGATTGTGTGGGCTTCATCTGACCTTTTTCTTCAAAAATTCAGACGGACCTAGAAATAGAACATGTTTCAAATCTATCTGGAAAACCGTTTGTCTGTATGCTGGTCCGACTGACTAAATACGATGCATGGGCAGCTACTGGCTATTGAACTTCCTTTTCTACTCCCATCGTACATCACCACGTTCAAAACGAACGGACTTTGGTGTGATCGTGTGTGGGCAAGTCCGTTCGGTCAGAAGACCGTCGGACCTTTTCTGCCAGAAAGTCCGGTTGTGTGTGCACAGCATAACAGGTTGTCTTCTAAGATTGCCCTGTATTTGGCTCCATCCATCTTCCCATCAACTCTGAGCAGCTTTCCTGTTCCTGCTGAATAAAAACATCCTCACAACATCATTCTGCCATCACCATGTTTCACGGTGGGGATGGTGTATTCAGAGTGATGTGAAGTGTTAGTTTTCTGCCACACATAGAGTTTTGCTTTTAAGCCAAAAAGTTCACTTTTGGTCTCCTCTAACCAGAGCACCTTCTCCCACATGTTTGCTGTGTCCCCCACTTGGCTTCTTGCAAACTGCAAACGGGACTTCCTATGGCTTTCAACAATGACTTTCTTCTTGTCACTCTTCCATAAAGGTCAGATTTGTGGAGTGCACGACTAATAGTTGTCCTGTGGACAGATTCTCCCACCTGAGCTGTGGATCTTTGCAGCTCCTCCAGAGTTACCATGGGCCTCTTGGCTGCTTCCCTGATTATTGCTCTATTTGCCCGGCTTATCAGTTTATGTGGACGGCCATGTCTTGGTAGGTTTGCAGTTGTGCCATACTCTTTCCATTTTCAGATGATGGATTGAACAGTGCTCCGTGAGAAGTTCAAAGCTTGGGATATTTTTTTATAACCTAACCCTGCTTTAACTACTTCTGGACCACCCGCCATCGTTTTTGGGTTGCTACTTTGAAGAGGAATACCATTGATATGGTAGCAGCTAGCTACCATAACCCCGGTATCGTCTTCAAGAGCAGGCGGTCCGCTTCAAGATAAAAGTGGTCTCTGCAGCACAAGATCACTTTTATCAGCAGCAGGAGAAGGTCCCCCCCCCCTCCCGCCGCTCTCCGGTGCCCTCCACTGCTTACCAGAGACGTCGGTAGTGGTGGAGGAGTTTGGATCCTCTCCCTAGCCTGACATGTAGACCAGTGAGGGGAAGATGGCCCACACCGTCTCCATATCATTGCAGGGCGGAAGTGACGTCAAAACATCACTTCCACCCAATGCTCTTAAAGGGACATTTATTTATTTATTTATTTTTTAAATGACATTACATTTTTGGACCCCAGATCTCATATTTAAGAGGTCCTGTCACGCTTTTTTTTCTATTACAAGAGATGTGTACATTCCTTGTAATAGGAATAAAATCAACCCAATTTTTTTTTTTTTTTTTTAAAGAACAGTGTTTTTTTTTAAACGCGCCCCGTCCCGCCGAGCTTGCGTGCAGAAGCGAACGCATACGTGAGCAGTGCATGCATATGAAAACGGTGTTCAAACCACACGTGAGGTATCACCGCGATCGTTAGAGCGAGAGAAATAATTCTAGCCCTAAACCTCCTCTGTAACTCCAAAACATGCAACCTGTAGATTTTTTTTTTAAACGTCGCTTATGGAGATTTTTAAGGGTAAAAGTTTCTCGGCATTCCACGAGCAGACACAACTTTTGAAGCGTGACTTGTTGGGTATCAATTTACTCGGCATAACATTATCTTTCACAATATGAAAACAATTAGGCTAACTTTACTGCGGTCTTATTTTTTTTAATTAAAAAAATTTAATTTTTTCCAAGAAAAGTGTGCTTGTAAGACCGCTGCGCAAATACGGTGTGACAAAAAGTATTGCAACTACTGCCATTTTATTCTCTAGGGCAGTGATGGCGAACCTTGGCACCCCAGATGTTTTGGAACTACATTTCCCATGATGCTCCAGTACACTGCAGAGTGCCAGAGCATCATGGGAAATGTAGTTCCAAAACATCTGGGGTGCCAAGGTTCGCCATCACTGCTCTAGGGTGTAATTATTTATATATATATATGTGTGTGTGTGTGTGTGTGTATATATATATATATATATATATATATATATATATATATATATATATATATAAAATGTTTGGGGTTCTAAGTAATTTTCTAGCAAAAAAAAACAAAAACTGTTTCTAACTTGTAAACACCAAATCTTCGGTCCTTTGGTGGTTACATTTCTCCACAACCTTATCCCTGACCTGTTTGCTGTGTTCCTGGCCTTCATGATACTGCTCACGAAGGTTCTCTAACAAATCTCTGAAGGCTTCACAGAACAGCTGTGTTTATACTGAGATTACTCTATTTACTAAGGTGACTTCTGAAGGCAATTGGTTCCACTAGATTTTAGTTAGGGGTATCAGAGTAAAGGGGGCTGAATACAAATGCACGCCACACTTTTCACCTATTTATTTGTAAAAGATGTTGAAAACCATTTATCATTTTCCTTCCACTTCACAATTATGTGCCACTTTGTGTTGGTCTATCACATAAAATCCCAATAAAATACATTTATGTTTTTGGTTGTAAGATGACAGAATGTGGAAAATTTCAAGGGGTATGAAAACTTTTTCAAGGCACTGTAATTCCATATGCCCCGTCACCAGCATGTCTCAAATATTGCAGTTGATGGCTAGTCTTTGGAGATCTTCCTGTTGTCAATGGAAGCATGCTTTTCCTTTTATGACGGCCTGCAGCTTCCTAAATAATATACATTTTTCCATCTTTTGTAATGTTGCGATCATTATTCATCTGTACAAGCATAGACCTCTGCAATGTACTGAGAGCACTGAATCATTATTCTTTATCCTTTTCTCAGAAGAGCCTACATTCCAGTTGTCTCCAGCAGTGCAACAAACCTTCGAGTCACCTTGGGGGGGGGGGGGGGGGCAAAGAAGGTTTTTTTTTTTTACCTTAATGCATAAAATCCATTAAGCTATAAAACCTTAAAGAGGGATTCCACCAAAAAAAAAATATTAAAAGCCAGCAGCTATAAATACTACAGCTGCTGACTTTTAATAAATGGACACTCACCTGTCCCGGGGTCCAGCGATGCCGGCAGCCGAGGCCGATCGATCGCTCGGCCCTCGGCTGCTGCCGCCACCATTCTAGGTGAGGAAATCAGGAAGTGAAGCAAATCGGCTTCACTTCCCGGTTCCCTACTGCGCATGCGCGAGTCACGCCGCGCAATAGGAAATCTCCGCGCTGTCACTGGGACCCGTGTGTGTCCCAGCAGACAGCGCGGCAGGGCAGGAAATGGTGTAGCCTCCCACGGGAGTCTATGCCCGGAAGTGGGTGAAAATACCTGTCTTTGACAGGTATCTCCACCCCCCCTCCCCCCTGAAAGGTGTCAATTGTGACACCGGAGGGGGGGGAGGGATCCGATCAGCGGAGGTTCCACTTTAGGGTGGAATCCCGCTTTAAGTCTTTAGAACCACTTTATTGTTGGGCATTGTGTTACATTTTACTTTGTGTATTTATCTGTGGATAATCTAAGCCCCACTTTAAAGATTTTATGTTGTCCTGTGCCATCATCTCTCTGCTACAGTGATATCGCCATGCCAATCATAGAAGATACCTCCAGTATCTCACATTTAGCTTAAACTGTATGTCTGGTCGGCCAACACTGCCTTTTGTGCACTGAAATCCCAAGCAGTGTCCTCACACCTGACTGAGGTCTCTACTGCTGGACTACAGAAAACCTCCACCTCTCCTCATCTCTATAACATAAAGTAGGGGGGTGTTCTGTACAATGCTTGTTGCAAATTGCCCATTGAAGGTAAGGGGGGCTATCACTAATATATCAGCAATATTTACTTGTCTGTTTGTCCCTCCTATCTGTCTCAGGTATGCAACGTTCACCTCCAGCAGTCTCCGAGCCCCCTCTTCCCTACCATCGTCCTCTCCACCTGTCTAAGAAGCAGAGTCCAAGTCTTTGAGTTCTCTCATCTAAGTGCTCCTTGTTCTGTGTATTCCGGTTCTGGGAATGTCTACCTCCACCTTCTCTTCCACTACCGACTGAGGCTTCCAGAGTACCTGTGGGTCTGTGATGTCATAAACAAGCTGCAGGAGAAGTAAGCGGTGGGGCAGGTGGGTGGGAGAAGTTATGTCTATAGGTTATTTAAAGGGAACCTAACCTGGTAGCACCTTGTGATTCCTGGAAGTACCTTTTGTTATTCTTTAACCACTTGGCAACTGATCGACAGTAATTTTACTGCTGGCCGGTGGCTTGAGCAGGCATCGCGGCATACCCGTATGTTGCCCCATTAATGCACACTGACACGCCCCCTGGGGCACGCAGCATTGTGATCTGCGACTGCTGTGCCCAATGTGAAGATATTTGCCAGCACACCATGGAACGACACAATTGGCGTCCAAACGGATGATTTATTGCAAGGCTAGTGCAAAGTCAGGCCTGGCGAAGGGGTCCTGCGCGGCTCCGAAACATTGCACTATCCTTGTGTTGTGATCATGCAATAAATAACCTGTTTGGACGCTATTTGTGTCACACTAAATGACCAAAAGTATTGGGACACCTGCTTTTTCACGCACATGAACTTTAATGGCATCCCAGTCTTAGTCCGTAGAGTTCAATATTGAGTTCCCCATCCTTTGCAGCTATAACAGCTTCAACTCTTCTCGGACGTCTGTCCACAAGGTTTAGGAGGGTGTCTATGGGAATGTTTGACCATTCTTCCAGAAGAACATTTGTTAGGTCAGGCACTGATGTAGGATGGGCAGGCCTGGCTCACAGTCTCCTCCCTAATTCATCCCAAAGGTGTTCTATCGGGTTGAGGTTAGGACTCTGTACAGGCCAGTCAAGTTCATCCACCCCAAACTCACTCATCCATGTCTTTATGGATCTTGCTTTGTGTACTGGTGTGCAGTTATGTTGGAACAGGAAGGGCTATCCCCAAACTGTTCCCACAAAGTTAGGAGCATGAAATTGTCCAAAATGTCTTGATATCTTTACGCCTTTTACAAAGAGTTCCCTTCATTGGAACTAAGGGGCCAAACCCAACCCCAACCCCTGAAAAACAACTCCACATCATAACCTCCCCAGCAAACGATTTGGACCAGTGCACAAAGGAAGGTCCATAAAGACATGGATGAGCGAGTTTGGGGTGGAGGAACTTGACCTGACCTCAACCCGATAGAACACCTTTGGGATGAATTAGTGCAGAGACTGTGAGTCGGGCCTTCTGGTCCACATCAGTGCCTGACCCCACAAATGCTCTTCTGGAAGAATGGTGAAACATTCCCATAGACACACTCCTAACCCGTGTGGACAGCCTTCCCAGAAGAGTTGAAGCTGTTATAGCTGCAAAGGGTGGGCCAACTCAATAATGAACCCTACGGACTAAGACTGGGAGGCCATTAAAGTTTATAAAGACAGGTGTTCCAATACATTTGGTAATATCGTGTGTATATACTGTACAGTATCTCTCAAAAGTAAGTACACCTCTCACATTTTTGTAAATATTTTATTCTATATGACACTTGTCTACAATGTAAAGTAGTGAGTGTACAGCTTGTATAACAGTGTAAATTTGTTGTCCCCTCAAAATAACGCAACACACAGCCATTATTGTCTAAACCACTTTGAGTGTATGTGTATATATATATATATATATATATATATATATATATATATATATAATTTTTTTTTTTTTTTACTAAAATCATATATTTGATGGACAAATATTGTACAGCATAAATTTTCTGCTGCCACCATTCTATTTTATTTATATATATATAATTTGGGGTGTTTTCAGTCCCAAAAATGCACATTTTGCCATGCATGAAGAAATGAAAGAGAAAGGGTTAAGAGCGTTCAGTTTGCTGCAATCCATTTCTTTAATACCCAGTGTTTCCATGGGCGCACAGCCAAAGAGACTGCAGAGCGTGACTCAGCAGCTGGAAAGGTGCCAGAGCTGGCACTAGGCAGCTAAACATTGGTGGATTGGAGATGTTGTTGAAGGGTTTTATCTATGCCACGGCCATTTACAGGAGAAATGGGGCATTAGCTGTAATCTCATCTTGACTGGGGAGATGCCTCCTGGGAGAGATATATGATCTGGGAAACCAGGGCCTTCTTTAACACCGGACAAAAGGGGAAGCTGCCCGGGGCCCAGTCATTGTCGTGTGGCCCAATGCAGCTTTCCCTTCAGCCCGCACTGCCCACAAATAGTTGATAAGTGGATTCGGGCACACCCAAGAAAGTGTTTGCCCAGGGTCTAATCAGTATGAAAGACGGCCCTGTGTGAAATCTTTGCACCCATGCAGTGAAAAGGAATTGCTTTGCCTTATGCTTGGTTCACAACTACAGGTGTGACCAAGCGTGGTCGCATTTCTGCTCGTCGCGTGAAGGGCAGCTCTTTTATTTCAATTGGCTTCCCTGAAAAAAGTGGAACAGAAGTCCCTGACTCTTTATCAGAAATGCGCAGCATCAAACCGCATGGTGCTACAGTTTGGCACACAAGCTTACAGGTGCATGGGGTTGTCGGCTCCAGGAGGTTTTACTCCCTTCATGACCAGGCCATTTTTTTGCTATTTAGCACTGTGTTACTTTAACTAACTAGTAACTGCGCAGTCATGCAACGCTGTACCCAAATTAAATTGATATAATTTTTCTTCACACAAATAGACCTTTCTTTTGGTGGTATTTGATCACCTCTGCGTTTTAAAATGTTTTATTATATAAACAACAAAGACCAACAATTAAAAAAAAAAAAAAAATACTTTTTACTTTCTGCTGTAAAACATATGCAATAATAAAAAAATAAAAAAATCTAATTTCTTCATACATTTTGCCCAAAATATATTCTATTACATGTCTCTGTTAAAAATATATCCCAAATAAGTGTATATTGAGTTTATATATATATATATATATATATAAAATTTACTACTAAAGGCAGTCATTATCGACTTCTAATGGGACTATGATAGTGTGGTGGACAATCTGACAATGAGTGGGAACTGACTAACTGCCACTGACATCACCAGTGACACTAATAGTGATCAATGATAATATACACTGTCACTGTACTAATGACACTTTCTGGGAAGGGGTTAACATCCTAGAGCGATCAATGGGTTAAATGTGTGCTGAACAAGTGTTATTGTGTGTAATGTGTGCTGCTTTTTACTAAAGATCTCTTGATTTCTTATCCCTGCTTTGCAGGGATATGAAATGGAGAGATCGCTCTCTCTGTACAGAGCCCCGTGTTGATTGTCAACAGAGGGCTCTGGGCTGTGATTGGACACAATCGCAGTGGGTGTCGGTGCTCTCCATGGCAGACCAAAAATCGCCCTGCACCAAATTTTTGTTTGAAGGACTCGATGATCAGAAATCACCCCGGCCACAGGCTGCAGGGGGTGCGCAAGTAGCAGGAGGACGTCTATTGACGCCCTCCTGGCACTGGAAGCCTGCACTGTAGCTGTCTTTGCGGCTATAGCGCAGGCAGAAAGTAGTTTAAAGTGGTTCTAAAGGTATGAGGTTTTTGTTTTCTCTTCAGTAAGATAAAAAGCCTGCAAGCAGCTCCCCGTCCTCAGCCCCCTTATACTTAGCTGAGCCTGATCTCGATCCAGTGCTGTGCATGAGAGCAGCAGTTCTCCCAGCTTTCCCTCTACTCATTGGACAGAGAGGTAGCAGTGAGAGCCATTGGCTCCTGTTGCTGTCAGTCACAGCCAGTGAGGAGGAGGCGAGGCTGAGCCACTCTCTGTGTGTCAATGGACTGGCTCAGTGAGCGCGCATGCACGATTGCCCCCATAGGAAGCGGCTTGCTGGGGGAGGAGCCCAGAGCGCCAGCAGGGGACCCGAAAAGAGGAGTATTAGGGCTGCTCTGTGCAGAACGATTGCACAGAGCGGGTTAGTATAACATGTTTGTTGTTTAAAAAAAAATATATATATTTTTTTGTTTTTTAAAGGCTTTTATTTGGCTCAGTGTCTTAACCCTTTCACTACTAGAGCCATTGTTCCATTTTTGCACACATTTAAATAATCATTTTATGGCCTGAACATTAGTTGAAACCTCTAAACATGAAATAATGTAGCAGAGACCCTAGAAACTAAAACGGTTGGTAGTTTCAATTTTATATGTCATGTGATATTTGCTCAACAGTTTATCAAGCATGGATTTTCAGGAAATAATGCACTAAAGTTATTTTTAGGGCGCAAAAACTCAATATGTTACCCCATTTCTTCATAAAATATAAAAGATGAGATGGTGGCAAGTAAATGGATACCCAACACCAAAACACGTCAAAATTGCACACGCCCGCAAAACGGCAACAGACTTCGGTACCCTATATTTTCCATATACAATGCTTTAACCACTTGGAGGCCGCCCACCGTACATTTACCGTAGAGGCCGCTCTGTACCGGATCATGTACCTAGTATGTGATCTGAACAGTCCCAGGTCTGGGGCGTGTGCGCGAACCGCCAGAGACCCGCTCCAGCTAGGATCACACACAGTGGGAGCTCAGCGCCAGGTACCACGGACTTGATGTCCGCCAACACCTGCTGATTACACAGGACACAGGCAGAACGGCAATCTGCCTATGTAAACAAGGATTGTTGTTCTGTCAGAAGGGAAGGTACTGATCCTGTGTTTCTGCAAAGCAGGAACACAGATCTTTGTCTTCCCTTAGTCAAAGCATCCCTGTTGACCCTTTCCAATCCAGTGGCGTTAGTACAGTGACGGTGCATATTTTTTTTAGCACTAATCCCTGTATTTGTGTCACTTGTTCCCAAAAAGTGTCAATTACGTCTGCCCCAATATTGCAGTCCTGTTATAAGTCGTTGATTCCTGCCATTACTAGTAACAAAAAACAAATACCATAGTTTTGTAGACACTATAACTTTTGCGCAAACCAATCAATATACGTTTATTTACCAAAAAATATGTAGCAGAATACATATTGGACTAAATTGACGAAATTTAGTTTTTTTTCCAATTTTTTTATTGGATGTATTTTATAGCAGAAATTTAAAAATATTGGTCTTTTTTTCAAAATTGTTTTATTTTTGCCACTTTTTCTTTTTTTCACTAAAACTCTATATGAGAGAGGGGAAAAAAAGGCTCCTATGTGATCTACAGTAATGTCTTTGTAGCAGGTTCATTTTAATGAGACATCAGGGGACTTTTAGACCCCTGATGTTTCACCTGCCCTCCATTGAAGCTAATGGAGCACAAATTGTGCTGACCACAGTTCATTAAAGCTAATGGAGCACAAATCACAATGGCCACAGTTCATTGAAGCTAATGGAATACATATGGTGGCCACAGTTCATTGAAACTAATGGAACACGTATCGTGTTGACCACAGTTCATTGAAACGAATGGAACACGTATCGTGTTGACCACAGTTCATTGAAACGAATGGAACACGTATCGTGTTGACCACAGTTCATTGCAGCTAATGGAGCACATATCACAGTGACCACAGTTCATTGAAGCTAATGGAGCAGAAATCATGGTGACCACAGTTCATTGAAGCTAATGGAACACATATCGTGTTGACCACAGTTCATTGCAGCTAATGGAGCACATATCACAGTGACCACAGTTCATTGACGCTAATGGAGCACATATATCGTGGTGACCACAGTTCATTGAAGATAATGTAGCAGAAATCATGGTGACCACAGTTCATTGAAGCTAATGGAACACATATCGTGCTGACCACAGTTCATTGAAGCTAATGGAGCAGAAATCATGGTGACCACAGTTCATTGAAGCTAATGGAACACATATCGTGGTGACCACAGTTCATTGAAGTTAATGGAACACATATCGTGGTGACCACAGTTCATTGAAGCTAATGGAACACATATATCATGGTGACCACAGTTCATTGAAGATAATGTAGCAGAAATCATGGTGACCACAGTTCATTGAAGCTAATGGAACACATATCGTGGTGACCACAGTTCATTGAAGCTAATTGAACACATATTGTGGTGACCACAGTTCATTGAAGCTAATGGAGCACATATATCGTGGTGACCACAGTTCATTGAAGATAATGTAGCAGAAATCATGGTGACCAAGGTTTCATTGAAGCTAATGGAACACATATCGTGGTGACCACAGTTCAGTGAAGCTAATGCAACACATATTGTGGTGACCACAGTTCATTGAAGCTAATGGAAACATATCGTGGTGACCACAGTTCATTGAAGCTAATGGAACACATATTGTGGTGACCACAGTTCATTGAAGCTAATGGAACACATATCGTGGTGACCACAGTTCATTGAAGCTAATGGAACACATATCGTGGTGACCACAGTTCATTGAAGCTAATGGAACACATATCGTGGTGACCACAGTTCATTGAAGCTAATGGAACACATATCGTGGTGACCACAGTTCATTGAAGCTAATGGAACACATATCGTGGTGACCACAGTTCATTGAAGCTAATGGAGCACATATCGTGGTGACCACAGTTCATTGAAGATAATGGAACACATATCGTGGTGACCACAGTTCATTGAAGCTAATGGAACACATATCGTGGTGACCACAGTTCATTGAAGCTAATGGAACACATATCGTGGTGACCACAGTTCATTGAAGCTAATGGAACAAATATCGTGGTGACCAGTTCATTGAAGCTAATGGAACACATATCGTGGTGACCACAGTTCATTGAAGCTAATGGAACACATATCGTGGTGACCACAGTTCATTGAAGCTAATGGAAACATATTGTGGTGACCACAGTTCATTAAAGCTAATGGAACACAAATCACAGTGACCACAGTTCGTTGAAGCTAATGGAGCACATATTGTGGTGACCACAGTTCATTGAAGCTGATGGAAAATGTATCATGGTGACCTGGTGACATATCATGGTGACCTCATGTTCATGGTGAGGAGAATCGATCAGTGGCATTTCCTCACAGGGGAGACCTGTACAGATAATCCGGGCACTGATCATCAGTGGAGCCCCAACAGTGCCCATCAGTGATGCCAATCTGTGACCATCATATATGCAAGTAATTTCCCATAAGTGCCGCTTATCAGTGCCACCTATTAGTGCTGCTTAATAGTGCAGCCTATCAGTGCCCGTCAGTGTAGCCTTATGAGCACACATCAGTGAAGGAGAAAAGTTACTTATTTTAGTTTCTGTCATACCTTTTGCCCTTTTTTTTTCGTTTTTTTTAGCAAAAAACAAAACAAAACTCAGAAGTGATTAAATACCACCAAAAGAAAGCTCTATTTGTGTGGAAAAAAATGATAAAAGTCATATGGGTACAGTGTTACATGACCGCGCAATTGTCATTCAAAGTGACGGCACTGAAAATTGGCCTGGGCAGGAAGTGGGTAAAGGTGCCCGGTATTTAAGTGGTTAATAAAAATTTTTTACCTTTTCAGTATGAGCACTGCAAGGGATAAAACTTTTGCCTGGAGTTAGGCTTTGCTCCCTTTTGATCCATTCAATATACTATTGAAAATTTTTTTATCACTGTTTTAATAAGTTCTGGAAAATAGCTGTTGATCCTGCCAGAAATCTTGTCATCTGATAACTTCCAGGATTCCTTTCCTGTGCTTTGCTATCAGTTACACTGAGACCTACAGAGCCCTTCCCCTCTATGTTCTGGAGAGGAGGAGAGCTGGAGGTGTTTTTTTAGCCCTGTCCTAGGATGACAACTCTGCTTCCTCCAGTAAAATGAAGGAGGGTTGTCACCCTATTACAGGAAGTGCATTACTGACAGGATCACCAGGAAAAAAATAAAGGAAACAAAGCCTGGAAAAAAAAACGAATGCAGCCACCACATCTATCGTCTGGTTGGTAAGATGCAATATATCATATTTTTTTTTAGCTAAGCTTTAATTGTTACTTTGCACTGTATCTTCCAGACTGCGGCCTCAGTTTGTCCGGCAGCGCTGCCTCACCCGACACATGGGGTCCTCTTCACAGAGCGTCACGGAGAAGTTGCTGAATTCCTCGCTGTCAAGTTTGTCGGATGGGAGGGAGGAAAGGGACCTGTATGAGGAGATGGTGGCCAATCCACATGACTGTCCACTCCATGAGGTAGGAGCATCACGAAGGGAGGACATAGGACCATTAGATGGAGGAAGAAGAGAGTTGTTGAGTAGTATTGATGCTTAGAAGGCCGCAAAATATAAAATTTCAGGTTTAGATTAACCTCTTCCCACCCAGCCTCTGCATCCCTTTAACCACCTAAGGACCAGAAGGATTTGCCCCCTTAATGACCAGGGCATTTTTTGCGATACGCAACTGCGTCGCTTTAACTGATAATTGTGCAGTCGTGTGATGCTGCACCCAAATAAAACTGACTCCTTTTTTTTCCACAAATAGAGCTTTCTTTTGGTGGTATTTGATCACCTCTGGTTTTTATTTTTTGCATTATAAACAAAAAAAGTGAAAATTTTGGGGAAAAAAACAATATTTTTTAATTTTTTGCTATAATAAATATCCCCAAAAAAATGTCTTCATCGGTTTACGCCAATATGTATTCTTCTACATATTTTAGGTAAAAAAAAAAAAATCACAATAAGCGGATATTGATTGGTTTGCGCAAAAGTTATAGCGTCTACAAAATTATATTTATGACATTTTTATATTTTTTTTTTACTAGTAACGGCGGCGATCTCTGATTTTTAGCAGGACTGTGACATTGCGGCGGACACTTTTGCCACTTTTTTTTGGGACCGTTGACATTTATACAGCGATCAAAGCTAAAAATAACGACATTACTTTGTAAATGTCACTGGCAGGGAAGGGGTTAACACTAGGGGGCGATCAAGGGGTTAAATGTGTTCCCTAGGGAGGTGTTTCTCACTGTGGGTGGATGGGACTGACTGGAGGAGGAGAGAGATCGCTGTTCCTGATCACTAGGAACAGCAGACCTCTCTCTACTTCCTTGTCAGAACAGGGATCTGTCTGTTTACATTGACAGATCCCCATTCTGGCTCTGTGAGGAGCGATCACGGGTGGCTGGCGGATATTACGGCCATGCGCATTGGCTTCAGGAATGTGCGGTGGGCACGTGCACGCCCCCTATAACCCTTAAAGCTTCCGCCGTACAGCTACAGTGATTCACACAGGAGAGCCAACCTGCCGTCATATAATAACAGACGAAAAACAAGCTCTGGACTGCAGCACTCTTCAGAAGACCACTTTCTTTTATTGGAAAATCACATCACAGCTCAACAAAGTGTTGAGCTGTGATGTGATTTTCCAATAAAAGAAAGTGATCTTCTGAAGAGTGCGGCAGTCCAGAGCTTGTTTTTCGTCTGTTGCTAGTGGTAATAGCCAGCACCTGTGGCTTCCCAGCCGAAGAGACCGTTTACAGCCTGCATGTGTGCTCCTGGAGCGGTGAGACCCCTTCTCCTTCATATTACAACTGCCGTCATATAATGACGGCGGCTGGTCAGCAGGTAGTTAATAGAGTCTGTAGGCCAAAATGTAGGAAAGAACCATGATCATGTGACCACTATGATTGGCTTTCACAGTGGTCACATGATCAGAAACCGATCCCGCCAACTACCGATTGTTACTGGGAACTGAGAGCTGTCTCTGACAGCTCGGCCCCTGTGTGTGGGAGCACACCATGAGCATGCTCTCGGCACAGAAACAGTGGACCCCCAGTGACGCATATCTGCAGCTTTTGGGCATTAAAGGCCCACTCCGGGCATATGTGCGTAAAATTTCAAAAGTTGGGATTCCTGTGAATCCTGCAGCTCAGCCTGGTAGGCGGTATCCTGGTCTTTTCTTTATTGGAAAACTTTAGTTAAAAATTTTAATATTTTTAAGTAGGAAGGCTTTTAATTGCAGAAGAGACTTAATTTGGGGGAGGATTTAGTAAAACTGGCGAGTGCAAGGTTTTATTGTCAAAGCTTAAAGGGGTTGTAAACCCTTGCCGTTTTTCACCTTAATGCATTGTATGTATTAAGGTGAAAAACTTTTTTTAAAGCAGCGCCCCCCTTATACTTACCTGAGCCCCAAAATTTGCGTGAAGGGAATGAGCACACCACCTCCGGCCGGTGTCTCGTGTCCTGATTGGATAGATTGATAGCAGCACAGCCATTGGTTCCCACTGCTGTCAATCAAAACAAATGACTCGGGCACCAGGGGATGGGGCCGAGTCTGGCATTCGTATCTGTGGATGCAAATGCTGGACTTGGGAGCCGCCCGCAAAGTAAAACCCCCCCGGGAAAGCGCTTCTCCCAGGGGGGTTATCTGAGCTGCCGAAGGACCCCAGAAGAGCAGGTTCGGGGCCACTCTGCAAAACGAGCTGCACAGTGGAGGTAAGTATAAAGTCTTTGTTATTTAAAAAAAAAAAAAAAAAACCCTTTAATTGAACAAGCTGAAGTTAGAAGCTGATTGGTTACAATATATGGATGCACCAGGCTCTGATTGCTCCAGTTTTAGTAAATTTCCTCAGGAGAGGGGGGGGGGAGGTTGAGCCCCCCCAATAAAAAGAAGGCATAAGGAGCACATAGTGTGTCATGGCAGTGCCCTCTGCCCCCCTTCACATCACCCCCCACAGTATTATCCTCTGCCCCCCACCCCCAATAGCAGTGTCCTCTGTCCCTCTTCACATCAACCCACCCTACAGTAGTGTTCCGTACCCCTCTGGCCCCCTCCCTCAAAACACACATACAGTAGTGCTCTTTGCATAACCCCCCCCCCCCCCCGCCCCGACCTCAACAGTAGTGTCCTCTGTCCCCCCAGTGGTGTTCATTGGCCTCCATGGCAGCAGGGTGTAGGTAGCACTCTCCTACCTTGGGGGTGTACAGCAGAGTGGAGAGCGGCAGGCAGCACAGTATTGGACGAAGGGGCAAGTGGGAGCTGGTCGAGTTGGTGACCACCCGGCGTCCAAGCAACCAATTACCTGTGGGTTAACTTGAAAGGTCCAATCATTTCTGTGCTGCCTCCCACTGTCCACTCCGCTGTTAAGATGAGAGCAGCAGAGGATAGGGGGGATGATCAGCAAAGCAGTGTTTGCGATCTACCCATCGGCTGCCTACAGCTATACGCTGAGCTGTGCGGGAGTTGTCATCCCAGCCTAGCCAATCAGATCCCACACCTAGAAAAAAACCAGAAAGATGCCAAGTGAGGGAGCTCGCTGCAGCAGAGGGGAGTATAGTTCCCCTTTTAAGCGCTCTTCTCCTCCTGCTGGTTTATATTGAGAAGTGCCCTTGGGGACTATTCTGGATGTCCTCTGATGTTATTTCCAAGAAACCCATTTATACCTTCCCATTGGCATTGGCTTGAGCATAGACCTCACTCTGTTACTCAGGTGGGACTCTGATAGGTGACCCTAATGTCAGGGGGGACCCTGAGAGGGGACCCTTATGTAAGGAGGGACTCTGATAGGGACCCTAATGTAAGGGAGGACTCTGATGGGGTCCTTGATGTAAAGGGGGACTCTGATGTATAGAGGAACTTTGATGGGGGCCCTGATGGGAATTTTTTTGGCTCATGACTATTTGTAAAATATACAATGCTGCTCTTGTACTGAAAAGCTTGGGTGCCCCTGCCTTAACGTATAAAGCAAATGTGGGTTGTAAACTAGTTTCAATATTTTAAGGTTCCCACATCCCTGAAGAATTCGCTATCACAATACTATTATATAAACAAGACTTTAGTGGTATCAGGTGATCACACTTCAGCATACAGTTGGGGTAAAAATATTCCCCATTGCTGTTTCAGTATTGCATTATGTTGCAATTGACATATTGATGCTAATATACAGTACAAGTGGTGAGGGCATTTGATTTCTCAACAGACCTTGCATCCACTTCCTCAGGAGTAAAAAGGAGGTATTGATTGGAAGCAATATAGACATCGAAATAAAATACAGGCAACAATGATCCCTGTACAGCAAGAAGCAGGAGCCAGATGTGAGCTTGCTGGACTGAAGGAGCTGAAGCAGGCAGGATTAGAAGAGTGCAGGGTCAGACAAGCCGGGTTGGTAATTGACATAAATGTCAGGCAGAAGAGTAGTCGGGTCACAGGCCAATGTCGGCAAGGGTGAGGCAGATTAGATCAGCAATGGGAGGCAAAAGCAGAATCCAAGAACAAAGCCGAGGCCAAGGCAGCTAGCAGGCAAATGTAGTCAGGAGCAAGCAGGGTCAGGATCAGAACTCCGGCACAGGAACCTGGGATAAACACACAGAACGCTGTTGACCAAACAGCCAATGCTGCAGCCTTGTTTAAATAGCCGTTTGGTGCCAGTATTGGTGATGGCCATGTGCTTGTGCGCATTCGCACCTATGCCCACGTCCATGCACCTCTGCTCGGCCAGTTGCCTCCCTGCGCATACGTATGCGCCCAGAAACTTCATCTGTGCTATGGGTAAGCCTTCCCTGACACTGTTTGATTACAATCTCCTCTCCCAATGTTTATTTTCATAGCTAGCTGTAATCTGTCACCAGTCATAGTGTGTCGGGGTGTGCTGGGGAACAGGGCCGGGGCAAGAGGAGAGCAGGAGGGAAGGCTGCCCCAGTTGCACCATAAAGCAAACAATTGGTCGGGCATTGCACACTCCATACCAACCATGGCCAGCCGGAGCAGGGGGCAGAGAATGGGCGCAGGGCAGTACACCCATTTTACAGCTCTCATGAGCAGCTGGGGGGGGGGGGGGGCAGTTCCGCATCCTCATCCTGGGAGTTGGACAACTTGTCCCGGTACTGCTGGTGAATGCAGGGTGGCCCCTTTAAGGGCCTGCATTCATCTGGTAACTTAAAGGGTCTACAACAACTGGGACAGGACTAAATAACTGTATACTGTATAGCTAGGGAGAATATTTTCAACACTCCTCTGGCTTCTTGTCCTTCCGGAGGAATGGGTTAAGCTGTCATTTTTTGGGGCTTTGTTTAGTTTTAAAAAAAACTGGAGGAAGAGGTTTCTAAAACTTCTAAAAATGGGAAATATTTCGCAATCTAACGCAAATTACCTGGGAGCCTGGAAACCGGTGCTCTGGCCCAGATTCCTGTGAATTGTAGGAATTCTCATCTAATACAATAAAGTCGGCTACTCAGTAACATCCATAATTCTTTATTGGCTACATGGCAGGATACACCAGTAACACGCTAACGCATTTCAGCCGAAGCCTTACTCATGCATACTATGTGTAAGACTTTGGACGAAACGTGTTAGCTTGTTACTGCTGTATTATGCCATGTAGCCAAAAAAGAATTGTTGCAATGGATGTTAGAGTTGCAGGCTTTATTGTTTCAGGAAGACCTTCTTTGTTGAAAGATATATACTAATTTCCCTTTTTTGGATCTTGTTTTCAGTACTCCCGCCTGCCTCCGCCCTGGTGTCTCCCGCCGCTCTCTCACTTCTCATCTTTAGCCTGTAAGTCTCAGTATCTGCAGAGGAAGGAGTCCAATCGCAGCCTTGACTGGTGTCATTACTCTCTGCCATCAGAGGACCTCTCTCCTCCTCATGTGAGTACCTGTCTTTTTTTAAAGTGTTACTCCACTTTCATGCAAAAAAAAAACAATATAACGTATACAATAGTTACACAAGCTATATTGTAATTGAATGTTATTACAAATTATCTTTCCTTTTCAAGTAGCAGCCGCTGACATTTTCTGTAACGTTGCAGCTCACCGGTTTTCCTAAAAGTCTGCACAAAGATGTATGCCAGATTTTAGGCATTCTCTGCAACAAAAATGTCATTTTTAGTGAGCTACTGCAAAAGGGTAATCACGTCATGTGCATTAGAAGCTTCAGCAAGTCCAACATCATCTAGCTCCTTCCTCCCTAGCCTGACTGTCTCTGGCCCACCCCTTTCATTCATTGAAGTTCAGTTCTTTCAATCATGGAGGCTCAGCGTCATACGTGAGTGTTACCCAGGTCGGTCTGCATGCAAATACAACCTGCCTAGGAACGCCCATTATTCCAGACTGACATCAAGGCATTTTTGGCGTTTGCATAGCCCCTTCCAAAAGCCAATCTACTACTTGCATCATGACTGAGGGCTCTGGAGAGGAGTACTGAGGCAGAGTACTGTGATGTTTCCAGGAAGCAGTGTACAGCCCTCTGTCAGCCCCTCCACTCAACCATGATTTATCTGCATTGAGTAAAGGACACATGGACCCAGTATGGTATTTGTGTTTGGGAGTCAAATTATAAGTAGATTGACATTTTTTTTTGGGGGGGGGGGGGATGGGGGGTGGGGGGTTTAAGTAAAGTTAAGGGTTAGGACCTCTGTCAGGTTTTATTTATTTTTCTCTAGGGAAGAGATGTAAAGTCTAAAATGTTCAGTTGTCACTGAGCGGAAGTAGAAAGGAAATCTTCCAATGGAGACACTTGTTCCGACAACCTCTTTCTAAGAGGGGATTTCCCCGACTTTGGAGGGATCACCTCTCACTTCTGTTTGTGTTTATTCTTGTGATATACACAACTCTGCCAGCTAGAAAAGTTACTCTGATGGTTCCTGGTTTACCATTACTCCTTCCTGGGTCATCTAGTTACTCCTTGGACAGAGATGATGGTGCTGACTCGCTGTCCAATGAGGAGACTGGGTTTGTCAATTTAGCTTTCTAGTAACACCCCTCCTCCTCCAGATAATGATTTGTGTAATTAGGAACTGCGGGTGTCACCTGTCTGTTTGGCACATGTGGAATGTGTGCCTAAAATATAAAAGATGCCAGTTGACTGAGACTAGGAGCAAAATCTTGTTTTGCTTCTCATCCATTCATTTTAATGACATCTCTTAACACCATATTTCTTTTTCTCTCTCTCTTTTTTTTTTTTTTTCTTTCTTTCTCTCTTTCTTTCTCTCTTTCTCTCTTTCTTTCTTTCTTTCTTTCTTTCTTTCTTTCTTTCTTTCTTTCTTTCTTTCTTTCTGTTTCTCTCTTTCTTTCTCCCTCTCCCTCTCCCTCTCTCTCTCTCTCTCTCTCTCTCTCTCTCTCTCTCTCTCTCTCTCTCTCTCTCTCTCTCCCTCTCTCTCTCCCTCTCCCTCTCCCTCTCCCTCTCCCTCTCCCTCTCCCTCTCCCTCTCCCTCTCCCTCTCCCTCTCCCTCTCCCTCTCCCTCTCCCTCTCCCTCTCCCTCTCCCTCTCCCTCTCTCTCTCTCTCTCTCTCTCTCTCTCTCTCTCTTTCTCTTTCTTTCTATTTTTATTTTTCTCCCTATTCCTCACTTTTTTTTCTCTCTATCGCTTTCCTTTTCTATTTATCGCTTTCTTTTTCTCTCTATTTCTCACTTACTTTCTTTCTTTCTCTCGCGCTCTCTCTCTCTCTTTTCTTTCTCTTTCTCATGTCTTTCTCTTTTTTTTTCTCTTTTCTTTCTTTCTCTTTTTTTTTCTCTTTCTTTTGCTCTATCCAACTCCTAGGTCCTGCTTGGTGTTCTTCATGCTTCATCCTCAGGATTCCTCCAGTTAAGGGATCAGTCCTCTTCCCTCACCTGCCTGCTTCTGCCAAACTCTCCCATTGCTTGGATAGGTAAATCCATGAAAATGTATTTCTAAAGCATTACCTTACACAGTGTTGTAACAATAACAATGCTGTCAATTAGAATGGCATTGTTTGCAGGATAGGTACAAGGGAAGGGCATAGTCTGTTAAGGTGTTGTGTTCTTGTCTTCATGCTTGCTGCATTATTGCAGTTAAAATACAACTAAAGTCTCCAGTATGAGATTCTAAAGAAGTGCCAAATCCAGTTATAATGTGAAGAACAAGTCTCAGAAGGCAAACCTAAAACTTCTTTACCTTCAATGACTGAGCCAAATCCTCCATTTGTGTCTCTCACGTCCCCCCTCCCAGACACTGCCGCTCACAATGGGGAGGGGGTTCTGTAACAGAGGCAGTGCTGTCAACCCAGCAGTGGGCAGGACAAGGAGTGGCCAGTGCTGATTGACAAGTTACAGGAAGTGACAGGGCTAATACCCCCGCCCCCTACAACTTCTTTTTATACCACTGTAGTAGAAGCAAGCACCGCCTACATGAGAGCGACAATTCTGCTCTGAATTTAGGAGCAGAGCAGCATCATTGCCACCCCATCACAGGAAGCTGCATTAGGTGGACCACACTGGCAGGATCAACAGGTATTTTTAGGGGCTAAGAGAAAACTGTAAGTGCAGATGGACCTATAACTGCTACAGCACAAATGTATTAATGCAAGGCTATATTTCTACTTTAGAAAGGGTAAAATGTAAAGCCATATGTCATGATTTCAGCACCTTATAAAACTATTTTCCTTTAGCTGGTGATCATCATAAAACGAGGTGACTGTAGTATGGGTTGTACACATGGGCTCACAGACACATCAAGGCACCAATTTGAGTGTTGACTCAACATGGCCTAAAATATATCCAAGGTAATAACTGTGCTGAAGTTCACTTACCTTGTGGCATTTGCAGATACCTGCATTAGTCCTCAGGTAGATCTCTGTGGATCTCCCAGGCTTTACAAAGGGCATTGGCTTCTACCCAAGTCTAGATTAAGCTTCGCCCCCTGTAATCAAAATACCATAGCCCCATTGCCCACTGAAGTTCTGGCAATTGACATTTGAATGAGAGAGTTGGGCCTGAGCCCCTCGTCATTTAGAACTCCAGTGGCCATTAGAGGCAAGGTATTTAAAACTTGAACTTAGATTTATGGTGTAAGCATACATCTGGTCAGTAGAGGAGGAAAAGCAATTATGGATGGATTCCATGGTCCGCTTATGTCTCCATCAGTTTCAGCAGGGTTTGCACACATACCTAGCTGTAATTATACCATGCATGGGTGCTTCTTATCCCAGTCTGGCCCTGATCTCTGGTTTACTCTGTGTCTCAGGGTGTGTCCTTGAGGTGCGTCGGTATCAGCTGGTGGTGGAAACTCTGCAATGCAAAGAAAACGACATAGAGCAACGTAACAGGTACGTTTTCATAGGATGGTTGCCCAGCAGGGGGGCCATGATAAAAGGCCACTCCAACTCTAGTGATAAATAAAGATCTAGAGGAATCAGGAACTCCTTCCTCCTGCTGGTAAAGCCTCTAGTGATAACTAAAGATCTATGATCTATAAAAAAAAATTTTAAAAATTCTATATAAAAAAAGTATCTGATTCTAAATAAAAAAAAAAAAGGGAGAGAAATGTCTTGTTAAAGTGGTTGTAAACCCTTACAACACACTTTGACCTACAGGTAAGCCCAGATTAAGGCTCACCTGTAGGTCCAAGAAATATCTCCTAAACCTATACGGTTTAGGGGATATTTGCCCGAAGACAGGCACCGCTGTCTACGGCGCATGCGCAGGCGCACTGAGCACGGCATTGTCAACTACGACGATGCCGCGCGTCTCGGCTCCCGTGCGCATGCGTGGGAGTGACGTCATCACGGCTTCGTCGAAAGACAGCGGCGGAGCAGTGAGACCCACCGAGAAGATGGATGCGCTGGACTACAGGGGACAGCGGTGACATCGCTGGCTCCTGTGTCAGGTAAGTGACACATAATGGACTACTATGCGATGCATAGTAGTCCATTATGCTTTGCCTTTGCAGGGAATGAAAGAGGAAGTAAACCCATCAGGGTTTACTTCCTCTTGAAGGGGTAACATTTTTTTTCCAAAACATAAATAAATAAAAAGATCTATATAAAGGAATCAGAACCTTCTTCCTCCTTCTGGTGATAACTAAAGATCTATATTGAGGAATCAGGACCTCCTTCCTCCTGCTGGTGATTCCTCTTGCAATAAATATATATCTATATAGCGGAATCAGGAAACCCTTCCTGCTGCTGGTGACCCCTCTGGTGATAACTAAAGATCTATATAGAAGAATTAGGACCTTCTTCCACCTGCTGGTGATCCTTCTAGTTATATAAAGATATATATGGAGGAATTGAGACCTCCTTCCTCCTGCTGATGATCCCTCTAGTGATGCATCCCAGAATTCTGTTTGCTCTTTTTACAATAATCTGAAATTCGTACCTGTAGTAGTATTTGCATGGACATTACCTCCTAAGAAGGCTCCGGCAGCAGATGTGTGGCGTATTTGTAGTTGAAATACCAATGGTCCCTCAACAGCCACAAACGCTCAGACTGAATGAGTGTCCCTGCTGGTATCTTTTTTACTTGCATATATTACTCTTGTTTTAGGTTTCAAAAGGTTTTCAAAGACATGAGAGGGTCGTATGATCCCAGCTGAAAGGGAGAGTTGCTGACTGGGCAGCTATGCCAAAATTCAGTCTTCCATTGTCTTTCAGCTAAAATAATAAGATCAAATTCCTGGACATAATACCTAACTAGTCAACATGGAAGCCGGTTGCTGTTTGAAGCCCTGGTATTTTGTATAAAAGGAATGATGAGGTGGTTGCTCTAATGATTCATTACAGCGGGGGTCCTGCTGTGATGATCTGTGAAACGTAGAAAGAATTTCCCAGCTGATAACACATAAAGACTTGTTTGCGTTGTGTGTTATTTATTATCTGAGTCAGTCGTGAAACAGCATGTACAACTGTGGGCGTATGAGAATCCTCTTCATTAGTGTTGTGTAAATGTTACACAGTTCATTAGAAGTATTTATACAGAGCAGCAACAAGTGGGATAAGTCAGCTTGCCTGCTGTGTGGCTAATTGCAACCACACAGCATCTGTGCCAAGGCAGAAAGTCCACAAAGTTTACTTCCAAGTCCCTGTTCACACTATCGGACCTATAGGCAGTGGCTTTGCTAGGCGGGTGCGGGCCGCAACCGGGTGACACCCACCAGAGGGGTGACACCCGTGGGTAGTGGCACCGCCAACACCGCCTGCTGCACTGTGTCCCACGCCGCGGCTGTGTCCCTCAGCGGAGCAGAACGAAGCCGCCTCCCCCTCCTCTCTGTTTACATCCATAGAGGAGGAGGAGCCCAAGTTCGAGGGACACACACCGCTGTGTGGGTATGATTATCTGCTGTTCTGAGGTCTGTAAGGGGGTGTGTCTGTACTGCTGGGGGTTTCTGCACTGGGGGGTGTCTGCACTGGGGGGTGTCTGTACTGCTGGGGGGTCTGCACTGGGGTGTCTGCACGCAGGTCTGCATGGAGAGGGGTGTTTGCACTGGGGGGTGCCTGCACGGGGGTCTGCACTGGGGGGGTGTCTGTACTGCTGGGGGGTCTGCCCTGTGGAATCTGCACGGAGGGGGGTGTGTGCATGGGGGTCTGCATGGAAGGGGTGTCTGTATTGCTGGGGGTCTGCACTGAGGGGGGTGTCTGTAGTGAGGGGGGGGGGTCTGCACTGAGGGGGGTGTCTGTACTGAAGGGTGTCTGTACTGAGGTGGGGGGGTCTGCACCAAGATGGGGGTGTCTGTACTGATAGAGGGGTCTGCACTGAAGGGGTGCCTGTACTGAGGGAGGGGGGTCTATATTGATGGAGGGTGGTCTGTATTGAGGGAGGGGGGTCTATACTGTGGGAGGAGGGTCTGTAGTTAGTGGAGGGAGGTCTGTACTGAGGGGGGACTATAGTTGTTTTTTTTTTTCGCACCGGGTGACACCAACCCTAGTGACGCCACTGCCTATAGGGTCGGCCTGTCCAATTTTCAGGCAGACCCGATCAGGCCACCCATTATTCTTTATGGAGCAGCGGATGTCAGCGGACATGAGTCCGCTAACACCCGCCATCATCTGATCTGATCATGTCCACTAAAAACAGACGGATGGGGATTGGATCCCGGGGATCAGATCGGATGACAGTCAAATGGAAACAGACAGGCAGTCCATCCAACTGCCCCATAGAGATGGAGCAGACACAGACCTGTCATCTGCCTGATCAGCAGGGATCCGCGGAGAGATCCCCCGCTGAACAGGGGGATGCGCGGAGAGATCCCCCGCTGAACAGGGGGATGCGCGGAGAGATCCCCCGCTGAACAGGGGGATGCGCGGAGAGATCCCCGCTGAACAGGGGGATGCGCGGAGAGATCCCCCCGCTGAACAGGGGGATGCGCGGAGAGATCCCCCGCTGAACAGGGGGATCCACATGATGGCTTCTGCTCTGTCTGAAAGGGGCCTAATAGATTTGAATAGATTTTAATTGTTTTGTTTTAAGTTATATATTTTTAAACTGACGCTTTATTACATACTGTATGTATGTGACAAAGGATTCCAAAAGCAATATGGCTTAGCTAAAGAGACAGCATAACTATAGTGTTTTTTTTTTTTTTTATATTCAGAAAATGCTAACTTTACTATAACCTCAGATGGAGCCAACGCAAAGCAAGGGGCATAGAAAGGGTGTTTCCACAGAGGGGTTGAAGGAGTCTCAAGGAAGACATTTGAAAAAGAACCTAAAGCATGAACTGCTGGCTCAAAAGGAGAATGGAGATTATTAAAGAGAATCTGTTGGCAAACCATAATAAAAAAATCTAAGATACCCTGTATTGAAGACAATGGGGTTTATTTACTAATGCTGGCTCGCTTATGCACAGAAACCAATCCGCTTCCAGGTTTTATTGCCAAACCTTAAGACCGCTTTCACACTGGGGTGCTTTTCAGGCGTTTTAGCACTAAAAATAGAACCTGTAAAGCGTCTGAAAAGCACCTTTCATGCCTCCCCAGTGTGAAAGCCCAAGTGCTTTCACACGGGGGCGGTGCGCTTGCAGAACGAGAGAAAAGTCCTGCAAGCAGCATTTTTGGTGTGGTGCGCCCCTGCCATTGAAAGGAATGGGCAGTGCTGCCGAAGGGTGGGTCAGCTTCCCGAATCCTAAGCTGTGTAACGTCCTTGGTCTTTCTGCTTGGTGTATTGTCAAATTCCAACTTCCAAGGCAAGTTTATGCAGTAAAACTTTGGATTTAATGGTAACTTAGTTTGAGAGTGTTTTGCAAGACAAACAAAATTTTTTAATACATTTTGAATTGATAAATGAGCGATGTCTTGATATACAAGTAGCGTCATGTCACAACAGATTATAAAAGAGAAGAGAGGCGCCTCTAAGTGTAGCAATATGGTTACATTTAATGAAGGTACAACATTTAGCAACTCACAGTGCCAGTCAGAGACCAGCACTGCTGGAGCTGAGGGATTCTCCTAGCTGCCAGTGGAAGAACTCCTCCAGTGAGAGTGCGGGGGAAGTGAAGGGAAAGGATAGACAGATTCTGGATGGTAGAGGACTCAATTCTTAGATGGAGAAAGGGCAATCTGTGACAAAGTCCTGAAGCGCCGAACTGTATGCTGTCTACCGGGTGCTCGGGTTTGGCACATCACGGCTCTGGTGGATAGATTACTGGGAGGGGCTGGGGAAGACCCGGCTGTCATGGTGCACGTTGGCACCAATGACAAAGTCAGAGGAAGATAGAGTGTCCTAAAGAACTATTTTAGGGACTTAGGAGCTAAATTAAGGAAAAGGACCTCCAATGTAGTATTCTCAGGAATACTACCGGTACCTCAAGCCACACCAGAAAGGCAGAGGGAGATTAGGGAAGTAAATGAGTGGCTGAGGAGCTTATGTAGTAAGGAGGGGTTTGAGTTCCTGGAGAACTGGGCCGACTTCTCAGTCGGTCACCAGTTCTATAGAAAGGATGGACTGCCCCTAAATGAGGAGGGTGTAGATCTGCTGGGAGTAAAAATGGCCAAAAAGTTAGAGGGGTTTTTAAACTAGGCGACGGGGGTGAGGGTCCAGAGGTAGAAATAGCCAACGTGGAACATATTCCAGAGGGTAGTATTGGGGCATTAATGGTAGGTTGACTAAAGCACGTAAACCCAAGGTAAGTATAGTAACAATTCCTATTTGCAATCTCGGAACACCCAATAAGAGGATAGTATGCGACCGGTCTAAACTATGTGGCATGTTCACCAATGCCAGGAGCCTGGCGGACAAGATGGGTGAACTAGAGATACTGTTGAACGGGAGGATTTCATTTTTGTGGGAATTTCAGAGACCTGGTTCAACAGCTCTCACGATTGGCTGGCAAACATTCAAGGTTATTCCCTTAAACGCAGGGTTAGAGAGGGTAAAAAAGGGGGAGGGGTGTGCCTATATATCAAGAATAATGTACAAGTGAATGTGAGAGATTACATCAATAAGGGGGCTAGGGAGGAGGTGGAATCCTTATGGGTAGAGATCCAAAGGGATGAAGCTTAGGAAAAAAATAATGCTGTGAGTATGCTATAGGCCCCCTAACCTGAGGGAGGATGGGGAGATGGATCTCCTATCACAATTTGTATTAGCAGCAAAGATGGGAAGTGTTATCATAATTGGGGATTTTAATTGTCCAAACATAGACTGTGCGGAGGGAACCACGCATTTGTCTAAAGCGTCAGTTCCTAAAGTCTTGCAGGACAATTTCATGGGTCAGATGGTATACGCACCAACTAGAAACAGCGTTACTAGATCTACTCATTACCAACAATACAGACCTCAGATGTGGACATACGGGGCAATTTAGGAAACGGCAATCACAGGTTAAAGTGGTTGTAAACCCTTACAAACCACTTTGACCTACAGGTAAGCCTAGATTAAGGCTTACCTGTAGTTCCAAGAAATATCTCCTAAACCTATACGGTTTAGGAGATATTTGCCCGAAGATGGGCACTGCTGCCTACGGCGCATGTTCCGTAGACAGCGGCGCGCAGGCGCACTGAGCGTGGCATCCTCGATAACGAAGATGCCGCGTAATGCCGTGCCTCTCGGCTCCCGTGCGCATGCGCGGGAATGACGTCATCGCGGCTTCGCCAAATGACAGCGGCGGAGCTGCGAGACCCACCGAGAAGATGGATGCGGCGGACTACAGGGGACAGCGGTGACTTCGCTGGCTCCTGTGTCAGGTAAGTGACACATAATGGGCTACTATGCAATGCATAGTAGTCCATTATGCTTTGCCTTTGCAGGGAATGAAAGAGGAAGTAAACTCATCAGGGTTTACTTCCTCTTTAATTGGCTTCAGTATAAATCACACAAATAGGAAACATAAGGAAACAAAGACACTGAGTTTCAAAAGAGCCAACTTTCATAAACTACAAACCTTGCTAGAAGATATAAATTGGGATAAAATCTTAGGAACAAAGAATATGGAGGAGAGATGGGTATGCTTTAAGAGCATATTAAATAAGGGCATTAGCCAGTGCATCCCAATAAAGTTTAAAAGAGTGAACAAAAGTCCTGGATGGCTTAACTCCAATGTAAAAATGCATATAAAAGCAAAGGAGAAGGCCTTAAAAAAATACAAGGCTGAGAGATCATCATCAGCATTCAGACTTTACAAAGAATGCAACAAGAAATGTAAGGGTGCAATTAGGGCGGCTAAAAAGGAGAGCAAAAACAAATCCCTCAAAATTCTTGAAGTATGTAAACAGTAAAAAAAAGGCATGACAGACCATATTGGCCCCATAAAGAATGAGGAAGGACATCTGGTTACAAAAGGATGGGGAGATGGCGAAGGTATTGATTTATTCTTCTCCTGAGTTCGAATCGGGGGGGGGGGGGCTTCAGTAACCAAAACTGCATCCTCCTGACACATCGCAGGAAGCACCCTTATGGCTAACAGAGGACAGATTTAAAATTAGACTTGGGAAACTTAACATTAATTAATTTTTTATTGCGCTGATTTATCTTCTATACAAGCAGTACGGGAGGAAGTATTCTGGCACACTCAATTGCACCACAAACCAGTTCAAAACCAGGCAAATGAGTCTTCTCTGCAATCACGTATTTGCATAGACATGACGCTTCCTATAGTGCACTGTGTCCGGCGCCCAAACACAGTGCACATAAAGGACCTTTTTAATTTTTAAAATGTTTTAAAGGGCCCTTTTTTCTTGTGACTAGGGCGGCAGCCCCATGCTCCCCCCATTGATGGTCCGCCACTGATTAAACTCCCTTCCGCGGAAAGGTTTTATCCCTATTGTGGGGTCACCAGTGCAGTATTTGTAAATTTAAATCATATCCCCTGTCAAGCATCTCTTCTACAGAGAGAATAAGTTCAGTGCTTGTAACCTTTCCTCTTAACTAATATCCTCCAGATCCTTTATTAGCTTTGTCGTCCTTCTTTGTACTCACTTCATTTCCAGTACATCCTTCCTGAGGACTGGTCCCTAGAACTGGACAGCATACTCCAGGTACGGCCGGACCAGAGTCTCGTAGAGCGGGAGAATTATCATTTTATCTCTGGAGTTGATCCCCTTTTTGATGCATGCCAATATTCTGTTTGCTTTGTTAGCAGCAGCTTGCCACTGCATGCCATTGCTGAACCTATCATCTACTAGGACAACCAGGTTCTTTTCCATCCTAGATTCCCCCAGAAGTTCTCCCCTCAGTGTATAGATTGCATTCCTATTTTTGCCACCCAAATGCAATATTTTTTTTTTTTTTTACATTGAACCTCATTTGCCATGTAGTTGCCCAACCCATTAATTTGTTCAGATCTTTTTGCAAGGTTTCCACATCCTGCGGAGAAGTTATTGCCCTGCTTAGCTTAGTATCGTCCGCAAATACAGAGATTGAGCTGTTTATCCCATCCTCCAGGTCATTTATGAACAAATTAAACAGGATTGGTCCCATCATAGAACCCTGGGGGACCCCACTACCCACCTCTGACCATTCCGAGTACTCTCCATTTATCACCACCCTCTGAACTCGCCCATGTAGCCAGTTTTCAATCCATGTACTCACCCTATGTCCATGCCAACGGATCTTATTTTGTACAGTAAACGTTTATGGGGAACTGTGTCAAATGCTTTTGCAAAATCCAGATACACCACATCTATGGGCCTTCTTTTATCTAGCTGGCAACTCACCTCCTCAAAGAAGGTTAGTAGATTGGTTTGGCAAGAACGATTCTTCATGAATCCATGCTGATTACTGCTAATGATACCGTTCTCATTACTAAAATCTTGTATATAGTCCCTTATCATTCCCTCCAAGAGTTTACATACTATTGATGTTAGGCTGAATGGTCTGTAATTACCAGGGATGTATTTTGGGACCTTTTTAAATATTGGTGCTACATTGGTTTTTCTCCAATCACCTGGTACCATTCCAGTCAGTAGACTGTCAGTAAAAATTTGGAACAATGGTCTGGCAATTACTTGACTGAGTTCCCTAAGTACCCTCGAGTGCAAGCCATCTAGTCCCGGTGATTTATTAATGTTAAGTTTCCCAAATCTAACCACTAAATGGTGTGATTTGAAACTTACACTGTTGTCTTTCTTCTGAATGGTGCAAGGGGGGTGTAATGTACTGCTGGTGGGGCTGGAATTAAAGTGAAGGAGTGAGGAGGCCTTCCAAGAAGAATGGACTGCACCATGTGTTGACCTTCTTAGAAGGCCTCCTCCTTCCTTCTTTTTCATATGCGTTTTTTTGGTCGCATGGACTGTGCCATGTAGTCAATGCTGCATGGTGAAAGGTTGAATCGTTATTTTACATTTATTAATCAGGTTAGTTTATACTAACAAAGCGGTAGATCTGGCATCCCAACATTTTTTCACTCATGTGGAGAGAACAGGTTCACCTTAACGAAGACTAACTGGCCCATCTCTGTGTCTCTCTGTCTTTTCACTCAGGACCTATGCTGTGTTTCTTGCTGAAGACGTGACCATTCTTCACTCACCGCAAAGCTGTCTCACTTGCTCAGTCCCCAGACCTGCCGGGCCATCGCCCAGTAAGGTGCGGCGGGTTGATAATTCCTGGGCAAGGCGTCTCCTGTTGATCGAGAGCATTGAGGGTATGCTGGCTAAGCCGGGCCATGGAAAGGGGCTTCAGTTTCAGGCTAAAGCTTCATGGGGGAATGTGCAAGAATGGGCCTGCAGGGGACAAGATGGAGGACAAAGTACAAAAGTTGGAGACAAGCCACCTAGCAAGGTAAGGTACACACAGGATTGTGTACAGGGATTATAATAAAAAACGGACATGAAATCTGAGTAACAGGAGAGATCAGACTACACACCAATCAGAATGACTTTGAGGAGGGTCGCACCTTCCTTTTCTCCCCTTCCCAGGAAGAAGATTAGTCAATTTTATATGAGCTGCCAAAAAGTATGCTGCTTTCTAATTAAAAAGCATAAATAGGATTATCATTTATTTTATTTTTTTACAAAAAAAGAAAAAAACATATACAGTATAAACATCAATTTATATTAAAAAATAAATTAGATGTGTGCGTGTGTGTATGTATGTATATATATATATATATATATATATATATATATATATATATATATATATATATATATATATATATATATATATACATACACACAGTTGTGCTCATAAGTTTACATACCCTGGCAGAATTTATGATTTCTTGGCCATTTTTCAGAGAATATGAATGATAAACACAAAAACTTTTCTTTCACTCATGGTTAGTGATTGGCTGAAGCCATTTACTATCAATCAACTGTTGATTAATAATAAATCCACATTAATGTTAATTAAAGTTACCCTTTGATTCTAGTAACCTGGCAGCTAGCATTTTTTAGCCAAATAAAAATCGAATTTCTATTTTGTAAGCAGGCTAATGTTGGCTTACTCTGCACAGAGCTTGAGATAATATTTCAGCCATCCCCGGCACATCTCAGGTTAAGTGCAATGAGCCTTTTATATTTGGACTTATACTGGTTATATCTCTACAGGAGTGCTGACAATGCAATTATTTTCTTACTGGAACTGATCTTGTTATCATAGGCAGGCCCTGCCACCTTAATAAAGTGAAGTTCCACCCAAAAGGGGAAGCTCTGCTTGTCAAATCCCCCCCGCTGCCAGGTTTAACACCTTTTGGGGGGAGGAGCGGGTACCAGCTGTTGACAATTTGCCGAGGAAGTTCAGCACCCCCTCCTTCACCCGCAGCCGACCCATTGACAAGAGCAGTGCGGTTTGCACATGCACAGTAGGAAGCTGGTTGTTTTCACTGCCGGTTTCCCTTAGTCAAGAGGGCAGCAGCACCCTATAGCCAATTAAAAAATCTGCTTGGGTGAGGACACCGCTGGATTCCTGGACAAGTAAGTGTCATTATATTAAAAGTCATCAGCTACAGTATTTGTAGCTTCTGACTTTTTTCTGAAGGAGCCTGAAGCTCCGCTTTAGGTCAGAAAAAGTTACTACAGTGGCCAATCTCAGCATTTGCAGGATGTAAGCAAGTAAAAATAACGTCTTCTAAAATCTGTTCATAGCATGTAATTGACAAAGATTTAAAAAGGTTCATCTTTCATTTATCATTATTTCTGAACATATGTTGTCATTTTCATATAACGTGTAACTGTTTTTACTACACAGTTACAGATTGTAATATTTACACCTTGTTCTTCCTTTTAGTTAGAATACCTTAAACATTGTCTTTATTAAGAAGTATTGCAATAATACTAATATAACCATCCGGTAATGTCTTTCTCTCATCTGCAGGTTCTGCTGCTCTTCTCTTCCTCCTCTGTACGATGGTTTCCTTTACTCCGGTCCAACACACAATATCAGATTATTGCCAGCAGACAAACGGTAAGAAAGACTGGTGATGGTTACCAAAAAAGGGCCACATCTAATCTGTATCATCTTGCAGGAGGAGGACTGACACATAGCTCCCTTCTGTCTGTATCACCCTGCAGGAGGAGGACAGACTCATAGCTCCCTTCTGTCTGTATCACCCTGCAGGAGGAGGACAGACTCATAGCTCCCTTCTGTCTGTATCACCCTGCAGGAGGAGGACAGTCTCAGCCCCTTCTGTCTGTATCACCCTGCAGGAGGAGGACAGACTCATAGCCCTCTTCTGTCTGTATCACCCTGCAGGAGGAGGACAGACTCATAGCCCCCTTCTGTCTGTATCACCCTGCAGGAGGAGGACAGACTCATAGCTCCCTTCTGTCTGTATCACCCTGCAGGAGGAGGACAGACTCATAGCCCCCTTCTGTCTGTATCACCCTGTAGGAGGAGGACAGACTCATAGCCCTCTTCTGTCTGTATCACCCTGCAGGAGGAGGACAGACTCATAGCTCCCTTCTGTCTGTATCACCCTGCAGGAGGAGGGCAGGCTCATAGCCCCCTTCTGTCTGTGTGTATTATCCTGCAGGAGGAGGACAGACTCATAGCTCCCTTCTGTCTGTATCACCCTGCAGGAGGAGGACAGACTCATAGCCCCTTCTGTCTGTATCACCCTGCAGGAGGAGGACAGACTCATAGATCCCTTCTGTCTATCACCCTGCAGGAGGAGGACAGACTCATAGCCCCTTCTGTCTGTATCACCCTGCAGGAGGAGGACAGACTCATAGCCCCCTTCTGTCTATCACCCTGCAGGAGGAGGACAGACTCATAGCCCCCTTCTGTCTGTATCACCCTGCAGGAGGAGGACAGACTCATAGCCCCTTCTGTCTGTATCACCCTGCAGGAGGATGACAGACTCATAGCCCCCTTCTGTCTATATCACCCTGCAGGAGGAGGACAGACTCATAGCCCCTTCTGTCTGTATCACCCTGCAGGAGGAGGACAGACTCATAGCCCCCTTCTGTCTGTATCACCCTGCAGGAGGAGGACAGACTCATAGCCCCTTCTGTCTGTATCACCCTGCAGGAGGAGGACAGACTCATAGCTCCCTTCTGTCTGTATCACCCTGCAGGAGGAGGACAGACTCATAGCCCCTTCTGTCTGTATCACCCTGCAGAAGGAGGGCAGACTCATAGCTCCCTTCTGTCTGTAGACTCCGTTTCCTGTTTATTTGTATTCTGCAGGATCCTGGAATATTTGATTCATTGTCGGATTGTGGTGTAGATATGCCGCGTGGTCCGCGGTGTCTGAAGGTCCCCAGTGATTGGATGCTGGAAGATGTAGAGGTACATTTCTGATTATATAGCGGATGAGCTGTGTATTTGGTATCTGCAATATATGTGATATTTTGTTCGCGTTTCCACAGAGTTCCGAACATCCATACAATGTTGAAAGCTTCTCCATAGAGGAGGCAGTGAAAAGCAGGTAACCCAATGGATTCAATTTGTGTCAATCAGAAATGTATTCTGTTTTAGGTGGATACTTGTATGAATGCATTCTATTTTTCCCGAGACTTCCCATCCATCTACCACTGCCATTATGAGGGGAGGGGGCGTCATTCTGACCACTGGACTGTCCTTGCCATTATACATTTATGAGCATGTCAGAGAATAGAAGTGAACCCCGTCTTGCCTCTATTGACCATAAACTGATGGCCAGGAACTCCAGTATAGATATTTCAGTCCACAACAATGCATTTGTTTTTAGCTTCATGCTTGTTTTGTGTGCAAAAGGTTCAAAATCCAAGTTTCCTCCCCTCCACTGAAATATTCCAGTGCAGTGGGTGGTAATACAGTTAAAGGGCTGTTAGGAGCTCCCATCAAGAAAGCTTGACTATGCTCGCCCTTTTCCTGCCAAATTCGCCATTCATACAAGTCGTACTACAGCTTCTAGAAGTGATACAGGATCTCTGAATTGGGGGCAGAGCTATCAGTCATCCACCTGTCCTCCATTCAGAGATCCTCTGTCACTCATAGAAGCCGGCTTCTATACATGGCAGGAAAGGGCGGACATAGTTGGGCACTCTTGATGAGCGCTCCTGATAACCTATTCGGTGTATTAACCTCTGCTACATCAGACGATTACAGCGATTGGAGGGGGTAGAACAGATGAAGATTTCCCCTAAAAGAGAAGGAATCGGCACAAGGGGCACATCATACTAACTGTTATGCCCCGTACACGCGATCGGAAATTCCGCCAGCAAATGTCAGATGAGAGCTAGAGGAAAAGAGATTTCATCTCCAAATACGGAAAGGTTTCTTCACAGTAAGAGCTGTTAAAATGTGAAATAGACTCCCTGCAGAGGTGGTTCTGGCTGCTCAGTAGATTGCTTTAAGAAAGGCCTGGATTATTTCCTAGTGTGTATGCTCCACCGGACTTTTGCTGGCGGAATTCCCGCCAGTAAAAGATTGAGAGTAGGTTCTCAATTTTTCGGTCGGAAAAAGTTCAGATCGGAAATTCCGATCGCCTGTAGCAATTCCGACACGCAAAATTTCTACGCATGCTCTGAAGCATTGAAATTCATTTTCTCGGCTCGTCGTAGTTTTGTACGTCACCGCGTTCTTGACGGTCGAAAGTTCAGAGAAATTTTGTGTGACCATGTGTATGCAAGCCAAGCTTGAGCGGAATTCCGTTGGAAAAACCATCCAAGTTTTTTCCGACGGAAAATCCGATCGCGTGTATGCGGCATAAGTTACCATATTTTTCGCTCCATAAGACGCACCCGACGATAAGACCCACCTAGGTTTTAGAGGAGGAAAATAAGAAAAAAAATATTCTGAACCAAATGGTGTACTAAAATATTTACCAGTGCCCAAATAATGCAGCATGACCAGAGACAATTAAATGCAGCCTGATCTGTGCCCGTGAAATGCAGCCTGATCTGTGCCCGTGAAATGCAGCCTGACCTGTGCCCGTGAAATGCAGCCTGACCTGTGCCCGTGAAATGCAGCCTGACCCGTGCCCATGAAATGCAGCCTGACCCGTGCCCATGAAATGCAGCCTGACCCGTGCCCATGAAATGCAGCCTGACCCGTGCCCATGAAATGCAGCCTGACCCGTGCCCATGAAATGCAGCCTGACCCGTGCCCATGAAATGCAGCCTGACCCGTGCCCATGAAATGCAGCCTGACTGGTGCCAATTAAATGCAGCCTTACTAGTGCCCATGAAACTCAGCCTGACCTGGGCTTGTGAAATTCAGCCTTACCAGTGCCAATTAAATGCGGCCTGACCTGTGCCCCTGAAATGCAGCCTGACCTTTGTCCGTGAAATGCAGCCTGACGTGTGCCCATGAAATGCAGCCTGCCCTATGCCCGTGAAATACAGCCTGACCTTTGCCCATGAAATGCAGCCTGATGTGTGGTGAATGGCAAGGATGTCATCACATCTACCTGTCACTCACAGACATTTCCCCCCATTTTTGGGGGGAGTGCGTCTTATGGAATGAAAAAATAGGGTATGTTCCCTGTGCTGATTTTTGTTTTTGATTTTAGTTTAGATTTGGGCTTTAAATATATATCATTTTGAAATATATTAGTCACGAACCCCAAAATAAATCTTTTATTTTTTTATTTTTTTATTTTTTTTTTAACTCTAAAACCTATCTTGTAAACATAAATAGCTAGATTTACTAAAACTGGTGCACTCAGAATCTGGTACAGCTGTGTATGATAGCCAATCAGCTTCTAACTTCAGTTTGTTCAATTAAGCTTCGACAATAAAACCTGGAAGCTGATTGGTTTCTCTGCAGAGCCGCAGCACATTTTGCACTCTCCTGTTTTAGTAATTCTTCCCCCTATGTATTTTGCCCACACTAGAAATAGGCTTTATTACAGAACTCCATGTTGGCACACCTAATCCTACCCCCATCCCAAGGGGTGTTCGCAGTTTTCTTAAGTTTTTAAATTATATATATTTGAATATAGAAGTCTTTTTGGCTGTATATTTATCACCTTTTACTTATATAGCGCTGTCCATTTTTCGCAGCACATTGCATAAATATTGTACATTCACATCAGCCCCTGCCCCTAAGGAGCTTACAATCTAGGGTCCCTAACTCACAATTATACATATGGATATTAGGACCAATCTAGACAGGATCCAGTTAACCTACCAGCATGTCTTTTGAAGTGTGGGAGGAAAGCGGAGTACCTGAAAGGAAACCCACACAGGCACAGGGAGAACATGCAAACTCCAGGTAGTTCACATCATGTGCGACTCCTTAACCTCCCTTGTTCTCCAGAGGTGGGCAGTCCTCGGTATTGCAGAGAACATTTCTTAGGTGGGGTGATCATAATCCTGTAGTCCCAAGATGGTGTGATGACACTCCACCGGACGGCATGCATGTGACAGCCTGGCCTCACTGGAAGTCATTGAACCCTGAAGAGGAGTATTGGCAAGGACAGCACTGGAGCATGGGAAGCTGGAGAAGTAGTGCTTTAAAAGTGTTCTTCACTAGGGTGAACCTGACCTGCCTTAGCCCTTGTACACACGGTCGGAGATTCCGACAACCAAATCCGTCGGAGTAATTCCGACTGATTAATTCCGGAAGAAGTCCGGAAGTGATGTTGCATACACACGGTCAGGCTAAGTTGTCGGAAAATCCGATTGTACATAACGTGATGACATTATTTCGTTACGGCGGGACTACGTTCAGGCTAGTAGCCAATAGCTTTGGCCTAGGAATTGGATCTGAGCATGCGTGGCACTTTGTCCCTCGAAGTAGGCTACACATGATCGGAGTATGTCCGATCGGAGCATTTTGTCTGAAAATTTTACCTGCAAGTTGGAAAAATTTGGTCCGTCGGATATTCCGACGGAAACAGTCCGATGCAGACCACACACACAGTCGGATTATCCGACAAAACGGTCCGATAGGACACATTCCGTCGGAATCTCCGACCGTGTGTACAAGGGCTTAGATGTTCATGGTACTGCCAATACTGCAATACAGGTTCCCTGTGGTGTCTGCCAGCTTGTTAGTCATCACATTGATGATTCCTGTAAAATAGATTTGTCAATCTGGTGGTTTCTTTTGGGCCTCTTGCAGCCTACTCATCCTACTCATGCCTTCTTTGTAATTATTTAGAAATGTTATTCTAACAAGTCCCTATAGGGTTCTTGTACATGGTACTGATGTATGAACGTCCGATTCCTGGCAGAAAACTGTGTAAAAAAAAAAAAAAAAATGTGAGGATGAGCTACAGTGGATATAAAAAGTCTACACACCCCTGGTAAAATGTCAGGTTTCTGTGATGTGAAAAAATCAGACAAAGATGAATAATTTCAGAACTTTTTCCACCTTTAACCACTTGACCACTGGGCACTTAAACACCCTTAATAACCAGACCAATTTTCAGCTTTCGGTGCTCTCACATTTTGAACGACAATTACTCAGTCATGCAACACTGGACCTATATGAAATTTTTTTTGTCCTTTTTTTTTTCACACAAATACAGCTTTCTTTTTGTGGTATTTAATCACCTCTCGGTTTTTTATTTTTTGTGCTATAAAAGAAAAAAGCCTGAAAAATTCTGTAAAAAAAAAAAAAAATTATAATTTTTCTTCATTTCTGTTATAAAATTTAGCAGATTAGTAATTTTTTTCTTCATAAATTTTGGCCAAAATTTATACTACTACATATCTTTGGTAAAAATAAGTACAAATTGGTGGATATTATTTGGTCTTTGTGAAAGTTATAGAGTCCACAAGCTATGGTGCCAATATCTGAAAATTGATCACAGCTGAAGTACTGACGGCCTATTTCAATTCTTGAGACCCTAACATGCCAGAAAAGTACAAATACCCCCCAAATGACCCCTTTTTGGAAAGAAGACATTCCAAGGTATTTATTAAGAGGCATGATGAGTTTTTGGAAGTTGTCATTTTTTCCCACAATTCTTTGCAAAATCAAGATTTTTTTTAACTTTTTTTTTTTTTCTCACAAAATTATTCATATTATCAGTTTATTTCTCACACAGCATATGCATACCACAAATTACACCCCAAAACACATTCTGCTATTACTCCCGAGTACGGCGATACCACATGTGTGAGACTTTTACACAGTGTGGCCACATACAGAGGCCCAACATGCAGGGAGCGCCATCAGGCGTTCTGGAGCACCCAGGACAATTCTGACATTTCTCTCCTACATGTAAAAATCATCATTTATTTGCTAGAAAATTACATAGAATCCCAAAACATTATATGTTTTTTTTAGCAAAGGCCCTAGAAAATACAATGGCGGTCGTTGCAACTTTTTATCTCGCACGGTATTTGCGCAGCAATTTTTCGAACGTGTTTTTTTGGTTAAAAAAAAAAAAAAAAAACAGTAAAGTTAGCCCAATGTTTTTGCATAATGTGAAAGATGAAGTTACTCTGAGTAAATAGATACCTAACATGTCACTCTTCAAAATTGCACACGCTCGTAGAATGGCACCAAACTTCGCTACTTAAAAATCCCAATAGGCAAAGCTTTACATTTTTTTACTGGTTACATGTTTTGAGTTACAGAGGAGGTCTAGGGCTAGAATTATTGCTCTCGCTCTAACGTTCGCAGCGATATCTCACATGTGTGGTTTGAACACCGTTTTCATATGTGGGCGGGACTTACGTATGCGTTCGCTTCTGCATGCGAGCACATGGGGACAGGGGCACTTTAAGAATGCATTAAGGTGAAAAAACTCTTACTATTACAACCCCTTTAATGCAAAAAATGTATTAAGGTAAAAAAAAAACTTTTTGCCTTTTATAACCACTGTAATGTTATGGGTTGCTCGTTTTCCATTCTATAGCCCCGTATTTCTGGATATTTTCTGGTGTTTTCTTTCAGTGGTAGTGGATGTCTGGTGTCTGTGAGTGGCCTGGTGTCCTCCCGTTCCGTGTGTGACATGAAGAACACGCACACCCAACCGCGGCGAGTGCGCCCTCACGGTAAGCATCATACCTTTCCTGCAGCAGCAGAATCCATGTGGCGCTGACTCTCAATCTTCTCTCTACAGACAACTTCCTGCCACCCGGTGTCTCCATCAAGGTGATCCTGACCCAACCCGCCAGCCTAACATCAGTATCAGTCTATTTGGACCTGACACTGGGCTCCTACCCTCTGGGCCTGCTTCCGGGGGCCACTGTGCTAATGCAAGGGCTGGAGAGGAAAGTGTCCAGGTATCGTATAACACGGCTGTGCTAGCTAACAGGGCTTTCTCATATTTCTTCTGCAGCTGCAGGGCCATATGCTGATGTCATGTCTGTATGCCTTTCGTGTGACTCAGATCAGCTGGCTCGTTGGTCTAGGGGTATGATTCTCGCTTTGGGTGCGAGAGGTCCCGGGTTCAAATCCCGGACGAGCCCTACTTTTAAACAATCTGTTTTAAATTAAATTAAATGCAAGGCTGTTTTTGTTGACCTCCTTCTGAAAACACAAATTGCCTGGCTGTCTCTGCCCTCAATACTACTTTGGGACAATGACCTATGACTAGTGTGCAGATCTTAGGAAGAGAACCTAATCTGTATACTTGTAAAGTACCGGAGACAGGAAAAGTATGACAGCCAGGAAATTGGATTTTCAGAGGCAGTGGTGGGATTCTATCTTCATTATTATCTTTCTCCTTAACCTCTTCAAGACGATGTCAATTCTGACATTTGTTGTTTACAAGTTAAAATCAGTACTTTTTGATGGAAAATTACATAGAACCCCCAAACATTATATATATATATATATATATATATATATATATATATATATATATATATATATATATATATATATATATATATATATATATATATATATATATATAAATTTTTTTTATTTTTTTTAGCATAGAGAAAAAAAAGGGGTTATTCTAATATTTTACGCCGCACTGTATTTGCACAGCGGTCTTTCAAAACGCCAAAATACACTTGAGCCTAGGTTCACACCGACAGCGGGAATGAAATTGAAAGAAACAGGAAGTGGGCTGTATAAGGTATTTACTGGCAGAAAATAAAATGTTTTACTATCCAAAGTTAAAACAACAAGGGCAGAAGATTTAATAGATGGGAAGATGAAAAAATTACTGAAGTTCCGTGTAGGAACATCATGGACCCGCCCCTGAGGGGACTTCACCACAGTGCCCAGCGTTTCCAGTGTAATGACGCAGAAAGCATCAGTCTCGGCTTTACTGGGGACCGCCCACCACTTGCAGAAGATCTAAAATATTAAATATTTCCTTTATTTGTTATACTTCTGAATTATAGAGGACTTTAGAATTCAGAAGTATAACAAATAAAGGAAATACAGTGGGGGAGGGGGGAATGGTGGTTGTGAGCGGAGGGGGGGGGGGGCACATTATGAGATGGGAATGAGGGACACCTACTAACAAACGTATGTAGCCATAGGACACGCCCCCCTGTCACACCCCATTAAAGGAGAATTAACCAAAAAAAAAAGTTAATTAAATCCACGAAGGACTTTTTATTTAGCACTACTATTCCTTTATATTGGCATTTAAAATGTGCAAATGCAGCAATTTAGGAATCAGATGAAAGGTTTAGCTCTGGGAAACACTTTTTGAAAGATAAAAAGTGCATTTTATATACAACTATATGGATCAGACCAAAATGAGGGACATTGCTCCAAATCAGGGACAGTCCCTCGTAATCAGGGACAGCTGGGAGCTATGGTTCAGCGTTCAACTTTAAAATACAGAGAAGCCAAAGGAGTGCATTATGGGAGTTGGATGTAACCTGTTGGTACTAAGCGGTGGTGTCACAGATGCACCTTGGTGACATTGCTGGCTGCCAGTGAATTTCACTTTCAGGTCACCAGCAGCATGCAAGGTGACAACTACACTATGAAAGCCATGTGTTGTTTGCCTGTCTTGATGCTGATACTTGTGTATGTTCTTCTTTTTGTTGTCTATTCAGGTCTGGAAAAGTATATCTCCGCAGTGTGTCCACCACCTACATCAGGGTTCTGAGCCCTCCGACAGAGATCAGGTCTGTGCCAGGTCTTTGATATGACAGTAAAGAGTACCTGTAATCGTGGAAGAGTCGGTGTGTCATATACTAGTTATAAAGGGGGGTGGTCTGGCTTGTCTCTTTTTGGGTATTTTGGAGGAGTGATTTGTATCCCCACCTCTTTCAGTGAATACACCCCTCCTTCTGTTCCATAAGTGGACCTGTCTGCCAGTTCAAACTTTTAACACTATAAAAGTCCTACTTAATTACTTCAGCCCCAGAAGATTTTACCCCCTTCCTGACCAGAGCACTTATTGCAATTCGGCACTGCGTCGCATTTAACTGACAATTGCGCGGTCATGTGACGTGTAGCTACCAAACAAAATTGACGTCCTTTTTTTCCCACAAATACAGCTTTCTTTTGGTGCTATTTGATCACCCCTGTGGTTTTTATTTTTTTTGCGCTATAAACAGAAAAAGAGCGACAATTTTGAAAAGAAACGCATTATTTTTTACGTTTTGCTATAATAAATATCCTCAAAAAAATAACAATTTTTTTCCTATACGTCCGATACGTATTCTTCTACATATTTTTGGTAAATTTGCAAAATTGCAATAAGCGATTATTGATTGGTTTGCGCAAAGGTTATAGCGTTTACAAAATAGGGGGTAGTTTTGACGTGGATATTACAGTGGGGGAGATGATGTGGATAATACAGTGGGGGAGATGACGTGGATATTACAGTGGGGGAGATGACGTGGATATTACAGTGGGGGAGATGACGTGGATATTACAGTGGGGGAGATGACGTGGATATTACAGTGGGGGAGAGGAGGTGGATATTACAGTGGGGGAGATGACGTGGATATTACAGTGGGGGAGATGACGTGGATATTACAGGGGGGGAGATGACGTGGATATTACAGTGGGGGAGATGACGTGGATATTACAGTGGGGGAGATGACGTGGATATTACAGTGGGGGAGAGGACGTGGATATTACAGTGGGGGAGAGGACGTGGATATTACAGTGGGGGAGATGACGTGGATATTACAGTGGGGGAGAGGACGTGGATATTACAGTGGGGGAGATGACGTGGATATTACAGTGGGGGAGATGACGTGGATATTGCAGTGGGGGAGATGACGTGGATATTGCAGTGGGGGAGATGACGTGGATATTGCAGTGGGGGAGATGACGTGGATATTACAGTGGGGGAGATGACGTGGATATTACAGTGGGGGAGAGGACGTGGATATTACAGTGGGGGAGAGGACGTGGATATTACAGTGGGGGAGAGGACGTGGATATTACAGTGGGGGAGAGGACGTGGATATTACAGTGGGGGAGAGGACGTGGATATTACAGTGGGGGAGAGGACGTGGATATTACAGTGGGGGAGAGGACGTGGATATTACAGTGGGGGAGAGGACGTGGATATTACAGTGGGGGAGAGGACGTGGATATTACAGTGGGGGAGATGACGTGGATATTACAGTGGGGGAGAGGACGTGGATATTACAGTGGGGGAGAGGGCGTGGATATTACAGTGGGGGAGATGACGTGGATATTACAGTGGGGGAGATGACGTGGATATTACAGTGGGGGAGAGGAGGTGGATATTACAGTGGGGGAGATGATGTGGATATTACAGTTGGGGAGAGGAGGTGGATATTACAGTGGGGGAGAGGATGTGGAAATTACAGTGGGGGAGAGGATGTGGATATTACAGTGGGGGAGAGGATGTGGATATTACAGTGGGGGAGAGGACGTGGATATTACAGTGGGGGAGAGGACGTGGATATTACAGTGGGGGAGAGGACGTGGATATTACAGTGGGGGAGAGGACGTGGATATTACAGTGGGGGAGAGGACGTGGATATTACAGTGGGGGAGAATACGTGGATATTACAGTGGGGGAGAGGACGTGGATATTACAGTGGGGGAGAGGACGTGGATATTACAGTGGGGGAGAGGACGTGGATATTACAGTGGGGGAGAGGACGTGGATATTACAGTGGGGGAGAGGACGTGGATATTACAGTGGGGGAAACGACGTGGATATTACAGTGGGGGAGAGGAGGTGGATATTTCAGTGGGGGAGAGGAGGTGGATATTACAGTGGGGGAGAGGACGTGGATATTACAGTAGGGGAGAGGACGTGGATATTACAGGGGGGGAGATGACGTGGATATTACAGGGGGGGAGATGACGTGGATATTACAGGGGGGGAGATGACGTGGATATTACAGTGGGGGAGATGACGTGGATATTACAGTGGGGGAGATGACGTGGATATTACAGGGGGGGAGATGACGTGGATATTACAACAAAAATTATCCTGCAAAAATGGCTGCTTATCAAATCTATAGACCTAAAGTAAAAAAAAAAACTTTAAAACAATGCACTTTTTCTACTTTGATCCGTGTTAATTAAAAAAAAAAAAAATATTGCTACTGTAGAGAAAAAGAATAGATTTTATTTTTAGAATTTGTCCTGTTTAAATGACACTTAAATTAGGATTCTGGTACAAAGCATTGCAAAGTTATTTACAAATGAATTTATGGATTTTTATTTCAGTTTTGTATTTCTTTCTAATGCAAAACAATATGACATTTTTTTTTTTTAGTGGTTAGAAAAAGGGTGTTAATTAGGTCTGGTTACAGTATACTAAGGAATAAAAAGGGTTAAAGTACCACATTTTCTTCAAAAACATTTTTTTTTTCAGTCTTGTTAGGTTGCTTTAACTGTAATCATATGCAAATTGAAACACATCCCTTCCATCTGCAGATTAATTAATCAGCAGATATAAAAGTAAAAATATTTCTTTGCATATCTCTATTTCATGCCTGAACAATGTTTATAAACACTGTGTTAGAAGACCCTTCTTGACAGCAGCAACTATTACAGCTGCTGTATTTACACAGCAAAACCCTGCTGCCATTTTGACAGTCAGGAAATCCTGCCAAGTGTAAAGGTAGGAGCAGCAGAAGGACAGGCCATACTACACATGCCCTATGTATGTTTATGACTTTTTTTTGCATGTGTACCCCATGCCCAGTGTGCACAGTTTGTTAAAAGAGAAGTATGGGCAACATTTTTTCACAGGATTGCTAAGGTCCATGCTGGCTGATGTCACAGAGCCATTCCAGGCTTCATTTTGTCAGGATCCACCCAGATAGCTGATTGACAGCTTGCTCCGGGCTTCCAGCACGCAGTTGAGAGCCTTAAACCAGCTGCGTCAGCTCCCTCTCCAGCATAGAACTCCAGTGAGCACTGGAGGGGCAGAATGTAGAGAAGTGACTATATACTCAATTGACTGAGAACTGAGCCATCAGCGGTCTTGTGATTGCTCTGTTCTTCAGATTGATGCTGCAGCATGGAGTTGAGTATGCAAGTTTGTATTCTGTGAACCCCAAGCTTCTCCTGTTAAAGTGCAGCTAAAGGCAAAACTTTTTTATTTTTTTAGTTTTGGATAGAGTGGAAAGAGATTTGTTTTTTTATTGCTGACTGTGTCTGCATTAAGGAGATTCACGCTCCGTATTATCATGTTTACTGTTATATGAAGAAAATTCAAAAATTTGGGTTGTAATGGAAAGACAATCTTCAAATGTGGACACTAGTTCTGGTGACCTGGGGGGCCCCAAGGTTTTCCCTTCATTTGCAGGGATTTCCTTTCACTTCCTGTTTTGGCTGTGGGACAGGAAGTCAAGGGAAATCTCCCCAATGGGACACAGATGGCAAAAAAAATATGGCAGGGATTATAACCCTCGCTTACACTATCCAAAATGAGAAAAAAACGTTTTTCTTTTATAGTGAGGGAGAAAAAAAGTATTTGATCCTCTGCTGATTTTGTACGTTTGCCCACTGACAAAGAAGTGATCAGTCTATAATTTTAATGGTAGATTTATTTTAGTGAGTGACAGAAGGACAACAAAAATATCCAGAAAAACACATTTAAAAAAGTTATACATTTATTTTGCAATATATTTAATGAGTGAAATAAGTATTTGATCCCCTATCAATCAGCAAGATTTCTGGCTCCCAGGTGTCTTCTATACAAGTAAGCAGCTGAGATTAGGAGCACTCTCTTAAAGGAAGTGCTCCTAATCTCAGCTTGTTACCTGTATGAAAGACTCCTGTCCAGAAGCAATCTATCAGATTCCAATCTCTCCACCACGGCCAAGACCAAAGAACTGTCCAAGGATGTGAGGGACAAGGTTGTAGACCTACACAAGGCTGGAATGGGCTACAAGACCATCGCCAAGCAGCTTTGTGAGAGGGTGACAACAGTTGGAGCAATTGCAAATGGAAGATACATAAAATAACTGTCGATCTCCCTCAGTCTGGGGCTCCATGCAAGATCTCACCTCCTGGAGTTTCAATGGTCATGAGAACGGTGAGGAATCAGCCCAGAACTACACAGGAGAATCTTGTCAATGATCTCAAGGCAGCTGGGACCAAAGTCACCAAGAAAACAATTGGTAACACACTACAGTGAGGGGCTGAAATCCTGCAGCACCCACAAGGTCCCTCAGCTCAAGAAAGCCCATGTACAGCCCTTCTGAAGTTTGCTAAAGAACATCTGAATGATTCAGAGGAGAACTGAGTGAAAGTGTTGTGGTCAGATGAGACCAAAATCAAACTCTTTGGCATCAACTCAACATGTTTGGAGGAGGAGGAGGAATGCTGCCTATGACTCCAAGAACACCATCCCCATCATCAAACATGGAGGTGGAAAAATTATGCTTTGGGGGTTTTTCTGCTAAGGGGACAGGACAACTTCACTGCATCAAAGGGACGATGGACGGGGCCATGTATCGTCAAATCTTGGATGAGAACCTCCTTCCCTCAGCCAGGGCATTGAAAATGGGTCGTGGATGGGTATTCCAGCATGACAATGACCCAAAACACACTGCCAACCCAACAAAGGAGTGGCTCACAAAGAAGCAAATTAAGGTCCTGGAGTGGCCTAGCCAGTCTCCAGACCTTAGTCCCATAGAAAATATCTGGAGGGAGCTGAAGGTTCGAGTTACCAAACATCAGCCTCAAAACCTTAATGACTTGGAGAGGATCTGCAAAGAAGAGTGGGACAAAATCCCTCCTGAGATGTGTGCAAACCTGGTGGCCGACTACAAGAAACATCTGACCTGTGTGATCGCCAACAAGGGTTTTGCCACCAAGTCCTAAGTCATGTTTTGTGAAGGGGTCAAATACTTATTTCACTCATTAAAATGCTAATTAATTTATAACTTTTTTTTAAATGCGGTTTTCTGGATTTTTTTTTCGTTGTTCTTCCGTCTCTCACTGTTAAAATAAACCGACCATTAAAATGTATAGACTGATCATTTGTCAGTGGGCAAACGTACAAAAATCAGCAGGGGATCAAATACTTCACTGTAGTTTTACTTTAAAGTGAAAGTTCATGCTAAAACTAAAATCCCTGCATCTATAGCCACCAACATTCTAACACTAACCTATCTAGCCCTGTAAAGAAGAAACAAATATACATACCTTCCAGCGGCAGAAGCTCTGCTGCGTACACGTCGGACAACTGCTGTGAAATTAATGGGATGTCGGATGTGTCCTCTTCACTTACCTCCACAGCAAAGCCGCGGCTGACAGCTCAGCATGGGGTCAGTGCTTCCGCCGCTGGAGATCGGGTCGGATCGTCTGCAGAAAAGGTATGTATACTGATTTTTTTTCTTTACAGGGCTAGATAGGTTAGTGTTAGATTGTTGGTGGCTATAGATGCAGGGATTTTAGTTTTAGCATGGACTTCCACTTTAACCACTTCCCGACTGGCGCACGACAATGTACGTCGGCAGAATGCCATCGCACGCCGGTCGGGACCCCCGTGAGTCCGGTTGCGGGTAACGCAGAGTCTATCGCCGTGGGGATACCCGTGATCGTCTCACGGGGAGGCTGAACAGGGAGATGCCGATATAAACAGCATCTCCCCGTTCTGCCTAGCAACAAGTGACACTGATCTCTGCTCCAAACTAGCACACAGCCCAGCCCCCCACAGTTAGTAACACGCCCTAGTACACACTTAACCCCTACACTGCCACCCCTGGTTAACCCCTTCACTGCCAGTGTCATTTACACAGGAATCAGTGCATTTGTATAGCAGTGATTGCTGTATAAATGACAATGGTCCCAAAAATGTGTCAAAAATGTCCGATGTGTCCGCCATAATGTCGCAGTCACAATAAAAAATCACTAATTGCTGCCATTACTAGTAAAAAAGAAATTATTAATAAAATTCCATAAAACTATCCCCTATTTTGTAAACGCTATAAATTTTGCGCAAACCAATCAATAATCACGTATTGCAATTTTTTTTTTTTATTTATTTTTTTTTTTTACCAAAAATATGTAGAAGAATATGTATCGGTCTAAACTGAGGAAAAAAAAAATTTTTTTTTATATATTTTAGGGGAATATTTATTATAGCAAAAAGTAAAAAATAATGCATTTTTTTTTTTTCAAAATTGTCGCTCTATTTTTGTTTATAGCGCAAAAAATAAAAACCGCAGGGGTGATCAAATACCACCAAAAGAAAGCTCTATTTGTGGGAAAAAAAAGGACATTTTTGTTTGGGAGCCACGTCACACGACCGCGCAATTGTCAGTTAAAGCGTGCAGTGCCGAATCGCAAAAAGCGATCTGGTCTTAAGCCAGCAAAATGGTCTGGTCTGAAAGTGGTTAAGTCTCACTTTGTGATTAGGTGATTGAATTATCTGACACTTTCTTGCTTTCTTGGTTGCTGATTTTTTTTTTTATTTGTTGTCCTACCTTAAATCTTGTCTGTGTGCATTTGTTTCCCCCTCATGCTGTGTACAGTGATAGTAGTCACCCAGCTCCACCTCTTGTGCTATTCAGACAACTCTCTGGTTTGCCTTCATCCCAGCGTGCCGTGTGCTCAGTAACCCATGTCCTCGGTGTCACCTTGTCCTGGGACTGCTCCATGTGTTGCAGCACATTCTCCCAGGTAAGCATTTTAGATCTCTTCCCATTTAAAGTGTCCACACTCTGTGTACAATCCAATCTTTGTAGCTAGAAAAAAATTGACCACTTTCAATCGATGTTCTTTAAAGTGCATCTGGGCCCAGACAATAAACTATTTTACGTATTTTGTATTAAGCCATAAATGAGATTTCGTAAAACAAGCAATAACTGACCTCTGTAGCTGCTTGCACTGTGAAGTAATTCATTCTCATATATCCTCTAAGATCACAGCAAAGACTCTAAATTCTAGTTTCGGGTTCCAACAGCTTAGAATTACCCTGGTGAGTGTGTATAAGAGGGTTAGCAGCCTGCCAACATCTGCTCTCATAGAAAAAAAAGCTTATGAGATCTCACTGCCTCTTTGTTGTACAGTTTTTTGCTTCATTTTGTCTTTCCTCATTCCTCACCAGCATGCTAATGAAATGTTTAAATAAAATCTTTCAGTGTTCATTACATACCATATTTTTGACCCAGTGATGTCTCTGTGCTCATCTATGCAATGTTGGCTGATTGGAGGGGCCAGCAGGGTGCTTTACACAGCCTTTTGAAAGCATCACAGCATCCTGCCTCAGTACTCCTCTCATGATAGGAAATAGGAAACAAGGTAAATACAAAAACACTGAATTTCAAAAGAGCCAACTTCCCTAAACTAGGAATCTTGCTAGAAGGCATTTATTGGGATAAAATCTTAGGAACAAAGAACAAGGAGGAGAGATGGGTTTGCTTTAAGAGCATATTAAAGAAGTGCATTAGGTAGCCATTTGGCACACTGGTTGACGCTTCTCTGTAAACAATATGTCAAATGTGTTTTTTCTTTTTTCTGTTAATACGCTGGTTTTCTTACCAGAAATGTAGACTGAAGGGAAGACTTGGGAAGTTTTTTTCTTGGCAAAAAGCCTCCAATTCCTGTAAATTCTTGGGCTGTCTTGCATGAACTGCACATGTGAGATCTCCCCAGAGTGGCTCAATGATATTGAGGTCAGGAGACTGAGATGGCCACTCCAGAACTTTTACTTTATTCTGCTGTAGCCAATGACAGGTCAACTTGGCCTTGTTTTTTGGATCATTGTCATGTTGGAATGTCCAAGTACGTCCCATGCGGAGCTTCCTGGTTGATGAATGCAAATGTTCCTCCGATATTTTTTGATAACATACTGCATTCCTTTTGCCATCAATTTTTGCAAAATTTCCTGTGCCTTTGTAGCTCACACATCCCCAAAACATCAGCGATCCACCTCCGTGTTTCACAGTAGGAATGGTGTACCAGTCATCATAGGCCTTGTTGACTCCTCTCCAAATGAACCGTTTATGGTTGTGGCCAAAAAGATCAATTTTGGTCTCATCACTCCAAGTGACTTTGTGCCAGAAGGTTTGAGGCTTGTCTCTGTGCTGTTTGCCATATTGTAAGTGGGATACTTTGTGCCATTTGCATAGTAATGGCTTTCTTCTGGCGACTCGACCATGCAGCCCATCTTTCTTCAAGTGCCTCCTTATTGTGCATCTTGAAACAGTCACACCACATGTTTTCAGAGAGTCCTGTATTTCACCTGAAGTTATTTGTGGGTTTTTCTTTGCATCCCGAACAATTTACCTGGCAGTTATGGCTGAAATTGTAGTTGGTCTACCTGACCATGGTTTGGTTTCAATAGAACCCCTCATTTTCCATTTCTTGATTAGAGTTTGAACACTGCTGATTAGTGATGGACGAACTTCCGACGGGACGTTTCGTGAAAGCGGCCGATAGTTCGCGAACCGTAACGTTCGCGGCGGGCCCCATTGACTTCAATGGGAGGCGAACTTTGCAAATTTAAAGGTCAAATTTGCAGCCACAAAATAATTAATAGCTGTGCAAACATAGTCCCACCACATGGCCAATGACATAACACATGTATGAGGTGAATCTGGGATCGACAACTACAAGCATTCTTTTTTTATATGGGAAATTGTTGTGACAATTCAGGACTGTGAAGCGCATGAAGGCAATGGAGGAGAGGGAAGGTCAGGGTAGGCAAAGAAGAGGGTGCAGGAGATGATCACCAGCAGCGTGACATACAGCAATGACACCTGCACCGTGATAGAGTCATCTGACACCAGCACTGTGATACAGAGCACTGACATCAGCAGCGTGACATAAAGCACTAATACCAGCACCGTGATATACAGCACTGACAGCAGCACCGTGATAGAGAGCACTGACATCAGCAGCGTGACATACAGCAATGACACCTGCACCGTGATAGAGTGATCTGACACCAGCACCGTGATAGAGAGCACTGACATCAGCAGCGTGACATAAAGCACTAATACAAGCACCGTGATATACAGCACTGACAGCAGCACCGTGATAGAGAGTACTGACATCAGCACCGTGTTATACAGCATTGACACCTGCACCGTAAGCAGCACCAGGAGGAAGTCAGCATAGCACAGGCATGGTGGGAGCCCCTCATAATGAGCATAGCACAGGGATGGTGGGAGCCCCTCATAATGAGCATAGCACAGGGATGGTGGGAGCCCCTCATAATGAGCATAGCACAGGGATGGTGGGAGCCCCTCATATGCACAGCAGAGGTATAGCCCCAGGAGGAAGTCAGCACAGGGATGGTGGGAGCCCCTCATAATAAGCAGCCCCAGGAGGATGTCAGCATAGCACAGGGGTGGTGGGAGCCCCTCATAATAAGCAGCCCCAGGAGGAAGTCAGCACAGCACAGGGATGGTGGGAGCCCCTCATAATAAGAATAGCACAGGGATGGTAGGAGCCCCTCATAATATGCACAGCAGAGGTACAGCCCCAGGAGGAAGTCAGCACAGCACAGGGATGGTGGGAGCCCCTCATAATAAGCAGCCCCAGGAGGAAGTCAGCACAGCACAGGGTTGGTGGGAGCCCCTCATAATAAGCAGCCCCAGTAGAAATATGACACCGCTCAACCTCTTCAAAGAGGGTACGGGCATATAGTACGGTGTGCTGTTTTGGACAAGGAAGTGAGCCAAATGAAGAAAGAAGGTCTGTGTGCTCGATTAAAAAAATTGTTTATAGACATATACATGGTCTACTGGTCACATGTGTTGAATTCCCCGAGATCAATGCCTCATTCATTTTTAGAAATGTGAGGTAGTTAACACTGTCGTGAGCTAGGCAAGTACGCTTATCGGTCACGATCCCCGCTGCTGCGCTGAACGTCCTTTCGGACAGGACACTGGATGAGGGGCAAGCCAACAGTTCGATTGCAAATTGGGCAAGCTCTGGCTAGAGGTCAAGCCTGTCCACCCAGTAGTCCAGGGGTTCATCACTCCTCAGAGCGTCCACATCGGCCGTTAACACGATGTAGTCGGACACCTGACGGTCTAGGCGTTCCCTGATGCTGGATCCGGATGACACCTGTCGATGGGTCGGCTGAAAGAATGACCTCATATCCGAAGTCACCAACACATTTTCAAACCGCCCTCTTCTTGCAGGCGCTGTTGGATTGGTACCCGCAACTCCTTCTCTAGGAGTGGGAATTGCTCCTCTGCCAGCGCACGCAAAAGCAGAATGCAGCATTTCTCGAAGCAAGGCCTGTAAGTGCTCCATTCTGCCAGCCCTCTGTGACGGCGGTAACATTTCCGCCATTTTGTGTTTGTACCGGGGGTCTAAGTACGTTGCCACCCAGTACTGGTCCTTGACCCTTATGCTTTTTATACGGGGGTCCCTATTAAAACACTGGAGCATGAAGGCCCCCATTTGCACTAAACTGGAAGCGGTGTGGTGGCCTGGCTCCTGCTCATCATCCAGGATAATGTCGTCCTCTTCATTCTCCTCTCTCCATCCACGCACAACAGAGATCCCAGAAAGGTTTAAAGTATGCTCTTCTTGCTCCTCCTCATCCGCCCGGGCACCATCCTCCTCTGACTCCTCTTCAGACTCCTGTTGTTGACTTCTCTCAGATAGAGTAGCCCCCCCAGGAATTCATCCAGCATTGTGACTTCCTCATCTTCCCGCTCCTGCTCCTCCACAGCTTGATCAATGACACGATGCAATGCACGCTCCATAAAGAAGGCATAAGGTACCATGTCACTGATGGCGCCATGGCTGCGACTGACCAGTTTGGTGATCTCCTCAAATGGCCGCAGAAGTCTGCATGCGTCGCGCATTAAAGGCACTGGTGAAAAAAAACCCAGCTCCCCAGAACCTGTTCTGCCGCAGAGTTCATACAGGTAGACGTTAACTGCACGTTTCTGCTGGAGCAGCCTATCAAGCATATAGAAGGTTGAGTTCCATCACGTCGGGCAATCGCAAATAAGACGTCTGACCGGCAGATTGTGTCGCCGCTGAATGTCAGCAAGGCGAGCCATGGCCGTGTAAGATCTTCTGAAATGGGCCGAGATTTTCCTTGCCTGCCGCAACATGTCCTGGACCCCAGGGTATTTGACAAGGAATCGCTGCACGACCAAGTTTAAGACGTGTGCCATGCATGGCACGTGCGTGATTTTGCCCTGTTTCAATGCGCTAAGCAGATTGGCACCGTTGTCACACACCACTTTACCAACTGTCAAATTGAGCGGTGTTAGCCACTGATCTGCCTGTGAACGCAAAGCTGAAAGGAGTGCCGGGCCAGTGTGGCTCTTGGCTTCCAGGCACAACAGACGCAGCACGGCATGGCAACGTCTCACCTGGCATGTCGAATAGGTTCTGGGGAGCTTGGGCGGCGCAGCGGAAAAGGAGGAGTCAGCCGAGGAGGAGAGGGAGGAGGATGGAGGAGGAGGAGAAGAAGGGCCAGGCCTGCATGTAATTCGTGGCGGTAAAACCAAATCTACACGGGTGCCACGGATTACATGCTTGAAGGTTCACCCAGTGGGCAGTAAAAGTGGTATACCTTCCCTGCCCGTGTTTGCTAGACCACGTGTCTGTGGTCAGATGTATCTTGGCACCGACAATGTGTGCCAGAGATACATTCACTTGCTGCTGAACATGGCCATATAGCTCTGGGATGCCCTTCTCTGAGAAATACTTCCTTCCTGGGACCTTCCATTGTGGTGTTCCAATGGCCACAAATTTGCGAAAGGCCTCCGAGTCCACCAGTTTATATGGCAGTAGTTGGCGGGCTATGAGTTCTGACAAGCCAGCTGTCAACCGTTGGGCAAGAGGGTTATCCGGCGTCATCATTTTTTTACGCTCGAACATTAGGCCCACGGAAGCCTGCCTTTTTGCAGAAAAACGTGAGCTTGGCGTGATGGAAGGTGGAGTGGAGGACAATTGTGAGGAGAGAGGAGAAGTAGAAGACGAGGCTGGACGGTGAGAGCCTGGAGTGTGGCTTTGTGTGTTCCGTTGCTCCCACTGGGCTCGGTGATGGCTGCTCATGTGCCTTCTTAAGGCGGTCGTCCCTAGGTGAGTGTTGGGCTTACCGCAACTAATGCGTTGACTGCAAAGATTGCAGATGGCAACGCTATTGTCAGCAGCAGACACGTTAAAAAAAAAGCCCACACTGCGGAGCCATGTGCCGGTGTCCTGGGAGCGCCAGATGTGACCGTACATGGTCGATGACTCGCTCCTGATACATTCGCAGTCGCTTTGTCCCTCCTGTGCAATGTAAGTTATTCCTGCTTCTCCTCCCTATCTGCTGGTCCATATCTCCCTCTGAACTCCCCTCCTCTTCCTCTCTTGTGGGCACCCATGTGACATCACTAGACACGTCATCATCGACGTCACCTTCCCCACCGCTATAAGTAGAGATCTCGGAGTAGGCAGCAACACCGGGGACCAACCTCCTCCTTGGGCTGATCTGGGTACTGTCGTCAGACTGCTGAGTAGCGGTTGTTGCTACCTCCTCTTCCTGATCCAATACCAAGAGTGGCTGCGCATCAGAAATGTCTTGATATGGATCGGAAAATAATTCCTGTGACTCAAGCGGAAGGTATGTGGTGGTGGTGGTGTTGTTGGTGGTAGTGTCTTTGGGGGTGCACATAGCAGAGAGTGAAGAAGAGGTTGCAGATCGAGAGGATTAGGAGGGTGCAGAAGAATAAGGCTGAGTGAGCCACTCAACCAAGTCTGGTGCGTCCTTTAAAGTAATTGAACGCACCTTCCGCAACTTCCCACTTTGGCTCAAGCCTGTTGCTCCTGCCCTACCCCTACCACCCCTGCGGAAGGGCCTGCCTCTTCCTCTGTCTGTCATTTTTTAAATGACCCTGTGGCAAAACTCTCAGTCCCTATACTGATAAAGACTGCTGCAGTATAGGGCAGAGGTCAGCAGTAGTGCACCTCAACCCTATGTATTGTGGACCTATACCAGTCCTTATGGAATAGCAGACTGTACCTCACTCAACCCTATGTACTGTAGCACCCTAGATCAAGTTACCAGTCCTTATAAGGACCTTTGTGGAACAAGTAGGTTGTGACTGATTAGCAGACTGTACGTCAGTCCCTATACTGATGAAGGACTGCTGCAGTATAGGGCAGCGGTCAGCAGTAGTGCACCTCAACCCTATGTATTGTGGACCTATACCAGGCCTTATGGAATAGCAGACTGTACCTCACTCAACCCTATGTACTTTAGCACCCTAGACCAAGTTACCAGTCCTTATAAGGACCTTTGTGGAACAAGTAGGTTGTGACTGATTAGCAGACTGCAGCAGAAGGGCAGCAGTCAAGTATAATATTCTTTCTATATTTGGAAGAAAGAATATTATACGTGTACAAGCCTATTACCATACCAGTCCTGAAAAGAACCTTTGTGGACCTAATAGTAACAGCTACTGATTAAACTGACCCTCACTGCCTCACACACAGCTTCCTGCCTGTCCCTATATAAACTGACAAAACAGAGGCTGCTGGAACAATAACTTGAATAGCACTTTTGTGGACCTGATAGTAACAGCTAATGATTAAACTGACTGTCCCTGCAGCACACACCGTCCTGTCCCTTTCTCTAAACTGACAAAAGACACTCAGGCTGCTGCAACAATCAGTAGCACAGCAGTGCCTCAAACCTATATCCTGAACTACACTTAACACCTATACCAGTCCTGAAAAGAACTTTTGTGTACCAAATAGCTAGCGATTTGGGTCACTGCAATCTCTCCCTGCTCCGCACAGCAACCTCTCCCTATAGTGACAGAAGAAAGAATGTAAAATGGCCGCCGGATCGGGTCTATTTATAAGTTAGGGGGAATGTCCAAGTGTCCATGTGCTGTAATGTCTCAATTGGCTGTCCTGTACCCCATGATGGATGTGTCATCATAGGTCAAAGTTCTTTTACACAGTAAACACGGAAGTCCACCGGGCGAACGGCGGCAATAGTCCGCCGATCGGGCGGACCGCGAACAGCCGAAATTAGCCGCGAAACGACCGCCGGGCGAACCGTTCGGCCATCACTACTGCTGATTGGCATTATCAATTCCTTGGATATCTTTTTATATCCCTTTCCTGTTTTATACAGTTCAACTGCCTTTTCCTGCAGATCCTTTGACAATTATTTTGCTTTCCCCCTGACTCAGAATCCAGAAATGTCAGTGCAGCACTGGATGAAAGATGCAAGGGTCTGTCAGGAGTCCAGAAACTCATTGACCTTTTATACATACACACTAATTACAAGCAAACAGGTCAGGATTGTTAACTTTAATAGCCATTCAAACCCCTTTGTGTCAACCTGTGTGCATGTTATCAGGCCAAAATCACCAGGGTATGTAAACTTTTGATCAGGGTTGTTTTGGGTAGTTTCTGTTGTCATTATGATATAAAAAGAGTAAACAAAGTTGATTGATAATAAATGGCTTCAGTCAAACACTGAAAGAAATGTTTTTGTGTTATCATTCATATTCTCTGAAAAATGGCCAAGAAATCATAAATTCTGCCAGGGTATGTAAACTTAAACTGTATGTAATTTAACATTTTTGATCAATCAGTAATTTTATTGTTTTGTGTATGGCCATCATTTGTTGGGATTGTACAATCAGATTGTAATGGATGTAGGCAGCTTAAATTCAACCTGTGCTTTGCACATACCTAACTCCTTTTCATACTCCCACCTCTCCTCATGGTAAAATGGTCAGAAAAGTGTATGGTTCTTCCAGTGTTGTGTGATTTGCATGGTACGCCACCTAAACCTGACAGCCGCCATCGGTTTTCTCTTTTCTGTCTCCAGGGATTATGTGAGCGCTCGCCCCTCTGCACCTCTCAGTCCGGAGTCTTCCGAGCAAATGCTTGGTGAGTGCAACACTAAATTACCCCAGAACTTTTTCTGATAGAGGTAAAGAAGCCGACTTGATTTTAAAAGGTTGTGAGGTTTGACATGTTTTTTAGTACCACAGTCTGCACTCTGCTGCCTATTCTTAAAATGTAGGCCTTGTTGCTGAGCCTGCAGGTGTTCCCAGAGTTCTTTATCCACCTTTCCCCACTTGGGGTTGATTTACAGAGCGGATATCGTTATTTGCTCTCGGTTTTACTTTCCCATGTTCCTCCGTACCCATTCCTAAAATGTAGGCCATGCTGCTGAACCTGCAAGGTGTTCCTGAAGTTCTCTCAGTCTAATGCCGCAGAGAGCGTTATGTGATTGGAGGCCGTACTGCTGCCTTGTGACATTTTGGTGAAAGTAAAAACAAAAGCAAAATGCAATCGATGTCCACATGGCCGTTCTAACCCTGCTTGGTCTCTTTCTGAAAGCTGAAGTCTAGTAAAAAAAAAAAAAGGTTTTGGGTATATAGCACCAGTCACATAACTATCCACTAATGAAGAATATCCTGCCTCCTGCTGGTTACTGTAAAAAAAAAAAAAATCTCCTTTCAGTGAGACCAGATCCACTCACAACGAGGATCTTCTGTGAATGGACAAGGGGAGAGGAGAATGCCACGATCTCCTCTTACATTCACAGAACACCTTGCATTCCATGAAAAGAATATAAAACATTTTCTCAGTGGAGGAGGGGAGAGGAAGAGACTTCCAGAGCTCTCTGCTGTATGTGTTTTTTTCTTAGAGGGCGGCAATGCTAGGCAGAGCTTTGAGGAATTCCAGTGTTGTCACCCTTTCATCAGCTATTCCCACAAGCACATCACGTTGGTGCTGGGGAGGAGACATGGACAAGACTGTTCTCTCCTCTGATGGACAAGCTGTTAGCATTTCCTTTAGCCACAGGCCCCACTCAGCTGTCACCAACGGGCAGTGGCGTCGCTAGGGGGTGGCTTTTGGGGCTATAACCCCGAATCTGGGGCCCATGGCCCCCGAGTCTCTGCAGGGGTCCCCAAGGGGAGGGAAGGTTCTCTGGAGACCCTGATGTAAGGGGGGCTCTCTGTGGAGATATATATATATATATATATATATATATATATATATATATACACAAACACATATATTACTGTATATACATGTGTATGCCCGCCCAAACATATGACTTTCTTTACAACGGTACTATGGGCTCTATCCCCAGATATTTTGTAGACCTAGCAACACCCCTGCCAACGTGTATCCCGTGCAGTCCAGCTCCCAAGTGCCGTGGCTGGTAACTGCCAATAGCACACCCTCCATTTACATGAAGTGGAATTCTGCTTGGGAGTTTTGGTATATCCATTGCCTGCACCTTACACCCACTTACACTGGCAAGTTGCAAGACAATCCCACCCACCACCACCTCTTTTTTTACTTTAAGGGACTGACAGTCTGGGGCAAATAGTGTAAAATTACTAGAAAGGCAAGTGACTTTTTTTGTTTAACAGTGTAGCACCCTCATAGTAGGCAGGGTTGCTAAAAAATTTAGCTTGTATAGGTGGTAACTAGCCTTGCTTATTGATAGGGGATTCGCAGTTTTTTTTCCCCCTAACTCTGGATTTGATGCACCTCTCTTTTGTCACTAGGTGGCATTGTTTCCTGTGGAAGTAGAATGATCAAGGTATAGGATAGGGAATCCAGACCAGGAGTGAATAGGTTGGCTCAGCCAATTGGCAGGGGTCTCTTTGGTCCCTTGGCCTGCTGGGAGCACCTATTCGTGAGTAGTCGATTGGGGTTCTGTGCCACTTGGATGGCTGTCTGGCTGGATATGTGTCACAAGGCTCCGGGCTGCTAGGCAGAATCCTGCGGCCTATCTTGGGAGCTGCTAGGCTGTCTGAGGCCTATCCATACCTCCCAACTTTTTGAGATGGGAATGAGGGACACCTATCAGCAAAAGTATGCAGGCATAGGACACATCCCTTGCTACACCCCCTTAAAGGAGAGTTGTACAAAAAAACAAGATTGGTTAAACCCACAAGCGCTTTTTTTTACCACTACTATTCCTTTATATTGGCTTTTGGAATTTACAAATGCAGCAATTTAGAAATCAGATGAAAGGTTTAGCGCTGGGAAACATTTTTTTATAGATAAAAAGTGCATTTTATACACAACTATATAGATCAGACCAACTTGAGGGACAAATGAGGAGGAATGAGGGACAGAGGGACATTGCTCCAAATCAGGGACAGTTGGAAGGATGCCTATCCAGGTTTGAGAGGGGCAGCACTGCGTTGGGGCTTTAGGCCGGAAGCCAAGCCAAGTTGCAGAGGTTCCGCCAGACCTGGGAACTGGATCATTGCCAGCGGTGAGGGAGAAGCAGTTGCCACATGGGACGACCACTCCTGTCGCCGGGGGGCAAGTGATGATCAAGGCCAGAGGTAAAGGGAGGAATAGTCGCCAGTAAGGGACAACCATTCCTGTTATCAGAGGCCAGTGTATGGAAGTCTGAAGTACCAGAGCAACCTTTTCACCAGCCGGGGAAGAAGTGGGAAAGCTTCAGCAGAGTGCCAAGTCAGGGACCCAGCGGGTTAGCGTGGGTGAAGCTTGAGGAGGTTACAGCAGGTCAGCTGTGGAAGAGCTCAGGGGATCCAGTGATGTCTGGGACCTTGAAGTCTAAAGGGAGCTCAGTGAGTGAAGAGCTACAGTAACATACTGTGGGATGTGAGAAAAGATCTATAACGGGTTACTATGAGTTACGTTTATGGATCTCTATCGACTGTTCAAAGTTCAGTTGCCATAGGAGACAGCCATTCTACAAATACAGTTCCTGCATCCAGCTTAAAGGCCCTCTACCTGTGTAGCTGTCTGCCTATTATTTTGTCTCGGAGTCTGCCAATTACTATAGCATCTGCCTAAGGGTGTCCTTGCCCTAACCCTCTCCCCCCCAGTTCTGTTTAAGAGACATGAAATGTCTTTTCTTGCATTGCAAAAAGTAACGGTTTCCATGTTTACACCCACCATGCCCAATAACCTAGACTATAAAAAGGCTGTCAGCTCTCCCTGACTCTGGAGGTCACCATTAGGCCTTTGGAGGTCGGGGATGCCGCTACACATAGCAACTCCAAAGGGCTTTTTAACTTTACCTTTGGAAGTGTTAAGGGCTACTATTAAGATATGCCTGTAGTTGTATCTAAGCTACAAATCTAAATACATAAAAAAAATTGTATCTATGCACTGTATTTATATATTTAGGGAGACTGATAGGTAGGGTAGCTGCAGAGCCAGGACAAGGGGTGGGCAGAAGGGATAGGCTGCCCTGGGCGCAGCGTGTATTGTAGGAATGGGGGTGCTGCAAGTTCCTTTTACTATAAGGCTGACAGGAGTAGTGACAGCTGCATCTCTACTCCTGTCAGCCCAGTGCTGTTGCAGCAAGGAGAGGAGGAGAGAGCTGGGAGGAGGTGTGAGCTGTGCTCTCTCTCCATCTCCTCTCCTCATGCTGCCCTGGGCGCAGAGTGTATTGTAGAAATGGGGGTGCCGCAAGTTCCTTCTACTATAAGGCTGACAGGAGTAGTGACAGCGGCATCACTACTTCTGTCAGCCCAGTGCTGGAAGCAGCAAGGAGAGGAGGAGAGAGCCGGGAGGAGGTGTGAACTGTGCTCTCTCTCTCTATCTCCTCTCCTCATAATCTTTCACATAATGAAGTGGGGGGTGCAATTTGCCATCTATACCCTGGGCACTGGATAGTCTTGTCCCGGCACTGGGTAGCTGATCTAAGCGTATGCACATATGTGTCCTCACAGAAGTCTGTCTTTTTCTTAGAGACTGCATATTTACGTACCTGTATTTTGTGCCGGGAGCGCACTCCCAGTGCAGAGACCATGCTGTCACCAACAGCTTTGGGTCTCTTACTGATGATACAAGCTGCCTCTGTGTTCTTTTTCCTCTGCAATGGAGAAAAAGATATATTGTATCTTTTTCACCTTGCTAGAGGAGAAATATGTTTACAAGAAATTTGTCTTTGTAAAAAAAAAAAAAAAAAACCACGATAAATTGGCTAGATCAGAGGATGATCTAGTTCAGGGTTAGGGTCAAAGGTCGGGGTTATTTTGTTTTAGGTAGGTTTTAAAAAGCAAAATAGTCGCTATTGTTTCTGGCCCCTACTCATGGGGAGTAGGAGACTTTATTTTGGCTTGTTCTTTTGTTCTTAGGTTTGGTAGCTTATGATAATGACAAAAAAAAAAAATTATGTTTTACTATTTCGGGGGGGATATTAAATTAATAATTAAAAAAAATCATATAATGATTAAAATTAATAATTAAAAATTTAAATTTACCACCAAATTAAGGCCCAACTTGTCCTAAAACCCCCCCAAAAAAACGTATAATTCACCTGGATGCACGGAGTTATTGCAAACTTAGGTGACAATGCTGTGCTGTGCGGGATGGAGTATGTAACACACAGCACAATGTTCAATGTGGAGCAGTGTGGGTATGTCATGTACTGCACAGCATACAGAATTGAGCTCTCTTATAAGACTTCATGTATATGGGATGTTTTAAAAGCTCTCCTGAATAACTTAACTTGACAGATAGTATCATATATGTTATATATATATATATATATATATATATATATATATATATATATAACAGTATAGTATAGTAGTATAATGTTTACATGCCGCGTTTGTCTTTTCTTTTTTTTTTTTTGCAAATAGTCAAAAATGTTCTGTAAACGAAATGCGTCTAAATGCGTCATGAATGCATTTTTTTTTTTGTTTTCCTAAAAAACCCTTCTAAACTCAACTGCCTAGAAATGACTATAAAGGACCCTGTGTACATGTACTGATAAGGTAACGTTGAGGAGAGATCAGGGGCAGCTGAAAAAAAACATCCAACTGCTCCTAAACGTCAGTTTACCAGCAGCATAAAGCCTTACCGTGATAAAGACTTTTGATGCATTGTAAATATTTTCTGGGTTGAGTATTGTACTCAGCGCTGACCTGTTCATCATCCTATTCTTTATCTCCAGTGTGAAGGCAGAGGACGGCTCAGGGGAGGTCCAGCTGTACCTCCAGGATGACGCGGTCTGTCTGCTCTTGGCCATGCCCAACAGCCTCTGGGAGGCGCTGAAGAGACAAGTTCTGGCTAGAGGGAAATTAACAGTGAGGACTCGGGGCAGAAGTGAACTGCCGGTATGGTTTACATTTATTTTTCTTTTTTTTTTTTCTTTCATACACGGAAATATATACATGTATGTGGGTATATATGGAGATACACATATACATATCGTTTTTTGAACCAACACTTAATTTGCCTGTATCTTAAAGCTGGACAGAGGGTCCAACACCAGACAGAGGGTATAACTAACACTCAAGTGGTTTTACATTAATTTATTTTTTCACTCTATATATTTACTTATTCAGTCACTTAACAATTAGTAATTTATTCATAGATTCACTTTATTCCAAGATTTTTGTATTTTTATTTACATTTTTTTATCACTTAACAAGAACATACCATATTTTTAATATCCCTTTAGTATTAACTTTTCAAGGCACTGCACAGACTCTAATATAGTTGGCCTTTACACTACCATCTAAGAAGTTTTTGGGAGTAACCCCAAATAAACACACCAGGGGGTCCAACGCTATAGAACTATTTTTTAAGGTCCCTTTTATGTTTAATATAAGCAGATAAATTTAGGCAAACATAGAGGGAGGTCCTCTTAATTTTGTATCTTTTGTTTTCTGAGGTATAGCTCCACATCTTCCTACATTCCTTTTAAACTTCAGGACGAGTCATTCTCTCCATGGAAATACCATCAGCTCTGCTCTATAGGCACTCAAGGACAGAAATATGTACAACCATTCAATTTACCCACTGACTCCAAATCATTTTTAATGACGGTCTACTGACTGGAATGGTACCAGCTGATTGGAGAAAAGCCAATGTAGCACCAATATTTAAAAAGGGCCCAAAATACATCCCTGGGAATTGCAGACCAGTTAGCCTAACATCAATAGTATGTAAACTCTTGGAGGGGATGATAAGGGACTAGATACAAGATTTTAGTAATGAGAACGGTATCATTAGCAGTAATCAGCATGGATTCATGAAGAATCGTTCTTGCCAAACCAATCTATTAACCTTCTATGAGGAGGTGAGTTTCCATCTAGATAAAAGAAGGCCCGTAGACGTTGTGTATCTGGATTTTGCAAAAGCGTTTAACACAGTTCCCCATAAATGTTTACTGTACAAAATAAGGTCCGTTGGCATAGACCATAGGGTGAGTACATGGATTGAAAACTGGCTACAAGGGTGAGTTCAGAGGGTGGTGATAAATGGGGAGTACTCAGAATGGTCAGGGGTGGGTAGTGGGGTCCCCCAGGGTTCTGTGCTGGGACCAATCCTATTTAATTTGTTCATAAATGATCTGAAGGATGGGGATGGGGTAAACAGTTCAATCTCTGTATTTACGGACGCTACTAAGCTAAGCAGGGCAATAACTTCTCCGCAGTGATGTGGAAACCTTGCAAAAAGATCTGAACAAATGAATGGGGTGGGCAACTACATGGCAAATGAGGTTCAATGTAGAAATAATGTAAAATAATGCATTTGGGTGGCAAAAATATGAATGCAATCTATACACTGGGGGGAGAACCTCTGGGGGAATCTAGGATGGAAAGGGATCTGGGGGTCCTAGTAGATGACAGGCTCAGCAATGGCATGCAATGCCAAGCGGCTGCTAACAAAGCAAACAGAATATTGGCATGCATTAAAAAGGGGATCAACTCCAGAGATTAAACGATAATTTTCCCGCTCAACAAGACTCTGGTCTGGCTGCACCTAGAGAATGCTGTCCAGTTCTGGGCACCAGTCCTCAGGAAGGATGTACTGGAAATGGAGCGAGTACAAAGAAGGGCAACTAAGTCAATAAAGGGTCTGGAGGATATTAGTTATGAGGAAAGGTTGCGAGCACTGAACGTATTCTCTCTGGAGAAGAGACGCTTGAGAGGGGATATGATTTCAATATACAAATACCGTACTGGTGACCCCACAATAGGAATAAAACTTTTTCGCAGAAGGGAGTTTAACAAGATATGTGGCCACTCATTAAAATTAGAAGAAAAGAGGTTTAACCTTAAACTACGTAGAGGGTTCTTTACTGTAAGAGCGGCAAGGATGTGGTCTCAGCGGGGGGGCATCAATAGTTTCAAAAAATTATTCGATAAGCACCTGAACAACCGCAACATCCAGAGATATACATTGTAATACTGACATATAATCACACACATAGGTTGGACTTGATGGACTTGTGTCTTTTTTTCAACTTCGCCTACTATGTAACTATACGTAACTATGTCACATTTAAAGTGAACCTGTACGTTCACTTTAATGCCCTCCTCCCCACCGACAAAAAACCATGGCTCCCCTGCCGCTATGCTCTGGGTGCAAGGACAATACTAGGTATGGAGGAGCATGTGACTGACTCTGCTTCGTCCCATGTGACAGCTCTTGTGCTTGGTGATTGGCCCGGTGTTCTGTCAAGTTAGCCAACTCCTTGTAAAACTCCAACCCACCTCACTTCAGGTTTGTTTAAACCATCAGTAATTGGAGATTTTGGTGGGTTGCTGTTTGAAGACGACACCAGCGACCGAATACAGTCCGGTGCAGGAAGATTTTGCTGCTTTGACACCACAGCCGCTCACGAGGACAATGTTGTCGCCACCGTGGAGGCGGCCATTTTAATGGTTAGTATCGGAGCGAGTAACAGTCTCCCCTCATAATATCATGCAGCGGACTGTGTTAGTTTGCCGGTGTTGTGTCCAAACAGCAATTCATCGAACTCTGATTGCTGATGGTTTAAAAAAAAAAACCTGAAGTGAGGATGTTGGAGTTTCTAAGGAGCTGGCTAATTTAACAGAACTCCGGCACTTTCACAAGTAGAGCAGGGATATGCAATTAGCGGACCTCCAGCTGTTGCAGAACTACAAGTCCCATGAGGCATAGCAAGACTCTGACAGCCAAAAGCATGACACCCAGAGGCAGAGGCATGATGGGACTTGTAGTTTTGCAGCAGCTGGAGGTCGGCTAATTGCATATCCCTGAAGTAGAGCGTCTTGAAACCTCTGCAAGCTCCAGGTCATGACCTACTTGGGGACTCCTGTCTTTGCACCTAGCAGATGAACAGAGAGGCTACTGGGAAGAGTGGAAGTAAAAGGGACTCTATTTAAAAAAAAAAAAAAAAAAAAAACTGAAAAAAGATGTCGCTGCAAAGAAAATAATAAAGACCCGTTCTGAGCAAAGCTCAAATCTTCACCCAAAAGTTTGTCATAGATCTGGTCCCCCCTGCTGCCCACTGTGGTTGCTCCCACCGATCCCAACGTCCCCAGTTTTTCCAACAAAATGTCACTTTTGTGTGAAATAAAAAAAAAAAACATTTCATAAAAAAAAAAGTGTAATTATAATAAATCTGGAATTTATCTCACGAGTCCTTTTTCTTACCTCCACAAACCGCACCTTTCCTTGCTTTCTACTATAAACCGCTCATAGAAACTCCATTATCTCCATAAATGTATTGAGCAAAAATGAAAATTGACACTTTTATATGATAAGAATCCATCAAATATGACACATGCATTTGTTTTACCAGACCTGTGTGATAATACCATTTTAGGTAGCCCTGTATGGATAAAGCATAGGCTTTGCTGTAAAGTCCAGCTCCAATCTTTAAGCACCCCACCCCCGATATTGATCATGTCCAAATTACCGCTTGTTCCACAGAGTGAAGAGCACAGTGAAGACTCCCTGATGGATCACGTGAGCCTCCTTATGTCCCGCCCAGCTGTTTCTCGTCCCCTGGTTGTGACATTCAGACAGACCGGTATTAGTGGAGCCCAGGCCTCAGGTAATGACTGCGGACCTGTACATGTAATTGCTGGAGACAACATGTGTACACCGGTCTTCCCCTTTCTGCATCTATGTAATCCCTTACAGTCAGCGGGAGCCGGTGTTCTGTCGAATACTGCCTCCCATCGAAAAATGCCTCTAATGGATCTGCGCATGCGCAGTACGCAACGCCACTCCAGCTGATATGATGATCAGCTGGCAAGACCTGAACATAACGCATGCGCAGATTGTCTGTGGCATTATCCGATGCTATACAAACAGTGGAGGGAGAACGGAATTGTCAAATTATGCCCCGCTGCTGCGGGGCGTGTTTTGTGTGTGTTGCAGGGTGGCTTCAGTGTGTTGAATGGTGGGATTCGCCTGTGTCTAAGGTCTTATTGCAACACATACAAAACCCGCCGTTCAGCACATTGAAGCCGCCCTGCAGTACGCAGCAGCAGGGCATAATCTGACAATTAAGTTTTCCCTCCGCTGTTTGCATAGCATCAGATAATGCCGTGGATGATCTGCACAAGCGCTATGTTCAGGTCCTGCCAGCTGATCAACATATCAGCTGGAGCGACGTTCCGTAACCGCGCATGTGCAGACCCATTTTTCGACTAAGAACACTGGCATAGCTGGAATAGAACACTGGCAAGTCTCATCACCACACTCATGTTCCATTGACAACTACAAGTCCAACCATTGTAGTGGCTGTTGGGACTTGTAGTTTATTCATTCACAGATTTATGTAAATGAATAACGTCGAATAACATGGTGCAAAAGGTGGAGTTGGCCTTTAATGATTGTAACACCAGGGGTGTCATACGGGCTTCCTAGCCATATGATTACTGTGATTGGCTCTCAGTGATCACGTGATTGGGATCCTGTCCCACCTGTTCCAGTGACCGGTAGCTGTAAACACTGAGTGCCCTCGTAGCACAAACAAGGGAAGTCGGCTGTATGCATGTATATAGCAGCTGTGTAAAAGCCCACCACCATGCTGCCACATACATGCATACAGCCTGTGTTTAGTAGTAATCGGCATGGGTTTACGGAGGGTCGTTCCTATCAGACCAATCTGTGGATGTGGTGTATCTGGATTTTGCAAAAGCATTCGATACAATTCCCCATAAACTCTGAATTTACAAGCTGAGATCTGCAGGCGTGGACCATAAGGTTGGTGCTTGGGTAAAAAACTGGTTATAGGGGCGTATCCAAAGGGAGGTGATAAATAACGTATACTCAGAATGGTCTGAAGGAGTAAGTGGGGTACCCCAAGGTTCTGTCTTGGGACCGATTCTATTAAATGTATTTATAAATGATATAGAGGGTGGGATAAATAGTTCAATCTCAGTTTTTGCAGATGACACAAAATTAAGCAGAGCAATAACTTCACATCAGGCTATAGACATTTTACAGAAAGACCTGAACAAAATAATGGAGTGGGCAACTACATGGCAAAGGAGGTTTAATGTGGAGAAATGTAAAGTAATGCATTTGGGGGCAAAAAACATAAAAGCAAACTACTCGCTAGGGGGAGAACCTCTGGGGGGAATCAAGGATGAAGGATCTGGAGGTCCTAGTAGATGACAGATTGAGCAATAGCATGCAGTGTCAAGCTGCGGCTACCAAAGCCGTCAGAATATTAGCATGCATAAAAAAAAGGGGCTACACTCCAGAGATTAAAGGATAAGCCTGCCACTTTATAAAACTCGGGTATGCCAATCCGGAGAATTCCGTCCAGTTCTGGTCAACAGTCCTCAGAAGGGATGTGCTGGAGAGAAGTCCAAAGAAGGGAAACAAAATGAATAAGGGGACTGGAGGACCTCAATTAAGTCCACAAGCACTTCATTTATTCTCGCTGGAGAAGCGACGCTTGAGAGGGGACAATTTAAAAATACAGTTGTGCTCATAAGTTTACATACCCTGGCAGAATTTATGATTTATTGGCTATTTTTCAGAGAATATGAATAATAACACAAAAAACTTTCATGCATGGTTAGTGTTTGGCTGAAGCCATTTACTTTTAGTCAACTGTGTTTACTAAATCATTATGGCAACAGAAACTACCCGAATGACCCTGATCAAAAGTTTACATACCCTGGTGATTTTGGCCTGATAACATGCACACAAATTGACACAAAGGGTTTTGAATGGCTATTAAAGATAACCATCCTTACCTGTGATCTGTTTGCTTGTAATTGGTGTGTGTGTGTGTGTGTATAAAAGGTCAGTGAGTTTCTGGACTCCTGACAGACCCTTGCATCTTTCATCCAGTGCTGCACTGACGTTTCTGGATTCTGGGTCATGGGGAAAGTAAAAGGATTGTCAAAGGATCTGCGGGAAAAGGTAGTTGAACTGTATAAAACAGGAAAGGGATATAAAAAGATATCCAAGGAATTGAGAATACCAATCAGCAGTGTTCAATCAAGAAATGGAAAATGAGGGATTCTGTTGAAACCAAACCATGGTCAGGTAGACCAACTAAAATTTCAGCTACAACTGCCAGGAAAATTGTTCGGGGTGCAAAGAATAACCCACAAATGACTTCAGGTGAAATACAGGACTCTCTGAAAACATTTGGTGTGACTGTTTCGAGATGCACAATAAGGAGGGACTTGAAGAAAGTAGGGCTGCATGGTCGAGTCGCCAGAACAAAGCCATTACTACGCAAATGCCACAAAGTATCCCAATTACAATACGCCAAACAGCACAGAGACAAGCCTCAAACCTTCTGGTACAAAGTCATTTGGAGTGATGAGACCAAAATTGATCTTTTTGGACACAACCATAAATGCTTCATTTGGAGAGTCAACAAGGCCTATGATGAAAGGTACACCATTCCTACTGTGAAACACGGAGGTAGATCGTTGATGTTTTGGGGATGTTTGAGCTACAAAAGCACAGGAAATTTAGTAAAAATTGATGGCAAAATGAATGCAGTATGTTATCAAAGAATACTGGAGGAACATTTGCATTTATCAGCCAGGAAGCTCATGGGACGTACTTGGACGTTCCAACATGACAATGATCCAAAACATAAGGCCAAGTCAACCTGTCATTGGCTACAGCAGAATAAAGTGAAGGTTCTGGAGTGGCCATCTCAGTCTCCTGACCTCAATATCATTGAGCCACTCTGGGGACATCTCACATGTGCAGTTCATGCAAGACAGACCAAGAATTTCCAGGATCTGGAGGCTTTTTGCCAAAAGGATGGGCAGCTTTACCATCTGAGAAGATAAAGAGCCTCATCCACAAAATACTTCAAGCTATCATTGATGTTAAAGGGGGCAATACATGGTATTAAGAACTGGGGTATGTACTGCCTATTAGGGATTATGGAAACGGGTAGAATTTCTGCTGTAACAAAAATATCCATACTTAGGTGCTTGTACCAGGCTAGACGCTTGATTGCGCTGAACTGGCAAGCAAAAAATCCTCCAGTACTGCAAGCATGGACAAATGCCATAAACTCCACAATCTGGTGTGAACGGGCAATGTACATCAGACAAAATAATCTCAAAAAATTCAAGTTGCTTTGGAATCCATGGTTGCGAGACATTGGTTACCCCTTAGACGAGATAGCGTAGGACGGGACCTAGGTCGCATCTTACCTAGCCCAGGCCTGGTGGGATCTGGGAGGCTACCGGAAGATCTTTACTCTCGCTCCTGAGTCGCTTCGCCGCTCCGTTACTGTTTAGCTAAATAGACTTGACTGGATCTAGCAGCATGTCCTCGAAGTACAGGGTTATGGGGGGGAGTAGGGGCTAGTTCTGCAGTTTATCAGGGATAACTAGAGTGTTAGTCATGGCTACGACTTTGACATTATGCAATGTTTCTTTTTTTTAAAGGATAACTCGGTATTCCCTGTTGTTATGCATATTTTTTTTATAATTGGAAAATTATGTTTTATGTATGTATAAATTAAATGTTTCCTTTTTCAATAAAGATTAATTAAAGGAAGAACTGGGGTATGTAAACTTTTGACAGGGTAATTTGTGTAGTTTCTGTTGTCATTGTGATTTAAAAAGAGTAAACACAGTTGATTGATAATAAATGGCTTCAGCCAAACACTAACCATGAGTGAAAGAAAAGTTTTTGTGTTATCATTCATATTCTCTGAAAAATGGCCAAGAAATCATAAATTCTGCCAGGGTATGTAAACTTATGAGCACAAGTGTACCTCAAAGGTGATCCTAGCATAGGAAAAAAGCTATTCAGTCTCAGGGAGTGTAAAAGGACACGGGGCCACCCTATGAGATTGGAGGAGAAACGGTTTAACCTTAAACTGCACAGGGGGATTTTCACTGTCGGGCTATAAGAAGGTGGAACTCTCTTCCACAATTGGTGGTGGCTGCGGGGAGTATGGATATTTTTAAAAGACTCTTGGATGTGCATCTTAAAGAACACAACATATAACCAATTATAGACACTGACACACATAACTCCTACACAGGTTGAACTGGTGGACTATTGTCTTTATTCAATCTACTATGTAATGGGTTGAAGATCACTACATTTCCAGGTGTGCAAAGTCTTTGCTTTTCTTAGAGAAGCAGCTAAAGCCGATTTGCCTGAGACATGCAACAAAGTTGGGCCCTTGCTCTGTGTGGAAGTAGTGGTCTCTCTACTGAGGTGTGATAATCTCCCTGCTGAGTCAAAGCTAGAGCTCACCAATAGTAAAGGTCATGTTTCCTGCTGATTGTGAAGCTATAAGTCTGACTCAGAACGTTGCATGTTGCAGCTCTGCAAAGAGACCACTGCTTCCACAAGCTCTCTATGTCCCCTATAAAAAAGCAAGTCTTCACTTTTTGAGGGTCCACTTTAATTCACTTAAAAAGTTGCTTTTACAGTGCTGTATTAACCTCTTCAGCCCCAACACGAGGGGGTGATCAAGGGGTTAAATGTGTTCCCTGGGTGTGTTCTAACTGTATGGGGGATGGGCTTACTGGAACACCACAGAGACCGCTGTTCCTGATCACTGGGAACAGCAGATCTCCATGATGTCCCTTGACAGAACAGGGATCCGACTTATTAACATGGACGGATTCCCGTTCTGCCTCTGTGTATCGTGATTGCAGGCCGCTGGCATCACGTTTGTGGGACCCATGGGCGTGCTCCCACAGTGTGCAGCAGTTTAACTTGAACGGTCGGACGTGTGGGTATGTCGGTTTGCTCAGGAGAGCCGACCTGCACTGGTCGGCAAGTGGTTAAAATGTAATGTAAATGTAAATAACAATCGATGAATCACCTTCTTCAATTTCATGTATACAGAACGTATGTTTAAAGTGGAAGTCCAGTCAAATACTGACTATACTTAAAGCGGAGTTGCTACAATTTTTGTGCAGCTGCTGACTTTTAAAATATGGACACTCACCTGCCCAGGGCGCCCGTGATGTCCTTATCCGAAGCTGATCTGTCCTTCGGCTCTCAGGTGGAGGCACCGCCATCTTACGTAAGGGAATCGGGTAGTGAAGCCTTGCAGCTTCACAGCCTAGTTCCCTACTGTGCATGCGCGAGTCGTGTTGCGCAATCCCACTGCTCCATGTCCTCCACTCTGGTCCCCCCCCGTATACTCCGCTCTGGTCCCCCTCCGTATACTCTGCTCCGGTCCCCCTCCGTATACTCTGCTCCGGTCCCCCTCCGTATACTCTGCTCCGGTCCCCCTCCGTATACTCTGCTCCGGTCCCCCTCCGTATACTCTGCTCCGGTCCCCCTCCGTATACTCCGCTCCGGCCCCCCTCCGTATACTCCGCTCCGGTCCCCCTCCGTATACTCCGCTCCGGTCCCCCTCAGTATACTCTGCTCCGGTCCCCCACTCTGGTCCCCCCCCGTATACTCCGCTCTGGTCCCCCTCCGTATACTCCGCTCCGGTCCCCCTCAGTATACTCTGCTCCGGTCCCCCACTCTGGTCCCCCCTCCGTATACTCTGCTCTGGTCCCCCTCCGTATACTCTGCTCTGGTCCCCCTCCTTATACTCCGCTCTGGTCCCCCTCAGTATACTCCGCTCCGGTGCCCCCTCAGTATACTCTGCTCCGGTCCCCCGCTCTGGTCCCCCCTCCATATCCTCTACTCTGGTCCCCCTCCGTATACTCCACTCTGGTCCCCCTCTGTATACTCTGCTCTGGTCCCCACTCCATATCCTCTACTCTGGTCCCCCTCTGTATACTCCGCACTGGTCCCTCTCTGTATACTCCGCACTGGTCCCCCTCTGTATACTCCGCACTGGTCCCCCTCTGTATACTCTGCACTGGTCCCCCTCTGTATACTCCGCACTGGTCCCCCTCTGTATACTCCGCACTGGTCCCCCTCTGTATACTCCGCTCTGGTCCCCCTCTGTATACTCCGCTCTGGTCCCCCTCTGTATACTCCGCTCTGGTCCCCCTCTGTATACTCCGCTCTGGTCCCCCTCTGTATACTCCGCTCTGGTCCCCCTCTGTATACTCCGCTCTGGTCCCCCTCAGTATACTCCGCTCTGGTCCCCCTCCGTATACTCCGCTCCGGTGCCCCCTCCGTATACTCCTCTCCGGTGCCCCCTCCGTATACTCCTCTCCGGTGCCCCCTCCGTATACTCCGCTCCGGTGCCCCCTCCGTATACTCTGCTCCGGTCCCCTGCTCTGGTCCCCCTCCGTATACTCCGCTCCGGTGCCCCCTCCGTATACTCCTCTCCGGTGCCCCCTCCGTATACTCTGCTCCGGTCCCCCCCTCCATATCCTCTACTCTGGTCCCCCCCTCCATATCCTCTACTCTGGTCCCCCTCCATATACTCTGCTCTGGTCCCCCCTCCATGTCCTCCGCTCCAGTGCCCCCTCCATGTCCTCTACTCCGGTCCCCCCTCTGTGTTCTCCGCTCCGGTCCCCCCTCTGTGTTCTCCGCTCTGGTCCCCCTCTGTATACTCCGCTCTGGTCCCCCTCTGTATACTCCGCTCTGGTCCCCCTCTGTATACTCCGCTCTGGTCCCCCTCTGTATACTCCGCTCTGGTCCCCCTCTGTATACTCCGCTCTGGTCCCCCTCAGTATACTTCGCTCTGGTCCCCCTCCGTATACTCCGCTCTGATCCCCCTACGTATACTCCGCTCTGATCCCCCTCCGTATACTCCGCTCCGGTGCCCCCTCCGTATACTCTGCTCCGGTCCCCTGCTCTGGTCCCCCTCCGTATACTCCGCTCTGATCCCCCTCCGTATACTCCGCTCTGATCCCCCTCCGTATACTCCGCTCCGGTGCCCCCTCCGTATACTCCTCTCCGGTGCCCCCTCCGTATACTCTGCTCCGGTCCCCCCCTCCATATCCTCTACTCTGGTCCCCCCTCCATATCCTCTACTCTGGTCCCCCCCTCCATATCCTCTACTCTGGTCCCCCTCCATATCCTCTACTCTGGTCCCCCCTCCATATCCTCTACTCTGGTCCCCCCTCCATATCCTCTACTCTGGTCCCCCCCTCCATATCCTCTACTCTGGTCCCCCTCCATGTCCTCCGCTCCAGTGGCCCCTCCATGTCCTCTACTCCGGTCCCCCTTCTGCGTTCTCCGCTCCGGTCCCCCCTCTGTGTTCTCCGCTCCGGTCCCCCCCTCTGTGTTCTCCGCTCCGGTTTACCCTCTGTGTCAATCTTTCGGGGTGGAGAGCGGAGGAAGGAGCCAGTAAATCTGTCGGCTCCTTCCTATTCCAAATGAACAGAGTCAGTGATCACTGGCTGTGTTGATTCATAACTGAGCATCGTAAACTGTGTTTATGATACTTCAGTTTATGAATGGAGAGGAGCCTTTGTCTCCTCTCCATTCATCTTCAGGACTGCTGAGAAAGGGACTGGGGAATCTGTGTCCTCAGTCACTTTCTGTGTCTAAAAAGGGAGATGTCCAGGGTCCGTTAAGACCCCTGATATCTCACCAAAGCCCCCCAAAGGGATGATAAACAATAAATAAAAATAAAGAATTGTAATAAATATTTAAAAGGTTAAATTGTAACAATAATTAAAAACTAAAAAGAAAAACATACTGACACTGTACACCCTCCCCAAAAAAAACATTGTAAAAAATAAAACAGCCCACGTGTCATCAGTGCTGCATATTAGTGCTACTGTCACATGACAGTATAAAAAAGTATCGGTAATCGGTATTGGTGAATACTTGAAAAAAGTATCGGTACTTGTACTCGGTCTTAAAGTAGTATCGGTGAAACCCTACTTTTCAGTCAAGGAAGCTGCCATCTTGGCCTCTGTTTGATCTGCAACTGCCATAGTGCTGCACATGTGATCAGTTATGACTTTAGCCATTTGATGGTTTGACAGTTTGGTTAAGAGCACAAGCAAATGTGACAGTTATCATCTGTATTTTGAAACCGTTAAATTGATGGGTTCAGTTCCGCTTCATGATTTACTGCTGCTCTGGGCTTCAGCAAAAATGGTCGCCTCCAGCGCGAAGAAACAAGAGCAATGCTGGAGGCAATTTACAGCACACATTCATTTTAGTAGCATCATTATTCATGTGGAATGTATTTTCCCTGCTAAAGAACAATATTTTTCATCAAGTTGTTATGGGTAAAGTTCCGCTTTAACTTCCACCTTATTATAAAAAAAAAAAAAAGTCTTCTGCTCTGTATGTTAAAATGATTGGTGCATACTTTGTTTCCCCTCCCCCGCAGTGGCCCAGCTTACCAGATTCACCCGAGGGGACAGAGACTACGTGACCCGTGTGCCGCCTCCTCCCACTCTGACCTGTCTGCAGCTGCAGGAAGTGGAGCCCCGCGACTTGTGTTGCCTGATCAGAGAGCGCCAGCCGTGTGCCCATTAAATCTGCGCGCCTTCCAGATGTGTATTTTCTAGATTAATCAGGAATTCTACTGAATATATATTTTTGTTATGAAGCAATATTTATTCTTTGTTAAAGATGATCTAATATATTTATATGGAAATTACTGTCTATTGTATGTTTTAATAAATTTTTAATAAATTTATTATATACCTTCATAAGGGCTGTCATATTACTTTATTGAATGGGCAAGTGCCCTTTTTATATAGCAACAGACAGGGTCATCTTTAACTGGGGGCAAATAGGAAGCTGCCCCGGGCCCACTCATTGTAGTGAGGACCAAAGCAGCTGCCACTTGAGCCCACACTGCCCACAAATTGATAAGTGGATTCAGGAGGGCCCAAGAAAATCTTTGCCTAGGGTCCAATCAATATTAAAGACGATGGTGGCAAGTGACACTACATCTGGCTGCAGATGACGGTGGCAAGTGAAAAGCTGCCATATCAAGTATGGAGTCTGGGGGTGTAGCCTCTGGAAGGAGAGAGTGAGAGGACAGGGGGGATCACCTCTGGAAGGAGAGAGAGGACAGGGGGTCACCTCTGGAAGGAGAGAGAGGACAGGGGGTCACCTCTGGAAGGAGAGAGAGGACAGGGAGGTCACCTCTGGAAGGAGAGAAAAGACAGTGGGTCACCTCTGGAAGGAGAGAAAGGACAGGGGGGTCACCTCTGGAAGGAGAGAGAGAGGGTGGGGGGGGGGTCACCCCTGGGAGGAGAGAGAGGATGGGGGGGGGGGGTCACCCCTGGGAGGAGAGAGAGGGCAGGGGGGGTCACCTCTGGGAGGAGAGAGAGAGGATGGGGGTCACCTCTGGGAGGAGAGAGAGAGAGGATGGGGGGGCTCACCTCTGGAAGGAGAGAGAGAGGATGGGGGTCACCTCTGGAAGGAGAGAGGATGGGGGTCACCTCTGGAAGGAGAGAGAGAGGATGGGGGGGGTCACCTCTGGAAGGAGAGAGAGAGGATGGGGGGGTCACCTCTGGAAGGAGAGAGAGAGGATGGGGGGTCACCGCTGGAAGGAGAGAGAGAGAGAGGATGGGGGGTCACCTCTGGAAGGAGAGAGAGAGGATGGGGGGTCACCTCTGGAAGGAGAGAGAGAGGATGGGAGGGTCACCTCTGGAAGGAGAGAGAGAGGATGGGAGGGTCACCTCTGGAAGGAGAGAGAGAAAGGAGGGGAGGTCACCTCTGGAAGGAAAGGACAGGGGGGGGTCACCTCTGGAAGGAGAGAGGACGGGGGGTCACCTCTGGAAGGAAAGGACGGGGGGTCACCTCTGGAAGGAGAGCGAGGACGGGGGGGGTTCACCTCTAGAAGGGGAGAGAAGACGGGGGGGGGTCACCTCTGGAAGAAGCGAGAGGATGGGGGGGGGGTCACCTCTGGAAGGAGAGAGGACAGGAGTCGTGGCATAAAAGAGAAAGGACAGGGGTCACTGCTGACAGGGCACTCAGCAGCTTGTCTACAGGCTTTTCCCCGCATCAGAGTCACTGCTCCAGCGGGCATCTGTACTCAAAGGAAGCCCGCGGAATGAACTTAAAATTGCAGTGATGGACAGCAGACCAATTCACTGAGGAGGCGTTGCAGCCTGTAGGCTACAGGCTGCACCACCCCCCGCTGCCTTCTCAGCCAATGGGTAGCTTAAGCTGTCTCCGTCCCTCACTTATGACATCACCATTCAGCTTCTAACTTCAGCTTGTTCAATTAAAGGAGTTGTAAAGCAGAAGGTTTTTTATGCAATCTGTGTGCAGCAGCTGCCCTTACACTTCCTGAGGTCCCTCTTTGTCCAGAAATGTCCATGAGTGTCTCAGCCGTCACCTCTGGAAGGAGAGAGAGGACAGGGGGGTCACCTCTGGAAGGAGAGAGGACAGGGGGGTCACCACCTCTGGAAGGAGTGAGAGGATGGGGGGGGTCACCTCTGGAAGGAGCGAGAGGATGGGGGGGGGTCACCTCTGGAAGGAGAGAGGACAGGGGTCGTAGCATAAAAGAGAAAGGACAGGGGTCACTGCTGACAGGGCACTCAGCATCTTGTCTACAGGCTTCTCCCCGCATCAGAATCGCTGCTCCAGTGGGCATCTGTACTCAAAGGAAGCCCGCGGGATGAACTTAAAATTGCAGATGGACAGCAGACCAATTCGCTGAGGAGGCGGTGCAGCTTGTAGGCTACAGGCTGCACCACCCCCTGCTGCCTCCTCAGCAAATGGGTAGCTTAAGCTGTCTCCGTCCCTCACTTATGACATCACCATGCAGCTTCTAACTTCAGCTTGTTCAATTAAAGGAGTTGTAAAGGCAGAAGGTTTTTTTATGCAATCTGTGTGCAGCAGCCCCCTTAACACTTACCTGAGGTCCCTCTTTGTCCAGAAATGTCCATGAGTGTCTCAGCCACCCAGATTCTCCTTCCTTATTGGCTTAGACACAGCAGAGGCACCACTGACTCCTGCTGCTGTCAATCAAATTCAGCTAGCCAATCAGGGGAGATAGGGTGCGAGGCTCTGTCTGAATGGACACACAGAGCGGCGACTCAGTTTGGGTGCCCCCCTAGCAAGCTGCTTGCTGTGGGGGCGCTGAACAGGAGGGAGGGGCCTGGAGCAGCAAAGAGGGACCAGAGAAGAGGAGGATCCAGGCTGCTCTGTGCATATCCGCTGCAACACAGGAGGTAAGAACACCATGTTTTGTTATTTTTATAGGAATAAAAACGAGACTTTACAATCACTTTAGGCTTTGCCGATAAAACCTGGAAGTCGATTGGTTACCATGCACAGCTGTACCAGATTCTGTGTGCACGAGTTTTTGGAAATCTCCTCCATGGTATATGTGTCTCCACTTTTCCTAAAAAGCCTCTTCCTTGTAGCTGCATTGATTTAACCTTTTCTGAGTCTGACACCCATGTAGCCCTTAAAAAGGGTTAGGCGGAGCAAAGGCTTGCAGCAATAACTTACTCCACATTTGTAATGAATGAAAAAAACAACAGATCTTTATTTACAAAAACTGTATGAACAGCGGACAACGACACGTTGATCAGCAGCCCAAAACAACATAAATCATTTTCTATCCCCTATCTTTCACAACTTGATAAATTAAAACTTTACAAAAATATATATAGGGAAAAATAAACATTCATCCGATCCCTTTCATTCTTCACAATGGTGGCCTGGTTAAGCCATTTAGTTTATTTTGTAGCCCACAAGGATAGCACTTAGGGGTTCTGCGAAACCCAAACGTAGGATTGTGGAAATCCACTGCCCCTGAATCAGAGCGGAGAAGAGGGGAAATGTCACCTTTTGCAGCTTGGTCCATCTTCCAGCCCCTCCCAGCGGCAGTGCGTGGGCGCTCTAGCAGTTCTATCGAGTGATTCACTGGCAAGATTGTCTATAAGGCAGCTTAGGATTGTCACTGATCAGCTCAGAAGAAGCAAGGAGGCTTTTCAGCTGGCCGTCGTCGTTTTAGCCCTGGCCTCTTCTCCCCCCTCTGTGCACTCCCCTCCTTCTTCCATCATTATTGAGAGGTCCAGGTCTTCTTCATATGGAGGTGCATCCGGAGAGCAACCCGTGCAGGCCTGGAGAGGACATAAACAATCATCAGAAACGGCAAATCAGCTCAACCCATTAAAGCAGAGTTCCACCCAAAAGTGTTTTAGCACTCCTCGCCCCCTTACATTCCACATTTGGCATGCCCTTTTTTTTGAGGGTGGGTTTCCCACTTCTTCCTTCCGTCCTCTTGCCAACTAGGCGATTCCTTCTCTCCCCCTAGGTGGCCCCTCCCTCTCTGCCATCTCCTGGGACACGTCACAGGTCCCAGAAGATGGTCTGACAACTATGAGAGCGCAGCGCGACTCACGTATGCACAGTGCGTGCCCAGCTGTGAAACCGCAAGCTGTCACGGCCGGTTGCCCAAATTTGGGCAGCGCCACGGAGGAGCGAGGCTTCAGGCATCTGCATCGCAGGACAGCTAACTGTCCGTTTATTAAAAGTCAGCAGCTGCGCTTTTTGTAGCTGCTGACTTTTAATAAACGGAAAAACGAGTGGAACTCCACTTTCAATCTCTTAAATCTGAAGAGCGTGTGGAACTCTGCTTTACATCTCTTAAATCAGACTGTGCAAGGGTCACTTATAATGTCAAGACCCCTTCCCCTGTAAAATCACCTGCTATTGGTATATGCAAAATGTACCTGTACAAACATTTACATAACAAAACCTCAGGATGTAAAATGTGTATATATATATATATATATATATATATATATAATCTAAAAATGCAAGGGGATTGCTGCACAAACAGTGAAAATGTATTTGTAAAAATTACATCACATCAGGCATTTTTCTCCAGAAAATGCCTGACGTGATGTAATTTTTTACAAATACATTTTTTAAAATATTTTTTTAATAATTTTTTTATATATTTTAGTCCTTGGGAAGGACCTGATTGCTTGCACTATATTTCTGATTGACCGGTCTGTGCACCTCACCCACTGATTTTGATATATATACATATAATATATACATATATATATATATATATATATATATATATATACACACACACATACATATAATATTTATATATATATATATATATATATATATACACATACATATATCTATGTGTGTGTGTGTATATATATATATATATATATATATATATATATATATATATATATATATATATATATCAGTTATCAACCCTAAGCGGGCAGGAGAGAGGCCTCTAAGGTTTTTTTTTTTTTTTTTTTCCCCATCTGTGTCCGATTGGGGAGATTTTATTTCATTTCCTGACCCACAGCCAAAACCGGAAGTGAGGAAATTCTTGGTTGTCACCAGGGTCATATGAATTAATGTCCCCGTTGGAAGATTTACCCTCTATTATTGTTCTGGGAACACCTCAAAGTTTGGGAATTTCTTTACTTTCACTTTCAATGATAATGGTAAATGTGACAGAGAGAGGGTGAAGCTGACAGATGTTCTAATCCCTCTCTATCTAAAAAGTTTTGCCTTTAGTTGTACTTTTAAGATTGGAGTTGCAGCTTCTTACAATTGCCCATCTGTGGCTTGTTCTCTTTATTTACCACCAGCCTTTGGAGTACTGTGGCCAGATTTTGATGGATTGGGCATTGCAAGGAGAGCCTGGAAATTACCTTCAGGCACAGGGCCCCACATAGGATGCTTTCTGCTAGAGCGGACTTCTCTTCAGACTGAACTCCGAAGGGCTTTTCCACAGAGTTCTGCCAAATGGACTTGGCTACACACGATCACACCAAATTCTGATCGTTTAGAACGAGATGACGTATGACGGGACTAGAAAAAGGAAGTTCAATGGCCAATAGCTGCCCATTTTTGGTCCGTCGGAACAGCATACAGACGAACGGTTTTCTCAATAGGAACTGGTTCCGGCGGAAAGATTTGAAACATGTTCTATTTCTAGGTCTGTCAGACTTTTAGAAAGAAAAAGTCAGATGAAGCCTACACACGATCGGAATGTCCGACAGAATGATTCCGTCTAACCTTTTCTGCTGGAAAGTCCGGTCGTGTGTACAGGGCATTAGCTGTGGAGAGTGTGACAGACTCACCCGGGTCAGAGGCTTTTGGAGGGGACTGAATGCTAGCCTCTGGCCTACTGACTATGGGCCTTGGCATTTGAGGGAGCTACAAGCATTTAGGAAGATATTCTATTATATAATGCAAAAGAACATTATTAAGGAGGCCATGATGGTCTCTACCAGCTTGGGACTCAGTAGACAGAAGTAAGTGAAAGGAATGCTTATTGATGAGATCTGGAAAGCCCGGGTCTTTCACCCAATAGTTTATTGTTCTCATTAACGCACCTTTGTCTCCTAGCAAACTATTGGGGGGTGCCTTTATACTGCTGTGTATTGCAAGTTGAGTGAGGAGACGGCAAATATACCCAGAAAAGTCATATCTCTGAGTTACCAAGTCTGGGTAAATGATTAGATAACTAGCTCATGTTAATTAGGTTTCTGGTTACAGTTTGTATTGTCAGCCTGCTGTATATATTTGTGTGTCATCTCAAATAAATCCATGTCCATAAGTCCATGTTCAGCAACCAAATGAGTATTGCCTTGTTTGTTGTGAGCAGTTTGGAATATCTGATATCTATATTCAGACTGGGAGGAAACGGTTTATGACGAAAGCACTCAAGCGGAGTGTGGGACATTTTGTTACATAACGTTTTCTGGGTCCAGAGCCTTTGACACTTGCCTTGTCGCTAAACAGCCACTTGTTGAGTAGCCTGGTCAGGGGCCGCGCACCTTTAATACCTCATTTGTGCTGCTTTTCGGCGTTTTAAAGGTTGGGACTTCCTGTGCTCCAAGACCCGAGATGAGAAAGAAAATGGGATTTTGTACTAGGCATAAAATCTTTATTTTGGAGTCTGTTGAACAGCCCAGGTCCCACCTCCTTGTAAAGTGTTATCATGCTCTCAGTACTGCTTTGCTGAAAAATAAAATGAAGGTGTGCCGGTAGTGGGAGGAGTCATCCTGGACTGGCCTACAGATTTTTGTTTGCCAGTGTCCACTCCTCCTGTAGGCAGCTGTATAACTCCAGCATTAAGACTTTCTTTTTGCCCCAATGGACTCCAAGAAAAGAAATGTTACGGCGAGTACAAAACTATTATGGGAACTACTGAGCTGGTGATATTGATTATCTGTGGAATGAAAGAAACCCAACGTGACCATTTGAAAAACTTTTGTCTACAGAAGTTCTTTCTTTTCTGGAATTCGCGCAATGTATATCACAGATGTTCTATGCATTCCATACACATGTATACACTCACAGTGATATTGAAGACGTGCGGTAATCGTCCTCTTCTGACCCAGCTATGGACCTCCCCCAGTTCCTTCTTCTGCTCCTCGCTAAACCTAGGCTGGTTTCTCTGGAGTTGCTTTAGCTTCTCCCGATCTTCCTTAAGGACACTTTCCATGTCTCTGCACGGGTACAACAAACAACATGAGCCATAAGTATAACAGAAGCGAAAAAAGGGAAAAAACTGCGCTACGGAATACAAATGGTATTGAACGGAAGCTGCAATTCAAAATGTACACCAAGAATACACCAAACAGAAATAGAAAAAAGAAAGAACTGCGCTAACCACGAATACCCAAATGTGAGTAGGGTATGTATATGTGCCAGACCCACAATATGGGTCTTAGTGTCTTAATGTCTCCAAGACCACCTCCAAAGTATAATGCAAACCATATACAAATAAGTGCAATTTGAATGCAAAAACAAACCATAAATACGTGTCAAGAGTGTGAGTTCCCCAAACACAATATGAATAAATCAAATTCAGTGCATATACCTCTAGAAATAAAGAGTTAAAAAATAGAATAGAATATGAAAAAAATATTTGCAATTTTTTTTTTTTTTTTTTTTTACATAAATGGAATATCAAGAAAAAAGATTATATTTAGAGACACCCTATATAATGTCCATATAGTCATATGTCAAAAAATAATAAAATGTCCATATAGTAAACAAACACCAGTGAAGTAAAGCTTCAAGTGGAGTGCAGCAGTGAAGGACAAACTTCAAACAGCTGAGTTATGAGTACACAAAATAAAATCTTCTCCAAAGATGTGCTGTGCTTTTCCCAACACCGAATGAGTGAATTGGCTTCTTACCAGATCCAAGCGACCCCCCGTTACAGAGGGTCACCACAGGCGACAATAGTCAAAGGGTATCCGGATAGCGATTCCTCCTCAAGCGATCCTGAATCAGAAAATATATGAAATGAAGCATATATAAATGATCAGTGGACAACATCCAGGTCAGCCTTCCTCAGCTGGGTCAGCACTCCATCCCTTAGCGGTCTTTCAGGATAATGATCTGTTCAGTGGTCTCGATATAAGGCAAGACTTATTCTTCCAAGGCCAGTATTAAGAAATAGTGGAGATCTTCAGCAACCTTGATGGAGTGCTGACCCAGCTGAGGAAGGCTGACCTGGATGTTGTCCACTGATCATTTATATATGCTTCATTTCATATATTTTCTGATTCAGGATCGCTTGAGGAGGAATCGCTATCCGGATACCCTTTGACTATTGTCGCCTGTGGTGACCCTCTGTAACGGGGGGTCGCTTGGATCTGGTAAGAAGCCAATTCACTCATTCGGTGTTGGGAAAAGCACAGTACATCTTTGGAGAAGATTTTATTTTGTGTACTCATAACTCAGCTGTTTGAAGTTTGTCCTTCACTGCTGCACTCCACTTGAAGCTTTACTTCACTGGTGTTTGTTTACTATATGGACATTTTATTATTTTTTGACATATGACTATATGGACATTATATAGGGTGTCTCTAAATATAATCTTTTTTCTTGATATTCCATTTATGTAAAAAAAAAAAAAAAAATTGCAAATATTTTTTTCATATTCTATTCTATTTTTTAACTCTTTATTTCTAGAGGTATATGCACTGAATTTGATTTATTCATATTGTGTTTGGGGAACTCACACTCTTGACACGTATTTATGGTTTGTTTTTGCATTCAAATTGCACTTATTTGTATATGGTTTGCATTATACTTTGGAGGTGGTCTTGGAAACATTAAGACCCATATTGTGGGTCTGGCACATATACATACCCTACTCACATTTGGGTATTCGTGGTTAGCGCAGTTCTTTCTTTTTTCTATAAGTATAACAGAAACTGACTGAGATCAGTTTTAGAGCAGTCCAAAGACCTTATTCATGTAATAAAGCCCCCCCCCTAGGGTTCTAACCTTGAAGGGATCTGGTACGACATCATCACATCATGGTCAGCATTGGCCATCAGTAACCACAGTGGGTCCTGCATGACGTATCTGATAACCTTCCTCTCGGCCTCTTCCCGCTCGGCCTTTTTAACCCTCAAATCCGTCTCCGAAGAATCGATGCTCCCAAAGTACTTGCTGGTATTGCTGCTTTCGCTGCTCCCTGAGTAAGAGAAGAAAAGGGACAACGAATCAGAATACGGATTAGAAAGAATTAAGCGGTTAAATTAAGATCCCTGAAATACCTGGTGTTGTGTGTTTTTTTCAAAATTCTGGCGATTCAAAGTACAAGAGCACAAGACGTGCCTCATACCTCGCTTGGGGCTTCTACAGCCAATCCAGAGGACCCCCAAGCGAGGTCTGGTGGGCAACAGGGAGGCTACCAGTGTCCAGTTACTGACTAAGCAGCAAGCACAGGGAAAGGAGAGGCACTAGAACAGTGATGGCGAACCTTGGCACTCCAGATGTTTTGGAACTACATTTCCCATGATCCTCATGCACTCTGCAGTGTAGTGGAGCATCATGGGAAATGTAGTTCCAAAACATCTGGAGTGCCAAGGTTTGCTATCACTGTACTAGAAGCACAGAGCACTGGAGTGTAGGTTTGGCTTTTGGTTTATATCAGGGATATGCAATTAGCGGACCTCCAGCTGTTGCAGAACTACAAGTCCCATGAGGCATAGCAAGACTCTGACAACCACAGCCATGACACCCAGAGGCAGAGGCATGATGGGACTTGTAGTTTTGCAACAGCTGGAGGTCCGTTAATTGCATATCCCTGGTTTATATGATGGGTTTGCTTTTTTTTTTAACACAAAAATGTATAAATGTGTGTCCCAAACACTATACAAGACAAGAAAATACATTTTCTCGCATGGATACACAGGGATGGAAAAACTCCCCATTTCAGCTGTCTTGATGACATTAGGCCTTTTCATTTATCAGTCATAATAATGTCGTTTGTCAATTCACCTAGCAATAAACACAAATAAATCAAATATCTCACTGGTGCCACATGCAGACGTGCTGCCTCCATTAGAGCCCATGGTACCAGAAACGGCAGAGCCGGTGCCAGAGCAGGAATCCTCTTGGAGGAGGAGATCCAGAAGACCACTAGAACTCGAGAGAGCATCGTGGTGTGACGAGGACTCCTGATTATCACCCTGGAGATGGGGAGAAATAGAATTTTTTTACCCACCATAAAACTGTTTTCGTAGGACACCAATAAGAGACACAAGAAGCCTTTAACCCTTCAGGTTGTACTGCCCCCTAGAGGAGGAATGGACCCTAACAAGCAAACGGAAAATGTAGGCCCTTCCCACTACCAACATGCCTCAGTCAAAGCAGTGGGACTTCACTGGTAAAGGGTGGAACCTGATCCTTGAGCCCATAAGCTTGCTTTACGGGCTCAAGCACTCCTTCGACAATTGGTGCTAGAGAGGGTTTCAACGCTCACCCATACCAGAATGATGCAGCAACTGAACAACCACCTCTCCTACAGGGAGAAGGGGACCATGGGCCCCGGTGCCGAATGTTGTTCAGTTGCTGCATCAATCTGGTATAGGTGAGCGTTGAAACCCTCTCTAGCACCAATTGTGGTGAGTTCATATGTTATGTATATGCATGCATGTATGTACCTCAATAATTCTACATCTCATTGTCTATATCATATTCTAATTGAAGTCTGTTCTTCTAATTAGAAACAGTGAAGCTCCTGAAGAAGCGACACTCAGTTGCGAAACATGTAGAGCAATTTTAATTCTTCAATGACCTTTGAATAACTAGGAGACAATACCATACTCAGTGTGGGCTTTTCCTGATACTATAAGTATCTCCCCACAGGAAGTGTATATTGGTACTTCCCTTGGGTCAACCAATGGGTCCTTTTCCTATGTACATTTGTGTGTGTTATTAAATGTGTACTGTATACATGTGTAATTTATATGAACTATTAAAATTTGGTTATACTTTTCCATACGTGGCGTTAAAGTCCATTTTTCCTACCACTATATTTTCTCATTTGTAATGGTTGGACAAGATGGGAAAGGCAATGACAATGCCGAGGAGCTGAGTATAGCAAAATCAATGTTTATACACAATGATGATGTGAAAGAAGCATTTAAACATATGAATAATCACCATGCAGTTCTCCAGCTGTCTGTCTTCTTCTCCAGTTCCTGTCCCCTGGTTTGGCCCTCCGGCTGTAGCATTGCCAGGGGCCGATCCTCCTCCTTCCTCCTCCAGCTCCCCTCCTGGTCCTCCCCCTCCAGTGCTGGGCTGCGGCAGCTCCTCCATCTGCAGCAGGTCAAGCTGGAGCGGAGAGCTGCATCGTGACGGGAGGAGCCGCTGGGGCGGGGAGGAGAAGCGGGAAGGGGGAGGGGGTTGGCAGGTGGCCACGGGGATGGGAGGAGAGGGTGGTGTGGGAGATTCGGCGGTGGGATTAAAGGTAGGAAACCCTGGAACTCCAGGAAAGAAGGGCGGCGCCACTGGGGGAGGTTGGAAAAGATAATTGGGGAGTACGAGGGCAACAATGGGTGTGACAAGAGGGTATCTCGGGAGGGATGGGGCTGGTACAGGGGCAGGAGGTTGGTGGGGGAACATAGGGAGGGGGTAACCAGGGATAACTGGAGGTGGAGGAGGTAGAAGAGGAGCCTCGGGGAGGTTGGTCGTTGGCATGGAAGCGGGTGACAAATGTATGCATTGCTTTGGCCGCTTTACTTTGGTTTTTCTGCTTTTGCCCCGACGGCCTCCGTTATTTGTCCCCTCCCGCGATAGGGGGGCAGGATTGCTGGCAGAGCTGTGGTGGTGTTGGTGGGATCGGGAGGGCTTAGCTCCTGTGTAGAAGAAAATTAAAATAATTTAATATCTAAACATGACTATATAACAAGTACTGATTTCTGAAAATATCTAAGCAATTCATAGCCAAATTACTAAATCTGAATGTCTATAACGGACATCTTTTCCTAGATTCAACTCAAACCTTCCTTGCATGTGTAGCTGCCTCACCTGCCTTGCAGCATGTCTGGTTCAAGGGCCAAATTATCATGTGAAGCAACATGTAATCGAATCCCCCGCTGCTGATTGGCCAAGTGTGGTGAATCCCATTTGCTGAACTTAGCTGACAGTGAGTCAGGGATTGCAATCTCAGCAACAGCCTTGTATCAACACTGAAAGGAGCAATACAGACATAGCTGAGAAAACTTGCCCCCCTTTAAAAGGAGTTGTAAAGTCTCAAGGTTTTTCACCTTAAAGCGGAGTTCCACTCTTTTTTTTCATTTATTAAAAGTCAGCAGCTACAAAAAAAGCATAGCTGCTGACTTTTAATAAACCGACACTTACCTGCCCCACGGTCCAGCGATGTGGCGGCCCAGAGCCTCGCTCCTCTCCCCCTCCTCTCTTTGGCGCCGTCATGGTAACTGTGGGCACTCAGCTGTGACAGCTTATGGCTTCAAAGTCGGGCACGCACTGCGTATGCGCGCGTCGCGCTGCGCTCTCCTATTGGCCAGCCGCTCTTCTGGGACCTGAGTTGTGTCCCAGAAGATTGCTGTCAGGGAGGGGCCGCCTAGGGCGAGAGGAGGAGTCGCCTAGGCAGCCGAAGATAGGAAGCGGGACAGGAAGTCCCATGAAAAAAGGGTTACAACCCCCCCCCCCCCCCCCCAAAATGTAGCATGTCGGGTTGCGAGGAGTGGTTGGAACTCCACTTTAATGCATTTTGGGTGGAACTCCACTTTAATGCATTCTATGCATTAAGGTGAAAAGCCTTCTGGGGTGCAGCTTCCCCCCCATGCCCCCCTTTTTCTTACCTAAGTCCGATCGTTCCACCGACGAGAACGAGCCCAGCAGCTCCAGCCGCTGTCTCGAGTCCTCATTGGATAGATTAATAGCGGTAGGAGCCATTTCCACAGAACATGGAAATGCAATTATTTTAGGAAATATAAACTGCTAAATACATTTGCAGTATATAGCAGTCTTGTGACTTCTATCAGTGCCTGGTTAAAGCTTGTAGGAGGAGTTTTCATACTGCACTGGCTGTCCTATCAGGATGCAGGACCCCTGACCCTCTGTCTGGACAGTGCTGATTGGCCCTGTGCTGATCACATGCACTCTCCCAAGGGAAAAAACTAAAACTCTAGCAATACACACCAAACTGAGCATGTGCAGCTTGACTCCATTTACTCTGTCATATCCGGACATGTTTTGGAGACAATGCAAGAAGAGGCGGATCTGTGCATACAGGATCAAACAGCCTTTTTACACAATGCAAAGGATTAACCCCTTAGGTTCCGGAGTGAGCGTGTTTTACTCTATATACAGACTGATTTCACTGTTTTGGGTTTAGTAACACTTTAAGGGAGTTGCACCCAGAAACAGCAAACCACAGCATTCTGAAAAAGTCAAATTTTTATTCACATATTAAATTCAAATAATATAAAAATTACACTAAGTATATAAAAAAACAAAAAAAAAAGATGAATAGTTGCATAATAACATATATACACATAGAAATAGCCGGTTGATATCCTAAAACTCGAAACGTTTCATGATGCAATGTTCACTTCTTCAGGAGATAATATTTAATAGGATATCCACCAACCATACAACATAAGTGGGAATATAAAATCCTTCTCCAGCAAACAAAAAAACAATAGATTGCAATGGAAAAGTACCATGGGAGGCGTCTTATCCGGGAGCTGTAGAAAGGGCAGGAGAACCACACAACAGGAACCACACAATGGGGTGGGGGGGGGGGGGTCACTGGCCACGGTGTCAAACATATAATAGGTAGCTAGAAGCTGCCGTTAAATCCTAGAAACATGCCACAAACATCAGCGGTGTTAGGGCTCATTTACACTTGCTTCAAAACAAGGCTTTGGACAGGCTTTGTTAAAGCTCCCTGAACGCCAATCAAAGCTCCTGTCACTAAATAAAATGGTTAGCTTACAGTCTTGTTTACATTTTGCTTCGCTTCAAAAATTATACCCCATGTCGCTTTAGTGGCGCTTCAAAGCCTCCATAGAAGTCTATGGCAAAGCTTGCTGGAAGCCCTACTGAAGCCCCACAGAAGCCTCATTGAAGCCCCATAAAGCCTCACCAAAGGCTCATCTAAGCCCCATAAAGCCTCAATGAAGCCCCACCAAAGGCTCATCGAAGCCCCACAAAGCCTCAAAGAAGCCCCACCAAAGGCTCATCGAAGCCCCATTGAAGCTCCACCAAAGCCTCACTAAAGCCCCACCAAAAGCTCATCAAAGCCCCATAAAGCCTCAACGAAGCCCCACCAAAGGCTCATCGAAGCCCCATAAAACCTCAAAGAAGCCCCACCAAAGGCTCATCGAAGCCCCATTGAAGCTCCACCAAAGCCTCACTGAAGCCCCAAAAAGCCTCACCGAAGCCCCACCAAAGGCTCATCAAAGCTCCATAAAGCCTCAACGAAGCCCCACCAAAGGCTCATCGAAGCCCCATAAAGCCTCAAAGAAGCCCGACCAAAGGCTCATCGTAGCCCCATTGAAGCTCCACCAAAGCCTCACTGAAGCCTCACAGAAGCCCCACCAAAGCACCAGATAAAAGCAAGGTGTAAATGAGACTGTAAGCCAACCATTTTATTTAGCGACAGGAGCTTTGACTGGCATTCAGAGAGCTTTAACAAAGCCTGTCCAAAGCCTTGGTTTTAAGCAAGTGTAAACTAGCCCTGAACAGCCATCACCACAGTCAGAGGAGTCCCTAGTAGAATGGCTGGCTGTGGTGATGACTGTTTGACACCTTGGCCGGTGACCCATTCTGTGGTTCCAGGTTGGTGGAGTCCTGCCCTTTCTACAGCTCCCAGACAAGGCATGGTACTTTTTCATTGCACTCCATTGTTTTTTTTCCCAGGGAAGGATGTTATATTCCCATTTATGTTGTATGGTATATAGGTATATAGGATATCCACCAACTATGTTGTATGGTTGGTGGCATTCCTATTACTTACAGTTGCATTCGGCAGCATGGGTTATGGGAGAGGTAAGTACTTATGTTCTCATTTCCAGGGAAAGATTGTTTTGACAATTCTATTTTAATGACCGAGTCGCTTTTAGTAGGCCACTCCAGTACAGCTCTGGCCGCAAGAGCCCAGAAATATATGCAATAATATATTCTACTATAATATACAGCGGAAAAAAAAAGAAAAGGTAGTTTTGGGACTTTTTAAGCGCATACACATACAGAAAGAGAAATACGTATAGAAAAATATAAATTTTATTCAATTAAAAAATCCATAAATAATCAATATTTGATCAGTAACAGATACCACTCTAAGTGTTAATTATTATCTCTACATGTTTCGCCTGTTAAGGCTTCCTCTGGAGATTCTTTTTGCAATGAACACTGTAGGTGTAGACTGACCACTACAATAAAAAAAAGATTATTGCTTATCGTAAATCAAAATCTTTAAAAGATCAATTGGTACATAGTCATATTCAACCTAAAACTAAATTTAGACGTAAGGGGACCTATGCCTGTGGAAGATGTGATAACACTTCCCAATGGTCAAGTCTATAATCCTAATTTTTTCGCAGACTGCAAAACAATCGGTGTGGTTTACTACATGAAATGCATTTGTAATGCCTTCTATGTGAGTAAAACCAAAAGGCCCTTCTTTTATAGAATAAGAGATTGTGTAAAGTTATTGCATAAGAAGAAGATGGAAATTCTGATTAGTAGGCATATGGGGCTATACCGTGCCTTTGATGGCTCAAAAATTCAGTTTTTTGCCCTTGGACATGTACCAGATTGTGAAAGGGGTGGAGACATAGATAGGATACTCCTTCACCGGGAATCGAAATGGATACACAATTTATCAGCTACCATGCACCTAGGCTTGAATGAGTCTTTAAGTTTCAAGCCTTTTCTGTAGTAATTGTGCCATTGGTTTAGAAATGTAATATTTCTATCTAATATCTACTTTCAAATGTATTATTTATTTATTTGTAGCAAATTTTGTTAAAAGTGTATGCGCTTACCAATTGATCTTTTAAAGATTTTGATTTACTATAAGTAATAATCTTTTTTATTGTAGTGATCAGTCTACACCTACAGTGTTCATTGCAAAAAAAGAGTCTCCTGAGGAAGCCTTAACAGGCGAAACATGTAGAGATAATAATTAACACTTACAGTGGTATCTGTTAGTGATCAATTATTGATTATTTATGTATTTTTTAATTGAATTAAATTTGTGCGCTTAAAAAGTCCCAAAAACGTCCTTTTCTGCACTTTAAGAGGGATGTGGCGCTTTCAAATTGGGTTTTTTCTCTAGACTTGCTCTATAATTACATTTCTCCTTTGTGTATAATATACTGCGGTGTGACAGGAGTAATTATGTCCTTGTCCCATAGCCTCACATACATTGCAATGCGATGTCTACACCGCAGTGTTTGGAGGCACGGGTAATGGGAGAGACAAGAACAGTCAGCAAAAAAAGTGAGAACATATGGCTGATTTGAAACCTTCTAAAAGTAGCAGTGGAGACGGAGAACTGACCTCTAGGACCCCGCTGGCTCTGCTCTTCCCATGCTCCCGCAGGAACAGGGTCAAACACCCGCAGCTGGCTGAGGTTGTGTACGCGGGTTAGGAAGGCTTGCTCCTCCCGTTGAGTGTGGGCAAAGAGGACTTCTTTAGTCAGCCCCAGCGGTCGCAGTGGAGGTGGTGGGGCTGCTGGGCACGAGGACTCCTCCAAAGGCACCATTTCAGCTGTGGGTAGAAAACACAAGAACGGAAGGCATTAGTTCATAACATCAGAACGAAGAATTCTTTGTTTTTATTTTTTATTGGCGGTCGCTTGTACATATGAGAAGGGCAGGTAAGGTAGACAACACACTTATTCCATTTATAAAATGTAAACGTGCATTCCAATCAAGCAAGGCAGGCCTGCGTTTGACCTGCATGGGTAGGAAACAGCTGAAGTCCGAGTATCTGAGAATTGTCATCCAGGGGTTTGTCAGAGCTACGGCCCTTCTAGGTATTGGTCCAGGCTGGACCAATGTGACAATGTATAAAATATCCATACCTGGAATTTCCCACTGACCTACCTACTGTACTTTGACCTATAGTAATTCTATTTAGGGGTTCCCTGGGGCTGTCAAGTTATGTCAAGGGTTCCTCCATGTTAAAAAGCTTGAGAGGTTTGGTTGGACTTGATGGACTTGTGTCTTTTTTTCAACCTCACCTACTATGTAACTATGAGAAAGGCTACTTCAATCATTTCTTAGTCTAGGGTGGAAGGAGCTGCTACCTAATAAGACCTTTTTTTTTTAAATCTTTTTTCCTGCTCTTGTCATCTGGGCCTGTCAGACTTTTAGGTATGCTTTAACCGCTTGCCGACCACGCACACAGATATACGTCGGCAAAATGGCAGAGGCAGGCAAATGAGTGTACAGGTACCTCCATTTAAATTTGCCGCCTATCGGGCACACGCGCGCCGCAGGAGCATGCCCGCGGGTCCCGGGAACTCGATGTTTGCCGACGGCCCACGATTGTGGCGAGGAGAGGTATAACAGGGAGATGATGCCTATGTAAACAAGGCATTCCCCCGTTCTGCCTAGTGTCATGACAGAGATCTACTGCTCCCTGTCATCGGGAGCAGTAATCGCTGTCATGTCAGTTGTAGCCCCCCCCCCCCCCCCCAACCCCACAGTTAGAATCACTCCCTAGGACACACTTAACCCCTTGATCGCCTCCTAGTGTTTATCCCCCTTCCCTGCCAAAAAAAAAAAAAACATAGAGGTGATCAAATACCACCAAAAGAAATCTCTATTTGTGGGGGAAAAAATACGTAAATTTTGTTTGGGTACAGCGTGGCACGACCGCGCAATTGTCAGCTAAAGTGACGCAGTGCCGAATCGCAAAAAATGTTCTGGCCAGGAAGGGGGTAAAATCTTCCGGGGCTGAAGTGGTTAATAATAATTGGGATCGTATCCTGGCAAGCTAATGTAATTATGCCTGATCCTGCTTCTTCTTTTAATTGGAATTAGGTCCCTGGATCACTACTGGTATGTTGGATATGTGGGTTGGACCGGACACATCATTAATAAGGTTAGCATACCTTATTATAGACCCCTATCCAACTTTGAGTCATTAAACACTTGCCCTCTAGAAGATTTACCCCCCTTCAAGTCCAGGCCATTTATTTGCGATACGGCACGGTGTTACTTTAACTGACAATTGTGCGGTCATGCAACACTGTACTCAAATAAAAATGTTATTTTTTTCCCACAAATGGAGCTTTCTTTTGGTGGTATTTGATTACCACTGGGTTTTTTCATTTTTGCACTATAAACAAAAAAAAAAACAACAATTTTGACAAAAAACAAAACAAAAACATTTTTTTACTTTCTGACAATACATCCCAATTGGTAAAAAAAAATCCCAATAAGCGTATATTGATTGATTTGCACAAAAGTTACAGGGGTTGATTTACTAACGGCACATAGACTGTGCCCTTTGCAAAGTGAAGTTGCCCTCTGCAAGTGCAGTTGCTCCAGAGCTTAGTAAAATTAGGTAAGGCTTCACTTTGCAAAAAATACCCAATCACGTGCAAGAAAAAAAAAAAGAAGCATTTTTGCTTGCACGTGATTTGATGATGGAAGTCAGCCGACTTTCTGCTCATTTACTAAGCTCTGGAGCAACTGCACTTTGCAAAAGTGCAGTCTTTTTCCCTTTAGTAAATCAACCCCATAGTGTCTACAAACTATGGGATATACTTATGGATTCTTTATTATTTTTTTTTATACTAGTAATGGTAGCGACTTATAGCAAGACTGCGATATTGCGCAGACATTCTGACGCTGACACTTTGTGGGAACCAGTGACACTAATACAGTGATCAGTGCTAAAGATATGCACTGTCACTGTACTAGTGACACTGGCTGGGAAGGGGTTAAACATCTAGGGCTATCAAAGGGTTAAATGCGAGCCTAACCAGTGCTTGTGTGTTATGTGTGCTGTTTTTACTAAAGGATGTGATGGATTTTATTCCCCGCTTTGCAGGAACATAAACTTCATCACAGAGCTCTGCATTGAACAGAGCATTGAACAGATCTCTGCTCTGTGTCTCTCCTCGATGATCAGTGGGTGGCAGCGGACATTCATTGGCCGGCACCCGCTGATTGGCTTCTGCTGTGACTAATCACAACAGAAGCAGTGCACCCCCTACGAGGAAGTGCAGAATCGCATATATAGGTATTTGTGTGTGTGTGTATATATATATATATATATATATATATATATATATATATATATATATATACACACATACACACACACACATGTGATTCTGCACAGAACGGCTGCCCTGTAGCAGTAAATCTATACATTTATACCTAGGTGATTGAGAATCTGGTTCTCCAGGGCTCTGATGATCCTGTTTAGAGGTTTACAATTGAGGAAAGTTTAGTTCCCGTTTTTTCTTTCTGCCTGGATTAACCCCTTGGTGGAGATTTTATATCTATGTGTATATATATATATATGTATATATATAATCTTAGGTTATATCTTACCCAGAGTCTACTGCCATTTTAATTACTATTTCATTTTTATATTATTAGAAGGAGTGTCCCACTGTTCGTTGCTTGTCTGGCCACCTTTTGCTCTGATGCCTGCCCCAGGGGGAACTGTACAGGCCTGTTGCACGCATACAAGAAAGGTGCTTTTATATTAGGAATATACAGCATAACTTATCATGTATGTATTTATACTATATGACTGCACTATATTATACATATTTCTTTAGGGCCGGTTCACACTGCGGCGCGAGGCGAGGCGACACGGCTCGCCTCGCCTCGCTCCCGCAAGTTGTCCCCATTGAGTACAATGGAACCGTTCTGAGAGGAGCGACTCGAGTCGCTCCGACTCAGAAAAAAGGTTCCTGTACTACTTCGGGGCGACTTCGGGGGCGACTTGCATTGACTTCTATGCAGAAGTCCTCTGCAAGTCGCCGCTGACCCCCCCTGCAAGTCGCGGCGAGGAAGTCGGAGACGCCTCGCCGCGGCTCGCAGTGTGAACCGGCCCTTCCTTTCACACGCATTCGATTGCTGCTGAATTCTCAAGTGTCCTGAGAAAGCATAACAGAGAAACACGTTGACTCATGAGGACTTACGACCACGACTAATATGCATATATCTACCAATTAGGTGATTATATTCATTTATAATTTATGTAGTGGTCAGCAAGTCCAAACATGTTATGGTGTAATTACGCTACATGTTTGTTTTTATGGCTTCTTTAGCCTGATGTAAATTTTAAGCTTTTGTAATAAAGTTTCAATTTTATCAAATTTATGGCTCCATTCACACCTGAGCGTAACGATTTACTGGCGTATTTCGTGCCTATTTTTTTAAAACTTTTTAAAAGAGTTTTAGAAGTGTATTGCAAGCGTTTTACAGCTTCAGGCGTTAGCCAATAGAAAGCACTAGGGCAGTGATGGCAGACCCTGGCACCCCCAGATGTTTTGGAACTACATTTCCCATGATGCTCCACTGCACTGCAGAGTGCATGAGCATCATGGGAAATGTAGTACCAAAACATCTGGGGTACCAAGGTTCACCATCACTGCACTAGGGGGAGGAGATGGAAAGGAAATTAGAGGTGGAGAGCTGCTATCTGATCGTTTTTCTGCTCAAGTCAGGCGTTTCTATTGTCTAGGGCAGTGATGGCGAACCTTGGCACCCCGATGTTTTGGAACTACATTTCCCATGATGCAGTGTAGGGTAGCATCATGGGAAATGTAGTTTCAAAACATCTGGGGTGCCAAGGTTCGCCATCACTGGTCTATAGCAACCATTTTCAACCTTTTCAACACAGAGGAAACCTTGAAATAGTTCTCCGGTCTCGGGGAACCCCTGCTAAAAATTAAAAATCTACAACTTATGATACATTAGTGTGATGGTCAGTGGGAGGAATGGTCCTTACACTTGTGGTCATTGGGAAGAATTACCTCCTTACAGATAGCTAAAAAGATCAATGGTGTGAGTGGGAACTTATCTGAGAGGCAGAAATTGCCCAATGCTGAAGGAACCCCTAGCGACCTATGGAGGAACCCTGGTTGAGAATCACTGGTCTATAGGGCTAAAAATGGTAATCTGCCCAAAAAAGAAGTTCATGTACTTTTTTTGAGCTTCAAGCATTTTGTTTCAGGCGACAGAATGCTCAGATGTAAACAGGGTCCATTGAAATGAATGGAATTTTGCTTGTTGGGCATTTTGGGGCTTCAGAGCTGAGCGTTTTGCAAGCTGAAAATCGCTCAGGTGTGAACAGGGGCCTATGAGTTTCCCTTTCACTGCCAGTAAAGTTCACAGAATGTTTCTTCAGGGGTCTTCAGACTACGGCCCTCCAGTTGTTCAGGAACTACAATTCCCATCATGCCTGTGAATGTCAGAGTTTTACAAGGCCTCATGGGATGTGTAGTTTTGCAACAGCTGGAGAGCCGTAGTTTGAGGATCCCTGACTTAGACTTTCAGCTTTGGTTTCTTTTAGTTTTGTTTAGTCTTCTGAAATAATTAAGCGTCACACCTTATCTGCCCTGTTGCAAAATGACAGACCCCAGCATTACCACACAAAAAAAAAAAAGATACAAGCTTTTCAGCACAAGACGTAGAATTTTTTTGCACACAAGTCCGTTGCTCAGCACTGGTCCACCAGTCCCTTCCACCCCGAATCCTCAGCAGTAGACTGGCCCCTAAGCAAATTACCCGAGTCTGGCGGTTTTTTGTCTCCCACATGGACAATTGTGCTGCTGAAGCTTCCTTGGCTAGTGATGGACACCACGCTCTCTGCCTTTCTGGGGGGTAGAGGAGGCAGAGGAGCCAGAGGTGAGGAGCCCACTGCTGCTGGTGTGGGTGGAGGAGGCAGATCCTGCCGCTGTGGTGGGCCAGCCGAGGGATCTGCGAAGAAATGCAAACAGCAGAATACGACTTTAACATTTCTACCCCTCAATCTTGGCTACATGCACCAGCGTCTGTCCCCAGTCTCACCTTCTTTATCGCTCTCCCCGGTCCTCTGTTTCTCCTCCTCTGAGGTGGAGGTGGACGAGGCGTACGATGAGGAGACACATTTTCTCTTCAGTGTGCTGGGGAGGTTGCAGCTCTCCAGGTATCTGTAAAAGGAGATGGAATATAAGCAAAGGAGAAATAGACACAAGGCCACATTTCACTGAATGGGTCTCATTTATTGCGCTGAAGTCCAGTTTAAATTGATCCTGCCAACCAGCAAAGGAGGCATGAGAGCACTACAGAGAGGACAATATTTCCCAGTGCACAGGTGGCTTCCTGTTCCCTTCTTACCTGATGATGCTGTCCAGGCAGTTGATCTGCTGGTAGGAATAGTTGGAGGTCTCTTTCCGTGTCAGCTCTTCAGGGATTCGAGGAGCTGCCGTGTCAGGAAGAGTGTTGTCTATGCTGGCTGGAGGGACCGTGCGAGCCGGACCGAGAGCTGGGTGGAGAAAAGTCACATCAAATTAACCTCTTGCTTACCGGGCACTTAAAGGAGGGGGGCTCCTGCCCCAGAACAATTTTTAGCTTTCAGCGGCTGTCGCACTTTGAATGACAATTGCACAGTCATGCTACACTTTACCCAAATTACATTTTTAACATTTTTTTCACAAAAATGGAGCTTTCTTTTGGTGGTATTTAACCACTTGAGGTCCACGCTATAGCTGAATGACGGCCACAGCGCGGACCTGAATTTCCGGGAGGCCGTCATAGGACATCCTCCCCTTTGCGCACTCCCCCTACGGCACGCGCTGGGATCGCGAGTCACCGAGACTCGGGTGATCACCGATCCGAGTAAGGGGCCAGTCCCGGCCACTTACCACGTGATCAGCTGTCAGCCAATGACAGCTGATCACAAGTGTAAACAAAAGTTTGGTAATCAGCTTTTTTTTCTCCTCACGCTGACAGCATGAGGAGAACAAAAAGGCGATCACTGGCTTATGCTCAAGGGACATCAGTATCGAAGAGGAAGGAGGCACATCTGCCTCCTCCTCTGTGCCTGCAAGTGCCACCTGCCATTGCCCACAGTGCTCACCACTGCCACCTATCAATGCCCATGAGTGCCACCTATCAATGCCCATAAGTGCCACCTATCAATGCCCATAAGTGCCACCTATCAATGCCCACCAGTGGTGCCAATCAGTGCCGCATCGGTGCCACCTAGCAGTGCTGCCTTTCAATTTAACCTATCAGTGCCCATCACTGCCACCCATCAGTGCCCATCACTGCCAGCTATCATTGCCACCTATTAGTGCCACTTCTCAGTGCCCACCAATGCCACCTATCAATGACCTTTAGTGCCACCCATCAGTGCCACCTATCAGTGCCCACCAGTGCTGCCCCATTGGTGCCCATCAGTGTAGCCCATCGGTGCCCATAAGTTCAGCCTCATCAGCGTACATCAATGAGGCATAAAAATTACCTGTTTGCTAAATTTTATAACAAAATAAAATTTTTTATTTTTATTTTGTCTTTTTAAAAAAAATAAACAAAAGAAAGCACTATTTGTGGGAAAAAAAATGATAACAATTTTGTTTGGGTACAGTGTTGTATGACCGCGCAATTGTCATTGAAAGTGCATCAGCGCTGAAAGCTGAAAATTGGTCTCGACAGGAGGGGGGTCTAAGTGCCCAGTAAGCAAGTGGTTAATCACCTCTTAGTTTTTTATTTTTTTGCTAAACAAACCAAAAAAAAGACAAAAACTTCTGAAAGAATTTTGCATACAGGTAATTTTTCCCCTTCATTGATATTCGCTGATAAGGCTGCACTGATGGTCACTGATAAGACGCCACTATTGGGCAATGATGGGTGGCACTGATGGGCACTGATAGGTGGTATTGATAGGCAGCACTGGTGATGAGGCACTTTGGTGACTTTTATAGGTGGCACTGTGGGCACTGATAGCTGGCGCTGGTGGGCACTGGTAGGTGGCACAGAAGAGGCTCTGCAGAGGTTCTCCACGATCGGGACTGATGTCCCTCTCACAGCTGCCGGTGATCGCCTTTTTTTTCCCTAAAAAATAAAATAGCCGATTACCGGTTCTGTTTACATCACATGATCAGCTGTCATTGGCTGACAGCTGATCACGTGGTAAGGGGTAGGGATCGACCCCTTACTACGATCTGTGATCAGCCGAGTCTCATAGACTCGCTGATGACATGACAGAGCGTGCCCCGCGTGCCCTGTAGGGGGCGCGCAGGCCACTCGAGGATGGGAGGATGTCCATGGACATCCTCCCGGCAAATTAAGTCCGCGATGCAGCCGTCTTTCAGGTATAGCGTGGATGGGAAATGGTTAAAGAGTAACTCCACTTTTGTTGAGAAAAAAACATTCCCCCCTGGGAGATCTATGTACATTAGAACGATTTTAACAAACTGTATTGCAGATTCCTTTTGTTATTCTGAAGAAATCCCTGTGTGTTTGTCTGTGTCCATTTGGTAAGTGAATCTAATGGGAGTGGATTTCATAGTTATCAATCATCTGCAGGGCACTAATGAGGAAAGCTGCTGGGCCTGCATCCCTTTAGAGGTTATTTTCTTATTGGGAGTATTTCAGCAAAAATGACATTTTTGTTGCAGGGGATGCCGGAAATCTGACTTGTATCTTAGTGCAGACTTCTGGGAAAAAAATTAGTGAGTCAATCACACAAGCAGGAAATTATGTTTCTGGGAAGTGGTCAGTATACATTCTGTGTACAGAACGCCTCCAGGTTGCCATATTGCATTTTACAGAAAATTGTAGATTGAAAAGGAAAGGTCATTTTTAATAACATTCAATTACAATATGACTTGTATCATAATTGTATACACCATATTATTTTTTATTTATTTGCTATTTTTTTCTATTGCCCTATGACCCAGTTCTGACGCTCACATGCCCATTGTAGGTGCTTTTAGCTCTGGACAAAGGTCAACCTGGGCTCCCTGACTGGTCTGTGGCTATGCAGCCCCATACACAGCAAACTGCAATGCTCTGTGTGTTCTGACATCTTTCTATCAGAACCAGCCTTAACTTTTTCAATAATACAGCTACAGCAGCTCTTCTATTGGATCAGACTACATAGGCCAGCCTTCCCTCCCCACATGCATCAATGAACCTTGGTCTCCCATGACCCTTTCACCAGTTCACTCTTTTTTCTTCCATGGACCACTTTTGGTCGGTCCTGACCACTGCAGACCAGGACCTTCCCACAAGATCTGCAGTATTAGAGTCATTTTGACCATGTCATCTAGCCATTGCAATTTGACCCTTGTCAAACTTACTCAAATACTTACACTTAGACCCCTTTCACACTGAGGCAGTTTTCAGGCGTTTTAGCGATAGAAATAACGCCTGAAAACTGCCTCCCATTCATTGCAATGAGTGCTTTCACACCCCGGGCGGTGCGCTTGCAGGATGTTAGAAAAAGTCCTGCAAGTAGCAGCTTTGGGGTGGCTTGGGAGCACTGTATACAGCGCTCCCAAAATGCCCCTGCCCCTGCTCCCAAAATGCCCCTGCCCCTGCTCCCAAAATGCCCCTGCCCCCTGCTCCTGCTCCCAAAATGCCCCTGCTCATTCCAATGAATGGGCAGCGCTTCCGAAGCACCTAAAATGCGACTTGGAAGCACCGCAACACAGGAGTTTTTAACCACTTTTTTTAGGTTAAAAGCGCCCTGAGAGGTTATTCACTTCACCTCCCAGTGCTCATAATGTTATGGCTGATCGGTGTATATCCTGTTTCTTTGTGTCGATAACAGGTCCTAAGATGCAACAGCGGCTTAAAATCTACACACATTTGGAGGCCTAAAGGGTGTGTTTGTGTGCGCCTAAACTTATGCTTCAAGATTAGCGCAAAACTGCAAGAGATGTCTGAAAACAATAAGTTCTGGGGGACTTACCTTGAAAATATCCTCGATGAGGTGGTCGTATGGCCCTGGAGCCCAGGAAGGTCTGCTGGCCCCCGCTCTTCTGGCAAAGCTCCTGAAAAAACACATAGTGAGGAATGAGGGGGATTCAAGACAAAAACTTCTCATTTGCTCCAGAAACATAATATCTTCAATCTTGGCGCTGACGACAGTCAGTTATGAGTAGAATATACTAACCATCCTAACACCGTTTTAAAAAGGAACCTATATCGGTTTGGGGTCTATTTCAGTATTACTTATTGATTTTTTTCACTTTTAGAGCAGTTACACTTTATTTATTTTTTAACCCCCTCTCTATCACAGACCCCCAGTTGTTTTTGATTCGTTTTATAACCAGAACGTGGTTGCGTGATCTCCGAGTTAAGAGTGCAAACCTTCTATTACATTAGGCCCTGGTTCGCACTTGTCATTTTGCTAAAAACGCCTGAATAAAGCCTGAATAAATGAAAACTCATGTACCCACCACATCTAAGGAGGGGTAAATTGTAATATATTACATATGTTTTGGGGTTTAAATACACTTTAAGTTTTAGTACAAAAGTGTAAACACACAGTAGTGATATTTTGTGCCATTTATACTATATGGTCAAAAGATTGTGGACACCAGCCCATCACATCTATATGAGCTTGATGGCCAGCCAACTCCAACACCATGGGCATTAGTTGGCTCCACTTTGTGGCTATAGCCACCTCTACGTTTCTGGGAAGGCTTGCCACAAGATTTTTGAGTGTGAATGTGGGGATTTGTGCCCATTCGGCCAAAAGAACATTGGTGAGGTCAGGTACTGATATTGGATGATAAGACCTGGCTGAGTATTGGTTTTCCAATTCATCCCAAAAGTGTGCAGTAGGGTTGAGGTCAGGGCTCTGTGTAGGTCACTTAAGTTCCTCCACACCAAACTCATTAAACCATGTCTTTATGGAGCTGACTTTGTACACAGGGGATGCCCATGCTGGAACAGTAAAGGACCTTCTCCAAACTGTTCCTACAAGGTTGGAGGCACACACTGATACTGGATGAGAAGGTCTTGCTCATAATGGGCATTCAGTAGGGTTGAGGTCAAGACTCTGTGCAGGACACTCAAGTTCCTCCACACCAAACTCATCAAACCATGTCTTTATGGAGCTGACTTTGTACACAGGGGATGCCCATGCTGGAACAGTAAAAGACCTTCTCCAAACTGTTCCTACAAGGTTGGAGGCACACACTGATACTGGATGAGAAGATCTTGCTCATAATGGGCATTTAGTAGGGTTGAGGTCAAGACTCTGTGCAGGACACTCAAGTTCCTCCACACCAAACTCATCAAACCATGTCTTTATGGAGCTGACTTTGTACACAGGGGATGCCCATGCTGGAACAGTAAAGGACCTTCTCCAAACTGTTCCTACAAGGTTGGAGGCACACACTGATACTGGATGAGAAGATCTTGCTCATAATGGGCATTCAGTAGGGTTGAGGTGAAGACTCTGCAGTTGGAAGCACACACTGATATTAGATGAGAAGATCTGGCTGATATTGGGTATTCAGTAGGGTTGAGGTCAAGACTCTGCAGTTGGAAGCACACACTGATATTAGATGAGAAGATCTGGCTCATATTGGGCATTCAGTAAGGTTGAGGTCAAGACTCTGTGCAGTTGGAAGCACACACTGATATTGGATGAGAAGATCTGGCTCATAATGGGCATTCAGTAGGGTTGAGGTCAAGACTCTGTGCAGGACACTCAAGTTCTTCCACACCAAACTCATCAAACCATGACTTTACAGAGCCGGTTTGGTGGACAGGGGAACAGTCATGCTGGAACAGTAAAGGACCTTCCCCAACCTTATGACAATTATCTAAAATGTCTTTGCATGCTGTAGCATTAACAGTACCCTTCACTGAAAACACCTAAACTTAATAATCTGAAGGAGTCTCCACATAGTTTTGACCATATAGCTAAAGTTTTTAATCTCTTGGAAAGAACTAAATGAAATAAAACTAAAGACATGCAATACTCATCTGTAAAATTATCCCTAGCAAGCTCAGACAGATCTGCGTCTAGCCGGAATAAAGCCAACCCCCCTCATACACTGTATTATTATTCATTAAGATCTGACCATCTCAGCGTTAACTTATTCATCATCACACGTACAGGTTTCGGCTCTCTTCCCTCCTCGATGACCATGGCATTGCTGTCACTGGATGAAGCATTGCAGTGATAAGGTTCTTGAGATGTGTTGCTGCCGCCACTACCATTCCCACCACCAGGGGACGTGCTATGTACAGGCTGTAAAGTACAATGTCCACAGCTGTAACACTACAACAACCGTAATATAATGACAAAGTTAAGTCTTAACTTCCCTAAAGCAGACTAATGCAGCTGGATGAAAACATATACAGTATTTTTAAGGTTTTCAGCCAAGGCGATCTATTGCAACTGCTGCAAGACATTGCATGTTAACAGATCTCGTGCAGCAGTTTACAGAGATTTGCAGCTCCTCCACTGCACTCAATTCAATACCTAAAGGCAGCCAATTAGGTTTAGGCAGCTGCACCAAGGAGGTTGATGCCTATGGACAAATGGCAGCTGTTTCAAAAGCCAATCTAAATATTTCAATAAATAACACAAAGAGCACAAAATAATGTGCAAACACATAAAAAACAAAAAAACAAAAAAAAAACACACAACACAACAAGAGGTGACTAAAAAAAGGGAAGGAGGGGAAAAGGAAATACAGGAAAAAGGGAAAGGCAGTTGGAAAGGGAGAGAAATAATAGACAACGAAAGGAAGAATAAAAAAAAGGAAAGAAGAGGAGAACAGAAGAAAGGGGAAAAGAGAAGAGGAAAGGAATGGGAGGGGAAGACAGGAAAGAACTGATAAGAGTGGAAAGGAGAGGAGAGGAAATTGAAGAGAAGAAAAGGAGATGAAAGAAATAAGAGTAAATGAGAGAAGGAAGAGAAGGGAGAAAAAAAGAGAGAAGAGGGAAAAGGAGAGAATGACACAGGAAGATAAGAAAAGGATGGAGAAGAGCGGAAAAGAGAGGAAATTAGGGGAGAAGAAATGAGAGTAAAAGAGAAGGAAAGGCAGTAGGAAAAGAAGAGATAGGAAAGGAAATGAAAAGAAAAAAGTAAGGGAAAAAAAGGCCTAAAAGTTCTGTGAAATTGCTCCATTATATATGCTTCGCCTACATGGGGTTCGCTGTTTTTGCTTTTCTGTATTATTTTCAAATAAAATTGTTGTACCGGGAAAAAGAAAGGAAAGAAGAGGAGAGGAGGGGAAAGGGGAAGAGAGAAGAGAAGAACGGAGGGAATGGGAGGGGAGGACAGGAAAGACCAGAGAAGAGAGGAAAGGAGAGGAGAGGAAATTAGAAGAAAGAAGTGGGGAAGAAAGGAATGAGTAAAGGAGAGAAGGGAGAGGAGAGGGAGAAAAAAAAGGGGGGGTGGGGGTGCAGGAGAGAAAGACAGGAAGGAACAGAGAGAAGAGAAAAAGGGGAGAGGAGAGAAAAAGGGGAGAGGAGAAGAGAGAAAAATGGGAGAGGAGAAGACAGAAAAAGGGGAGAGGAAGACAGAAAAGAAAGGAGAGGAGAGGAAATTAAAAGAAAGAAGAGGGGAAGAAAGGAATGAGTAAAGGAGAGAAGGAAGAGGAGAGAGAGAAAAGGGGAGAGGAGAAGAGAGAAAAAGGGGAGAGGAGAAGAGAGAAAAAGGGGAGAGGAGAAGAGAGAAAAAGGGGAGAGGAAGACAGAAAAGAAAGGAGAGTAAAAAGAGAGAAGGAAAGGCAGTAAGAAAAAGAGAAAAAAAAGGAAATGAAAGGAAGGAAAAAGAAAGGAAAGAAACAGAGAGAAGAAGAGAACAGAGGAAAGGGGAAGAGAGGAGAAGAAAGGGGAAGAAGGGAGAAGAGAACAGTGAATGGGAATGGAAGGCAGGAAATAATGGAGAAGAGTGGAAAGGAAAGGAGAGGAGAGGAAATTAGAGGAAAGAAGAGGAGAAAAAAAGAAATGAGGGGAAAGAGAAAAAAAGAGAGGGAGAGGAGAAGGGAGGAGCAAGAAGGAGAAAGGAAGGAAAATGTTGATAAAATAAGAGAAAAGATGGAGGGAACGGAGAGGAGAAAAGGGTCCATACCTGCATTAATGTCCTGTGGATCTTCTCTGACAGTTCCTGAATGTCTGGGTCTAGAGGCTTCATTTCTGCCCCTTTGGGGGCAGTAAAGACATCTTCATTGAGAGGACTTCTGCAGAAAGACAAGACAAGGAGCAGATAAGGGAAAAGATATAAACACGCAGCCTGAACAGTTAGAGGGAGCAGGAAGAGACATGGACAACTTCAAAATTGGTTAAAAAATAAAAATGTTTTTTCCTCCAATCTAGTAACAGCTACTGGCTACCCTTTTTTCTTCCAAAAAAAAAGGGTAACCAGTAGCATTGTGTCATAGCCCCCTATGTTATATGGCTGCTTAAAAGGTAACCTGAGTTTCCTGATCACCCTGCTCTCTATCCCTGGAACCACCATACCAATTTCCATCTGTATCTGAAATACTGAATGCAATACCTACCTGCCATCTGTACTGTGTGGAATAGGAGGCTGTCAGAGACACACAGAACTGTCACCATGCATGAGTTTGTTTCACTCAGTACAGCTTCTTCCCCTTTCTTATTTTAGGACCCAACACAGGTCACTCCTGCTGCCTAACTTCACATTTCAGCTGAAGTGCCAGGAATAATGGGAATCTTACATGCAGGGGATTACACAACATTTAATCCATTACTGTTTAGCAGTGGGCCCTATTTAGCGAGGCACCTAAAAAAAAAAAAAAAACAGGCCTATGGTGGTTGTGCCACAGCAGAACTTACGTGCGAACTTTGTGCCTTCCAAGAATGAAGGAAACTTGGCGACTCCACGGATTCACGAAACTGCTCCAGCTTGTGTCGATGGTGACGTACTCCCCGGAACGTGCACATAGGCGGATGGGAGAGTGGTTGAAAGGCTGGCCAGCCTGCTGTAAGACTAAGGGCCAAAGATGATCATTATTTCATACGGCACACATTCCATCACACTATAAAGCTACAGCTAATGAAAAAAAACATAAGTCAATTTCTTCTCATATAGTTACATAGTTGGTGAGGTTGAAAAAAGAGACACAAGTCCATCAAGTCCAACCTCATGACAACAAAAAAAGCACATTTCTCTTCTGCTACACCCAAAATGCAAAATGTTATCTATAAATATAACCCAAGGAAACAGCTATAGCATCTTATAGACCAGTGATGGAGAACCTTGGCACCCCAGATGTTTTGGAACTACATTTCCCATGATGCTCCACTACACTGCAGAGTGCATGAGCATCGTGGGAAATGTAGTTCCAAAATATCTGGGGTGCCAAGGTTCGTCATCACTGTTATAGGAGATTTACTAAAACTGGAGCATTTGGAATCTGTTGCGTCTGTGCATGGTAGCCAATCAGCTTCTAACTTCAGCTTCTTCAAATTAAGCTTTGACAATACAACCTGGAAGCTGATTGGTTTCTATGCTGAGCTGCATCAGATTTTACACTCCCCAGTTTTTTTAAATCCCCCGCTATTTGGCCAAAGATTTTTTGGAACCCGACCATCACTCTTATTTGAGGTTGTTGGACATCCCAAACCATGGACATTGATATGGAGCTGACCCTCTATTTGATGCTATGGCAGTCTCCACTCTTCTAGGAATGAATCCCACAGGAAAAGAACATTTCTGAGGTCAGGTACTGATGTTGGATTTGTGAATGGGGTCCATGCCGAGTAAACAACATCCTGTTTTTACAATGCAGCAGGGCAGGCACTTGGCACAAGACCTGGAAGATCACTGTAATAGCGGTGATCAATACAATGACTTCCAGCTTGCACTGGGATCCCATGGGTATGGCAAATACATACCTACATTAGTCCATGTTGGTCCAATGTAACTATTTAAAAATTGCTGTTCCTATTACATGCAGCAGCCCCACCTAATACTTACCTGGGCCCCAACCTGATCCAGCGATGTACATGAGAGCAGCAGCTTTCCCAGGTCTCTCTCTCCTCATTGACTCACACAGCAGCAGGAGCCACTGACTTCTGCTTCTGTCAATCACAGCCAATGAGCCAATGAGGAGAGAGCGGGGGTGCCGCTCTGTGTGTGAATGGACACGCATCATGGCTCGGGGGCGAGCCTGCTCGAGTGCCCCCATAGCAAGCCGCTTGCTATTAGGGGCACTCGGCGGGGGGGGGGGAGCCAGGACCACCAACAGGGGACCCAGAAAGAAGAGGATCAGGGCTGCTCTAAAAAAGTATATCATGTTTGTTATTAAAAAAAAAAATCTTTTCTTTAGAATGACTTTAGGGGTCCATCAGCAATACTTAAAACATCTAAAAACAAGTTAAAAAAGAATTGAAAATTGTAAATTCTTCAAACTCCTTTTCCCCCCCAAACAAAATACCTTTAGTGTGTACTGCAAGCATGAGTGGCCGGTCCTCAGGATGAATGAAAGACAAAACAGGCATACCGATAAGGTCCTGCGGGAGGTAGCCAAGGAGAGGGACAGCTCTGTAAGATAATGGAGGACCATCAGACAGCGTTCCAGGAAGATGAACATATAAGATGCCCAGACAGAGGGACATGAAACTTACCTCTCATCTACCTCCTGGAACACACAGCTGGACGTATGCCTGGTGGTGAAAATACGCTTATCCGGAGGTATTCGTGGTGCTGAGGAAAGAGACGTAACCGTCAGCAAGACAACAGGCCCTACCTCTTCCTTCCTACCTACCTACCTAGATGCTGTCTGCTACCTATATCTCCCTGAATTGCTAAACAACCATAAAACTCCAATCAAGAAAAGTAAACTCATAGCAGATCAGGTTATGTGCAGTTTTGCTTTATTTTTCCACCATCTGCAGCAATGAAGCTGCATAGGGCAAATCCCCAGAGCAAGATCACAGATGTGTGACCAGCAGAGGAGCTCATGATTGTTAACAGAGATTCTCCAACTTGCTGGAAAAAAAAACCTGTGTGAAGGAAGCAATAATTCTTCACTTCTCTAAATAGAAAAGAGAAAAACTATGCGCCTGCCAAGTGGTTGAGTTGCAAAGTACATTGAGGTGGATTTTGGTGGATTGCAGGATAGGCAAATGTCTCGTCGCAAGACAAGGAAGGGAGGGTTCGGTGCTACAAACTGACAACCAATATCACATGGGAACAGACAAGATCATCAGCTACACTACTGTTGAAACTTGAGTCCATACAAATGATCGGCACACCAGTAAGCTCCAGTAAAATCCTCCCTTTATGAAAAGTTGACATATTTCTGACCAAAAGGGCCTTAGTCATAACAATGACTAAGGCCTTTTTTGTGAAAAATGCGTCAACTGTTTCTGTGAGTATTTATCCCTGTGGGTGGATTAATAAAAGGAGTATGTAACTGCAGCTCACTGGTGTGTCCATCGATTTGTATGGACTCGAATGTCTCGCCGCTTACTGTTCTTGGTGGGACATCACCTTAAACTTCTTAAGAGGAGAATTCTGAATCAAACGATTTCTTGTTTAAAAGATACTGTTTAATATATATCAAATATATACTTCTATCAAATATCAGGAAAATATCCTACTGAATCTCCATCGACACTCTAGCTAGACTTTTCTTAGCTGCACTACTAACTATCTTTTCTCAAATCAAAAAAACACAATCCTTTGATACCCCAAACACCCAAACTTCACCCAAGTTTCTCCCCAACAGACTTCTATATCACATGCCTAGATCTCATGTCAGGACTACACTCATATCCACTGTGCCCTAGTTCTTCCCAGGTATGGGAGAACTAGGAAGGTAGGGTAGGACATCTCAGTGGCGCTTAACAAGAGGGCCTCAAGCACAAGAGCAACTTCAATTACAACTCTACTTAAATAGCTTCATTTGAAAACCTCCATCCCACCTTCTGCTACCTTAATTAGTTAGTTGTTTGATGACTTAAGGTTTGTTCTCTTACCCTCATATCCCGAGTGGATCTTCTCTGCGATTAGCAGACAGCAGGGCTGCCCCTCGGCGTTGTCCGAATCTCGCACCTTCATCAGGTACGGGGTGAGACGGAAAGGGTGATAGCGGATGTTCATATGCCGCTCTCGGCCCCCACTGAAAACACACGCCTGCAATAAGACCAGAGCCAGGGAGAGCACAGAAACAAAGGGGGCAAACAAAGGGTACATTTGGGGGGGGGGGGATGTTGGTGGGGTAGGAGGTTGCTGGGTGTGGAAATTTGGCATATTTCCTACTAAGGAGAATATGTATGAAATGGAGAGAAGACAAACATTTGATATGATATTAGGGAGGGTTGAGAGAGATGCTGAGAGAGACAGAAGAAAATTGCAGTGTCAGAGATATTATATATAATCTATGTGGTGAGATTAATGCACCCGAGGCCACCCAATCAGCATAAAATGTTGATCTTCATTGGGAAACTCTGTACCCATACATGGGAGCGAAGAATCACTCAATGACGAAAATACTGATAGTTTCAGCAAATTAAGGTAAAAGGAAGAAATTGCAAATACCTCTCCATTTCTATAGACTGCTGACAAACAAAATGGCCAACTTTTGCCCTCTGGGGTATGGGTATATAACTCAAAAGTAATGCAAACGTCTTATGGCATTATCATTTTACCTTATGTATGGGTACAACCACCATATAACTATTGACCTGACTCATGCAGAACACAGTCGCACCTGAGCCTTACCCACCAACAATGTGGTGAATTTTCTCCCACATCACAGCTGGGTTGATTTCTGGTCAAAATTTAAGTATAACTAAAGGCAAAACTTTTTTTTTTAGTTTTGGATAGAGTGGAGAGGAATTAGAACCCCTGTTGGGTTTTTATTGCTGTCTGTGCCCCCCGTTAGGGAGACTCACCCTCTCCATCTGTCCGGTTTACCATTACCACTGAAAGCGAAAGTAAAAGAAAATCCCACATTTTGGGTCGTCCCCAAAAAAGTAATAGAGGGGAAATCAGTCAATGGGGTCATTAGTTCTGGTGACCTGGGAGTCCCCAAGGTCCCTTAATTTGCAGGGATTCCCTTCCTGTTTTGGCTACAGGGCAGGAAGTGAAGGGAAATCTCCCCAATGGGGCACAGATGGCATAAAATACTGAGAGGGGTTACTCCAATATGAAAAAAAAAGTTTTGCCTATAGCCAAATCAGCCTGTGCCCTTGTAATGAGAGGCACATAACATGCACGTTTGGTGAGGATTGAGGGATAGTCGGGGAACCTCAAATGTAAAAGATAAGCTAGTGGTTGGAATTTTTAAAAAAATGGATCCCTGTGCTACGTCAACATTTACTTCACATGTTCTGTTACATTCATATTTACACGATAAGACCAAACATTTGTGGACACCTCACCATCACAGCTTCTATGTGCCTACAAATATGAGGACACCCCTCCAAATGCTGGTGATTCCATGAAGGATATCTTAATGCTACAGCAGTGTGGTGCCTTCAAACTTGTGTGAACAGTTTAGGGAAGGTCCTTATCTGTTCCAAAAAGACATGGTTTGATAAGTTTAGTGTGGAGGAAATTCGGTGGTCTACAAAGAACCCTGACCCTACCCCTTACTGTCTACATTTCGAATAATATGGAATGCCAACTGTAAGCCAGGACTTCTCATCCAACATTAGTACCTGACCTCACAAATGTTCTTTTGGCTGAATGAGTACAAATCTCCACATACACACTCCAAAATCTTGTGGAAAGCCTTCCCAGAAAAGTGGAAGCAATTTAGCCACAAAAAAAGAGCCAACTCGATAATAATGGCCATGCTTTTGGAGTTGGATGGCCAATAAGCTCATACAGCTTTTCTTTTGGCTAATAGGGCACACTTCCCTGCAGACACACTTCAAAATCTTGTGGAAAGCCTTTCTAATACAGTGGAGGCTATAAGAGCCACAAATGGAAGGGGGCCATTCTATATGAACACCCATGGCTTTGGAATGGAATGTCCAGCAAGCTCCACAAAGGTCTACATGTCCCCAAACATTTAAGCCAGGGGTCTCCAATCAGGCCCCTGGGGCACTCTTCCTCCCACTCGTACGAGACACTATTCTGCCAACTAACACCAACAATGGGACACCATTTCTCCCACTAAACACCAATAATGGGCCACTATACTCCACTATGATGCCAACAATGAAGCACTATTCCTCCTCCTAATATCAAATGTGGCAATATTTACTCCCACCGATGCTAGAACATTGTCTACTAATGATGGCCACAGTCCAGGCCCTCCTAACGTCTGAATGACAATAATTCAGAACGTTGTTTATAAACTATGGAGACCCCTGTAACCAATATAGCCTATATTTAGTGGTTCAGTTTCTTTCACTGTACACAACTTCAATTGCAAATTGTAGACATATGGCAGGGTAAGATTCAGCCCAAGAACAGCATGTGGTAAAACACTTCACAGCAATCTGGGAAACTTTCTAAAGTAAATGAAGCTCAAATTTTCCATTCTCTACATATACAAAACACACAACATTGTAAGTCTGCCAAACATGCCACAATTATGTAATTATAGATGCCCAGTCCCTGGACGCTGATTAAGCATATCCTACAGTAAACACAACCTCCGTACAATAACTTTTCATATGGGTACTGATTTTTCTGAAACAGAAAGTCCAATCACATGACGGCCAATATGCAAACCTTGCTAGTTTTTCCGCACGATAAAAAATAGCAACCTGAGGGTCTTCTATACTACGAAGCACTGACGTCTGCAGTCCAGTTAGCCAAAAACCATCTCTCTCCAAGACATGCAGTTACAGAAACCAGTACAGCAAATTAGTAAGGTCTCATTTACACTTGCTTTGGACAGGCTTTGTCAAAGCTCTCTGAACGCTAGTCAAAGTCCCTGTCACTAGATAAAATGGTTTAGGCTTAGGCTTTGCTTCAAAAATTATACCCCATGTAGCTTTAGTGGTGCTTCAAAGCCTCTATAGAAGTATATGACAAAGCTCGCTTGAAGCCCTGCCAAAGCCCCACCAAAGCCCCGCCAAAGCCCCACTGAAGGCTCACCGAAGCCCCACCAAAGCCACACTGGAGCTTCACCAAAGGTTCATCGAAGCCCCACCAACCAAAGGCTCATCGAAGCCCCACCAAAGCCCCACCAAAGCCCCAATGGAGCTCCACAAAAGGCTCATCGAAGCACCAAGCAAAAGCAAGGTGTATGGATAAATAAAAAACAAGCGCGCATTCATTACTATTCAATTAATAAAAGTGAGTAAGTAAAAAATTGAGAAAGTAATACCAAAAAAGTGTTATATCTCAAAAAAACTATTCATATGAAATGCCAATAAACAAGAAAATACATATATAACACAATACGGAACTGATCAATATAAAAAAGTGATCAAAGAAACTATTGCATATGTTACAAAAAAATGTCCAAATAAGTTTAATGACCGCAATATGAGACACCGTATATCTTCCAATATTCCGAAGTCAGGAAATAATATCAATGCCTCTTACCAGAGTCGTTGGATCTCAAATTATAGAGGTCAAAGACGCCTGTGCACAAGCCTGCCGGCAGGAATACGATCCTCCTGTAGCTCTTTTCAGAGGAAAATACTCCTTCTGTTACAGCGGGATATCCAATTTGAAAGACAAGGCTTCAAGACGAGAATCATCCTATATTTTCAAATAGTCCTGGATGGTCTCATTAAATAGAGCATAGAAGAAAGGACTTCATGGTGTAGTATGTCCAAAGAAAATGTATTTTAAAAAAATCCAGCAACGCTAACATCCAAGAACACGGTAAGAAAATTTCAAAAACAGCTGTGGCTCAAGCCAGCTGACTGTTAGCGTGATGACATCAAGGACTAGTGCTCCACCCGACGCGTTTCCCCATACAAGGCATCGGCCAGGAACGGAGGCTGTCAACTCCATTATACTTATGCCGCGTACACACGACCCGACTTTCCATCAGAAAAGGTTCGACAGTCTTCCCGACGGACTTCCGAACGAACGGACATGCCCACACACGAACGGACTAAAGTCTGTTCGAAAGTCCGTTCATTTTGGACGTGATGACGTACGACGGAACGAGAAAAGGAAGTTTAATAGCCAGTAGCCAATAGCTTCCCTTGCATCATATTTGGGCCGTTATACCAGCATACAGACGAAGGGTTTTCCCAATAGGAACTGAGTCCGTCGGACAGATTTGAAACATGTTCTATTTCTAGGTCCGTCTGAATTTTTTAAAGAAAAACGATCAGACTATCCCACACACGATTGGACTATCCGACAAAATGATTCCGTCGGACCTATTCGTGTGTACATGGCATTACTGTCAGAAAAGCAAGGTGTAAACAGGACTGTAAGCTAACCATTTTATTTAGTGACAGGAGCTTTAACAAAGCCTGTCCGAAGCCATGGAAACAGATTTACTCAATTTACAATGGGTGGAAAAAACAGTTTCCTCCATTCAGGCTGGACAATAATAAAAGCAATGCCAATGAGAAAAAGGATCCGGGGAATGAAAAAAAGTCAGGGCCGGTTTTGCATTGGGCTTCAGCTTGCATAATATCAATGTGAATGGCAAGCTTTGACAAAGCATTTGCAGAGCTTTCAGCAAGCTTTGTTGAAGCTTTTTTACAGTACACTTCAATTTTTATTTATGTATTCTGTTCCCCAGGGGACAATGTACATGTAATACTTTGTTCCATTTCCCTATGTGCTGTCTAAGATGGGGTAACCTTCCTCCCTCCACAGTCATCCAACACGCAGCTAGCAAGGAGACAGCTGCTTTGACAGACAGCACTTTTCTCCATCTCCAAGCACTTGCCGGAGTCAAACATCTCACAAGTAAGGCAAAGGGGAGGGCTTATCAGCTAAAATGTTCCAGGCAAGCTTAGAGGTGAAGTGCGCCGTTTTTTAAAGCAGCCATCTCCTTGCTAGCTGCGTTGTCGGATGACTGTGGAGGGAGAGCCCTATCTGACCTTACAATTAGCCTTAGACAGCACATAGAAAGGCTGGACAAAGCACAAGTACTTGGGGAAACAAACACATTCATAAAAATGGAGACTTCTTTTGGGTTGTGCCATAAAGCCAGACTTCATCAGGCTGTAGGAATGCAGAACTCTGTCTTTAAGTATAGGTACAAGGTTTTTTTAAAAAAACTTTCTGTGTGCACCCCCACCCCCCCAATACATACCCGAACCCCCTTCCGATCCAGCGATGTTCAGGAGAGCCTTGTCTTTCCAGGGGCTCGCACACTTAACTGGCTTTTGGTAGTAGTAGGAGCCATTGGTTCCCGCTGCTGTCAATCATAGCCAGTGATCCAATCAGGAGATTGAGGGGGTGGGGCCAAGCCGTGGCTTCATGTCTGAATGGACACCCAGAGCAGCAGAGCCCCCATGCTCGGTACGGGATGCCTAGATGTGAACGGAGCCCTAATGTTACTTTAAGGCTATCATAACAACTTCTACTAACATTCACCATCACACAGCAGCCAATCCGAATCTATCATCATGCTGAGCTAGTAATAGCTTTTTTTGATTGATTACCAGCACCATTCTGCAGTTGAGTCCTCTTCGTTAGGACATTAAATAATGAATAGAATGTGGAGGATATTCTATAAATACAGAGGAATGTAAAAATAGAGGTCTTTGTCCTAGTGACAGTGTAAGCTTCCCTTTTCACCTTGACCCGAATGGTTGTGTGAGAATAGTTGAATATTAGAATATTATAGAATAGTGCCCCATCATTGGTGTCAGTGGGAGAAATACTGCCCTATTGCTGGTGTCAGTGGGAAGAATAGTGCCCCATCATTGGTGTCAGTGGAAGGAATAGTGCCCCATCATTGGTGTCAGTGGGAGGAATAGTGCCCCATCATTGGTGTCAGTGGGAGGAATAGTGTCCCATCATTGGTGTAAGTGGGAGGAATAGTGTCCCATCATTGGTGTAAGTGGGAGGAATAGTGCCCTATTGCTGGTGTCAGTGGGAGGAATAGTGCCCCATCATTGGTGTCAGTGGGAGGAATAGTGTCCCATCATTGGTGTAAGTGGGAGGAATAGTGCCCTATTGCTGGTGTCAGTGGGAGGAATAGTGCCCCATCATTGGTGTCAGTGGGAGGAATAGTGCCCCATCATTGGTGTCAGTGGGAGGAATAGTGCCCCATCATTGGTGTCAGTGGGAGGAATAGTGCCCCATCATTGGTGTCAGTGGAAGGAATAATGCCCTACTGTTGGTGTCAATGGGAGGAACAGTTCCCCATCATTGTAGGACTATAGCAGAAATGTAAATAGTGCTCTGGTCCATAGGGGGTGTATAGGTGCAAAATGATTAATGTACTGGTAAAGAAAAATAAATGAACGCCTTGTTACTGACACATTTGAACAAAGTGATCACATACACACATCTTCTGCTTTAAAGCAGGAGTAAACCCATCGATTTAACTGTTTCAAAAAATGTGATCAGTTATGACACCAGCCATTGGAAGATTTAACAGTTGGGTTGAGAGCACAACCAATGTGACAGTTACAATTCCGGCACATACCAGAAATGTAACTGTCACATCGGTTGTGCTCTCAACCCAACTGTTAAATCTTCCAATGGCTGGTGTCATCAGTGATCACATGTACAGCATTATGGCAGTTGAAGATCAAACAAACAAAGGCCAAGATGGCAGCTTCCTTGGCTGAAAACGATAGGAGGGTTTAGTTCCACTTTAAAGAAAGTTGGATTGTACTTTATAAACTTAGAGTGGTGCTCTATTGCCTTCTGACCCCCATCACCAGAACCTGGATGACTCCATAGAACCCATCACCTTCCATAGCTTGCATAGACCTGATATATTCAAACAGCTCAGTATTTTAGGTGGACGTACTAAACTGCATATTGGGATGACTGGAATATTGGCTGCAATACTGAGAACGATCACTAGATGTCAGTGTACTTTATACACATATATATGGTAATGACTCTGTTTCTCAAAGTATGTAGGCTCTCTCTCTAGTAGATTTAAAAGATGCAAAAATAACATCCCTTCTCACAATTTTTTTCTATAAGAAGCCCACCTCTCTTCTGTTCATGAAACGAGATGAACTTGTAAACACCATCATTGTTCAGGAGTAGAACGGTGCGTTTCGGGTCGTAAAACAGCGAAAGAAAAAGCGCTTGTCTCATTATTTGGAACAAAACCTCCACCTCTCACATCCTCTGCCTTTATTGAATATCTCAGCGAATTCATTAAAATGGATCCATGGAGCTGTGAACTCTTCTATGAAGAATGTGTAGGCTATAAATACCAAGGTATGGAATTCATTGGCTACCATGCTGCAGGGCTTGCCGGAGAAAGGTTACAGACGCAGGGATTGTGCGGAGAGGAGGTGGTGTGTGGGAGGGTGACGCAGGACGTGTCAGTATGTTAATTACACGGTGCTTTGTGTCACAGCTATTTGAGAATTATTTCAATAAGGAAGGGGACTTCCGGAGGTGGGAGAGGGGAGCTGTCCCAGTCTCTGTGTGTGTGTGTGTGTGTATATATATATATACTGTATATGAGGGCATTAAGGAGCGATGTCCACATTCCCTCTCTCTGAAAAGGTGAGAGAATCAATCAGTCTGCTTCCTTAAGGCTGGATTCACACTAGAGCACAGAGCGGCTCCCCGCAGGGTTTCCGGTGCGTCTCCATTCACCGTTTCAGGTCCGATTTCAGCCAAAATTTTGGGATGAATTCGGACCTGAAACGGAGCAGAAGATGCACAGGACTCCTCCTACGCAATTCACACCAGGGCCGCTCCGGAGATGTGTGAACCGGCTCCATAGAGAGCCTATCACAATCTCCTGCTATGCGAATTGGATGCGTTCAAACCCACATCCAATTCGCAATAGTGTGAACCCAACCATATAAAATGATCCATACCTCCTGTGTGTATGAAACATCCCTGAGTCTATAGACAATGCAACAGATGAATGTATCACTTCTTTGTCATATACAGTGTGATGGATCAATCTGTCCCCCACCCCACTCAGTGTGACAGTGGGTACTCACTGCATATATACCATGTTAGAGAGTAGTCTGTCCTCTCTGTGTATATGCAATGTGATAGGTCAGTCTGTCCTCTGTGTATATGCAATGTGATAGGTCAGTCTGTCCTCTGTGTATATGCAATGTGATAGGATAGTGTGTCCTCTGTGTATATGCAATGTGATAGGTCAGTCTGTCTTCTCTGTGTATATGCAATGTATTAGGTCAGTCTGTCCTCTCTGTGTATATGCAATGTATTAGGGCAGTCTGTCCTCTCTGTATACATATGTATACAGTGTGACAAAGATCAAAGTGTCCTCTCTGTATATAAAATGTAAAATAGATTAGTGTGTCCTATTTTTGTGTATATATAGTGGGATAGATCAGTGTGCCCCCCTTGAGTATATGAAGTGTGTCAGATCTGTAATCTTCCCCCCCCCCTCCTCCATATACAGTATGATAGTGATGTGTATATACAGAATGACTGATCAGTGCATCCGCTCTGTAGTCACCTCTCTATATATGCGGTGTGATGAGTCAGTGTATACCGTACTCTCTGTGTACATATAGTGTGATAGATCAGTATGTCCTATCTGTATCTACAGATCAACACATCCTTTTTCATGTCTCCTCTCTGTATATGCAGATCAGTGCATCCTCTCTGTAGATACAGTGTGATGGGTCAGTGTATCCTCTATGCACAGTACACCAATATGGCAGATCCGTGTCCCCTCTCCCCATATGTAGGATGTAATAGAGTTATATATATATATATATATATTTAAAAATGTTCTATTTGTATACACTTATCTGTTTTGCATATTATATGTGTGATTGATTTTTTTCTTTCTCTCACATCTCTCCTCTTGGAGAAGATAACTGCAGTAAAATTAGTCACTGTTATCTTTACTTCTCCCCAATTTTACGATACCTACCTGATCCGACAGAATAGAGACTTTTCCTGAGTGTAGTCCATTGAAGCCGTATCTGGAGGAAGAATGAGAAATGGAGAGTCAGCAGGAGTCAAAGTGCAGGAGGAGGACAGACTCATAGCCCCCTTCTGTCTGTATCATCCTGCAGGAGGAGGACAGACTCGTAGCTCCCTTCTATATCACCCTGCAGGAGGAGGACAGACTCATAGCCCCCTTCTGTCTGTATCACCCTGCAGGAGGAGGACAGACTCATAGCCCCCTTCTGTCTGTATCATCCTGCAGGAGGAGGACAGACTCGTAGCTCCCTTCTATATCCCCCTGCAGGAGGAGGACAGACTCATAGCCCCCTTCTGTCTGTATCACCCTGCAGGGGGAGGACAGACTCATAGCCCCCTTCTGTCTGTATCACCCTGCAGGAGGAGGACAGACTCATAGCTCCCTTCTATATCACCCTGCAGGAGGACAGACTCATAGCCCCCCTCTGTCTGTATCACCCTGCAGGAGGACAGACCTGCAGGAAGACAGACTCACATCCTTTAGGGCAGACTGGCACCCATCATCTATACATTACCTCCAGATATGCAGCTGCTCCAAGATAGGAGGTGATAAGGTGCTGTGGACCCATAGAAGACGCTGACATCTTGCGGGGCCAGAAATTCAGCAAATGTTGCTCCTTTAAACACGTCCCTTTTACAATGCAGGATATGGGAGACCTGGTCAGAGATGTAGACAATGCGGCCGGTGATAAAGGAGACAGCCACAGCGAATGTGTCCTTGAGAAAAAAAAAATTTAAAAGATGTAGGATTTTAGAACAATGCTGCTCACACTCAACCATACATAGGTAAAGTACCAGACATCATAAACATTTCCTAGTGGACAAGAGGAGAGGAAGGCAACTGATGCCAGCCATAGTGGTTGATTTACTAAAACTGGAGAGTGCACAATTTGCAGGTTTCCCCATATCCAGCTCGCATGTCAGGAGCCTATGACCAGCTCTTAATGGAAATTGGTGCCATTTGCGCACATGCGTTCAAATCTGCTGTGCAGATGCCCGCCACTCTGTTCTAGAATCCAAATGCCTGGTAGAGACCAGTGGCACATCTGCACACGTGCAAAAATGGCGGCATGGAACAGCGGTGAGGGGAGGTAATCCAGGAGCGGTTTAGTTCCGCTTTAAAAAAAAAAAAAAAAGTCACCCTCCTGTGCCCAACCAACCTCCCTCCCCAAACCCCACCCCAGTTCCTTCCTTTCCCCCTGCCTACCTGTTATCTAGGGTGGTCTTCACATACTAACCTGCCCAACAGATCCAGCGTTGCTCTGTTACGATACGTCACACTGCAGTTCCACACCGCCATATTTGCTCCCAATGTCATTGGTTCCCAGATGCCACTTCCTGGTTCAGGCAGCCCAGTACCCTGATGACGTCCGCCCTCCTCTAGCTGGACGTCATCAGGGTAAATGTAAAAATTGCTGTTGTAGATTGCAGAGGGGGGCTGAGTAAAGCAATGATGCCCAGTGCAGATCCAGGAGGTAAAGGAGGTAAGGGTTCACTTTAAAGTTTATTTGCAGGTATTGCCTAATTTACCCCCAGACCTACCTATCAACCCCCTAGCTATCAGGTTGGGGTCATGCTGCCCCCTCCTTTTAAAGGAGTTGCAAAGTCCCAAGGTTTTTTAATCTTAATGCATTCTATGCATTAAGCTAAATGTCTCGGCCGTTCGACATTCTCCATTCCAATTGGCTTAGACACAGCAGCGGTGCCATTGGCTCCCGCTGCTGTCCATCAAAGTCAGTCAGCCAATCAGAAGAGAGAGGGGGCGGGGCCAGGCCACATCTCCATGTCTGAATGGACACAGGGAGCTGTGACTTGGCTCGTGCTCCCATAGCAAGCTGCTTGCTGTGGGGGGCACTCGACAAGAGGGAGAGGCCAGGAGCACTAAAGAAGGACCCAAAAAGAGGAGGACCTGGGCTGCTCTCCACAAATCCACTGCACAGAGCAGATAAGTTTGACATGTTTGTTATTTTTATTTTTTTTAAAAAACAAGACTTTACAATCACTTTAAGAGCTAAAGGAACTCACAGGATTCTTTAGCGTGTATTCCGATGTGACGCTTTCCACCTCCTCGATAGTGAAGCTGGACATGTCCAGGCTGCATGGCTGGGATTCATCGATGGTCCACTGCTGGTAATATTCTTGGTTAGCTGAGAAAACATAGTTAACTATTAAGCAAGCACAGAAAACAAATATGGATATATCTGACACCCGAGCCAAGCATGCGAGAAGAAAAACATAACTTTTTGTCCTGGTGGTACTGTTATCGGGACAGAAAACAATGTAAAATTTTACAGTTGTCACCAAAAGAAAGACTAGAGGCAGCATCTTCAAATGGGGTCATCTGTTCCGGAGACAACTAAGTGAGATCATGTGATGACTTTTACCTACAGCTAAGCCTATAATATATGTCAGGCTACTCACAGTGGTGGAGCCCACAATCCCGAAAGAAATGCAGAGGAAACATGTCTGTCCCCTCGGCAATGACCGGGCGAGCTGCAGGAGCTTCAGTCTAAGGTAAGTATTTCATAATATGCTAGTATGCGATGCATGCTAGCACATTATGCTATTGTGCTATTGTCTTGCAGGTTTTTTTCCCCACGGTTTACTACCACTTTAATGTTGAAAAAGTATTTATCAAATGTGCCTTAGTGGGGGGGGGATGTGAATTAGCAAAAACTAGTGCACACACAATCTGGTGCCATTAGGCATAGTAACCAATCAGTTTCTAATTTCTAACCTAGAAGCTGATTGGTCACTATGCACAGCTGCACCAGTTTTACTAAATCTCCCCCATACTGTAAATGTATATGTGTGTATACAGTATACTGTATATTATAGATAGATAATATATACACATAAATCATTATATATCATAGATTTTATATTAATATATACTATATATGATTTATTAGCAATAGTTCATTATATAAATAATAAATTATTTAAATATATTTATATAAATAAATTATATAAATACAAAACGTTTTTATATTTAATATATTATTATATATTATATGATATATTCATTCATATATCATTCCGCTCACCTCGGACTTGCTTGACGCAGGAAAGTGCGTACTGCAGTATGGCAAGAGTCCCAGATTTGCCTTTTCTTTTTTCGGATGGCAGGCGGATTTTTAGCTCCTTCAGGGCCTTCATTAATTCCTTCTGATTCTTCTCCCGGGCAGACTGTTCACTGCTACAAGAACAAAAAGACAAGAGAATAGTGTCAGCAGCAAGGCGGCGGGTTTCAGCTTCCCCAGATGCAGTGTTTTCATGTGAAGGTGAGGTCAGGACAAGAAGCTTCCCCATATACAGTGTTTTTATGTGAAGGGGAGGTCAGGACAAGAAGCTTCCTTAGATGCAGTGTTTTCATGGGAAGGGGAGGTCAGGAGAAGAAGCTTCCTTAGATGCAGTGTTTTCATGTGAAGGGGAGGTCAGGAGAAGAAGCTTCCTTAGATGCAGTGTTTTCATGTGAAGGGGAGGTCAGGAGAAGCTTCCTTAGATGCAGTGTTTTCATGTGAAGGGGAGGTCAGGAGAAGTAGCTTCCTTAGATGCAGTGTTTTTATGTGAAGGGGAGGTCAGGAAAAGCTTCCTTAGATGCAGTGTTTTCATGTGAAGGTAAGGTCAGGACAGGAAGCTTCCTTAGATGCAGTGTTTTCATGTGAAGGGGAGGTCAGGAGAAGAAGCTTCCTTAGATGCAGTGTTTTTATGTGAAGGGGAGGTCAGGAAAAGCTTCCTTAGATGCAGTGTTTTCGTGTGAAGGTGAGGTCAGAAGAAGAAGCTTCCTTAGATGCAGTGTTTTCATGTGAAGGGGAGGTCAGGACAAGAAGCTTCCTTAGATGCAGTGTTTTCATGTGAAGGGGAGGTCAGGACAAGAAGCTTCCTTAGATGCAGTGTTTTCATGTGAATGTAAGGTCAGGACAGGAAGCTTCCTTAGATGCAGTGTTTTCATGTGAAGGGGGGGTCAGGAGAAGCTTCCTTAGATGCAGTGTTTTCATGTGAAGGTAAGGTCAGGACAAGAAGCTTCCTTAGATGCAGTGTTTTCATGTGAAGGTAAGGTCAGGACAGGAAGCTTCCTTAGATGCAGTGTTTTTATGTGAAGGGGAGGTCAGGAAAAGCTTCCTTAGATGCAGTGTTTTCATGTGAAGGGGAGGTCAGGAGAAGAAGCTTCCTTAGATGCAGTGTTTTCATGTGAAGGGGAGGTCAGGAGAAGTAGCTTCCTTAGATGCAGTGTTTTTATGTGAAGGGGAGGTCAGGAAAAGCTTCCTTAGATGCAGTGTTTTCATGTGAAGGTAAGGTCAGGACAGGAAGCTTCCTTAGATGCAGTGTTTTCATGTGAAGGGGAGGTCAGGAGAAGAAGCTTCCTTAGATGCAGTGTTTTTATGTGAAGGGGAGGTCAGGAAAAGCTTCCTTAGATGCAGTGTTTTCGTGTGAAGGTGAGGTCAGAAGAAGAAGCTTCCTTAGATGCAGTGTTTTCATGTGAAGGGGAGGTCAGGACAAGAAGCTTCCTTAGATGCAGTGTTTTCATGTGAAGGGGAGGTCAGGACAAGAAGCTTCCTTAGATGCAGTGTTTTCATGTGAATGTAAGGTCAGGACAGGAAGCTTCCTTAGATGCAGTGTTTTCATGTGAAGGGGGGGTCAGGAGAAGCTTCCTTAGATGCAGTGTTTTCATGTGAAGGTAAGGTCAGGACAGGAAGCTTCCTTAGATGCAGTGTTTTCATGTGAATGTAAGGTCAGGACAAGAAGCTTCCTTAGATGCAGTGTTTTCATGTGAATGTAAGGTCAGGACAGGAAGCTTCCTTAGATGCAGTGTTTTCATGTGAAGGGGGGGTCAGGAGAAGCTTCCTTAGATGCAGTGTTTTCATGTGAAGGTAAGGTCAGGACAAGAAGCTTCCTTAGATGCAGTGTTTTCATGTGAAGGTAAGGTCAGGACAGGAAGCTTCCTTAGATGCAGTGTTTTTATGTGAAGGGGAGGTCAGGAAAAGCTTCCTTAGATGCAGTGTTTTCATGTGAAGGGGAGGTCAGGAGAAGAAGCTTCCTTAGATGCAGTGTTTTCATGTGAAGGGGAGGTCAGGAGAAGAAGCTTCCTTAGATGCAGTGTTTTCATGTGAAGGGGAGGTCAGGAGAAGAAGCTTCCTTAGATGCAGTGTTTTCATGTGAAGGGGAGGTCAGGAGAAGAAGCTTCCTTAGATGCAGTGTTTTCATGTGAAGGGGAGGTCAGGAGAAGAAGCTTCCTTAGATGCAGTGTTTTCATGTGAAGTGGAGGTCAGGAGAAGCTTCCTTAGATGCAGTGTTTTCATGTGAAGGGGAGGTCAGGAGAAGAAGCTTCCTTAGATGCAGTGTTTTCATGTGAAGTGGAGGTCAGAAGAAGCTTCCCAATATACAGTGTTTTTATGTGAAGGGGAGGTCAGAAGAAGAAGAAGAAGAGAGAAGAAGTTTCATAATGTGGGATACACACTAGTCAAAAATTGGGCAGAAATTTTCATCCAAGGAACGATCATACAAATTTTAGACTAGCGTGTACACAACTTTCCACCACCGATTCCGATCCAGCGAACAGAAAAAAAAAATGTAGGGACAAACAGCAAAACTTGTTGTCCATCAACAGCACAGCTGATTTTCGTGTCTCGAGTTGCACCCCCATCATCACATGGTGTGGTGCTCTGCAAAGTCATCTAGTCCAGTGCCTTTTCACAATCTGTGCAAGAAAACCACTAAAGGAAAAGAACACACAGGAGGAAGGTCCTGTGACATCACTGAGCACTTCCGGGTTCAACTGAAACCCAGGTGGAAACAAGAACGGTGACAGCTGGAGGTGGGTCCCCACCTGCAAGACTAGGGGTGGCGTCGCTTGGCATCTTTACCCTGGGAACTTCTAGACCTTGTCTAGTTCTGATCACCAGAACTAGAATAGGGAGAAAATCTTACTCACTTGGTTAAATGTTATTATTATTGTGCCTCCAGGACAGGAATTGAAGGGAAATCTCCCCAGTAGGAAACAAACAGCAAAATATAACCTGATGGGAGTTTTAACCGTTCCCTTTCCCTATTGGCAGCAAAAAAAAACAAAAAAACAGAAATCTGACTTTCAACGCTGATTGGACTTACCTGCAGCCGCTGGTGGAAGGGTTGTCCTGTTCGGAGCTATTGCTCAGGAGACTGTATGCGATGGAACTGCTGGGAGGCGAGGGGCTGTTAGAGTTTGTGCTGTGGGTGGAAATAAAATGCATCACATGAGAAGAAGCATAGAAGAACCACAGCAAAAAAAAAAAAGTGGTTCATCAAGTCCCATTTATTATTTTTTATTATTACTATTTTTTATTTTTTTTTAAACCTTTTTTTGTTTGAATATAAATCTTGTCCCAAGTATGTTTGATTTACATACTATTGACTGACTCTCTACCTCTGCTGGAAGTCTATTCCAAGCATCCACTACTCTTTCTGTAAAATAATACTTTATAAGATTAGTTTTGAGTGTCACCTCCTATTAGTTTGCTTTCATCTCCTTGTGTTCTTCATCTTATCTTCAACTTGAAAATATCGTCCTCCTTGGTGGCTTCTCTGGCACCCCTTTCATTTTGTCCCATCTTTTACTATTATTTTACTATTATTATTATTTTACTATTATACCCCCCTCCCCCCTTTTTGTTTTCCTGTTCTCTTCTTCCTCCCCACCTGAGGAACCTCTACCCTTTATCTTCCAGGCTACTAAGAAATTTTGACCCTGGACCCCCCCATCCCATGTTCGCTCTCAATGTAAACCCCCACTTCCCCTTACTCACTGTTTTCTCCCCCTCATACTTATCTAGGCTATTCGTTTCATGTTGTTTAATTCCAAATTGGATTCCACACGATGTTCCCTTACTCTCTTGTGGTTTCAGGATGGGCCGATTAACACCTCACTCTCATTGTCCTGGTTTCCTACCGTCAAGGTGTGATAGTCCCACTGGGCCTCTGTGCTTGGGTCCATCCAATAAGCCTATGTGAACTAAGTTTTTCAAGTCTGACAATATGTAACTGTCTCCTTAATTTTCCTTTGTAATCTCGTTGAATTCTATAAATAAATAAAATTGAAAAAAAAAAAGAAGAAATTAAATACGGCCTTCCTTAACCTAATTCACATTCTTATGGCTCTTTAACCCTGGGCTTGGTTGAGGTGCAGGTTACGACCCTGGACCCGTATAGCACCCTGCACGCCTCGCATCAAAGGCCAAGGCGAGCGCCCACACAAGGTCCAGTGCCTGAAGCAACATTACAGGCCAACCCCACCAGCAGAAGGTCCAGGTACGGCTTCCAATGGTTTTACTGAGCTACCATCAATCTAGAGGCACTGCTTCTATTGTGGTATTAGAAGACATTGAAGAGTTGATCGAAGAATCCAAAGCAAAAAAATATAAACTAGTTATGGTAAGAGTGATCTATGAAGGAGAAGAGGGCCATCACCTTACGACATTAGCAGAAACTGAGAACACGCTTAGTAATGTAGGGCTATAGGGGATGCCCAGAGGGGGTGTCCTAAAAGCTTTCTCAGTATCCAATAACCTGAAGGCACCAGCCTATAACCCAGAGTCTATGCATATCAAGCCTACGTCCCACATTAAGATGAATAGACGGTTGAGCTTCGGTTTAAGCCACCCTCCAAACTGCCCCCCTTTAACCAACACAGTAGCTGGAGGAGGTTGTACACATCCTGCAGCTGCAACACTTTTCTTGCCAAAAATGACACCCCGTGTTGTGTTTGTGGCCCATTCAAATGAATAGGGGCGCACTGCAGCTGTCCTGCAACTCCATGTAATTAATGCACACAGTTCAGGACTTTCAGGGTTAAACAGGTGCTTACGAGGAAATGTAGCACCTCCCAGCCACTTGTCAAAAAGAGATCCAATGCGGATCACTTTTCAGAGGCAGCAGGAGCCAGCACTAACGTAAATAAGCACCTTTTATATTTAAAGGTTTGAACTACACCTCTCCCCTCCCTTCTTTTCCCAAGACTACGTTTTTATATTATAATGTATTACAGCCCCCAAAATTTCCACTCGCCTGCTTGCATTTGGCGAGTGGAAATAAGCCGAGGGCGAGTGTGTTGAGCAGCATCGGGGGGATTTGGGTGCTCCCAGCAGGTGGGGCTGGAAAAAAAAAATATACCGTATTTTTCGGACTATAAGGCGCACGTAAAAGCCTAAATTTTCTCACAAAAACGACCGTGCGCCTTATAATCCGGTGCGCCTTATATATGACCTGTTGACATCGCTGGAGTTCTTTGGTTAATGCACCCGGAATGATGGCAAGCACTCACTTGGGCTTTAACAGTATCTGTCAGATGGGCGCGCATGGAGTCACAGATCAATAGGGATGGAGATTCGTGGAAAAAGCCACCCGGTCTCTTGACGTAAACCTTCGGACTATAAGGCGCACGTAAAAGCCTAAATTTTCTCACAAAATCGACCGTGCGCCTTATAGTCCGATGCGCCTTATATATGGAAATATCCATTTTATCAGCCGGTCGTTGCTAGTGCGCCTTATAATCCGGTGCGCCTTATAGTCCGAAAAATACGGTGTGTATATATATATATATACACACACACACACACACTCTACATGCTAGCCCTCAAATAAGGCAAATGGAAATAAGCTGAGGGTAAGTGTGGCATCACATCAGAAAGAGGGCAGGGGCTGGGAGGGGCAGTGGCCTGGCTAGTAGCTCAGAACTTGAAATTTTGAGCCCTAATGTAGTATATTATTATAATATTATAATAATATTATATTTTATAACCATATTTAGTTAAGGATCAGGAAGTTTCAGGGGGAAGAAAATGGATCTTTTCAAAATGCAGCAAATCCAAATGCAAGGGGCATCTTGGGTTCCTGGGTATCATCCTGTGACGCTTGCTGCACGTGCTCTTTGCAAATGTTATACCCCGCACATTCCTAGAGTACAATATACGCTACTGTAGCCATATGTTCTCTGTGTGCTGTCCATGGTGCTGAAAATCAGCTTTATATTATATAGGTTCACTTCTGCACAGATTCCACTACTTCTTTCCAAGAGGCTGCTAGATGCGTGGGGCCTGGAATTGCAACAATTACATAGAGATATAAGCTTTAAGGCTAAACTTTGAGCAAAAAAAGTAATTAAACACTTTTTAAAAATTAATTTAAATAAAAAAAGTAATCATTTTAGTATGTTTCTTGATAACCACAAAGGAAGTACATCCACAAACTCAGATACTACCTTGTGAAAGTAGCCGTGGCATCATCACTGTGCTATAAATTGCCTGCACAGACAGTAGACCAAGTAGGCCCCCCTCCACTACAGGCTTCCTGCAGAAAACCACAGGATGGGGGCAGAGACAAGACCAGTCAGTCATCTTGCACAAGGAAAAAGAACAGAGCTATGGGAGGAGCCCAGTAGGCTCCACCCACTACAGGCTGCCTGCCAAAAACTACAGGAAAGGGGGCAGAGACAAGACCAGTCACCCTGCACAAGGAAAAAAGAACAGAGCTATGGGAGGAGCCCAGTAGGCTCCACCCACTACAAGCTGCCTGCAGAAAACGTCAGGAGGGGGCGGAGACAAGACCAGTCACCGTGCACAAGGAAAAAGAACAGAGCTATGGGAGGGGCCCAGTAGGCTCCACCCACTACAGGCTGCCTGCCAAAAACTACAGGAAAGGGGGCGGAGACAAGACCAGTCACCCTGCACACGGAAAGAGAGCAACAGTTAGCAGTCTTTATAACAGGAAGGGAAAATGTCATACTGGATTCCTGCACAGAGCTATAAGAAATACACAAAGCACACCAAGATTCAAAGAAGAATAACCCATGCTGTAAGTATTAAGATTATATTTGCTTTAACCGGTTCCCGACCAGCGCATGCCGATGTACGTCGGCAGAATGGCACGGGCAGGCAAATGGGCGTACCTGTACGTCCCTTTAAATTTGCCGCTCTGCCATCGCGAACGCACCGTTGCCGGTGCGCTCGCGTGCTGGTCGGGACCCCCATGAGTCCGGTCGCGGGGCCTGCGGACTCGATCGCCACGGGAATACCCGCGATTGTCTCACGGGGCGGCTGAATGGAGAAATACCGTTGTAAACAGCATTTCCCCATTCTGCCTAGCAACTAGCGACGCTGATCTCTGCTCCATGTGATTGGAGCAGAGATCAGTGTTCACTAAATGAAAGCCCAGCCCCCCACAGTTAGTAACACACCCCTAGGAACACTTAACCCCTACACTGCCACCCACTGGTTAACCCCTTCACTGCCAGTGTCATTTACACAGGAATCACTGCATTTATAGCAGTGATTACTGTATAAATGACAATGGTCCCAAAAATGTGTCAAAAATGTCCGATGTGTCCGCCATAATGCCGCAGTCACAATAAAAATCGCTGATCTCTAATGAAAAAAAAATTATTAATAAAAATGCCATAAAACTATCCCTATTTTGTAAACGCTATAACTTTTGCGCAAACCAATCAATAATCGCTTATTGCGATTTTTTTTACCAAAAATATGTAGAAGAATACGTATCGGCCTAAACTGAGGGAAAAAATTTTTTTTTTATATATTTTTGGGGGATATTTATTATAATAAAAAGTAAAAAATAATGCGTTTTTTTTTTCAAAATTGTCACTCTATTTTTGTTTATAGCGCAAAAAATAAAAACCACAGGGGTGATCAAATACCACCAAAAGAAAGCTCTATTTGTGGGGAAAAAAGGACGTAAATTTTGTTTGGGAGCCACGTCGCACGACCGCGCAATTGTCAGTTAAAGCGACGCAGTGCCGAATCGCAAAAAGTGGTCTGGTCTTTGACCAGCAAAATGGTCCGGTCTGTAAGTGGTTAAAGACCCACTCCGTCCATTTTTTTTTTGTTTGTTTCACCTAGAGCAAGGATGAGTCAGAGCCAGGTATTTGTGTCCCAATTGAAGAGATATCCCCTTACCATATTGGTGAGGTTTTCCATCACTTCTTGTCGGAAAAGGAAGTGATCACAAATCTCCCAAATGGGGACACAGACAAAAAAAAATAATAATAAATTTCTGGTGAAGTCGCAAAGAATTTGAACTTTTAACTGTTTCTATTGCTGTCTTTGCCTTAAATTCACAGTGACAACCCCCCTCCCCCTCCCCCCCCCCCCCCAATATCTTGCATGAGTGTCTTAAACACAGGATGTTTTAAAATATCTCCCCAATGGAGTTACAGGAAAAAAAAAAAAAGTTTGCAGAAATTGTAACTCTTTCCATACCCAAAACTGGAAAAAAAAAAGTCTGAAGTTGGGCTTTAATCTCTTGCCGCACATATAATGCGTATACGAATCCATGGGAGGCAGAGTTTTCTGTGTGGAGAGCCCGCTCTCAGCACAGTGACCGAGCTCTCAAAGACAGCTCTCGGTCTCTGTGGGTGTGGCTCCTGAATATGTGGCTACTGTGACAGCCAATCACAATAGTCAACTGATCTCCCCCCCCCCCCCAGTGTAAAGGCCCTGTTAAAGGGATGCCGGGGTAAGGCAGGAAGGGGTTCAATTCGTCCTCCCGGTCTCTCGCCCCCTCTCACCTCTTGCTGCTCTCGGTCGCCTCCAACATGGCCGAATCTTTCCCGTTGCCGCTCGTGCTGCTGTGGGAGCTCCGGCTTTGCCGAGATTCGTTCCCATTGGACTCGTTCCCGCTGGAGCCGTGGCTGTTGGTGTCCGTCTCGTCCCGCTGGGTCCCCTCCATCTCCCGCGCCCCCCGTGTTCTCCTCGTTGGGGGAGGGGGCTCACAGGATCCGTTCATCCCCTCCGTCTTGGCCAATCAGTGGTGGGAAGGACCAGAGAATAGATGTTGGATAAAGACGATCTGGGGGGGGGGGAGAGACAAAAAAATATATGTTTAAAAATGAATATAATAATAAAAAATAAAAAAAAAATATATATATATATATATATATAATATCTCTATATCTACACACACACACACACACTCACACATATATCTCTCTATCTATCTATATTATATACATACATATATATATATATACATATATATATACATATATATATATATATATATATATATATATATATATATATATATATATATATCTCTAGATCTCTCTAGGCCTGAAGATTGTCCGCTAGATGAAGAGGACGCACGTCAAAGGCCACCTCTTGCCACCTGCTACTATAGGCTCAAAGCAGCCTATTTACAAAGGTACAAAATCCAGATTTCTGCACTTTCATCTCTCTATTAAAAAAACATTTTTTTTTACAAGTGAAAGCAATTTGATTAAAGTGGTTGTAAAGGCAGAAAAGTTTTTTTTTCTACATTCTATGCATTGGGATAAAAACCTTCTGTGTGCAGCAGCCCCTCTAATACTTACCTGAGTCCTCACCTAGATCCAGCAATGTTGCAGGAGTGTCTCGACTGCCCGTCATTGGCTGAGATAGCCGCACCGCACCACTGGCTCCCGCTGCTGTCAATTATAGTCTGCCAATGAGGAAAGAAAAGGGGGGCGGGGCCGGACTGTGGCTCGATGTCTGAATGGCCACCTGGAGCTGTGGCTCATCTCGGGTGCCCCCCCCATAGCAAGCTGCTTGCTGTGGGGGGCACTCGACATGAGGGGCAAGGAGCACCAAAGAGCAACCCGAGAAGAGGAGGATCGGGGGCTGCTCTGTGCAAAACCATTACACAGAGCAGGTGAGTATGATGTTTGTTATGTTTAACTAAAGAAACAAAAAATAAAACAAGACTTTAGTATCACTTTAAGGCTTCATGCATACTGGATGTTTTTAGAGCTGCTGTTAGAGGCATCTGGCCCTTCGCTTACCTTTATCTGGCCCTTGGGACTCTATTCCTCCCACTGACAACAACGATGGGCCACTATTCCTTCCAATGACACCAATGATGGGGTACTATTACTCCCACTGACACCAATGATGGGGCACTATTCCTCCCACTGACACCAACGATGAGGCACTATTCCTCCCACTGACACCAACGATGGGGTACTATTCCATTCATCACATGCCTGACAAAGGGGCCCTGCGTGGCTCTGAAACGCTGCACCATCCTTGTGTTGTGATCATGCAATAAATCACCCGTTTGGACGCTATCTGTGTCGCTCCATGGTGTGCTGCCAAATATCTTCACTATTCCATCCATTGACACCAATGATGGGAAACTATTCCATCCACTGACACCAATGATGGGAAACTATTCCATCCACTGACACCAATGATGGGGCACTATTCCTCCCACTGACACCAACGATGGGCCACTATTCCTCCCACTGACACCAATGATGGGCCACTATTCCTTCCACTGACACCAATGATGGGCCACTATTCCTCCCACTGACACCAACGATGGGCCACTATTCCTCCCACTGACACCAATGATGGGGCACTATTCCTCCCACTGGCACCAATGATGGGGCACTATTCCTCCCACTGACACCAACGATGAGGCACTATTCCTCCCACTGACACCAACGATGGGGTACTATTCCTCCCACTGACAACAATGATGGGCCACTATTCCTTCCAATGACACCAATGATGGGGTACTATTACTCCCACTGACACCAATGATGGGGCACTATTCCTCCCACTGACACCAACGATGGGGCACTATTCCTCCCACTGACACCAATGATGGGGTACTATTCCTCCCACTGACACCAACGATGAGGCACTATTCCTCCCACTGACACCAACGATGGGGTACTATTCCATTCATCACATGCCCGACAAAGGGGCCCTGCATGGCTCTGAAACGCTGCACCATCCTTGTGTTGTGATCATGCAATAAATCACCCGTTTGGACGCTATCTGTGTCGCTCCATGGTGTGCTGCCAAATATCTTCACTATTCCATCCACTGACACCAATGATGGGAAACTATTCCATCCACTGACACCAATGATGGGGCACTATTCCTCCCACTGACACCAATGATGGGCTACTATTCCTCCCACTGACACCAATGATGGGGCACTATTCCTCCCACTGACACCAATGATGGGGCACTATTCCTTCCACTGACACCAACAATGGGGCACTATTCCTCCCACTGACACCAATGATGGGGCACTATTCCTCCCACTGACACCAATGATGAGGCACTATTCCTCCCACTGACACCAATGATGGGGGGGGGGTACTATTCCTTTCACTGAAGCCCTTTGCTTTGAAATTTGGAGACCCCTGGTATAGTGTATGGACAGCTTTAGTGAAACCTCTATCTATTACCAGGAGTCTTAGGGGTGGAGAACTTCCCTCCCTGACTTTCTATACACTATTACACTTATATGATGTAATCTTGTTATTACTGACTGCTTATGTCATCACAAGCATTCCAATGACACAGAAAGTAATCTGTATCATATAACATTATGTATATATGAAGAATTCTGTGTGTCATCAATGCAGATCAGAAACAAAAGAAGAAATTGGAAGGGTAGAGCAAAAAGAAAAAAAATACTCGCAACCAAGAATAATAAAAGCCTCTTAGAAAAAACATTGTTAAGCTAATTATAGGCAGATGTAAGAAAAACAACAACTGATAGTTATGAAATCAATAAAAAAAAACATATATATATACACTGTACGTGATCCAGCTCTTCCGGGAAGCGGGTGCAAATGCAATCCAAATCATTTGGCGGATGGGGGATTATGGTGTGGGGTTGTTTTTCAAGTGTCGGGTTTGGCCCCTTAGTTCCAGTGAAGGGAACACTTAAGGTATCACCATACCAAGACATTTTGGACAATTTCATGCTCCCAACTTTGTGGGAACAGTTTGGGAATGGCCCCTTCTTGTTCCAACATGACTGCACACCAGTACACAAAAACATGGATGAGCAAGTTTGTGGTGACCCCTGTGCACTCCTATGTCTCCAGCAACTCTGGTGACCCCTGTGCGCTCCTGTGACTCCACTGACTCCTGTGTCTCCAGAAACCCAGGTTACCCCTGTGTTCTCCTGTGTTTCAAGCAGCCTTGGTGACCCCTGTGCGCTCCTATGTCTCCAGCAACCCTGGTGACCCCTGTGTGCACCTGTGTCTTCTGTGACTCCTTTGTCACTAGCAACCCTGTTGACCCCTGTGCACTTCTTTGTCTCCAGTGACCAGTGCATCCCTGTGTCTCCAGTGCACCCCTTTGTCTCCAAGGTGCTCCATCGCCAGAACCCCCTGCTGCCTCTTCAACTTCAGGTACACTATGATGACTGCGTGCTTCTGTGCCCCCAGTGACTCCTGTGTCTCCAGTTACCCTTGTTCCTCCTGTGTTCTTATGTGTCTCTAGTGACTCCTGTGTCTCCAGCACCTCTGGTGACCAAGGTGCATTCCTGTGTCTTCAGTGACTCTTGTGTCTCCAGCAATCCTGGTGACCCCTGTGCACTCCTGTGTCTTCAGTGACTCCCGTGTCTCCAGTTACCCTTGTTCCTCCTGTGTTCTTCTGTGTCTCCAGTGACTCCTGTGTCTCCAGCAACTCTGGTGACCACAGTGCATTCCTGTATCTTCAGTGACTCCTGTGTCTCCAGCAATTCTGTTGACCCCTGTGCACTCCTGTGTCTTCAGTGACTCCTGTGTCTCCAGTTACCCTTGTTCCTCCTGTGTTCTTCTGTGTCTTAAGTGACTCCTGTGTCTCCAGCAACTCTGGTGACCACAGTGCATTCCTGTGTCTTCAGTGACTCCTGTGTCTCCAGCAATGCTGGTGACCCCTGTGCACTCCTGTGTCTTCAGTGACTTCTGTGTCTCCAGCAATCCTGGTAACTCCAGTGAGTCCTGTGTCTACAGCAATCCTGGTGACCCCTGTGCACTCCTGTGTCTTCAGTGAATTCTGTGTCTCCAGTAATCCTGGTAACTCCAGTGACTCCTGTGTCTACAGCAATCCTGGTGACCCCTGTGCACTCCTGTGTCTTCAGTGACTTCTGTGTCTCCAGCAATCCTGGTGACCCCTGTGCACTCCTGTGTCTTCAGTGACTTCTGTGTCTCCAGCAATCCTGGTGACCCCTGTGCACTCCTGTGTCTTCAGTGACTTCTGTGTCTCCAGCAATCCTGGTGACCCCTGTGCACTCCTGTGTCTTCAGTGACCCCTGTGTCTCCAGCAATCCTGGTAACTCCAGTGACTCCTGTGTCTCCAGAAATCCTGGTGACCCCTGTGCACCCCTGTGTCTTCAGTGACTCCTGTGTCTCCAGCAATCCTGGTGACCCCTGTGCACTCCTGTGTCTTCAGTGACTCCTGTGTCTCCAGCAATCCTGGTGACCCCTGTGCACTCCTGTGTCTTCAGTGACTCCTATGTCTCCATCAATCCTGATGAACCCCTGTGCACTTCTGTGTCTCCAGTGACCAGTGCATCCCCGTGTCCCCAGTGCACCTGTGTCTCCAGTCCACCCCTGTGTTTCCAAAGTACCCCTGTCCCCCTATATGATTCCCCATGAGCCCCTGTGTCTCTGCACAGCCTCCGGCATGCCCAACAGCTGTCTGGCCTACTACTCACCATCATCAGGACCCTCCACTGCCTCTCCACCTTCAGGTAAACTCCTACAATCACCTGAACTATCCTCCCTATGGATATGGACCTTAGTCCATGAAAATCAAGTCAAGATTTATTGTACTGAAAGGTGGAAAAATCAGTTAAGAAATGCGAGAGCCCATTTTTCACATCAAGTATTATGATACCAGAATGAAGAGATCATGAAAAATGGGGTTCAAAGAGGGGTGTCCCTCTCATGTCACGAGTTACCAAACCGAAAAACAGGTAGAGTGAAAAATGAAGTTAGAAGCTCTGTGTCTCGTTAATGGTAAAATACAGGCCATGTATGAGCCACCATAATTAGCTACAGATTTCCCCGTTTAACCATCACGGAGTGCCAGCTACGCGGTGTGTGCCAGCAGGATAACAGGCCATTTAATGACTGCAATAGCCTTAGCAGACACACGCCAATCATCGTCTCCGTGCCTCAGAGCATCTAGTTGGCAGCTGGGTGGGAAAAATCACCGGTAGGTCGGCTCGTTAAGGCGTTCGTTAATGGGCTTTTCCGGGCAGCGTTCAGTGGAGGATTTACCTGTGGGAATCATTTTATCAACATCTCAGGATCTGCTCCGTGCCAGAGTGCGGACAGCCACCTAAGGAATATCCTGCTTTCTGATTGGTGAACAGACAGTTCTACCCACCAATGCCCTGACGGCATCCAGCAGACACCAAACTCATTTAATGGTCAGTGGAAATTACACAAAGGAAACTCAGGCTCTGGCTGTCTCCCATGTATTGCTCTCTCCTCCCATGTTTTACACATCTCACTCTCCCCCAATGTATTGCACACCTTTCATTAAGAGATTTCCCCCTGCAGTACTTTTTTCTGCCACTAGATGCCCTCAGTCTGATGGCCAGCATTATTCCTTACACTTACTCTGAAGCTAGGTCATCCCGGACGAGCCCCCAACCTGTTACTGGACAGTGAAAGGAGAAGCAGCACAACGATGAGCTGGTGTTTCTGTCACTCTGTTCTCTCCTCCTATCAGCATGCTTTATGTCATCACATGCACTGATTGGCTTCTTGTGCTGCTTCTGCCTCTCACATTCCAACTATGCTGTACAGGGGACTGCAAGAGGCGGATACCAGGTCCCATCCAGGTACTTGCACTGATGGGCAACATCGGTCAACCCACTTCATCTGAGACTAGGTCATCCCGGACGAGCCCCCGGCCTGTAACTGGACAGTGAAAGTATAAGCAGCACAACGATGAGCTGGTGTTTCTGTCACTCTGTTCTCTCCTCCTATCAGCATGCTTTATGTCGGCACATGCACTGATTGGCTTCTTGTGCTGCTTCTTCCTCCTCTTACACTCCAGCCCTGCTGTACAGGGGACTGCAAGAGGCAGATACCAGGTCCCATCAGGTGTCCCATCACCTATCAGGTGTCACCCTGTCACATGGCTTTTGGTGGAGACTACAAGCAGCTGTTCCTGACGCCCATTGCACAGGCATGGTCCACTGTGGTCACCACCAATCAGGGAACCCGCCGTGCCACCATAGTGCAAGTAAATGGAGGTATGAAGTAGCTGCAAAGAGGCAGCAGGAGATCAGCAGCATTGGCAACAGAGGATGAAAAAAAAGCCGTTTTTTAAATTTAAAACCAAACTCCGGTATTAAAAAAAAAAATACCTTTGAAAAGGGCCCGCCAACCCATAATCCCCCCCCCAGAACTGCAGGGGTAAAGTACTCAGTAGGTAAAGCTTACCATTTACTATAAAATCTGATTATACAACTATGTAGTGCAAGGGACCACCCAATTGGATACTACCTGAATCGATTTTCTCAGGGTTGTCCTCATTACATCCTAAACTGGCCATACACAATACAATCTGACTGTACAATCTTTATACAAGATCCTTCGGACTTTACCAAAATCATTTTAAAAAACAGGGGGCACACACTAACAACTCATCCCATTGTGTCAAATCAGACAGGCACTTATATTATAGAATGTGGGTGGTAGATCTAAGGGTCAGAATATACACATTACAATCTTGTACAATCTCTGTACAAGCAATCTGACATCTACCAAAACTATGCAATATGAGGACCTACCTACCCTACCCAATCGATTTATATCCAACAAGGCAGGACGTTATACTACATACCTGTTGGTAGAGCTAAAGGAGATTGTACAGACTTCATGGCCAGTAGTAGAGGCTAATCATACATGATACAATCTGATTGTACAATCTTCTCTCTTCCAGACTGACCCAAAACTGTTTTAACATGGAGATACACCTAAAACAACTCATTCCATTGCATCAAATCAGACAGGCCCTTATATTATACAACTGATGGTAGATCTAAGGGTCACCATACACATTACAATCACTGTAAAATCTTTACATAAATCCGATTTACCCAAAAAACGGTTTTAATATGGGGACACACCTAAACAATTTGTTTTATTGCATCAAATCAGACAGGTCCTTATGCTATATAAATTGATGGTGAATCTAAGGGTCACCATACACATTACAATCACTATACAATCAACCATAGATCTACCAAAAACTATGAAGACCCACCTACTCTAGCCAATCAAATTTTCATCCAATCAGACAGGATTGCTGGAAAGTTTGAAGTAGATTGTACAGTTTTTGTAACCAATAGCAGAGGATTAAGGCTGATCATACACGATCCAATCTGATAGTACCATTTTATCTCCTTGAGATTTACCCAAAACGGTTTTAATATAAATCGATGGTGGATCTAAGGGTCGCCATACACATTACAATCACTATACAATCAACCATAGATCTACCAAAAACTATGACGACCCACCTACTCTAGCCAATCAAATGATCATCCAAGCAGACAGGCTTGCTGGTAAGCCTGAAGGAGATTGTACAGTTTTTGTAACCAATAGCAGAGGATTAAGGCTGATCATACACGATCCAATCTGATTGTACCATCTTATCTCCTTCAGATTTACCCAAAACGGTTTTAATATGGGGACACACTTAAACAATTTGTTCTATTGCATCAAATCAGACAGACCCCTCTACAAAAAAAAAATCGATGATAGATCTAAGGGTCGCCATACACATTACGATCGCCGTACAATCTATACACAAATCAGATTTATCCAATAACGGTTTTAATATGGGGACACGCCTAAACAATTTGTTCTATTGCATCAAATCAGACAGGCCATTATGCTAAATAAATCGATGGTAGATCTAAGGGTCACCATAGACTTTAAGGTCGCCCTACAATCTTTACACAAAGCAGATTTACCCAAAAACGGTTTTAATATGGTGACACACCAGAACAATTCGTTCTATTGTATCAAAGCAGACAGGTTCTTATACTATATAAATCTTTGATGGATCTAAGGGTCGCCATACACATTACGATCGCTGTACAATCTTTACACAAAGCAGATTTACCCGAAAACGGTTTTAATATGGGGACACACCTGAACAATTCGTTCTGTTGTATCAAATCAGACAGGCCCTTATACTATATAAATCGATGGTGGATCTAAGGGTCACCATACACATTACAATCACTATACATCTACCAAAAACAATGTACTAAGAGGCTCTACCTATCCAATCAAGTTGTATATAAATCAGGCAAGCCCTTGTACTACATCTAAAGGAGACTGGACAATCTACACTAAGCTCACCACACACGTGTGATTGTACAATAAGATTGTATAGCCAGTAGTAGAGGATTAAAGCTGATCATACACTATACAATCTGATTGTGCACTGTGTAGTACAATGACCAGATGGGAGCTCACCTTGTATGTCTCCTCCTCCTCCTCCTCCTGTGTTCTGCGTTCCTCGTCTCCTCGCTCTCCCTCTAACATCCATCCTCTCCTCTCTGCCTCCCTATAGGTGCTCGGCCCCTGTGATGTCACTGACCCCGCCCCCCCCCCCCCCGTGCGGTAATCGCCCTCACACGTGGAAAACAGTGCTGCCTCTCCCCGCTCTGTGATTGGAAACCTGGAAGCGGCCCAATCCGAGAGCAGCTCCTGCATAACATGCAAATAGAGGAGCGTGGATTGGACATGGATTAACCCCGCGCTGGCTGCAAGCGAGGACGCCGGAGGGTTGGTGTGCCGATCGACCTCCCGATTACATCACCGCAGAGCGTGCGTCTGGTACGCTGCACCTGTCATGTACAGGGACCGATGACAAGCCAGAGGAAAGCAGGAGAGTCCTTGTCTGCACTTCTTCTTCTTCTTCTGCATCGCAGACTCCAGAGCCTCGTACACACGATCGGATTTTCGGCGGTTTAAAACAGGTTTTAAAATTTGCCGCGGACAAGTGTCTGTTGTCGGATTTTCCCAGCGTGGGTACACAAGTCCATCGGTCAAAAGTCCAAAGTACAAACGCGCATGCTCGGAAGCAGAGGCGGTCGGTCTTGTAAACAACAGCGATCGTAATGGAGAATTAACATTCCATGAGATCTGGAAATGCAGCGCACAATTCTCTTCTTCTTTAATGGGATAATAATGAAGCCGCTTTGCTGGTGATACTGATGGAGTTATTGCAAAATAATTTTCAAAGGCTTTTTTTTTTTCTAGTTACCGTATATCAAAAATAATATTATTATGTTTTTTTTTTTATTATTATTATTATTATTTGGGCAAGTTACCACAACACCATTATCCCGGAGTTTTTACGATCAAAGATACAACTATGTTGGTGTCCCTTGTCAATTTTACATTCTATTTTTTTTTTTTTTTTTTTTTTTTTTTTTCCCAAACTGTCATTTGAAGTAAAACACATCACCAATATTATTAGTATTATTCTACACAATTTTTTTTATTGTGTGTTAAAAAAAGAAAACAATTATTATTTCATTTGTTTTCTTATTTTAATGCACAATAAAAAAAATAAAAAATACGTATTAAAAAAAGAAAACAAATAAAATTAGACATGCTCTCTGCCAATAGAACTTAACCAAAAAGTGCATTCTATGCATCCAAAAATATAGAAAATATACCAAATCAAATCATTATAGAAACCAAAAAAAAATATAAAAGCCTCATGCATGTGTCCTGCTTCTTAATATAGGGGGTCAACAATGCCAAGAGTTGGTGAAAGCAGGGGTCTGTCATCCGGAGATAATTCCGAAAATCATCTGGATTATTCTCCCGGAGCTCCCGCAGCAAAGGCATGTGACATAATTGGTCACGATTAAAGCGGAGGTCCACCCTAAAGTGGACCTTCCGCTCATTGGAACCCTCCCCCCCTCCAGCGCCACAATTGGCACCTTTCAGGGGGGAGGAGGTTGCAGATACCTGTACAGTACAGGTATCTGCACCCACTTCCGGGATAGCTCTCTGCGGAAAGGGGCGTAGATTACGCCCCTTTCCGCAAGTGCCCGCCCCTTTCCGCAAGTGCCCCGCTGCCTGCTGGGAAACACACAGATCCCAGAGGCAGCGGGGACCATCCTTATTGCTCAGCGCGACTCGCGCATGCGCAGTAGGGAACCGGGAAATGAAGCCGAAAGGCTCCATTTCCTGATTCCCATACCCAAGATGGCGGCGGCAGCACCCGACAGACGATCTAGAGATCGGCTTCGGGTGCCGACATCGCGGGCGCGCTGGACAGGTAAGTGTCACTATTTTAAAAGTCAGCAGCTGCAGTATTTGTAGCTGCTGGCTTTTAAAAAAAAAAAAAAAAACGGAGTCCCGGCGGACTCCCGCTTTAATAAAGCAACCAATTTTTGGTCCAAGAACTCCTCCTCCTCCTCCTGTTCCTAGACTGGACTTGGGTCAAAGCGATAACTCCAAGGCCAATAATAAATAACACGTTATCTCCTCCGATTCCGCAACATGGCTGGTTGATGAACGGCCGCTCAGAAACTAAGTGAAAAGCGCAAAATGAAAAGCGCAAACTGAAAAGCACGAAATGAAAAGCGCACTGCTTCCTTCTCCTCTATCTGACAAGACACACACTGTCCCCTTATATACAGATTACTGACCCAGCACCGCTTCCTCCTCCTCTATCTGACAAGACACACATTGTCTCCTTATATACAAATTACTGATCCAGCACCGCTTCCTTCTCCTCTATCTGACAAGACTCACACTGTCCCCTTATATACAGATTACTGATCCAGCACCGCTTCCTCCTCCTCTATCTGACAAGACACACACTGTCCCCTTATATACAGATTACTGATCCAGCACCTCTTCCTCCTCCCCTATCTGACAAGACACACACTGTCCCCTTATATACAGATTACTGATCCAGCACTGCTTCCTTCTCCTCTATCTGACAAGACACACATTGTCTCCTTATATACAAATTACTGATCCAGCACCGCTTCCTTCTCCTCTATCTGACAAGACTCACACTGTCCCCTTATATACAGATTACTGATCCAGCACCGCTTCCTTCTCCTCTATCTGACAAGACACACACTGTCCCCTTATATATAGATTACTGACCCAGCACCTCTTCCTTCTCCTCTATCTGACAAGACTCACACTGTCCCCTTATATACAGATTACTGATCCAGCACTGCTTTCTCCTCCTCTAACTGACAAGACACACACTGTCTCCTTATATACAAATTACTGATCCAGCACTGCTTTCTCCTCCTCTAACTGACAAGACACACACTGTCCCCTTATATACAGATTACTGATCCAGCACCTCTTCCTCCTCCCCTATCTGACAAGACGCATACTGTCATCTTATATACAGATTACTGATCCAGCACTGCTTCCTCCTCCACTATCTGACAAGATGCACACTGTCCCCTTATATACAGATTACTGATCCAGCACCGCTTCCTCCTCCTCTATCTGACAAGACGCACATTGTCATCTTATATACAGATTACTGACCCAGCATCGCTTCCTCCTCCCCTATCTGACAAGACTCACACTGTCCCCTTATATACAGATTACTGACCCAGCACCGCTTCCTCCTCCACTATCTGACAAGACACAATGCAGTTAGTAGACGGTTTAGCAGTTCCCCAGCCTCCCCCTATTAGAAGGGATCTGTTGCTTTTGCATTCTGCTGCTAATCAGGAGGGTATATAGAGAGTGATTTGTTCTGGAGTTCCCCTTTAACAACAATTTCCGCCAGCAGGCAGATCAATTGCTTTTTTTTCCTTTAACCCTTCTCTCGCCAAATACAAAGAAAAAAACCCTCATCAGAGACACACCCAGAGCATGAGACAGACAGGGCCGCTGCCAAGTACATAGCGTTCCAGGGAAAGCAATCATGGAAGGTGGTGAGAGAAGCTTCAGGAGAGAGAAAGGGAGAAGCTGCGGAGCTGAAGCGGGGAGAGCGACTGCGGGGGAGGAGAAAATCTCTGGGATCCCCCCGGGTGACATGGCAGACTCCAACATAATAGAGCCCACACACAAGCCGTATGCTGATCTGATCAGGTTACCAGGTCTTATATAAACGAGAGGGCACTGCGGCCCACGGTGTCATGATAGCGTCTTATATAAAAGGCAATTATGTAAAAGTGTGCAGTGCGGTGTGACAGCAGATACTGAGATTCTTCAGCATCGCCGGACCAACGACTGCGGCTGTTCTATGAAGATTTCTTCTTTTTTTTTTGTTTTTTTAGTTTGTCATAATATGAGTTTACATCATTAGCACATGTTGGAGGCATTCGGCCTGGAGGGTTACAAAACTCCTCAGTGCAGCCACCTGACAGGCCTACAGGCAAAACAGATTATATTCACTAATGCAATCAGGAGTGGCCTCCTCACTACACCAAAGAGGCTGCTGGCCTCCTGGGGCTTCAGACAGGTCTGTGTTCCTCCTGCAACACACAAATGTCACTACATAGGACAGTGATGACAGTGATGGTGAACCTTGGCACCCCCAGATGTTTTGGAACTACATTTCCCATGATGCTCATGCACTCTGCAGTGTAGTTGAGCATCATGGGAAATGTAGTTCCAGAACATCTGGGGTGCCAAGGTTCGCCGTCACTGAGGAGGAGGAGGAAAAGGCCAGCTAAGGCCCATATTCCTTTGCAACAAAGCAAATGACCTTCCGAAGTGTCGGAGACATCCACCTCCCATTGTACTGAGGAAGCTGACCTCCAATACTGTAGGGAGACTGACCTTCCAATGCATGAGAAGCCTCCTCGCCCAATATAGGGAGGCTGGCCTCAATATATCAAGGAGGCTGGCATCTCAATTAATGTTAGAACTAGAAGCTGACTTCCAATGCATCAAGGATGGCAACTTCACAATGCACTGAAGGGGCTGACCTCCAATACATGAAGGAAGCACCCCTACAAATGCATTAAGGGGACTGACCTTCCAATGCAGGGGAAGCTTTACCCCTCAATATAGGGAGGCTGAACTCCAATGCATCAAGGAGGCTGGCCTCACTTAATTTCAGAAGCTGACCTCCAATTCATCGTGGATGGTGACTTCACAATGTACTGAAGGGGCTGACCTCCATTACATGAAGGAAGCACCCCTACAAATGCATTAAGGGGACTGACCTTCCAATGCAGGGGAAGCTTTACCCCTCAATATAGGGAGGCTGAACACCAATGCATCAAGGAGGCTGGCCTCCCACTTAATTTCAGAAGCTGACCTCCAATACATCAAGGATGGTGACTTCACAATGCACTGAAGGGGCTGACCTCCAATACATGAAGGAGGCACCCCTACAAATGCATCAAGGGGACTGACCTTCCAATGCAGGGGAAGCTTTACCCCTCAATATAGGGAGGCTGAACACCAATGCATCAAGGAAGTTGGCCTCCCAATTAATTTCAGAAGCTGACCTCCAATACATCAAGGATGGTGACTTCACAATGTACTGAATGGGCTGACCTCCAATACATAAAGGAGACAACCTTACAAATTCATTGAGGAGGCTGACCTTTCAATGCAGGGGAAGCTTTACCCCCCCCCCCACCCCAATATAGAGAGGCTGAACTCCAATGCATCAAGGAGGCTGGCCTCTCAATTAATTTCAGAAGCTGACCTCCAATACATCAAGGATGGTGACTTCACAATGCACTGAAGGGGCTGACCTCCAATACATAAAGGTAGCAACCTTACAAATGCATCAAGGAGACTGACCTTCCAATGCAGGGGAAGTTTAACCTCAATATAGGGGGCTGAACTCCAATGCATCCAGAAGGCTGGTCTCCCAATTAATGTTAGAAGCTGACCTCCAATACATCATGGATGGTGACTTCACAATGTACTGAAGGGCTGACCTCCAATATATAAAGGAGGCAACCCTACACATGACTCGAGGAGGACTGACCTTCCAATGCAGGGGAAGCTTTACCCCTCAATATAGGGAGGCTGAACTCCAATGCATCAAGGAGGCTGGCCTCTCAATTAATTTCAGAAGCTGACCTTCAATACATTGAGGACAGTGACTTTACAATGCACTGAAGGGGCTGACCTCCAATATATAAAGGAGGCAACCCTGCACATGCCTTGAGGAGACTGACCTTTCAATGCAGGGGAAACTTCACCCCTTAATATAAGGAGGCTGAACTTCAATACATCAAGGAGGCTAGCCTCCCAATTAATTTCAGAAGTTGACCTTCAATACATCGAGGACAGTGACTTCCCAATGCACTGAAGGGGCTGACCTCCAATGCATATAGGTGGCAAACCTCCAAAAGCATCAATGAGACTGACCTTCTAATACATTGGAAGCTTCATCCCTCAAAATAAGGAGGCGGAACTCAAATACATCAAAGTGAGTTGCCTCCCAACTAATTTCAGAAGCTGCCCTTCAATACATTATGGGCGATGCCCTCCAAATGCATAAGAAGACTCATCTTCCAATGTGTCTAATGCCGTGTACACACTTTTCGATGGACTAGGTCCGACGGTCTTCCCGACGGACTTTGGGCAGAGTTCCGACGGACTTTCCGAACGAACGGACTTGGCCACACACAATCACACCAAAGTCTGACGGATTTGAACGTGATGACGTACAGCCGGATTAGAATAAGGAAGTTCATAGCCAGTAGCCAATAGCTGCTCTAGCGACGGTTTTCATCTGTCGGACTAGCATTACAGACGAGCGGATTTCTCTATAGGAACTGAGTCCGGCAGAAAAATTTAAACATGTTCTATTTCTGAAGTCCATCTGATTTTTGGACAGCAAAGGTCCGATGAAGCCCACACACGATCGAATTGTCCAGCGGATTCACACCTTTGGTGTTGAAAAGTCCAGTCGTGTGTACGCAGCATAAGAGACTAATCTGACAGGATGACCTTCAATGCATGCAAAGGCTAATTTTCCAAACTAGGAGGCCGAGTCACAAACGCATGGAACAGTACGTCCACCAATATGTCCCCAACATGGATCCTTAGTAAAGAAGGGTCTCCCTTACAGTTAGAGAAATTATGTCCTTTAAATTAGTGATCAGTGAAGAAGACACGCTGGTGGGCAGTAGAAAAGTGTCCCCCCCATCGATGGCCAGGGAAGAAGGGTCTCCCTTAAATTTGTGGTTAGTGAGATAAGGAATACCATTGGAGGAAGTATGTTCTTTACATTAATGATCAGTGAAGAAGACTCCTCCTTACAATGGGGAGCAGTAAAATAATGAATCCCCTACTACCACCACTGATGGTCAGTGAGGAAGGTTCTCTCTTACATTTCTGGTCAGTGAGACAATAGATAGCTATGGTGGGCAATTGAAGGTAGTATGTCCTTTACACTAATAATCAGTGGTGAAGACCCTACATTGGTAGACAGTAGAAAAATGTCCCCCAATTAATGGCCAGTTAAGAAAGGTCTCTTTTACATTTGTGTCCAATGAGACTAATGAGACCTTCCGTGGGCAGTTGTGAATAGTATATCCTTTACATTAGTGATCGGTGGAGAAGACTACTCCTTACATTGGTGGTCACTGGGAAAGGAGACTGGTAGACAGCTGGAGACGTTTTTGGCTACATTAGGGGTTAGTCGAGAAACCCCTAGCAGACTCTGAAGGAGCCCTAGCGTTCCACAGAACCCTGATTAAGAAAGAATGTCCTAGTTTATAACTTGAATGTATTCATGTTTGACTTGCATTTTGCTCATGTTAGTTACAACTATGTAACTAACATGGTATACTCTTATTCCGTTTTTCAACAAGGTGTGCAAGTCAGATTTAGCTTATTATTAATCTAAAACAGTGGCCTCCAAACTGTGACCTTTGGGCCAGATACGGCCCTTTGCTTGCCTTTATCTGGCCCTTGGGGCACTATTCCTCCCACTGATACAAGGCACTATTTTTCCCATTGAAAAAAAAACAGTGGGGCGTTATTCCCCCCATTGACACCAATGTTGAAGTACTATTCCTCCCACTCAACGAGCTATTCCCCCCACTGACACCAATGTTGAAGTACTATTCCTCCCACTCAACGAGCTATTCCCCCCACTGACACCAATGTTGAGGTACTATTCCTCCCACTCAACCAACAAAAATTCTCAGCTCACTTACCAGGCAGCCTGCAACAGACTGAAATGCCCCGTCTAACAGTTCACATTAAAACCAAAGGGGTTTAGTTTGCACACAATTGCAAATACGTGCGTAAGCTGCAGAGGCCGCATCCCGGAAACCCAGTGTACTGCAGTCCTAGCTCTATAATTTGAGAGTCTCCAAAGTTGGAGCACATATATAATAATGGATTAAGGGCAGGTATTGCTGGAGGGAGTCCACTATTCCTCCCACTGCCACCAACAATGGGACTCTATTCCTCCCACTGACGCCAATGTTGAGGCACTATTCCACCCAATGACACCAACAATGGAGTGCTATTCCCCCCCACTAGCACCCCAATAGGGCACTATTCCTCCCACTGTCATCAACGATAGGGTGCCATTCCTCCCATTGACACCTACACTATACTGGCAAAATTATTAGGATGCCTGCCTTTATGCTCACATGAACTTTAATGGTATCCCAATCTTGGTCCGTAGGGTTCAATATTGATTTGGAGCAACCGTTGCAGTTATAACAGCTTCAACTGGGAAGGCTGTCCACAAGGTTTAGTGTGTCTATGGGAATGTTTGACCATTCTTCCAGAAGTGAATTTGTGAGGATAGGCCCTGATGTGAACAAGAAGGCCTGGTTGGCATTCTCCACTTTAATTCACCCCAAAGGTGTTTTATCTGGTTGAGGTCAGGACTTTGTGCAGGCCAGTCAAGTTTCTTCACACCAAACACGCTCATCTATGCATTATGGATGGTGTGCAGTCATGTTGGAACAGGAAGAGGCCATCCCCAAACTGTTCCCATAAAGTTGGGAGCATGAAATTGTCCAAAATGTGTTGGATTGGAAATAAGCTGGCGTTTTTGTTCAGAAAGTTTGGAGACCCCCTGCTCCAAAACAAACAGGATATGTGCCCATTGTACCAAGGTGTGAAGAGCTTGGCAACAGGTGACAAAAGCAAGCACTAATGAGAAAAACACTCATATCCACTACAATGCTAACCTTTAGAAATCTGTTGAGTGTTTAATCTTTTGCTTACACACAAGCCTACCACAAAATATTTTCCTGAACAAGCTTCATGCAGAGATAAAGAGACCTGTGGCCAAAGTCCAATGCGGCCGCTTGTCTCTTTGACTTCTGAACAAACGTCTGATCTATTTATATTCTCGTTCAATCTATCTGGTGCCATTACAGATATAAGCCAGGAGTGAAACTGAATGAAACTCACTGTGGAGAAGGCAAATTCTCAAAAAATTGCGGTGAACTCTCGCTGGTCCTGGATCTCGTTGAGCTCTGAGCGTTCAAATAGATTGCGTTGCGTAAAAAGGACCCTGTGCATTCAGATACTGCCAACTACTTTAACAAAAATAAGCCGCCTCGAGACCATAAACCACGAGCAAATCTGCAATTTCTTCCATGACACAGCAATTATCCCAGCAGAGGATTAGGAAACATTGACGTCAATGTAAAAAAATATCGAAGAAATAGAAACTTGTATATTAAAAAATTGCGGTTATTCATTAAATCGATCATATAAAAATTGCTGGTATATTAAAAAGAATGTTTAGTGAATTTCTACATTTAATAAAAATATGTTTTAAAAAGTGTTGTTCAGTAAATATCAAATTATGATAACTTTGCTTTTTTTTTTTTTGTACTAGTCAATGGGTTGCTCCTTTTCGTGTTTCCAGTTACTGTTGGGGTAAACACGGAGTTTAGAGAATTCAATAGCTCAAGCTGAATTCTTTATCCTCCTTTCCTGCTCCCTTTGAACAATTCTGTTAAAGTTTTCAATAAGAGACATCCTAATAAGCCCTTGTACACACGATCAGAGATTCCGACAACCAAATCCGTCGGATTTTGTCCGTCGGATTTTGTCAGACGGATTTTGTCCCAAACTGTTGCATACACACGGTCGGACGAAGTTGTCGGAAAATCCGATCGTTCAGAACGTGATGACGTTATTTCGTTACGACGGGACTACGTTCAGGCTAGTAGCCAATAGCTTTGGTCTAGGAATTTGATCTGAGCATGCGTGGCACTTTGTCCGATCGGAATTCTCTACACATGATCGGAGTATGTCCGATCGGAGCATTTTGGCAGAAAATATTTCCGGCAAGTTGGAAAATTTGGTCCGACGGATATTCCGACGGAAACAGTCCGATGCAGACCACACACAGTTGGAATATCCGTCAAAACGCTCCGATCGGACACATTCCGACGGAATCTCTGATCGTGTGTGTACAAGGGCTAAGAGAGAAGTGATGATCTCTTCAGTTATGTGCAAGTCATTCATCAACCAATTACAGATTGGTGCAGGTCCTTGACCAAGCTGTAATGCTCTGAACACTGAGAAGGACTATGAGTTCAGAGACCTCATATATGCTTATTTGGGTGCCTCACCCCATTGAAGCTTTGTAACTTAAAGTGTAGAAATTATTGAATTGCAATGGGTGGCTCTTCTCCTAAACCCCTGTCAGGTCCGGTGTGGCATCACCCAGAAATCAACCAACCTTCTACGTACTTAGCAATAGAGGGTTTATTGTTTCAGATACTTCAAATCTACTGACTCCATTAAATGCAACTCTAGAGCCCTCTAGGTCTTCACTCTGGAAATGTTATGTACAGAGCTAAAGCTGGGCTTTCCAATTTGTAATTGATTATATTAAAAGCAACACAACAGATGATACAAATCAGTCAGGCGACAATGCGTTTTGACCAAATTATCTCTTGTTCCACAAGGACGGGGCTCTCTAGGTCTTCACTCTGCAAGAATAGTTAAATGCAGAGCTAATACTGGGCTTTCCTATTTCAAATTTGTTGACTCCATAAAAAGTAACACAGCAGACGATACAAATCAGTCACACAGCGAAGTGTTTTGACCCAACTAGGTCTTGTTCCACAAAGACAGGGCCCTCTAGGTTTTCACTCTGCAGGAATTTAATTGCAGAACTAATGCTGGGCTTTCTTAGTTAAGCAACTCAACAGAAGTTACAGATCAGTCAGATGGTGATGTGTTTTGACCCAACTGGGTCTTGTTCCACAAAGACAGGGCCCTCTAGGTTTTCACTCTGCAGGAATTTAATTGCAGAACTAATGCTGGGCTTTCTTAGTTAAGCAACTCAACAGAAGTTACAGATCAGTCAGATGGTGATGTGTTTTGACCCAACTGGGTCTTGATCCACAAGGACGTGGTCTTCTAGGTCTTCATTCCGAAAGGAGTGGTTAAGTGCAGAGATAATGTTGGGCTTTCCTATTTCAAATGTATTGCTTTCCATTAAAAGCAACACAACAGAAGTTACAGATCAGTCAGACGGTGATGTGTTTTGAGCCAACTCGGTCTTTATCCACGAGGACAGTGCCCTCTAGGTTTTCATTCTGAAGGATTAGTTAAGTGCAGAGCTAATGTTGGACTTTCTTATTTCAAATGTACTGCTTCCATTAAACGCAACACAACAGAAGTTACAGATCAGTCAGACGACCATGCGTTTTGACCCAACTGGCTCTTGTTCCACAAGGACAGGGCTCTCTAATTCTTCACTTTGCAGGAATAGTTAAGTGCAGTGCTATTACTGGGCTTTCCTATTTTAAATTTGTTGATTATTTTAAAAGCAACACAACAAAATTTGCAAACCAGTCAGAGAACAATGAGTTTCAACCAAACTGGGTCTTGTTCTACAAGGACAGGGCTCTCTAGGTCTTCAGTCTGCAGGAATAGTTAGGTGCAGAGCTAATGCTGGGCTTTATGATTTCACATTTATTGATTCCATTAAAAAAAAGTAACACAACAGAAGTAATGCCGCGTACACACGACCCGTTTTCCCGTCAGAATAAACTCTGAAGGTTTTTCCGACGGAATTCTGATGAAGCTGTCTTGCGTACACACGATCACACCAAATTCTAACCATCAAGATCAACCGTCAATAACGGGGTGACGTACAACACGTACGACGGGACTAGAAAAAGGAAGTCCAATAGCCAGTAGCCAATAGCTTCCGTCTCGTACTTGCGTCAGAGCATGCGTCGCTTTTGGAATGTCGGAACAGCTTACAGACGAGTGGTTTTCCCCGATAGGAATTGGTTCCGTGTGAAAAATTTAGAACATGTTCTATTTCTAGGTCCATCAGAATTTGACTTAAAAAGTCTGATGGGGCATGCACACGATCGGAAAATACGTTAAGCTCCCGTCTGACTTTTTCTGTCGGACATTCTGCTCGTGTGTACACGGCATTACAGATCAATCAGATGGCAATGCGTTTCGACCCAACTGGGTCTTGTTTCACAAGCACAGAGCTATCTAGGGCTTCATTGCAAGGAGTAGTTGCATGCAGTGTATACATCTCACATTTATTGATTCCATTAAAAGCAGCACAACATAAGTTACAGATCAGTCAGAGAGCGATGCATTTCAACCAAACTGGGGCTTGTTCCATGGGGTCCACCACTTGAAGCCTTCATGATGATTCCAAGCCCTAACGAAAAGGGAGAGCATTGCCCCCCCGACGCGTGTTGTCTTTTCTATGTGATCATGTTATGAGTCATCAAAACGACTGGACCACTTTAATCATCTGGCGTTTCTTTTGTGTCTTATGCTCTAAAGGGCTACAAAGCAGGTCACTTTAATGGGGATAGGAGAAATAAGGCTACCCGGAGTCAGCATGTTGGTCAGATGAACGGTTGGTCCATACTCGGCTTGAATTCTGAATAAAGGCTGCAGATTTTAACCGAAAACTGTGAGCCCGTTCATCCTTCTTCTATGGTTGACATTTATCGCAGAATGAATATATTTTGCCAATTCCTGCAACCAGCAGTGAGAATTTAGGCGTGAGCCGGAAGTCAATGAATATTTATGGGTTCCTACCAGCTAAAAAAATAGAATTCGTATCAAGAGCTTCCAGGATATGTATTGGAAGAATCGCGTCACTTTGTTTTCTTTACTTGTCAGTATGAAGAGCGGAACATCATTTCCTTAACTGTAATTAGCAGTATTTATAGATCAAGTGATCTATATTAGGAAGACTTCCTCTTTTCTAGAAGATACCGAATCCCGAGATTTCTGGGGGAACAGATGCCGGATTCGTGACCGAGGTAAGAAAACATCCACCCTAATATCACACATTCGGGAACAAAAGATTTGGAGATATTGGAGCCAATAATCAGACGATACATAGGCGGTGGGATAAATGGCTTAACCCCCTAAATGCCAGCATGTTACACCCCCCTATCTGTCCAGGCCATTTTTTTACTGCTGTGATAGTTTGGCTGACAGGTCTTGCAGCACTATACCCAATTTTTTTGATATCAGAGACAGATAGAGCTTGCTTTTGGTAGTATCTAATAACCACTAGGTTTTTATTTAACCACTTGCCGACCACGCTATAGCAAAATGGCAGCTACAGTGCGTTCGGCCAGTTCTGGGAGGGCATATGACTTCCTCCCATGATCGCGCCCCTTGCACGCTCGCTGCGGCGCGCTCTGTGATCGGGGTACAGAGCCAATCCCCACGGCCCTTTACCACACATGATCAGCTGTGTTCAATCACAGCTGATCACGATGTAAAACACACTTGCCGGTTATCGACATTCCTTTCCTCACGCAGTCACAGACAGCAGCGCTTTAAATCCCCTTGAAGACAATGTTTGCTGTGGTTGGCAATAACAGTGATCACGAGGCACAGAGGTGCTCTGATAGGCTCTGTGCCTTTTGCCTATGATCTCCGCTGTGCAAGGACAGCAGGCGCAGTAGCATTGCGTGCACATAGGCAGGCACACCAAGGCTAACATAGAGCCCATTTTTAAAGAGGAAGTAAAGGCAAAAAAACAAAACAAACAAAAAACACACCCTGTAAGGCAAAGGCATAATGAGCTAGTATGAATAACTTACCTGAGAACAAAGCCCCCAAAGCGGTCCTCCGTCTTCCTCTTCGCCACTGCCATGTATCCCGGCGCTGTGATTCGCTGGAGCCGCGATGATGTCACTCCAGCGCATGCGCACAGGAGCCGACACGAGGGGCATATCGCAGCGATCTGCGGCCTGCCCAGTGAGCCTGCGCGCCGCTGTCTACAGCGGTGGCTGTCTTCGGGTAAATATCTCCTAAACCGTATAGGTTTAGGAGATATTTCTTGGACCTACAGGTAAGCCTTAATCAAAGTTGGTTGTAAGGGTTTACAACCACTTTAAATGGCCTGTCAAAATAACTGCTCCCCCTACTGGCCATTTTAGTATAATGGCTGGTAGGGTGGTAGTTAAAGGAAGGGAATATTTTCATCGTACATGTGTTTTGGTTTAGATGGATAAACAGAGGTTGAATTTTCCAATCAGATGCAGTTACTGTTTGGGTATTCTGGCAGCTGCAGGTCCTGGCTGTCAGAATACAATAGATGGCAAGGGAGGAACCTATTAGATTTCTCCTGTGCAATCCAGGGGCTGAACAAGAGGAAGCTATAGGGTTGATTTACTAAAGGCAAATCCAATCATGTGCAAGCAAAAATGATTTTTTTTATTTTTTATTTCCTTGCAAAGTGAAACCTTACCTCATTTACTAAGCTCTGAGCAACTGTACTTGCACAGGTTGCCAGTGTTCAGGCTATTTGCTTTAATATGGAAAAGGCTGATATACTAAAATAAAATAGATAAAAAACTGGTAAAAACTTTAAAAAAATTAAAGTAGGCTCACATCTATTATCGTTTTCCATAAAAAAAATAAAAAAAAGAAGGTTTCCCATGAGAAGGGCTGGTGGTTGTGACATCAGTCTGGTTCCTCCACACTCCAAATACCGGAACCCTATAATGAGGTTCTGTTATTAGAGTCATACATAGAGGAATGGGTGGATACTGATATCACGGCTCGGGTAATTAACAGGATTTCATAAGGGATACCAGTGTCTGAATACACAGCTCCCCCCGGAAGCGGGTATGTGCGGGGGATGGGGTGACTCATTCTGTCATATGTGATCCACGAAGTGTAGAATAAAAAAGTGAAATACCGCACCATTCACCATCCACAGGAGAACAAGACAACCCCGCAATTCATGACATTAAATTCTCACTACAAAAAAAATATAAATAAATCACATATCCAACAACATCACAAACTGTTCTCGCTTCTGATGGCCGTTTACAGCAAACCTAAACCCAAAACGCTCACATATTGCCCCTTGATGGTCCCTAACCGCTTGCTGCTGGGAGCAATTTTGACATTTTTCATGTTTTTCACCAAAAAAAAAAAAAAAAAATCTGCATTGTTTTTTTTTTTGCTAGAAAATGACTTAGAACTCCCAAACATTTTATATTTTCTAAAGCAGAGACCCTGGAGAATAAAATGATGCACAATATTGGCAATACTGTTTATCGAAACCAAATTTTCAGGAAAAATACACTAAAAATGATCGTTAGTGCGCACAAACATTATACATTACCCAATTTTTTGGGTAAAACATAAAAATATGGCATTGCATCGAGTAAATAGATACCAAACGTGACAAGAATGTTGTGAATGCCTGTGAATCGGTGACAAACACACGGTACCTAAAATTGTTCATGGGTGCAGCTTTAAAAGCCTTCTATGGCTGGGCTTAAGCCCTTGTACACACGTTCGGAGATTCCGACGGAAAATGTCCGATCGGACCGTGTTGTCGGATAATCCGACAGTGTGTGGGCTCCATCGGACTGTTTCCGTCGGAATATCCGACGGACAAAGTTTTAGAGCTGGGCTATAAAACTTTCCGACAACATGATCCGATCGGACTTAGTCCGATCATGTGTAGAGAATTCCGATCGGACAAAGTGCCACGCATGCTCAGATCAAATTCCTACATCAAAGCTATTGGCTACTAGCCTGAACGTAGTCCAGTCGTAATGAAATAACATCATCACGTTCTGAACGATCGGATTTTCCGACAACTTTGTCCAACCGTGTGTATGCAACACAACTTTCGGAGAAAATCCGACGTAATTTGTTGTCGGAATGTCCGACCGTGTGTACAAGGGCTAAGACAAATGCCATTGGTTACTGGAACAGGTGTCCCCATTAGAAGATTTCCTCTCACTTTCTGTTGATAAGCAAAATGATATAATTAAATGAATATTATTATTTATATCTAATTAGATAGATATATCTCTATCTATCTATCTCTACATATCTATCTATCTATCTATCTATCTATCTATCTATCTATCTATCTATCTCTACATATCTATCTATCTATCTATCTATCTATCTATCTATCTATCTATCTATCTATCTATCTATCTCTACATATCTATCTATCTATCTATCTATCTATCTATCTATCTATCTATCTATCTATCTATCTATCTATCTCTACATATCTATCTATCTATCTCTATATCTATCTATATCTATCTATATCTATCTATCTATAAATATATATATATATATACACATACGCATTTTTGACGCATTACTGCTGCGTTTTCAATGCATTTCAAGAGGGGAGGTGAGACTTAAAAATCATTACCTCAAGGATCTGGTACTGATTTCTAGGGGGACTTCACACATTTTCTTCTTTTGTGTGACGTACCACCTTGAAATCCACACCAGATTTAAAGGGTATGGTCCACATTTTTTTTTTTTTGGGGGGGGACTCGATTTTATTTTTTTTTTATTTAAATAAATACATGATACCATTTAAATTGCCTGCAAAGGACATTCATTGGCAGCTTTGTGTTTAAAAATAAATAAATAAATAAAACGACAGCACACAAATTTTTCCAAAGGTCCCCCAAAATACATAGACGACGCCTTAAAAACAAAGAAGCCAAAAGCTGTCAAAGTCATTTTCCAGCAATTTTAAAACTTTAAAATAACTGTTTTGTTTGTTTGTTTTTTTCGCTTTTGACTTCGGGCAAATGTTATCTTCTCAGAAAATCAGGAATTCAGATCAAGGTCACTTGGATGAATGGAAAAACAAATATTTGTATTTTCTCGGCTATTTTAGTTGTAGTTTTTTCTGTGTATCAAAAAAAAAAAAATTTAAAAATTCTGTTGGCAATAAAACTTTTTTTTTTTATTTTTTTTTTAGGTTCTGACCTGAATTGGCAGCAAGAATCGGTGACCTCGCAATGGTAGAGGGGTCACGCTCCGGAAGCTTTGGACACCAGGCGCATGGCAGACTGAATTACGCGCTCGCTCACACGGGACTGTGTTGTTGTCTGTCTGGTTCCGCATTCTGCCAAAAATATTCTTCCTTAACTTCTCTCTCGCCGCAGGATGACAGCTAGGTCAGTAGGGCAACCAATCAGCGTGTGGCGCTGAGGAAAAAACACGGGTCGGGCACGTGTGGGGGCGTGTGACATGCGATGAGAAACATTTTATTTTTAATTTAAGTAAATAGATGAAACTATTTGAATTGCCTGCCAAGGACATTCATTGGCAGCTTCGTGTTTAAAAAAAAAAAAAAAAAAAAAAATAAAAAAAGCACACAAAACTTTCCAAAAAGTCCAAAAAGTCCCCCAAAATACACATACGATCCCGGGGGGGGGGGGGGGGGTGTCTTTGTGCTGCTTTTTTTTTTTTTTTTTAAACAGAGATGCCAACAGCTGTCAAATTAATTTGCCAGCAATTTGAAAAAAAAAAAACATACCAACTGCATGGTATTTTTTTTTTTTCCATTGGTACGTGTTCTCCGGGGTAGTACATAACCCCATGCTCTTTTTTTGGCACCCCATTGCATATTAGCCCAGAAAATGGGGTTGGGGTTTGGCAACCAATTTATTTTGAAGTTCAGCGAACCCCTGCTGAACAGAACCCAGGGCAGTTTACAAATATGGCCCAGCAAGCAAGTAGAAAATTAACCTAAACACCTAAAAAGATATTTCCGGTAGAGCTGCACGATTAATCTGTAAAAAAAAAAAACACGATCTGAATCCAGCAATTCCATGATTCATACAGTGCAGAGCTGTTCTCTGCTCACTCACAGCTGTCAAAAAAAAAAAGGTGGCAAATGTTTATGAACATTGCCCGGTGCTGGGAAATAACTATAAACAAACAATGTATCATTTCATTCTTTTAGATCAAAAGGATGAACTTCGGTCTGTAAATGAGGTCAGTTTAACCACTTAAAGCAGAGTTCCACCCACTTTTACAAGGTGGTCTTAAACTAAAGATCACCCCTCCACCCCTTGTTTTTAGATATTTACTTTTATTTTTAACCTACCTTTTTAGAAAGAATACATTTACTTCCATCCTAGCCCAGCCCCGGCGCAGTACGTTACATCCTCTTCCTCGGGCGAGCCCCTCCTCCTTCTTCCCCAGCTGCCTTCTGGGACCTGTGTGTGTCCCAGAAGACATGCTGGCCAATCACAAAGCGCCGCGCGACTTGCACTTGTGCAGAAGAAAACTGGCTAAGGAAGGCTCCACTGCCGGTTTCCCTTAGTTGGAATGGCAGCACCTGCACCCGAGCCAGTGGACAAATCCACCTTGGGGGGGAGGGGCTAGCATCGCAGGCTCCCTGGACAGGTACAGCACCTTGCAAAAGTATTCACCCCCTTGGCTTTTTATCTATTTTGTTACATTACAGCCGTTAGTTTAATGTTTTTTTTTAATCTGAATTATATGTGATGGATCAGAACACAATAGTCTAAGTTGGTGAAGTAAAATTAGAAAAATATATACATAAAACTATTTTTCAGAAATAAAAAAATCATAATTGGCATGTGCATATGTATTCACCCCCCTTTGTTATGAAGCCCATAAAAGCTCTGGTGCAACCAATTACCTTCAGAAGTCACATAATTCGTGAAATGATGTCCACCTGTGTGCAATCTAAGTGTCACATGATCTGTCATTACATATACACACCTTTATGAAAGGCCCCAGAGGCTGCAACACCTAAGAAAGAGGCCCCACTAACCAAACACTGCCATGAAGATCAAGGAACGCTCCAAACAAGTAAGGGACAATGTTGTTGAGAAGTACAAGTCAGGGTTAGATTATACAAAAATATCCAAATCTTTGATGATCCCTAGGAGAACCATCAAATCTATCATAACCAAATGGAAAGAACATGGCACAACAGCAAACCTGCCAAGAGACGGCCACACACAACAAAACTCACGGACCGAGCAAGGAGGGCATTAATCAGAGAGGCAGCACAGAGACCTAAGGTAACCCTGGAGGAGCTGCAGAGTTCCACAGCAGAGACTGGAGTATCTGTACATAGGACAACAATAAGCCGTACGCTCCATAGAATTGGGCTTTATGGCAGAGTGGCCAAAAGAAAGCCATTACTTTCAGCAAAAAACAAAATGGCGCGTTTTGAGTTTGTGAAAAGGCATGTGGGAGACTTCCAAAATGTATGGAGGAAAGTGCTCTGGTCTGATGAGACTAAAATTGAACTTTTTGGCCATCAAAGAAAATGCTATGTCTGGCGCAAACCCAACACATCACATCACCCAACCAACACCATCCCCACCGTGAAACATGGTGGTGGCAGCATCATGCTGTGGGGGTGTTTTTCAGCAGTCGGGACTGGGAAACTGGCCAGAGTTGAGGGAAAGGTGGATGGTGCTAAATACAGGGATATTCTTGAGCAAAACCTGTAGCACTCGGTGTGTGATTTGAGGTTAGGACAGAGGTTCACCTTCCAGCAGGACAATGACCCCAAACACACTGCTAAAGCAACACTTGAGCAGTTTAAGGGGAAACATGTAAATGTGTTGGAATGGCCTAGTCAAAGCCCAGACCTCAATCCAATAGAAAATCTGTGGTCAGACTTAAAGATTGCTGTTCACAAGCGCAAACCATCCAACTTGAAGGAGCTGGAGCAGTTTTGTAAGGAGGAATGGGCAAAAATCCCAGTGGTGAGATGTGGCAAGATCATAGAGACTTATCCAAAGTGACTTGGAGCTGTGATAGCTGCAAAAGGTGGCTCTACAAAGTCTTGACTTTAGGGGGGTGAATAGTTATGCACATTGACTTTTTCTTTTATTTTGTCCTATTTGTTGTTTGCTTCACAATAAAAAAATAATAATAATCTTCAAAGTTGTGGGCGTGTTCTGTAAATTAAATGTTGTAAATCCTCAAACAATCCATGTTAATTCCAGATTGTGAGGCAACAAAACACGAAAAATGCCAAAGGGGGTGAATACTTTTGCAAGACACTGTAAGTGTCTTAATATTAAAAGTCAGCAGCTGCAGTATTTGTAAAAAAAAGATTTTTTTGCGGCTGGAGCTGCGCTTTAAGGACTAAACTTTTTTCTGACACTTACAAGTTAAAATTAGTATTTTTTGCTTGAAAATTACTTAGAACCCCCAAACATTATATATATATATATATATATATATTAGGGCTGTGAAAATTAAAGATTAATTCCTCGATTAATCGTTAATTTTTTTGATCGATCAAAATTCTTTTGACCAGTACTCACCTCTCCGCTGACTTCCCGGGTCTTCAGGGAGTTCCGCCGGAGATCCAGTGACGTCACCGGACTCCTCCCCCCTTCCCCAAGTGCCTCTGTCTGCTAATGAAGGGAAGGGGGGAGGAGTCCGGTGATGTTGAAGTTTCTGATTGAACGTAACGCGTACGGGGGAGGAGCTACGCATGACGTCACCCGCTGCTGCCCTACGTAACTAACACGATTGTCGGCTTTACATGCTGTGTTTTTATAATCTTTATGTGAGTAGTTTGTGTTTGAACACAAAAATTAAATCGCATACTTAAGCGGTGAGCATCTTTTCTTTCTACCCATGACCTGAGATTGTGAGAGAATTTATGGTCCGTGTTAACCCTTTTGATACCCGCTTGCATGACCACCTGTTTGCACAGGGGTCCATGCCATAAGGTAAGAGTGATTAGTTAGACCGGAGGTGGAGGGATTGTCGCACTACTGTGGGAAAAAAAAATTACTGACTTCAGTGCTAAAGTTTGAATTTAAAACGTTTGTGTGAACTGTGACGTTATGTCATGGATTGTGGAAATGAATTAGTGTCGGGTGATTGTATATAGTGTAACCACATTTACCACTGACTAATGCAGAGTTGCAATGCAAGGAGATCAGCTAAAAGTAGTTGGATCTGCATGTGCGTCATAATTAATCGAAATTAGTCGATTAATCGATTAAAAAAAATTGATTAATCGAACACAACATTTTTAATCAGTAACAGCCCTAATATATATATATGGCGGTTGTTGCAATATTTTACATCACGCTGTATTTGCGCAGCGTTTTTTTAAACGCAATGTTTTGGGGAAAACATACACTTTAATTTAATTAACTTTAAGAAACAAAACAGTAAACATTTTTATTTTTTTTGGTATAATGTGAAAGATGATGTTATGCCACAAGAATCGTGATCTTTATTCTAAGCAAAAAAAAAAAATCGCGATTCTCATTTTAGCCAGAATCGTGCAGCTCTAATTTCCAGCAAATGTTACAACATTAACTTAAAATGTGCACTCCCTCACTACTCGCTGTAGTATGAGAACAGAATATATATGTGACTTTTGTGCGCCCTTAACTGCAATCAACAAATTAAAAAAAATAAAAAACGCATTTTTTTGTTTTGCTTTTGACTTCACGCCAAATGGCTTCGGGCAAATGCTATCGTCTCCAAAAATCAGGAATTCGGATCAAGGTCCCCCCCTGCATGAATAAGAATTTACACAAAAGCAAGTATTTACGTTTTTCTCGGCTATTTTAGTTGTAGTTTTTTTCCGTGTGCCAAAAAAAGAAAAAATTCCGTTAGCAATAAAACTTTTTGTTTTGTTCTTCTTTTTTAGGTTCTCACCTGAATTGGCAGCAAGAACTGGTGACCTCACAACCGTAGAGGGGACATTCTCCCGATGCTTTGAACACCAGGGGCGTGGCTGACCGATCCGCCCGCTCGCTCTCTCACACGGGACTGCGTTGTTGTCTGTCTGCTTCCGCATTCTGCCAAAAATATTTTTTTCCGTAACACTCCGTCTAGGTTAGTAGGTCATCCAATCAGCGCGTGGCGCTCAACGTGAAACCACACGGGCCAGGCACGCATTAGGGGGGGGGCCGGGCACGCATTAGGGGGGGGGGCGGGTGATACGCGGTGAGAAACTGCGTCACAGAGAGACCTGACATTCAATAGGTCAGCGGGGGAAAGGACGCATGTATGGATGGAGAGCCGGAAGGGGAAGATCATCGGAATAAAATAGAAAACGCTCGTTATTATTATTTATGGAAAGATCACAAAAGGCAAAGAGCTACGAGGACTAAACGTCAAACTTCATTAATAGAGAACAATCATCTCCAGATCAACGATTTACATCGCAGGAGATTTTATCGGAATTTTACCAACTCATTTTTTTTTTTCCGGCCCGGATTTTGTTCTGTAGATCCCGGGATAGGTCATTTCAATGCACTGGCTGAAACTTTTTCAAAAAGTGGTAGGTAAGTGACTCTAAACTTTAAAGCGGTTGTATAGTATATTTTTTCACTTTTACCTACAGGTAAGCCTATAATAAGGCTTACCTGTAGGTAAAAAAATATATACTGTATGGTTTAGGACAGTGATGGAGAACCTTGGCACTCCAGATGTTTTGGAACTACATTTCCCATGATGCTCCTGCACTCTGCAGTGTAGTGGAGCATCATGGGAAATGTAGTTTCAAAACACCTGGAGTGCCAAGGTTTGCCATCACTGGTTTAGGAGATATCCCCCTGGCAATGAGCCGCTGATTGCAGCGGCGCATGCGCACAGGGGTTTCTCGGCTGGAAGCCCGGCAGATGCCGGACCCTGCCGGAAAGAAATCTCCCGTGCGCATGCGTGGGAGTGACGATATCGCCACTCCGGCCACTCACAGCGCCGCAGCCGCGATATCCGGAAGGCACGCCGAGGGAACATGTCAGCTCCCTCTGCGTTTATAGGACGAGATGTCGGGGCCTCGTTCTAAGGTAAGTATTTCATAATGAGCTAGTATGCGGTGCATACTAGCTCATTATGCCTTTTGCCTTGCAGGAATGAAAAAAAAAAATTCTGCGGGTTTACTCCCGCTTTAAAGATTATATGCAATTGTGTATTCTTATCTTACAAAGTCCCTTCTGTTTCTCCCAGTCTCCTCCAAGTGTCTTTTTTTCGCCTCTGTGATCTGACTTCTTGTGATCTGACCTCTTGTGATCTGACTTCTTGTGATCTGACCTCTTGTGATTCTTGTGATCTGACTTCTTGTGATCTGACCTCTTGTGATCTGACCTCTTGTGATCTGACCTCTTGTGATCTGACTTCTTGTGATCTGACTTCTTGTGATCTGACTTCTTGTGATCTGACCTCTTGTGATCTGACCTCTTGTGATCTGACCTCTTGTGATCTGACCTCTTGTGATCTGACTTCTTGTGATCTGACTTCTTGTGATCTGACCTCTTGTGATCTGACTTCTTGTGATCTGACTTCTTGTGATCTGGCCTCTTGTGATCTGACCTCTTGTGATCTGACTTCTTGTGATCTGACTTCTTGTGATCTGACCTCTTGTGATCTGACTTCTTGTGATCTGACTTCTTGTGATCTGACTTCTTGTGATCTGACCTCTTGTGATCTGACTTCTTGTGATCTGACTTCTTGTGATCTGACTTCTTGTGATCTGACCTCTTGTGATCTGACTTCTTGTGATCTGACTTCTTGTGATCTGACCTCTTGTGATCTGACTTCTTGTGATCTGACCTCTTGTGATCTGACTTCTTGTGATCTGACTTCTTGTGATCTGACCTCTTGTGATCTGACTTCTTGTGATCTGACTTCTTGTGATCTGACTTCTTGTGATCTGACCTCTTGTGATCTGACTTCTTGTGATCTGACTTCTTGTACACGCAATCGCAATTCCGACCAGAAAAAGACAGATGAGAGCTTTTCATCGGAAAATGCGACCGTGTGTAGGCTCCATCGGAATTTAGCTGTCTGAATTTCCGCCAGCCAAAAATTGAGAGCATGTTCTCAATTTTCCAGATGGAAAAACTTTCTATCGGAAATTCCGATCGCGTGTATGCAATTCCGACACGCTAAAAAAATGACGCATGCTCAGATTCAACTATGAGGCAGAAGCTATTGGCTACTGGCTATTGAACTTCCTTTTTCTAGTCCCGTCGTACGTGTTGTACGTCACCGCGTTATAGACAATCGGAATTTGGTGTGTAGGTAAAACATCAGCGCTTTTTCTGACGAGAATTCCGATCGCGTGTACGCGGCATTAGAGCCGAGGTCTCCAAACTTTTCAAAGGCCCAATTGTCTGTAATGTCTTAGACAGGTATCTGCACCCCCCTCCACCTTGAAAGGTGTCACATGTGTCACCGGAGGGGGGAGGGTTCCTGAAAAGCAGGGGTTCAATTTTTGTATGAATCTCCGCTTTAATAGCATAAATAATAACATTATATTTGATTTTTTTTACTCCAGGAAAAAAATCAGGCAGTGATGGGCATTGATGGGTGGCAGTGATGGGCACTGATCGGTTACACTGATAGGCAGCACTCCTATGTAGCACTGATTGGCACCACTGGTGGGCATTGATAGGTGACACTTGTGGGCATAGATAGGTGGCATTTGTGGGCATAGATAAGTGGGACTTGTGGGCACAGATAGGTGGCACTTGCGGGCACAGATAGGTGGCACTTGTGGGCAGAGATAGGTGGCACTTGCGGACACAGATAGGTGGCACTTGTTGGCATATATAGGTGGAACTTGTGGGCATAGATAGGTGGCACTTGTGGGCATAGATAGGTGGAACTTGTGGGCATAGATAGGTGGCACTTGTGGACATAGATAGGTGGAACTTGTGGGCATAGATAGGTGGCACTTGTGGGCATTGATAGGTGGCAATTATGAGGCATAATTGCCTCTTCCTTTTCGGGACCAAAATCCTGTTAGGATAAGCCGGCGATCGGCTTTTCTTTTCTCCTCCACTGTCAGCGTGAGGAGAAAAAAAAACGATCACCGAGCTTTTGTTTTGATCATGTGATCAGCTGTCATTGGCTGACAGCTGATCACATGGTAAGGGGCCGGGTGATCACCCGAGTCTCAGTGATCACAGCGTGCTCTGCGCACGCCCTGCAGGGTGCGTGCAGGGAGCGTGCACAGGGGAGGCCGTCCTATGACGGCGTCCCAGGAATTCACATCCACGCTGTGGCCGTCATTCGGCCATAGCGCGGATGCCAGGTGGTTAAATAAGGCATTACAATTTAACTAAACACATTTGATTTGATTTTATTAGACAAAAAAGTACTGGAGATTTTAGTCGACTAAAATACGATGATTAAAATGGGAAGAAAGCTAAAATGGCTAAAACTAAAATCCTTGCAGAAGACAAAAATGGGACTAAAACTAAAATGCCATTTTAGTCCTAAGACTAAAACGAAATCGAAATTTGGTTCCAAAATGAACACTGGCCGATTGGCTCCCATGCACAGCTGTACCAGATTCTGAGTGCTCCAGTTATAGTAAATCGGAGTGTTTAAGACCTCAGGCTGTCTTGCCAGTGAGAGAGAACAAGGTGCCTGTGGTGGGTGTGTCTGCGAATCTCCTTCTCGCATTACATACCGGTAGGTAAAGGGGTTCCCACATCACCAATCACAGCGAGAAGGGTGGACTGATGTCCTATTGCAAGGCCTATTTCAATATTTATAAAAAAAAAATTTGCTGAGCTATAAACCCTGTGAAATCGCATGTACATTCGATCTGAGCGAATGCCAACAAAGATCAAATGTATTAGGTTATTTTCTCTTCAGGTCGGATGTTATTCTTTATACAGAATACAGTGAAGCAGAAAAATGTTATGTCACGGCCACTAGATGGAGCTAATGGTCCTAGCAAATACATACTTATTTACTATGACCATCAGCGCCATCCAAAACTATGCAAATGAAGTAAACCAAGTAAGTATTATTGTTTTCGGAGGCCTATTATACCGCTTTGCATTTATGTAAGCGATAGGGGGTCCTGAAGAAGCGGTGACTCAGCAAAAACATGTCAACCTAATTTCTTAGTCTAGACCAGGGGGTCTCAAACTTATGGCCGTCCAGCTTCTGCAGAACTACAAGTCCCATGAGGCATTGCAAGACTCTGAAAGCCACAAGAATGACACCCAGGGGCAGAGGCATGATGAGACTTGTAGTTTTGCAACAGTTGGCGGTCCTCTAATTGCAATTCCCTGGTCTAGACTAAACCACTATGGTCTACACCTATTTGGTGGATGATAATTGAGGATATCAGTGTGCAAGCACATACAAAATACCAAATGTTTTATTGGATGAAATAACGATTTTTAACAGGATTGATGTATTTTTTTGTGCTCACTGGAGTGGTATATAAAATCCTACTATGCAGGTTAATAGTATTCATCAGCGCCATACAGTGGCCATACTGTACTCTCCTAATTCACTCTATTCTGTATGAATGAAAAACATTCGACCTGGAGGAAAATTAGCCCAGTAATGTTCCTTTTTTGCCCTTGTTCACGCACAACTAACGTACATGCAGGACGATTTTATTTTTAAAAATAGACCCCTTGATTTTTAGTTTGCCCTGGATAACATCCTTAACCAACTCCCATCCACGCTATAGCCAAAAGATGGCTACAGCGCAGACCTAATTTGCCGGGAGGGTCTCCATAGACGTCCTCCCGTGCTCGAGTGGCCTGTGCGCCCCCTGCAGAGCACGCGCAGAGCGCTCTGTGATCAACGAGTCTATGAGACTCGGCTAATCTTAGATCGGAGTAAGGGGTCGATCCTGACTTCTTACCACGTGATCAGCTGTCAGCCAATGACAGCTGATCATGTGATGTAAACAGCCACCTATCTATGCCCACAAGTGCCACCTATCTATGCCCACAAGTGCCACCTATCTATGCCCACCAGTGGTGCCAATCTGTGCTACAAGGAAGTGCTGCCTATCAGTGTAACCAATCAGTGCCCATCACTCCTACCCATCAGTGCCCATCACTGCCACCTCATCAGCGTACATCAATGATGGACAAAAATTACTGTTTTAAAATTGTATAACAAAATAAAATATATATATATTTTTTTTTTTGTACATTTTTTTAACAAAAAATAAAAATCGCAGTGGTGATCAAATACCACCAAAAGAAAGCTCTATTTGGGGGAAAATGATAAAAATTTCATTTGTGTACAGTGTTGCATGACCGCGCAATTGTCATTCAAAGTGCGACAGCGCTGATAGCTGAAAATTGGCCTGGGCAGGAAGGGGGTTTAAGTGTCCGGTATAGAAGAGGTTAATGGGTTACATATTTAGCAGCATAAAAAGAACAAAAAATCATATTAATGTTTTTTGTTTTTTTTCCATAAACTGGAGGTAATACCGGGACACTTAGACAGCGATGAAGGTTGTTATCATTTCAGTGTGCTATAGAATGCAGACAGCGGTTCCCATTCGCCGCTGTTCTCTGTCTGCGAGGAAACATGGGGATGACTATGTGAGGAGTGTTATCCAAGTCACTATGGTGTTATATAATGAGAATGAGCAGGAGGAGGAGGATGACATAACAGGAGGCAGCAGTCTGTTACAGAACAGAGACGTAGCAGGTGCTGCTGAACGGACAGCTTGGGGGTGCTGTAAGACAAAGGGTGGGGGGGGGCGGGGGGGGGCTGAGGACAGAGGTGAAAGGGCCAATTGCTTTTCAGGAGAATTGGAGCCATTAAAGAAGTCAATCAGTCAAACATCTGGAAAAAAAAAAAAACTCAAACACCATTGAAGTCAATTGTGAGTGAACTGGGATGGGCTGTACATGCCACCTTTCCGCAAAAAAAGTGACAGATTCCCAGCTGCAGTCATTTAAATATATCACCAGGAATCCTGGGTAATGTCACTGAGCAAATTTGTTAAAGGACATCATCCCAAATTTCCTGGTGCCCCCCCTCGCAAGATAACCTATCCCCCCCCAACAATGTTAAAGGCATGTGGCCTGCCATGGTACAGAACGGGGGCGCCACACGCTCTCTGCCCTCTCTTACTGGACAAAGGACTCACTCCCGGCTGCGGGCATTTAGGCTTACCAACAGGCATCACCGGTGATGACCAAGTTTGGTTAAGGACGTCACCCGAAATGACTGGTGGCCCCCATGGCAAGATAAGACTCCTCGCCCCCGGACAATGTTGGAAGGCATATGGTCTGCTATAGTACAGGAGGGGGGCGCTACACACACTTGCTCTCTGCCCTCCCTTGCTGGACAAATGACTGACTCCCAGCAGCAGTCATTTAGGCTTACCGCCAGTAATCCCAGGTGGTGACCAAGTTTTGTTAAGGATGTCACCCAAAATTCCTGGTAGCTCCATGTCTTTGCAAGCACCACACCCACCCCATCCCAGTAGACAAGAGAACCCGCTCAAGGGGGCCGTTCCAAAATATTACCCCCCCCCCCGCCAATTGAGGGTGCCGGCTCAGTATGCAAGATACATGTGAGCAGAAACAATCCGGATGGCCGCACTCCAAGAAAATACCTTTATTGAAGACATAGTCCATACAAATCAGAATAGAATGCACCTCACTGACGCGTTTCACACCACTCTTCCTGGTATTAATCATAGCCTAGGGCAGATCGTGCCGTTTCTAATAGGGGTCATGCAATGACTGGCGTCACGCAACTCCAGCCAGTCACAGAGCCGGAGTTTGCAGCCTCAGAAGGAAGAGGGGCGAAGAAGGACGCTCGCCGCTAGTAGGGACAGCAGTGACATCGCAGGCTTTGGTTTCGGGTAAGTGACAAATAATGGGCTACTATGCGATGCAGGGGCAGTACCCCCTTTCTCTAACTAGGGACAGGATTTTAAAAAAAGGTAAATATTATTTATTATTATAATAATTATATTATATGAATTCACATTTCTTGTATAGTATATAAGGAATATTATCTGGAGCAATTCTCTTTTCAAGACACTAGGTGGAGCAATTCCCTTTTCAAGACACTAGGTGGAGCAATTCGCTTTTCAAGACACTAGGTGGAGCTATTTTCTTTTCAAGACACTAGGTGGAGCAATTCGCTTTTTTAAACACTAGGTGGAGCAATTCTCTTTTTTAAACAGTAGGTGGAGCGATTCTCTTTTTTAAATAATACGTGGAACTATTAACTTTTCAAGACACTAGGTGGAGCAAATCTCTTTTCAAGCCAATCGAGCAATTCACTTTTGAAGACACTAGGTGGAGAAATTCTCTTTTTAGGACACTAGGCGAAGAAATTCACTTTTCAAGACACTAGACGGAGCTATTTACTTTTCAAGACACCAGGTGGAGGAAATATCTTTTTAAGACACTAGGTGGTGCAATTCACTTTTCAAGACACTAGGTGGAGCAATTCACTTTTCAAGACACTATGTGGTGCGATTCTCTTTTTAAACATTAGGTGGAGCTATTTCTTTTCAAGACACTAGGTGGAGCTATTTACTTTTCAAGACACTAGGTAGAGCGATTCTCTTTTTTAAACACTAGGTGGAGCTATTTACTTTTCAAGACACTAGGTGGAGCTATTTATTTTCAAGACACTAGGTGGAGCTATTTACTTTTCAAGACACTAGGTGGAGCTATTTCTTTTCAAGACACTAGGTGGAGCTATTTACTTTTCAAGACACTAGGTGGAGCAATTCTCTTTTTGAGACACTAGGTGGAGAAATTCACTTTTCAAGACACTAGGTGGAGCGATTCTCTTTTTTAAACACTAGGTGTAGCTACTTCTCTTCAAGACACTAAGTGGAGCAATTCTCTTTTAAAGACACTAGGTGGAGCAATTCTCTTTTTAAGACACTAGGTGGAGCTCTCAACTACTTTTCACTAGCTTTGCTGCCCGTTCCTATTAGCTGGTTGTATGCTGAGCTTAATAACGCTAAGTGGCCCTATTAATTTTTCAAGACACTAGGTGGAGCAATTCTCTTTTCAAGACACTAGGTGGCGCTATTAATTTTTCAAGACAAGCAATTCTCTTTTCAAGACACTAGGTGGAGCAATTCTCTTTTTTAAACACTAGGTGGAGCTATTTACTTTTCATGACACTAGGTGGAGCAATTCTCTTTTTAAGACAGCAGGTGGAGCAATTCACTTTTCAGGACACTAGGTGGAGCTCTCGACTACTTTTCACTTGCTTTGCTGCCTGTTCCTATCTGCTGGTTGTACACTGAGCTTAATAATGCTAAGGCTGAATGAGTCAGCGCAGTGGCTCCTCCCCCTTTCCCCCTGCTGAGGTTTCAATGATAGACAGGGTGCCTAACAGGAGGTAACTACTGCTGTGCTGCCTATTCAGCTAATCCTTAGTCATATATTAAATACAGACATATATTAAAAAACAAAACAAAAAAAAAACCTCACTTTTTAAAAATGTTATATAACAAAATAAAAGAAAATTGACAATAACAATGATTGTTTTGTAAATATTACATATAAAAGAGATGAAGTAAATATAAAAACATTGAATCAACAAATGTTAATATCTTCCCACCCCTCTATCTATATATATAATGCTCTTCAGTCTTGCACTGCTCAGGCCAATCTGATGTCACTGCACACTGTGAGCTTCTCACAATGTGCATTAAAAGCTGCAAGTCAGACAGAGCCCACCTAATTTCCTGGCTGGAAGACGCCCAGCATCATCTAGCACTTTCCTCCCAAGCCTGACTGTCCCTGTAGCCCCCCCCCCCCCCCCCTCATTCATTGGATTTAATTTATTCCAACTGATTCCAAATACAGCCTAGGAATACCCAAACTGACAACCCCCCCCCCCAATCAAGGTGTATTTGATATTTGCATAGCCCCTCCCTCCCCTTGCATCAGGGCTGGGGGGCACAGAGACAAGGCGCTGGGATGTTTCCAGGATCCTATGTACAGTACTGTGATCTGCCAGCATTGCATAGAGAAGCACAGAGACCCAGTGATGATGTAGAACAAGATGTATAATGAGAACGGAAAGCAGAATACATTTCAGCTGTTATAATTCGATTGGCCTTTGAAGGCGAACGTTCTTATAAGCCAATCAATCAGAGCCGCCATCTCTCACAGGTTTTTTGTTTTGTTTTTTTCAGCTTGAGGCATCTTTCATATCTGACTTCAGATCCGCTTCACACATAAGGATGTAGATCTGATGTCTTCTGGTGCACACAATCAGGGGGGAACCAAATCAGGGGGTGCACACAATCATGGGGGGCATCAAATCAGGGGGAGCACACAATCGGGGGGCACCAAATCAGGGGGAGCACACAATCATGGGGGGCATCAAATCAGGGGGAGCACACAATCATGGGGGGCATCAAATCAGGGGGAGCACACAATCGGGGGGCACCAAATCAGGGGGAGCACACAATCATGGGGGGCATCAAATCAGGGGGAGCACACAATCATGGGGGGCATCAAATCAGGGGGAGCACACAATCGGGGGGCACCAAATCAGGGGGAGAACACAATCATGGGGGGCATCAAATCAGGGGGAGTACACAATCATGGGGGCACCAAATCAGGGGGAGTACACAATCATGGGGGCACCAAATCAGGGGGAGTACACAATCATGGGGGCACCAAATCAGGGGGAGTACACAATCATGGGGGCACCAAATCAGGGGGAGTACGCAATCATGTGGGCACCAAATCAGGGGGAGCACACAATCATGGGGGCACCACGCAATCATGGGGGCACCAAATCAGGGGGAGCACACAATCATGGGACACACCAGAGGGACGCACAATCAAAGAGAACGCAATGAGAGGGGCACAAAATCAGGAGGTCAAAATCAAAAGGTGTCGCCTCTTTTATGAATTGTTTGTATCTTGTGTTATATTTTGTATGATGATCTGTACGTCTTATCAGATTTTATAATTTTTCACCAATAAACATTTTTATTAAATATTAAACGTTTGCTCAGTGCCCATATAGTGCCACCCCTAGAGGGTTGATGGCACTCCACCCACTGTAAACCAGAGCTACCCCTTACCACAAAATCAGGAGGGCACACAATCAGAGGGAAGCATAGTCAGGGGGGCACACAATCAGGGGGGCCATAATCAGGGGGCACATAGTCAGGAGGAGCATACAATCAGGGGGGCACACAATCAGGAGGGGGGGCACACAATTAGGAGGGGCACATAATCAGGTGGGGGGCACACAATCAGGAGGGGGCACATAATCAGGTAGGGGGCACACAATCAGGAGGGGGGCACACAATTGGAGGGCACATAATCAGGAGGGGTCACACAAACAGGAGGGGGGCACAATCAGGAGAAGGACACACAATCAGGAAGGGGGCACACAATCAGGAGGGGGCAGACAATCATGGGGGGGGCACACAAACAGGAGGGGGCACACAATCAGGAAGGGGGCACACAATCAGGAGGGGGCACATAATCAGAAGGGGGGCACACAATCAGGGGGGCACACAATCAGGAGGGGGCACACAATCAGGAAGGGGGCACATAATCATAAGGGGGGCACACAATCAGGGGGGCACATAATCAGGAGGGGGCACACAATCAGGGGGGCCCTTAATCAGGAGGGGGGCACACAATCAGGAGGGGGCACATAATCGGGGGGCACACAATCAGTAGGGGGCACATAATCAGGAGGGGTGCACATAATCAGGAGAAGGCAGACAATCAGGGGGGCACACAAACAGGAGGGGGGCACAATCAGGAGGGGGGTCACACAATCAGGAGGGGACAGACAATCAGGAGGGGGCACATAATCAGGAGGGGGCACACAACTGGGGGGGCACATAATCAGGAGAAGCACACAATCAGGAGGGGGGGCACATAATCAGGAGGGGGCACACAATTGGGGAGGCACATAATCAGGAGGGGCACACAATCAGGAGGGGGGCACATAATCAGGAGGGGGTACACAATGAGGGGGGGGCACATAATCAGGAGGGGCACACAAACAGGAGGGGGCACATAATCAGGAGGGGGCACACAATGAGGGGGGGCACACAATCAGGAGGGGGCACACAATTAGGGGGGCACATAATCAGGAGGGGCACACAATCAGGAGGGGGGCACATAATCAGGAGGGGGCACACAATTGGGGGGGCACATAATCAGAAGGGGCACACAATCAGGAGGGGGCACATAATCAGGAGGGGCACACAATCAGGAGGGGGGCACATAATCAGGAGGGGGCACACAATGAGGGGGGCACATAATCAGGAGGGGGCACACAATTGGGGGGGCACATAATCAGAAGGGGCACACAATCAGGAGGGGGCACATAATCAGGAGGGGCACACAATCAGGAGGGGGGCACATAATCAGGAGGGGGCACACAATGAGGGGGGCACATAATCAGGAGGGGGCACACAATTGGGGGGGCACATTATCAGGAGGGGCACACAATCAGGAGGGGGCACACAATGAGGGGGGCACATAATCAGGAGGGGGCACACAATGAGGGGGGCACATAATCAGGAGGGGGCACACAATCACAGACACAGGTACAAATGTAATGGGGGAGATGATGAGAATGTGACTAATGACAACCCTGCAAAACCACCCTGACAGTCACATATTTCAGGCTGAGTACTTACAGTATGGAGAGTGCTGGTCTCAGGATAGCAGAGTGATCAGAGAGGTGAAGATAATGGTGGGTGATGGGCTCAGGGGGTGATCACATTGTTCTTCTATATAAGATGTGAATTCCAGGAGAGAAGTGAGAATGGAGGGATGTCGGTCTGTCCTCTGCGCTCCTCTATGGTCTCTTCTCTTCTCTCTCCTCTTCTGATTCTCTCACTCGCACATTCTCCCAACCATTCCGTGCTACACGTGAGTGCAGTCCTGTGTCCCCCGCCCACTGGGGCGATGATTGGTTGTCCCAGTTACCTGGATCCGCCCCTTACCGCGCTGATTGGCCGGAGGAGCAGAATGTGGGGGAACACGTGAAATAGAATGTGTGACAGACAATGTGCAGTGTGACAGATCAACACAGTACTCCTAATCCGGGGAGAGAAAGAACTCATCTATCCTCATAGAGTACTCATCTCTTCCAGAGAGTACTCATCTATACCAGAGAGAAATCATGTATACCAGAGATTACTCATCTATTCCCAGAAAGAACTCATCTATACTAAGTGAGTACTCTTTTGTACCAGAGAGAACTCATCTATACCTATAGAGAACTCATCTATACCCAGAGAGAACTCATCTATACCAGAGAGTACTCATCTATACCTATAGAGAACTCATCTATACCCAGAGAGAACTCATCTATACCAGAGAGTACTCATCTATACCTATAGAGAACTCATCTATTCCCAGAGAGAACTCCTCTATCCTCAGAGAGAACTCATCTATACCAGTGAGTACTCATCTATACCAGAGAGTACGCATCTATCCCCAGAGAGTACTCATCTGTCCTCAGAGAGAACTCATCTATACCAGAGAGAAATCATGTATACCAGAGATTACTCATCTATTCCCAGAAAGAACTCATCTATACTAAGTGAGTACTCTTCTGTACCAGAGAGAACTCATCTATACCAGAGAGTACTCATATATACCTATAGAGAACTCATCTATACCCAGAGAGAACTCATCTATACCAGAGAGTACTCATCTATACCTATAGAGAACTCATCTATACCCAGAGAGAACTCATCTATCAGAGAGAACTCATCTATACCAGAGAGTACTCATCTATACCTATAGAGAACTCATCTATACCCAGAGAGAACTCATCTATCCTCAGAGAGAACTCATCTATACCAGTGAGTACTCATCTATACCAGAGAGTACTCATCTATCCTCAGAGAGAACTCATCTATACCAGAGAGTACTCATCTATCCTCAGAGAGTACTCATCTATACCAGAGAGTACTCATCTATCCTCAGAGAGTACTCATCTATACCAGAGAGTACTCATCTATCCCCAGAGAGAACTCATCTATCCCCAGAGAGTACTCATCTATCCTCAGAGAGTACTCATCTATACCAGAGAGTACTCATCTATCCTCAGAGAGTACTCATCTATACCAGAGAGTACTCATCTATCCTCAGAGAGTACTCATCTATACCAGAGAGTACTCATCTATCCTCAGAGAGTACTCATCTATACCAGAGAGTACTCATCTATACCAGAGAGTACGAATCTATCCCCAGAGAGTACTCATCTATCCTTAGAGAGAACTCATCTATACCAGAGAGTACTCATCTATCCCCAGAGAGAACTCATCTATCCCTAGAGAGAACTCATTTATATCCAAAGAGAACCCATCTATCCCCAGAGAAAACTCATCTAACCCCAGAGAGAACTCATCTATCCCTCTGAGAAATCAGGCCGAGACAGAAGTACAATTAAATTACACTTGTTTAATAATAAAAGTAGAAAGAACAAACATAGTCAAAACATAGCCAAAGTTCAGTATCCGGAATGGATAGTCAGCCAAGTCAGAAGCCAGGGATCAATGTAGTGGAACAGCAAGCAGGATCTGGAGCCAGAAGGGATGTCAGCAAAGCAAATCTTGAACAGGATCGCAGGAGAATGTCTCTGTGATGTTAACTAAGGCGAAAGCAGAGCTCTTCTGGACGGCTTAAGTAGGCAGGACTGACGAGCAGGATATCAACAGCTGAGTAACTGTGGAGAGATAGGAGCTGGCAATTAGTCGACAGCTGAGCGGCCAGCTCAGAGAAGGAAGGGCTGAACCCAGCCCTGACAGTACCCCCTCACTCAACAACCCCTCCCCCTCGGAGGACCATCAGGCTTGAGGGTAAAATGTCTATGTAAATCACAGAGGAGGACAGGGGTATGTACGTCCGAGAATGAGACCCAAGAGCGTTTCTCCAGATCGTACCCTTTCCAATGCACCAGGTACTGTATGCTCCCACGAAACCTACAGGAGTCAACAATGGACTGTACTTCATACTCCTCATGGTTTTCAACATGTACAGGGTGAGGACGTGGCACCGAGGTGGTTTTAAAGGTTTTAATAAGGAGACATGAAATACATTAGAAATACGCATATTAGGGGCGTGGCCAGCGGCGGACATGTAAGCAGCAAGCTTACGGAGCTCCTCCGGCACCGATTCATCCTGAACAGCATCCGGTATCCCTATCTAGACACCGACCTTGTAGCCACCACCGCAATACCCACTACCCTCACGGGCACCCGCTGGAATGGGTCGGAACGGTCCTGCGAGCCAGAAATCCGCCGCGGACCGGGCGGCCACGCTGACGGGCAGCAAGGCCAAAGATGGCGCCGGCGCGTCCTCCGCCACGGGGAAATCCTCTAAAGGCAAGGCACAGGCGAAGGCTGACTCCGGTCCCTCGGCGAACTCACAAGTGCCCTCCGGTGTTCCGGGTAAGCCAAAACCACCGACAACTATCAGGGAACACTTTGCGGATTCTCCGCATGGACAGCATACCCCCCCCCCAGCGTCCCCGAGAGCAGAGCAGGCCGTAGACCCCTGGGAGGAGGGTGAGGCCTGGGAGAGAGACAGCGATCCGGGGTACCCTACTCCACAGGTGGACAGGGGGTCGGAGGGGGAGAGAACGGCAGAGGGTGAGGAGGAACTTACTTTGAAGCATGTTATGGACGCTATCCATCAATGCCAAACCACTCTGACCACACAGATTGAAACAGTTAGGCTGGATCTCTCTATTGTTAAGCATGACATGCAAAAGATTCGCTCTAGGATTTCCACTGCGGAGCAAAGAATCAGTGAGGTGGAGGACAATATGCAACCTATGTCTGCTACTCTCCGCACACATCAACAAGAGATTACTGAACATGCTGCTAAATTGGGAGACCTTGAGGACCGAATGCGCAGGAATAATTTACGTTTTGTGGGATTCCCTGAAGGAGCGGAGGGCAAGGACGCGGAGCAATTCCTGGAGCAATGGCTGAGCACTCTGTTGGGACGGGAGGCACTGTCACCTCTGTTCGCAATCGAACGGGCTCATAGGGTGCCCATGCGCCCTATGCCCCCTGGAGCCCCTCCGCGACCCATTTTAGCCAAGATCCTTCATTTTCGGGATAAAGAATGCATTATCCGTACCGCGCGGAACATACAAGATATACAGTACAACGGAAAAAAGATCTCCATTTTCCCGGATTTTTCTGCTACTACTCAAAAGCAAAGAGCGGCTTTCCTCCACGTTAAGAAACGCCTCAGAGAGAAAAATCTTCCATATAGTATGATGTACCCGGCCAAATTACGAGTTGTTAATGACGGCAAGGTACAATTTTTCCTTTCACCAAATGAAGCCTCGGATTGGTTGGATGGGCTGTAACATTCCGGTCCCTGACTGCTTTCTCATGATCGTCACGTTGTGGGCCTTCCCTACAGTTTCTGATGGAATTCTATACACATGGCGGAGGACGACCACTCTATACGGTACATTCTGGGTGACTTTATTCTGTTCTTGCTCCTTTTTGCAGTTGTCCTACCCAAAGCACCGGCATTGACACTGAACCGCCATTTTGCCCTGCTGGCGGACCCGGACCTGGTGTCTACAATTACTTTGGGATGCGCATATCTTTCTTTGGCTACTGTATCAGGTGCCTTATTTGTGATATGTGTTGCCGGAGGAGGCACAAGCTTCCTCTTTTTTGAGCTGACATAGTTTTCTTTTTCCCCTTTTTTTTACTAAACTGACACTGGGAGCAACGACTGGTCACTCCCTGGACTAAACAGTTTTTCTGTTTTTCTTCCCTTTGGTTTTTCTTTTAGGGCTAAAGCTCGTTATGGTTGGGGGTAATGAGCAGGGAGGGGGGAGGGGGGAATGGGGAAGGTTAGTCTGGAGATGTTTGCTCCTGTTTTTTTTCCTTGTTATACCTGATGCATGCACGCAACGACACCGAAAATATTGGTGGGAGTTTCAACTTTTTCATCTTAGGTTTATTGTCTATAATGTGTCGGGGGGGGAGGGGAGGGGAGTGGGACCCTTTTGATGTCCTGCCCTCTCTCCTCTCCCCCCTCCATGTGACTACTGCGTTATACGAATGAGCTTTAACTGTCTTACTTGGAATGTCAGGGGGCTGAACTCGAAGATTAAGAGATCACTGGTCTTTGACTATTTGAAACGCACTAAGGCGCAAATAATTATGCTTCAGGAAACTCACCTGATGGGTTCAAAGGTTATGGCCCTGAAAAAGAGGCATGTTGCTCATGCTTTCCATGCCACTTACTCAACCTATTCTAGAGGGGTATCTATACTCATATTACGGTCCCTGCCTGTCCAGATAATAGAGGTTAGGACTGACCCGCAGGGGTGCTATGTTGTGGTCATACTGCAATACCTGGGTGTGTTATATACTTTGGTAAACCTTTACATGCCCCCTCCATTTGATTTACAAAGATTGGGAGCCTGCATGGCGGTGGTTCTCCCCATGTTGCGTGGTCACCTTATTATGGGAGGGGATTTTAACCAGGTCATGAATGCTGATCAGGATAGGCTACGCTGCACTAGACCATCATCTACGGTGTTAAGTGACTGGGCTGCGTCCTATGACCTCAAGGAGGTCTGGCGATGGAAGCACCCGAATACCCGAGAATTCTCTTGTGCATCGGCATCCTATAGATCGCTTTCTAGATTGGACATGTTTTTCCTTCCTGGGGCTGCATTGCCAGAGGTGGAGGCTATCTCCTATCTACCCAGGGCTATATCGGATCACTCACCTCTACAACTGACTATGAGAGCGGGCATTGTCCTGGGTGAGCGTGTGTGGAGGATGAGCCCATATTGGTTGCAGGAGACCATGGTAGCATCAATTTGTAAGGATGCAGTGACACACTTTTGGAAGGAAAACAGGGAAGAGGTCCCCGACCTAATCACCTGGGATGCTTTCAAAGCAGTCTCTAGGGGGGCGTATATGCAGGGAGTATCGGACTTCAAGAGAGCGACTGGGGACGGTTTGAGAACTCTGACCAATCAGTTACAGGGGGCAGAGGACTCTTACGTTAGAGATCCCTCTCCTCAACATTATCAAACTCTGCAAAGTGTTAGTAGGGAGTATGAACTCGCACTACTCTCGAAAACACAAAAGAAAAATCTATACCAACGTCAACGGATTTTTGAGATGGGGGACAGAAGCGGGAAATTGCTGGCGTTTTTGGCCGCTCCGCTCCCGGACCCTATTTTCATCCCTTGTGTTTATGATACTTCAAACACTCTCAGGGATACACAGGAGGAGATCGTAGGAACTTTTTACAAATTTTACACGGAATTGTACCGCTCACAAGCCCATTATACCATCCCGGAATTATATGAATATGTGGATAGAATTGACTTCCCGGTACTATCCTTAGAACAAAAGATGTCTCTAGAAGCACCTATCTCCGCTGAGGAGATACTGCTTACCATTAAAAGTTTTGCTAAACATAAAACTCCAGGCCCAGATGGCTTCCCTATAGAATGGTATTTAGAATATCAAGATGTCCTAATCCCTAGACTAAGTAAACTTTACTCGACTATTTTTGAGCAAGGCTGCCTACCATCATCTATGAAGGAGGCCCTAATTGTATTAATTCCCAAGCCCAATAAAGACCCACAATACTGTGAATCCTACAGACCCATCTCGTTAATTAATACGGACTTAAAAATTTTATCTAAGATTTTGGCCACCCGTCTAAATACCATCATTACTGCTCTTATTAATCCAGACCAAACTGGCTTTATCCCTGGTAGGTCCACTTATAGTAATATTCGCAGATTATACACTAATTTACAAGCCCCCAATAAACTGTCTGTCCCCCGAGCTATTGTATCTTTAGATGCCCACAAGGCATTTGATTCCGTGGAATGGCCGTATCTTATATATATTATGGAAAAATTCGGTTTTGGACAGAATGTTATCACCTGGATTAGGATATTGTATGATCAACCTATTGCCCGTCTTAGGCTTAATGGGATTATCTCTAGACCCTTCAGAATCCACAGGGGGACCAGACAGGGTTGTCCTCTGTCACCCCTGTTGTATGCCCTGGCAGTGGAACCTCTAGCGAGGTTGTTGAGGAGTTCTCCGGAACTTCAGGGCATGTGGATTGGCTCCTTGGAAGAACGTATCTCGCTATATGCTGATGATATGTTGCTCTACTTGTCAAACCCTAAATACACGATTCCCAAAATGCTGAGGCTGATCACTGATTTTGGCGTATATTCAGGCCTGAAGATTAACTGGACTAAGTCCACTGTATTTTCGTTAGACTCAGAGTCCCCTGCCCACTTGCCACAACATTGTCCGCTTCAATTCACAACATCGTTTAAATACTTGGGGGTGGTGGTTAGGCTACCGATTTCGGCATACATCCAGGATAACCTTCTTCCTTGTATAGCTTCGCTTAAGGCTAAACTCAATAACTGGGTGGGTTTACCTCTTACATTGATGGGGAGGGCTAATTTATTTAAAATGGTGTTTTTCCCTAAGTTGCTGTATGTCTTGGCGAACTGCCCAGTGTACGTACCAAAGAAGATCTTTCAAGAGATTGACTCTTTGATATCTACATTTTTATGGTCTCCCAAGAATCCACGGATTGCATTGACTACTTTACAATTACCTATACACAAAGGGGGACTAGCAATACCGAACCTGCGATTATACTACTATGCATCACAGTTGGTATATGTTCATTGGTGGCTATTTCCACAGTTGAACAATGCTGCTACTGCAACAGAGGCAGCGTTGCTCTCCTCCTATGAAACACTATCAAATGTGATTTTTAGAGGAGCGATTTCTGAAAGGAGGGGTACAGATATGATCGCAAACTCTCTCAAAATCTTTAAGATATGCAAGACACTGGTGCCTGAACCCCACCCCACGATTTCTCCTAATCAACCCATATGGAATAATCCGGTGTTCCCACATTTTAGAGATCTCCCTTTCACTGGCAATTGGGCCGAAAGGGGTTTGAAATATGTCCACCAATTGTACGAGGAGGGTAGATTTAAAACCTTCCCGGCGTTCCGACAAGAGTTGGGTATACCTGAATCCTGGAGGTTTAGATATTTACAGTTGCAGCATGCGGCCGAATCACAACTTGGGCTCCGGGCTGTTACCTTTCAGAATTCTACTTTGGAAGGGGCGCTTGCCCAACCAGAACATACTAAACTGGTCTCCAATTATTACAAATTATTGAATGAGCCTAAAATTTCTAGATTGCAAATCCTGAGACAACAATGGACGAGGGATGTGCCCGACCTGTCGGACGATAATTGGGAGGAACTTTTAGATACCTATTTTAGCACTGCTATTTCCGCCAGAGATAAAATGATTCAGATACGCATTTTTCATAGGATATACTATACTCCTCTACGCCTTTTCCGTATGCGGAAACTGCCTTCTCCTCTGTGTCATAAATGTGGTAGGGAAGAAGGTAACCTACTACATATGTTGTGGGACTGTGAGCGGATAAGACCATTTTGGTCTCAGGTGACCCACTTTGTGGCGACTACCTTTGACCTCCCCAATATTTGTAGCCCTAAATGGTGCCTCCTCTCAGTTTTTGAGGAGGTTGGCATTAGTAACCATCAGAAACAATTTTTGCGTTTTCTCCTCTATTATGCTAGGAAGACGATCCTATTACATTGGACGCGCACATCATTGGTCTCCCTGAACAAATGGAAAGCTTTGATTAACCAAGACTTGCCAATATATAAAATAACGTATGAAACAAGGGGTAAGCCAGGGAAATTCCGCAAAATATGGGGAGACTGGGTGGATGGGATAGATACATGTAATTCTGCTCCTCTATGAGTTGATATACGGTAATTAACGCGGCCATAGGATTTCTAGGCCCTTGACAAGATGATTTGAGGTTCTAGACCTCATACCCACCTAATTGGTATCCTTATGAGTGCATCTGTTCTTTGTTGGGTTGTTTGTTGTTGTTGGGAGGGTGGGGGGAGAGGGTGGAAATAAAAAATGCAAGTGGAATAGGATTTTGCTATAACTGAGGTACAGGGCAATTATTGTTGTACGGCTTGTCATTGTTTATCAAGTTTTGTTTATATCCCACAAAGATGTATACAGTCTGCTTATTATATATGTCTGTGCCAAATATTATTAATAAAAAACGGAGTTTCAAAAAAAAAAAAAGAAATACGCATATTAGAAGGAAGGTCTAATGCGTAAGCCACTGGGTTAGTCCTGTGAAGAATACAGAAAGGCCCAATAAACTGAGGTGCGAACTTCAGTAAAGGAACACAAAGTCGGAGGTTGCGAGATGACAGCCAGACCCTGTCCCCAACCTGGTAGGAAGGCGCAGGCAGGCGTCTGCGGTCAGCATGGAGTCTGTACCTATCATATCAATTAGCCACTTGTGCCAAAGTGTAATGAAGACCATGGAGATGCTCCTCTAACACAGGAATATTCTGCAGAACAAACGAGTAAGGCAACATGGAAGGTTGGAAACCATAATTCACCATAAACGGGGATAATCGAGAAGCAGAATTCAAGGCACTGTTGTGAGCAAACTCTTCCCACGGTAATAGGTCTGACCAGTTGTTATGATGGCCAGAAATATAGCAATGTAGGAGTTGCTCCAACGACTGATTGGCCCATTCTACGACCCCATTAGACTGCGGGTGATACGAAGAGGAGAAAGCGAACTGAATTCCCAACTGTGCACAAAAGGCTCGCCAGAACCGGGACACAAACTGACTACTCCTGCCTGAGACAATCACCTTGCGCAGCCCATGTAAGTGAAAGATCTCCCGAGCAAAAATGGAAGCAGGTTCCTTAGAGGTGGGCAACTTCTTAAGTGGAGTACAATGACACATCTTTGAGAACCGGTCAACCACCATAAGGATAACTGTGTTGCCCTGGGAGTTGGGTAACTCCACAATGAAATCCATAGACAGGTGGGTCCAGGGCCTCTCTCCATTGGGTATGGGTTGTAGGAGACCCACTAGAAGGTGACGTGGAGTCTTACTCTGAGCACACATGGAACTGGCAGCTATGTAGGAAGTTACATCAGCACGTAGCCTAGGCCACCAGAATTGTTGGGAAATGGCCCAAAAGAGTTGATTCCTCCCAGGGTGGCCAGCAGCCTTGGGAGAATGGTAAGTCTGTAGCCTCTACGGAGTACGGAGAATCTCTGGGACAAAGCAGCTGTCATAGGGTTTCTCATGGGGAGCATGGCCTGAGTAACAAGACTTTTGTCACCCAAAGGAGAAGTGAGACTGGTGCGAACCGTAGCCAGAATACGAGCAGGTGGAATCACAGGAACCGGAACCAACTCCAAATTGAAAGTGGAGGAAATTTGTTTTGACAAAGCATCAGCCCTTACAGTCTTAGTACTGGTTAAGCATGAGACAATGTAATTGAAACTTGACAAGAAAAGAGCCCATTGCGCCCTTCTAGGAGAGAGGCGTTTAGCCTCACATCAGAATGTGAGATTTTTATGGTCAGTAAGAATGAGAACCGGCACAGTGGTACCTTCAAGGAGATGTCTCCATTCTTTCAGGACTAAAATGATCGCCAACAGCTCTCTGTCACCAATCTCATAATTGCACTCCGCAGGTGACAATTTCTTGGAAAAGCAGCCACAAGAATGCATAGCGCTCTCAGAGGTAGGCCGTTGAGACAGAAGGGCGCCAACTCCAGTCTCAGAAGCATCAAACTGAAGTATAAAAGGTAACGTAGGATCAGGATGTGCCAACACAGGAGCAGAAACAAAGGCAGCCTTGAGACTCTCAAAGGCCTTAATAGACTCCGGAGACCAACTCTGTGGGTTACTGTCTTTTTTGGTAATATCAGGCAGGGGCTTGACCAGAGACGAGAAATTACGAATAAATTTACGATAATATTTGGCAAAGCCCAGGAAATGCTGCAGAGGATGTAAACCCAGGGTCGGGCCCACTGTAGAACTGCTGAAAGTTTCTCTGGGTCCATTGAAAAACCAGCAGTGGAAATTACATAACCCAGGAATTTAACCTGTTCACGATGGAACTTCTCCAGTTTACAATAGAGATTGTTCTCTCTAAAGCCCAATACACACTATCAGTTTTTCTGCTGATTTTTGTCTTCAGATTTACCAAAACCATGTAGTGCAAGGGCCTGCCTGGTTGCATACAAATTGAAACTCTTAAGGTTTGACCTCATTTTATATGGTTTTGGTAAATCTGAAGGAAACAATCAATCAAGAAAATCTGATAGTGTGTATGGGGCTTTAGTTTATGAAGCACACAACAGACATCTGTGTGGTGGCTCTCCAGTGACTTGGAAAATATAAGGATATCGTCAAGATAAACCACCACACATAACTGCAACAAATCTCAGGGGACATCGTTAATAAACTCCTGGAAAACTGCTGGGGTGTTATAAAAGTCATTATGGGTGGCACAGTGGTGTAGTGGTTAGCACTCTTGCCTAGCAGGAAGAAGGGTCACTGGTTCAAATCCCAACCACAACACTACCTGCCTGGAGTTTGCACTTTTCTCCCTGTGCCTGTGTGGGTTTCCTCCCACAATCCAACAACATGCAGGTAGGTTAATTGGCTTCTGTCCAAAATTGGCCCTAGTGTATGAATGGGGACCTTGGATTGTGGGCTCCTTGAGGGTAGGGACTGATGTGAGTGTACAATGTACAGGGACAATTGTGGACACTCACTCAGGTTGGACTGGTGTCTTTATTCAACCTTACTAACTATGAAACTATTATGAGGTACTCATAATGGCCTGTTCTGGTATTAAATGCAGTTTTCCACTCGTTGCCCTCCTTAATCCTTATGAAATTGTATGCCCCTCTCAAATCAAGCTATGTGAAAATCGTTGCTCCCTTGAGGAGGTCAAATAATTCTGTAATCAATGGAATCAGGCATTCCTAATCATGAAACGATTGAGACATCTATAATCAATACAAGGTCTCAGTTAACCACTATACTTCTTCAGAAAGAAGAAACCAGCACCAGCAGGAGATGAGGATTTGCAGATGAAACCTCGAGAAAGTGCGTCTGCAACATACTCCTCCATGGCTTTATCCTCCAAGACCGACAAAGGGTAAACCTAGCCATGAGGGGGTATGGCACCAAGTTGAAGGTCATTAAAAAGAACGTCAGGGGCGGGCGAAGTTTGTCACATGGGCAGTGTATATAAAGCTAACACGCATCTGTCGTACGTATGATCTGTGTGTGGGATGAACAAGCGGAAGTGGCGAGCAAAGCTAAATGAAGGTAAAGTTTGAACTTGGCCATCCCAGTGGCCTATACTGCTTCAAGATTGAGGCCTATATTGGGATAAGAATTTGAGCTTAGGCTGACATTGGTGTTTTTGTCTTATCAAGCTAACGCACATTGTATGTCCAATCTGTGTGTGGGGTGAAGGACGAATGGAAGTGGCGAGCATTCTAAACTAAGGTAAAATTTGAACTTGGCCCATCACAGTGGTCTATACTGCTTCAAGTTGGAGGCCTATATTGGGATAAGATTATGAGAGTTTAGACTGACATTTTTTGTTTTTGTCTTGTGTATTGTCTGACAGAAAAACTTAATCAGTTTAAGGACCCAGAATTTCTGTCCAGTTTTATTGACAAGTACAGGGAGATGAGGAATCTGTGGGAGGTCAAACACAGTTTATATTACAATAAACAAGTAAGGAAGGTAACGCTGGATATACTTCTGGTATTTGTGAAGACTTGGGGTCCCCGAAGCAAACATAACGTTTTTGGAAAATAAAATTGGGATCTTGAGGAACATGTATAAGAAGGAGCACAAGAAGATCCAGGCTTCACTCAGATCAGGAGCATCAGCAGAGAGTGTTTATGTCCCCAGGCTGTGGTATTTCAACAAACTGAGGTTTTCAGGACGACCAGAATGAAGCCAGGGAATCTCTTTCGACCCTTCCCTGCAGCCTTCCCTCCACCCCAGCAGATGCTTCCCAGGAACAACCTGGGCCTTCCATCCTGGAAGAAGTGGATGCACCCAGCTGGAGCCAGGTATATTCGTTTTTAGACATATTTATTGTCCTAATATTAATGATGTTAACTAGATGTTATAATTGCTTACAAATCAATGATTTTATACCAATAATGATGTATACATATCACTAGACAGTAGTGGTCAAAAATGTTGGTGACCAGCTTGAAAAATGCTGGGGTCAGAATGATAGACTTTTTTCTATTTATTAACATTCAATTTTCAAGTCATGAGCTGAAAATTGTGTGTGATTGATTAAGCAAAAACTAAAACTATGTTCCTTATTTATACACAGGATGAGCTCAGCCAGAAGGAGGGTCCGGAAAGCGTCAACCAGGAGGAGGGCATGCTAAGCGTCAGCCAGGAGGAGGCCATGCCCAGTGTCAACAAGGAGGAGGCCCTGCCCAGTGGCAGCCAGGAGGAGGCCGTGCCCAGTGTCAGCCAGGAGGTGGCTGGGCCCAGTAGGAGCCTCACTCAATCCCAGGTGCCTCCCCTCTGCCTTACCACGAAAAGGCCCAGGAAGGGGACTATGACGGAGGAAGCAGCACTGGGCCTCATTAAGGAAGCCAGCAATCTCCAATGCTGAAGAGGCCTATGGCTGCTATCCAGCCACCAGGTGCTGGAATTGGAGAAGGGTCAACGCCTCATCTGTGAGGCATTTATTTATGATGCCCTTCAGAAGGGGTTGAGGGGCCAGCTGACTGAGAACAGCCACATATGTGAACTCGCCCATTCTCCTCCTCCTCCTCCTGCCACAGGTCCACCACCAGATCAGATAGAGGTATCTCTGTGCTGGCCAGTTAGATGGATAGGGGAGGATGTTGCTGCATGCACTGGAAAGAGCTATTCAAACTCAAAAGTAAGAACTATTATGTAGAATAGTGCTGCGCAAAAACAACTGAAAAGGGGATAAAGTGAGCAGAGGGTGCTAAAGTAAGTGGGAAAAAATGTGAAAAGGGGGGGGGAGGGAAGGGGGAGTTGAAAAATATTGTGTCAAATCAGAGGTTAATTTAAACCAATAACACAAGGGTATGGGTAGAATACCATTCACTACCTGTCTATATAAATACAAGTGTAAAAAAAAAAAAAAATCCCTGAAGAAGTCACGTGACCGTGACGAACACGCGTCGGAGACCGAGACATCGAAAGTGACGTTTTACGAGCTCGCCGTTCGTCTGTGTTTCTGATTATTGTTACTATTTGAATGTGAGTACCCTGTGAATGATTTTAATAAAAGTCTAAAAAATGATATCACACTATCAAACATCCCTCTTTGCCCTGTTCATGAGGTCCCCCCCTATATTGAGGAGAAAGAAGAGGTTGTCCCAAATACATCCAGAGATGATCAGCTAACAGTATAATCGCCCAGGGGAAACCCCGTGTGGGGACACTCTTTTGCTGTAACCTTACAGCAGTAAGGTAAGGGGACATTATTCACCTAAACGCAAAGAAAAGGAATATCACATCACACTCCCCCCCCCCTCTCTTTGTTGGGACACCATTTGGAAGCACCAGCACTTTATGGGAAATATTCCAAGACATTTGAAGGACTTTATAGTATTTTATGCTGCTTACACTGACACTTATAATCTCCTTATTTTGTGATTTTGCACATTGCTTGCAGTGTTTGCGCGTTTATTATTGGCACTTGCACTTTATCAAAATATAACAATTTATATGATATCAGTGCACATGAATTTTGTTGAGTCTCATATGAAATGATTTGTGATTGGAGACCTTTTATTGCATAGATTTTCATTTATTTACATTTTTTTTTTTAACCCTTGTATTTATACAGACAGGTAGTGAATGGTATACTACCCATACCCTTGTGTTATTGATTTAAATTAGCCTCTGATTTGACACAATATTTTTCAACTCCCCTTCCCTCCCCCCCCCCCCCTTCACATTTTCCCACTTTTTTTAGCACCCTCTGCTCACTTTATCCCCTTTTCAGTTCTTTTTGCACAGCACTATTCTACATAATAAGTCCACCACCAGAGCCACAGCCTCCAAGGAAGGCTGCAGGGAAGTCGGCAGGGAAGAGAAGAAAGGGATGTCCTGGGTTCAATCTGGTCTGACAGAAGACGCAGGCTGTTGTAGTACCACAAACTAGGGACAGATATGTCATCTGCTGCTGGTCCCGATTTCTGGGATTCATGGACCAGATTGTACTCCCTATTATATGGACTCCTCAAGCTACCAATTTTCTTCACAGGCTTGTTGATGTGTGCCATGGGGCCCAAAAGGCTTTGCAAATTCCAAAAGTTTGTCCAGCGTTGACTTCCTCTTTATTTTTTTACCCAGAATAAATGGATATTTTCTTTGCACAAAATACTTTCCTATGTGTTTTTTTCTTTCAAAAAGGACTGTTTGTTTGTGAGTAGGTAGGTACATTTCAAAAAGGCAATGTCAAATTAACAAGGGACACCAACCTCCTTGAGCTTAATAAAAAAATATAAGATAATAATGTTATTGTGGTAACTTGACACTCCAAAAAACTAATTATATGGAGATCACTAAAAAAAAAGATGTAAGTAATCATAAAATAAATCTTGATGAAATAAAAAATGATAAAAGATGAGTATAAAAAGTAACTGTAAAAAGAAACTGTATGGAGATTATAGAATAGTAGAATATTAGTCATGAGATGAGGATAAATAATGAAAAAAGAAGTTTGTGAGAACTCTGTGTGAATATGAGCAGCAAAACAACTTCATTCTTACAGCATTCTAAAGCATAAAAGAATGTGCTGCATTAAAAGATCACAGAATTAGCAGCTTGAGGAATGTGCTAGCTCCAATACGAATGGTAGTTTTACCACACCGAGTGCTTCCGTCTCATACTTGCTTCAGAGCATGCCTCGTTTTTGGTCCGTCAGAACAGCATACAGACGAACGGTTTTCCCGATAGGAATTGATTCCGTTGGAAAGATTTAAAACATGTTCTATTTCTAGGTCCGTCAGAATTTTTTAAAAAATAAGTCAAATGAAGCCCACACACGATCGGAATATTCCGATGAAATGATTCCATCTGACCTTTTCTGCCAGAAAGTCCGACCATGTGTACACGGCATTAGACCTTTCCACTGCCTTTGATACAGTCAACCACCCGCTCCTCCTCAATATACTCCACTGCCTTGGCCTCCATGATTCTTCTCTTTTGTGGTTCTCTTCCTATGTATTTAATTTCACCTTCAGGGTCACCTACAACTCCTATCTCCTCTGCTTCTCTTGGGATCCCCCAAGGCTCTGTCCTTGGTCCCCTTCTATTCTTTCTCTACACCTCCTCCCTGGGCCAGTTGATAACCTTTCATGGCTTCCAATACCATGTCTACGCTTATGACACCCAGATCTCCTCAGGTTACTGCCTTGATCTCTTCATGTATCACTAATTTACAGAGTAACATATCAGTCTGGATTAGAGATGGCCTTACGGTTCGCCCGGCGGACGGTTCGCGGTGAATTTTGCTCGTTCGCAATTCGACAAACCGGCGGACTTCTGGCGCTGTTCGTGCGGCGGACATATGCGTTTACATTGTGAAGAACTTTGACCCATAACACATCCATCATGGGGTACAGAACAGCCAATTGAGACATTTCAAAGCATAGAAAATTGGACATACCCCCTACCTTATAAATAGACTGATCTGGCGGCCATTTTACATTCTGTCTTTTGTCAGTGTAGGGAAAGGACGCTGTGTGGAGCAGGGACAGTCAGTTTAATCACTAGCTAATAGATATTACTATTAGGTCCACAAAAGTCCTTTTAAGGACTGGTATAGGTGTACAGTATATAGGGTTGAAATACACCTATAATATACTTTCTTTCAAATATAGAAAGTATATTATGGTGCACTGCTGACTGCTGTGCTGCTGAGTGCTGACCGATTCTGCAGCTGTCTTTTATCAGTGTAGGGACTGAGGGACAGTTTGGTATTTGGAGTAGGGACAGTCTGCAAATCACTAGCTACTAGGTCCACAAAGGTCCTTTTAAGGACTGGTATATGTGTACATTATATAGGGTTGTACACGTATAATATACTTTCTTTCAAATATAGAAAGTATATTATGGTGCACTGCTGACTGCTGTGCTGCTGAGTGCTCACTGATTCTGCAGCTGCCTTTTATCAGTGTAGGGACCGAGGGACAGTTTGGAGCAGGGACAGTCTGCAAATCACTAGCTACTAGATCCACAAAGGTTCTTTTAAGGACTGGTATAGGTGTACAGTATATAGGGTTGTACACTTATAATATACTTTCTTTCAAATATAGAAAGTATATTATGGTGCACTGCTGACTGCTGTGCTGCTGAGTGCTCACCGATTCTGCAGCTGTCTTTTATCAGTGTAGGGACTGAGGGACAGTTTGGTGTTTGGAGCAGGGACAGTCTGCAAATCACTAGTTACTAGGTCCACAAAGGTCCTTTTAAGGACTGGTATAGGTGTACAGTATATAGGGTTGTAATACACGTATAATATACTTTCTTTTAAATATAGAAAGCATATTATGCTGTGCTGCTGACCGATTCTGCAGCTGTCGTTTCTCAGTGTAGGGAGGGACAGTTTGGTGTTTGGAGCAGGGACAGTCTGCAATTCACTAGCTACTAGCAAGCTACTATTAGGTCCACAAAGGTCCTTTTAAGGACTGGTATAGGTGTACTATTTGGTGTGCAGTATATAGGGGTGTAATACACGTATAAAATACTTGCAAATATAGAAAGCATAGTATAGTGCATTTCCACTATGCAGCATTGTGACTGCTGAGCGGTTCTGCAGCGATACTACAAAGAGTGACAAACGCAATTTTAAAAAAAGTATTATAACTGGTGTGATAGACCAGTGGCCCCCCAAAATGACAGATTGAAGCGGGGTGTTATATACCTTCTTCCACATACATACTGCACTTCTCTAGAGACTTTTGTCACAAGGTCATTTAAAAAATGACAGGCAGAGGAAGAGGCAGGCCCTTCCGCAGGGGTGGTAGGGGTAGGGCAGGAGCAACAGGCTTGAGCCAAAGTGGCAAATTGCAGAAGGTGCATTCGTTTACGTCAAAGGATGCACCAGACTTGGTTGAGTGGCTCACTCAGCCTTACTCTTCTGCACCCTCCTCATCCTCTCGATCTGCACCCTCTGCTTCACTCTCTGCTGTGTGCACCCCCAAAGATACTACCACCACCATATACCCTCCGCTTGAGTCACAGGAATTATTTTCCGATCCATCACAAGACATTGCCGATGCACAGCCACTCTTGGCATTGGATCAGGAAGAGGAGGTAGCAACAACTGCCACTCAGCAGTCTGATGACAGTACCCAGATCAGCCCAAGGAGGAGGTTGGCCCCCGGTGTTGCTGCCTACTCCAAGATCTCTAATTATAGCGGTGGGGAAGGTGACGTCGATGATGACGTGTCTAGAGATGTCACGTGGGTGCCCACGAGAGAGGAAGAGGAGGAGAGTTCAGAGGGAGATATGGACCAGCAGATAGGGAGGAGAAGCAGGCGGATCTTAGATTGCACAGGAGGGACAAACCAGACTGCTAATGTATCAGGAACTAGGCATCAACCATGTACGGTCACATCTGGTGCTCCTAGGACGCCGGCACATGGCTCCACAGTGTGGGCTTTTTTTAACGTGTCCGCTGCTGACAATAGTGTTGCCATCTGCAGCCTTTGCAGTCAACGCATAAGTCGCGGTAAGCCCAACACTCACCTAGGGACGACCACCTTAAGAAGGCACATGAGCTGCCATCACCGAGCCCAGTGGGAGCAACGGAACCCACAAAGCCACACTCCAGGATCTCACCGTCCAGCCTTGTCTTCTACTTCTCCTTCTCCTCTCTCCTCACAATTGTCCTCCACTCCACCTTCCATCATGCCGTCCTCACGTTTTTCTGGAAAAAGGCAGGCTTCCGTGGGCGAAATGTTCGAGCGTAAAAAAAAATTATGACGCCGGATAACCCTCTTGCCCAACGGTTGACGGCTGGCTTGTCAGAACTGATAGCCCGCCAACTACTGCCATATAAACTGATGGACTCAGAGGCCTTTCGAAAATTTGTGGCCATTGGAACACCACAATGGAAGGTCCCAGGAAGGAAGTATTTCTCACAGATGGGCATCCCAGAGATATATGGCCATGTTCAGCGGCAAGTGAATGTATCTCTGGCACACAGTGTCGGTGCCAAGATACATCTGACCACAGACACGTGGTCTAGCAAACACGGGCAGGGAAGGTATATAACTTTTACTGCCCACTGGGTGAACCTTCTGACAGCCGTCAAGCATGTAACCCGTGGCACCCATGTAGATTTGGTTTTACCGCCATGGATTGCATGCAGGCCTGCCTCTTCTCCTCCTCCTACTCCATCCTCCCTCTCCTCCTCGGCTCCTCCTTTTCCGCTGCTAGCATCTCTTCTGCTGCGCCGCCCAAGATCCCCAGAACCCATTCGACATGCCAGGTGCCTGGAAGCCAAGAGCCACACCTTTCAGCTTTGCGTTCACAGGCAGATCAGTGGCTAACACCGCTCAATTTGACAGTTGGTAAATTGGTGTGTGACAATGGTGCCAATCTGCTTAGCGCATTGAAACAGGGCAAAATTACACACGTGCCATGCATGGCACACGTCTTAAACTTGGTCGTGCAGCGATTCGTTGTCAAATACCCTGGGGTCCAGGACATCTTGCGGCAGGCAAGGAAAATCTCGGCCCATTTCAGAAGATCTTACACGGCCATGGCTCGCCTTGCTGACATTCAGCGGCAACACAATCTGCCGGTCAGACGTCTTATTTTCAAATGCCCAACGCGATGGAACTCAACCTTCTATATGCTTGATAGGCTGCTCCAGCAGAAACGTGCAGTTAACGACTACCTGTATGAACTCTGCGGCAGAACAGGTTCTGGGGAGCTTGGTTTTTTTTCACCACGCCAGTGGCTGCTTATGCGTGATGCATGCAGACTTCTGCGGCCATTTGATGAGATCACCAAACTGGTCAGTCGCAGCCATGGCGCCATTAGTGACATCGTACCTTATGCCTTCTTTATGGAGCGTGCATTGCGTCGTGTCATTGATCAAGCTGTGCAGGAGCAGGAAGATGAGGAAGTCGCAATGCTGGATGAATTCCCATAGGGTGCTACTCTATCTGAGACAAGTCAACAACAGGAGTCTGAAGAGGAGTCAGAGGAGGATGCTTTAAACCTTTCTGGGATCCCTGTTGTTGTCCGTGGATGGGCAGAGGAGAACGAGGAGGACGACATTATACTGGATGATGAGCAGGAGCCAGGCCATCACACCGCTTCCAGTTTAGTGCAAATGGAGGCCTTCATGCTCCAGTGTTTTAACAGGGACCCCCGTATAAAAGCATAAAGGTCAAGGGCCCGGTATAAACACAAAATGGTGGAAATGTTACCACCATCACAGAAGGCTGTCAGAATGGAGCACTTCCAGGCCTTGCTTCGAGAAATGCTGCATTCTGCTTTTGCGTGCGCTGGCAGAGGAGGAATTCCCACTCCCAGAGAAAGAATTGTGGGTGCCAATCCAACAGCACCTACAAGAAGAGGGCGGTTTGAAGATGTGTGGGTCCCTTCTGATATGAGATCATTCTTTCAGCTGACCCATCCACAGGTCTCATCCGGATCCAGCATCAGGGAACGCCTAGACCTACAGGTGTCCGACTACATTGGGTTAACGGCCGATGTGGACGCACTGAGGAGTGATGAACCCCTGGACTATTGGGTGGTCAGGCTTGACCTCTGGCCAGAGCTTGCCCAATTTGCAATGGAACTGTTGGCTTGCCCCTCATCCAGTGTCCTGTCCGAAAGGACATTCAGCGCAGCAGGGGGATCGTAACTGATAAGCGCACTCGCCTAGCTCACGACAGTGTTAACTACCTCACATTTATAAAAATGAATGAGGCATGGATCTCGGAGGAATTCAACCCATGTGACCAGTAGACCATGTATATGCATAACTCTATAAACGATTTATTTAATCTAGCACACGGACCTTTTTTCTACCTTTGGCTCACTTCCTTGTACAGAAAAAGCACACTGTACTATATGCCTGTACCCTCCTGTTTGAAGAGGTTGAGCGGTGTCATATTTTTGGGTCCCGCAGTGAGTTGCTGGTATCAGTGCTGGTGTCAGTGCTCTCTATCACGGTGCTGGTGTCAGTGCTCTCTATCTCGGTGCTGGTGTGGTTTCAGTGCTCTCGATCACGGTGCTGGTGTCAGTGTTCTAACAGTACTGGTGTCAGTGCTCTCTATCACAGTGCTGGTGTCAGTGCTCTCTATCTCGGTGCTGGTGTCAGTGCTCTCTATCTTGGTGCTGGGGTGGTCTCAGTGCTCTCTATCACGGTGCTGGTGTCAGTGCTCTCTATCACGGTGCTGGTGTCAGTGCTCTCTATCATGGTGCTGGTGTCAGTGCTCTCTATCTCGGTGCTGGTGTCAGTGCTCTCTATCACGGTGCTGGTGTCAGTGTTCAGTCTCTATTGCGTTGCTGGTTTCAGACAGTGAGGGAGATAGCAGCGGAGAAGCCAATCAGCAGGCAGTGCCAGCACCATGGCTGAGGATCAGCACTGGACTGGCACCTCCGGACCACCGCAGTGGAGCCCTGCATAGGTGGGGGTAAGGGCCGGGTAGAGGGAGGGGCTCAAGCACAGGTTGGCACACTGGGACACTGGCGCAGGACTTCCTCATACACAATATGTCTAAAACTGAGCTTGTAATATTTCCTTCTCCCGATCCCCTCCCCATGACTTTACCATTCAATAGCAAAATTATTGGTCCCACCTCACACACCAGGGTGCTAGGTGTAATCCTGGACTCTGAGCTCTCTTTGAGGCCCCACATCCAATCACTGGCTAAATCTTGACAACTTAACCCCCATAACATTTCCAGAATTTGCCCCTTCCTAACTAACGACCACAAAACAATGTATTCAATTGGCTAACTCCTGCCTTGACTACTGCAACTCCTTTTTCACTGGCCTATATTGCACATGTAATGCCGCGTACACACGACCGGACTTTCCGGCAGACTAGGCCTGACGGAATCAGTCCGTCGGACAATCCGATCATGTGTGGGCTAATCCGATCATTTTTCGTTTTAAAAATCTGACAGACCTAGAAATAGAACATGTTTAAAATCTGTCCAATGGACTCAATTCCTATCAGGAAAACAGTTTTTCTGTATACTGCTCCGACGGACCAAATACGACGCAAGGGATGCTATTGGCTACTGGCTATTGAACTTCCTTTTTAGTCCCATCTTACATCATCACATTCAAAATGAATGGACTTTCAAACGGACTTAGTCCGTTCGTGTGTGGGCAAGTCCGTTTGTTTGGAAAGTCCGTCAGAACGCAGCAGAAAGCCCGTCTGGAAGACCGTCGGACCTAGTCTGCCAGAAAGTCCGGTCCTGTGTACGCGGCATTAGTACCACTCCAGTCCATCATAAATGCTGCTGCCAGACTCTACATTATTACCTGGTCCACGGCTGCTTCCCCTCTCTGTCAATTCTTCCAATGGCTTCCACTAGCCCAACATATACAATTCAAAATAGTAGCCACAACATACAAAGCCATCAACCTCTTCTCAAACTGACCTCCTGCTCTTCAGCTCCCTCATCACCTCCTCCAATGCTCAGCCATCCTCTGAAACTCTCTACCCCAATCTGTTTGACCATCTCCTGCCCTATCTGCCTGCAGGCGACCCCTTAAAACTCAGTTCTTCAGAAAAGCCCACACTGCTTCCATCCAAATGTAGCACCCTGGAGTTTAGTCAGGGAGCTCCATACAAATTTATTTGCCAAGAGTAGTTATCTTGGTTGATTGATAGGGATCTACTAATTTCTCCCTTAGCTTGGCCTTGTTGCACTTTTCTCTTCTACCACTAGGTGGCCGGGTACTTGGTAGTATTAGATACGAGAAGGGCAACTCAAGGTCAGGTTATGGGTATGTGGGTGTCCCAGCCAATGGGCAGGGGTTTTCTTGAATCCCTTGGCCTGCTGGGAGAGCCTATATATTCGGGTGAGTTCAGGTGATCTGTGATTTGTGCCACCTGGACGGCTGTTTGGGTGGATGTGTGTCGTACGCCCTGGGCTGCTACCAGGGACCACAGTGAGTAACTGAAGCAAGTACCGGAACCATATTCTCACCGAAGGGCACGGTGGAGGATCTGGAAACTTCAAGCGGTGATCAAGTCAGGGACCCAACCAGCAGAGATGCTTGCAGAGCAGCCTTGTGTGTCAAGCCAGGGACCGAGCCAATTATCAGGGGTGAAGCTTGAGGAGTATCTGGAGTGCCAAGCTAGGGACCCAGCAGAGAAGCGGGGGTGACGCTTGTGAGGATACCACCGCAAGCCTTGGAGGAGCTCAAGGGATTCATAGTCAATGAATCAGTGAGTCTAGTGAGTGACCAGGAGCTCAGTATTGAAGAACTACAATTAATAGTTGTAGTGGAGCTGAAAGAACGGATATGTTTGAGTTAGGAACTGTTAAAGGACTGTTACCATAGGAGGCAGAAATCATGCACGTCCAGAAGTGACGCCTTTCTGGGGCCTTTCCCTACACGGCTGTTCTCCTATCTAAGTCTCGAGTCTGCCAATTGAGTTTGCAACTATCTAAGGGTGTCCTGTCCCTAACCCTCTTTCCCCCAAACTATATAAAAAGGACTGTCAAAAGAAATAAAAACTCTTTTACATCCAAGAAGTGTCTGGTGCCCAATGACTTTCACCATCTTTGCACCCACTATGCTTCACAAGCAACCACATATTGAAGGATGTCAGCTATTTGGCCTTGGAGGTTCTCATTAGACCAAAAGAGTTAAAAGACTTTGCTACATAAAAACTGTACATTGATCACCTCCATCAGATCATCACTCGCAGGTATTACTTCCCCCTAGGCTTGTGCAATTAGTTTCGTAACGAATCAAAATTCGGCCGAATTTTGCATCTTTCGGACATTCGGATGCATCCGAATGTCCGAATAAAAAAATAACAAATTACAACGAATACGAAAGAAATATAACGAATGAATTCGAATGAATTCAAATGAATTTGACATGATTCGAAATGATTTCAACCGCATTCGAAATTATTTCAACTGCATTCGAAATTATTTCAACTGCATTCGAAATTATTTCAACTGCATTCGACATTATTTCAACTGCATTCGACATTATTTCGAATGCAGTTGAAATAATGTCGAATCATGTTGAAATAATTTCGGATGCATTCGAAATTATTTCAACATTATTTCAACCACATTCGAAAATATTTTGTGACCCGACTTTAGGGCCATGTATCTCGGGGTCACTTGGTGCTAGACACTTGGGGTTTCTAGCTATAAGTGACCCCGAGATATGTGGCCCCAAAATCGGGTCGCAAAATGTTATTAGTTATTAGAGCAGAGAATGACATTTTGCGACCTGATTTTGGGGCCACATATCTCGGGGTCACTTATAGCTAGAAACACCAAATTTGGTATGCAAACACAATAATACTAGCACTACAACATATCCAAATTTGAAGTGTCTAGCACCAAGTGACCCCGAGATACATGGCCCTAAAGTCGGGTCACAAATTTTTTTCGAATGTGGTTGAAATAATGTTGAAATAATTTCGAATGCATTCGAAATTATTTCAACATGATTCGACATTATTTCAACTGCATTCGAAATGATTTCAACATGATTCAACATTATTTCAACCGCATTCGAAAATATTTTGTGACCCGACTTTAGGGCCATGTATCTCGGGGTCACTTGGTGCTATAAACTCCAAATTTGGATATTTTGTAGTGCTAGTACTATTGTGTTTGCATACCAAATTTGGGGTTTCTAGCTATAAGTGACCCCGAGATATGTGGCTCCAAAATCGGGTCACAAAATGTTATTAGTTATTACAGCAGAGAATAACATTTTGCGACCCGATTTTGGGGCCACATATCTCGGGGTCACTTATAGCTAGAAACCCCAAATTTGGTATGCAAACACAATATTACTAGCACTACAACATATCCAAATTTGGAGTACTTCCCCCTAGGCTTGTGCAATTAGTTTCATAACGAATCGAAATTCGGCCGAATTTTGCATCTTTCGGACATTCGGATGCATCCGAATGTCCGAATAAAAAAATAACAAATTACAACGAATACGAAAGAAATATAACGAATGAATTCGAATGAATTCAAATGAATTTGACATGATTCGAAATGATTTCAACCGCATTCGAAATTATTTCAACTGCATTCGAAATTATTTCAACTGCATTCGACATTATTTCAACTGCATTCGACATTATTTCGAATGCAGTTGAAATAATGTCGAATCATGTTGAAATAATTTCGAATGCATTCGAAATTATTTCAACATTATTTCAACCACATTCGAAAATATTTTGTGACCCGACTTTAGGGCCATGTATCTCGGGGTCACTTGGTGCTAGACACTTGGGGTTTCTAGCTATAAGTGACCCCGAGATATGTGGCCCCAAAATCGGGTCGCAAAATGTTATTAGTTATTAGAGCAGAGAATGACATTTTGCGACCTGATTTGGGGCCACATATCTCGGGGTCACTTATAGCTAGAAACCCCAAATTTGGTATGCAAACACAATAATACTAGCACTACAACATATCCAAATTTGAAGTGTCTAGCACCAAGTGACCCCGAGATACATGGCCCTAAAGTCGGGTCACAAAAATTTTTCGAATGTGGTTGAAATAATTTCGAATGCATTCGAAATTATTTCAACATGATTCGACATTATTTCAACTGCATTCGAAATGATTTCAACATGATTCAACATTATTTCAACCGCATTCGAAAATATTTTGTGACCCGACTTTAGGGCCATGTATCTCGGGGTCACTTGGTGCTATAAACTCCAAATTTGGATATTTTGTAGTGCTAGTACTATTGTGTTTGCATACCAAATTTGGGGTTTCTAGCTATAAGTGACCCCGAGATATGTGGCTCCAAAATCGGGTCACAAAATGTTATTAGTTATTACAGCAGAGAATAACATTTTGCGACCCGAATTTGGGGCCACATATCTCGGGGTCACTTATAGCTAGAAACCCCAAATTTGGTATGCAAACACAATATTACTAGCACTACAACATATCCAAATTTGGAGTACTTCCCCCTAGGCTTGTGCAATTAGTTTCGTAACGAATCGAAATTCGGCCGAATTTTGCATCTTTCGGACATTCGGATGCATCCGAATGTCCGAATAAAAAAATAACAAATTACAACGAATACGAAAGAAATATAACGAATGAATTCGAATGAATTCAAATGAATTTGACATGATTCGAAATGATTTCAACCGCATTCCAAATTATTTCAACTGCATTCGAAATTATGGTATGCAAAAACAATAGTACTAGCACTACAAAATATCCAAATTTGGAGTTTCTAGCACCAAGTGACCCCGAGGTACATGGCCTTAAAGTCGGGTCACAAAATATTTTCGAATGTGGTTGAAATAATGTCGAATCATGTTGAAATAATTTCGAATCCGGTAGAAATATTTTCGAATTTGGTTGAAATATTTTCGAATGTGGCCGATTTTTCGAATTCGGTAGAAAACTAAATGAAATCCGAAAACGAATTTAAGGAAGTTAACGAATATAACTAAACGAAATTAATGAATTAACGAATTAAAATGAAACTAAACTAAACTAATTTTTTCCTTTTGCACATGTCTACTTCCCCCATCCATTCAGATTGTAAGCTCCATGAGCTCTAAGGGCCCTCCTACTACTTCTGCAATCTAAATGTACTGTCTCCCTTTATAGTGTAAAGTGCTGCGCAAGGCGCTGGCGTTATATAAATCCTGAATAATTATAATAATACACATCTATACACCCAGAGTACTAATCTATAGCCCAAATTACTAGTCTATACATAGAGAGTACTCATCTTTACTCCAAATGTTCTGATCTATATCCCAAAATTACTGATTTATACACAGATAGTACTAGACATGTGCACACTGAAATATTTTGTTTCGGAATTTTGTTTTCGTCCAAAAAATACATTTATTTAGTTACTCCCGAAATGTGTTTTTATTTATTTTGTTTAGTTAAAAAATGCAGTAGTCTGAAAATCCGAAATAATTAAGGTTGAATCTGTCATTGGCTATCAGGCTTATGGTGTCTGTCGAATGTTCTAAGAAGATTCGATGAAGCAGCTAAACTGTACTTATGGTGTCTGTCGAATGTTCTAAGAAGATTCGATGAAGCAGCTAAACTGTACGACGCCGCAATCGTCCATTTCCGGTCGAATGTTCCACCTATAAGCTATAGTAGAATTCTAATGTTGTATGGCACTAGTAATAATTATATTTATTAATTATTATTGCTAGTCAACCAACATTAGAATTCTTCTATAGCTTATGGGCAGAGCATTTGACTGCTTTGTCGAATCTTCATGTCAATTCTTTTCTCTCTATGTTGAATAATCTTGGACTAATAGAGGTAGCTTAGGCACATTCAACCTTTTTTGCTATTGTCTCTATAATGTAAAATCTTTTCTCTCTATGTCAAATCTTTTCTCTCTATGTCAAATAATCTTGAACTAATAGAGCTAAGGTTAGGCACATTCGACCACAGGTTCGATGGACACAGATCGCTATTGTCAGCGTCATGTCGAATCTCCTATCTATATCGAACTTTTGCATTTGTTTATGTCGGATCTTTCGGTTTTCGGATTCTGCACATTCGTTATTGTTTGTTAAAACGATAACAAAAATACCCGAAATTCAGACGAAAATGCATTTGGACAAAAATTAATGTACATGTCTAGATAGTACTGATCTACACCCTGAGAATACTAAACTATACCTCAAAAGTATTAATCGATTCCCTGAGGGTACTGATATATACCGAGAGAGATCCATGGATACCTTCAGAGTACTCATCTTACACTGCAAGAGTACCAATCTATGCCCCAAGATATCCAATTTATACACCTAGAGCAGTGGTTCTCAACCTTAGTCCTTGGGCCATGTTTTGGGAACATCCCTTCGAAAAAATAGCTCTCATCAATACCATGCTATTTATATTGATTAAAAGTAGCTGTGCAAAGTAAAGTAAAACCTGAAAGCATGGCCCGTTGGGGTGTACTTGAGGACTGAGGTTGAGAACCACTGACCTAGCATACTGAACTGTACACCCAGAGTACTTATCCCTACCAAAGAGTACTAAAGTGCACATCAAGAGTAATTATCTATACCCTAACAATACTGATCTATACACCAAAATGACTAATTTATATACAGAGAGTACTGATCCACACCCTGAGAATACTGAACTATACCTCAAAAGTACCAATCTATTCCCTGAGAGTACTGATTTATACCCAGAGAGATATCCAATGTATAGCTTTAGAGTACTCATCTACACTTCAAGACTACCAATCTGTACCTGAGATATCCCATTTATACACCAACAGTACTGATCTGTACACCCAGAGTACTTATCTATACAAGAGTTCTAATCTGAACACACTAAGAGCACTCCTCTATACCCCAAGCATACTGATTTATACATAGAGAGTAATCTGTAAACACTTATCTTCACACTAAAGTCTCGTACACATGATCGTATTGGTGGCCAACAGAGCGGCAGACTTTTGTCCAAAGGGCATGTGCCAGGAACTTGTCTTTCATACAAATGGTACACAATTGTCAGCCAACAAACACAAATGTAGTGACATACTAGACATACTACGAGCCGATAAAGAGGAAGTTCAATTGTCAGGCGCACCCTTGGGCTCCTTCTGCTAATTTCGTGTTAGTAGAAGTTTGGTGAGTATTGATCCGTGCTTTTCAGTTTGTGCTTTTCAGTTCGTTTCTGAATGGCTGTTCGTCAACCAGCCATGTTGCAGAATCGGAGGAGAGAACGTGCTATTATTGGCCTTGGAGTTATTGTTTTGACCCAAGTCCAGTCCAGGAACAGGAGCATTTCTTGGACCAAAAATTGGTTGCTTAATCATGACCAATTATTTCATATGCCTTTGCTACGGGAGCTCCAGGAGAATAATCCGGATGATTTTCGGAATTATCTCCAGATGACGGACCCCTGCTTTCACCAACTCTTGGCATTGTTGACCCCCTTTATATTAAGAAGCAGGACACATGCATGAGGCTTGCCATTACTCCTGAGCAAAGGCTCATAGCCACCTTGCTGTACTTGGCGACGGAGAGAAGTCTCCAGGACCTCAAGTTTACCACTGGGATTTCCCCCCAGGCTCTGGGATTCATTATTCTAGAGACCTGCTCAGCCATTTTTCAAGTCCTGCAGAAGGACCATATACGGGTAGGTTTTTTCCTGTAACATCACATTCTATGTATTTAATGTTTGCTAATGTATTGAAATAATTTCTTAATTCCATAACTAACATTATTGTAATATGCTGTGAATGTCCCTTTGTCCTCATTCATGCGGTAAGCTTTTCCTGTTCCTTAACAATATTTTTTGTCTGCTACATTTTTGTGCTTACCCTAAACAACCCCTAAAATGTGTCCAAATGTTATTGTTGTCCTCCAATACAGGCAGAGTGCAAGAGGCCATATTTTGGGGTCCAAACTCATTTGTAACCCCCCAAAAGTCAACAGATACAAATACATAGCTCCCAACTGTCCCTGATTTGGAAGGAATGTCCCTGATTTGGAGCAATGTCCCTCTGTCCCTCATTCCACCTCATTTGTCCCTAATTTTGGTCTAATCTATATAGCTGTATATAAAATGTACTTTTTATCTTTCAAAAGTGTTTACCAGTGCTAAACCTTTCATCCAATTTCTAAATTGCTATATGTGTACATTTGAAAAGCCAATATAAAGGAATAGTAGTGGTAAAAAAAAGTCCTTGTGGATTTAATTAACTTTTTTTGGGGTTAATTCTCCTTTAATGGGGGGTGGCAGGGGCGTGTCCTATGCCTACATACATTTGTTAGTAGGTGTCCCTCATTCCCATCTTAAAATGTTGGGAGGTATGCAAATAGTCTATCTGCTGACTTTGCAAAACCCATACACACTATCCCTCTTTTGTGGTCATATTTCTGGATGAATTCACCAAAGTATGTAGTACAAGAGCCTGCCTGATTACCTTCAAATTGCAACATAGAAAGTTTTTGTCTCCTATTATCTTGATAGGTTATTTCTGAATGTCAAAATGTGCTGCAATTTGGACAGTGTGTATCCATATTTTTTGATTATGACACTTCTTACCTGTCCACTGGGCTGCCAATAGTGTAAGTAAGGAGGGGCTGGCCAAAGTATCACACATTATTTATGCAAACAGCTCTCATGGAAGTAGAGAGGGGTTACCTGTCCAAAACATTTACCCATTACCTCCATCCACCATAACATTTTTAGAATGGGCCACCAGAGGGGGTGAGGAAACAGATAAATTGACCTTCCACTTTTGTCTTTAAATACTCTTTTAAGTTTTATACTTATGTTGGCCAAGCATGTTTGTGTCAAATCTGCTTGCAGTGTTTTGAGCAGAAGTAGTAATTTACTTTTCCTTTTTATTAATCCACAGTTTCCTTCCAACCCACAGCAATGGCAGGATGTTGCAGCCCAGTTCCATCATCAGTGGGATTTTCCCAACTGTGGTGGTGTTCTTGTTTCTTGATGTTGGGAAGAACGGCTGCAACTCTGATGGAGGAGTCATTATGCGGACAGAATTCTACAAGCAGCTCCAGAATGGCACCTTAAACTTGCCACCTGCTAAAGAGAATGTTGAGGGCCTCAATTTTGTTTTTGTTGCAGATGAGGCCTTTGTTTTGGGGGAACATCTTATGAAGCCGTTTCCTATGAGGAACCTCACCCCAGAGCAGAGAATATTTATTTACAGGCTCTCTTGTGCCAGAAGGGATGTTGAAAATGCCTTTGGCATCCTCTCCAGTCGGTTCAGGCTGTTTTTAACACCAATTAACCTGGCGCTAGACAAAATCAACCACGTGGTATTGTGCTGCTGTATACTCCATATTTTTTTACAGAGGAATGCTAGCAGCTATCTTGTCTCAACTGATGCAGACCCTGCAGTGGCAGGCCCAGCTGAAGAGGCTGCAGCTCGGCCATTTGTGGGCATGATGACAGCTCTAGAAACTGGCCGTGCTGGATTGCCCTCCCAAAATGCCAGAGATATAAGTAAAAAATGGGGGGCAGTGTCTTGGCAGCAAATTGGAGCTGATCCTGAATAATAATTTTATTTGATCATAAACTTATATTTCATTTTATCTACTGTTGTCTGTGTTTCTTATCTGTATAATATACTCTCAAATTACCTTTATTTTGGCCACTTGCTACAATAGTGCAAACGTACCTTATCCACTTCCCGACCAGCGCACAACGATGTACGTCGACAGAATGGCACGGGCAGGCATATTGGCGTACAGGTACGTCCAATATTCGATGCCGCCCTGCCATCGGGAGCGCGCCGCCGGCGGCGCGCTCCCGCGCTGGTTGGGACCCCCGTGAGTCCGGTCGCGGGACCCGCGGACTCGATCGCCGCGGGCATCCCCGCGATCGTCTCACGGAGCGGCCGAATGGAGGAAATGCTGTGTAAACAACATTTTTCCATTCTGCCTAGCAACTAGTGACGCTGATCTCTGCTCCATGTGATTGGAGCAGATATCAGTGTACACTAAATGAAAGCCCAACCCCCCCACAGTTAGTAACACGCCCCTAGGAACACTTAACCCCTACACTGCCACCCACTGGTTAACCCTTTCACTGCCAGTGTCATTTACACAGGAATCACTGCATTTATATAGCAGTGATTACTGTATAAATGACAATGGTCCCAAAAATGTGTCAAAAATGTCCGATGGGTCCCCAACAATGTCGCAGTCACAATAAAAATCGCAGATCGCCGCCATTACTAGTAAAAAAAAAAATAATAAAAAATTATTAATAAAAATGCTATAAAACTATCCCTATTTTGTAAACGCTATAACTTTTGCGCAAACCAATCAATAATCGCTTATTGCGATTTTTTTTACCAAAAATATGTAGAAGAATACGTATCGACCTAAATTGAGGGAAAAAAATGTTTTTTTATATATTTTTGGGGGATATTTATTATAACAAAAAGTAAAAAATAATGCGTTTTTTTCAAAATTGTCGCTCTATTTTTGTTTATAGCGCAAAAAATAAAAACCGCAGGGGTGATCAAATACCACCAAAAGAAAGCTCTATTTGTAGGAAAAAAAGGACGTCAATTTTGTTTGGGAGCCACGTCGCATGGCCGCGCAATTGTCAGTTAAAGCGACGCAGTGCCGAATCGCAAAAAGTGGTCTGGTCTTTGACCAGCAAATTGGTCCGGTCTGAAAGTGGTTATATGATACCTGAGGTGATAATCTCTTCATCAGCTAACTATAATGGTGTGCTGTGGGTCTGCTACACACAATGTTTTTGTTCTTAATGGATCTAATGTATGAATTTCAGAAACATTATGGCTTTTCAACTCCTTAAATTTTTTGGAGGCCAACAAATTGGCCACATTTAAGAGCACATTGTCACCGTAACAACTTAACAAATACACTGGTATTGAGCATTGAAATAATAAGCCATGCATTGTTTAGTAAAAAAACATTTTACTCAAAGCACATCCAGATATGTGTTTTAAGGTTTTAAAACAAACCAACATCTTGGTGTATAACATGTATATTTGCCATTATTTTTGTAGCTAAACAGGTATGTTCGAAAACATAAGATACACATGCCCAACTCAAGAACTTACAAAGTTTGATTTTGGTAAAGTGAAGGCCAAATTAGATAATAGTATCCCAAGACTGTGTGGGTGTTGCCTTCCTCAGATTTGGTGATCTCACCCCTCTCAAAGGCAAAATTTGAAGCCACGTACACGTAGAGGCCGAACTATTAAATGTCCCTTATGATCCCCTGCCAAAAATGTGTGTAGTTCCTCACATGTTATTTTTAGAAACCCCCAAAACACATAGTGTGTCAACATGTCCACACTTACTAATTATTATTTTATTTTTTGGTTGAATAATGATTTGATTTGTTATATTTTCTATATTTTGGATGCATAGAATGCACTGTTTGGCTAAGTTCTATTGGCAGATAGCATGTCTAATTGTATTTGTTTTATTTTTTTAAAGCACACTAAAAAAATGACTGTGTGTAATATAGACTGACATAACACTAATGATGTGTATGGTAGAGTATACTGACATAACAGAACTGAGCCAGTGTTGTACACAGTGACATAACACTGATGATGTGTGTGATATCATACGCTAACATAACAGCGCTGGAGAAAGCCGCCCTTTACAACCTTTCCATCTCCAGGGAAAGTATACACTATGGAAAGAGAACACTATGAGCGAGTATTACTTAATATACATGGGCACCGTCAATAAATTAGTTTTGTTTTGTTCTGTTACAGTTCGTATTAGAATTAATTCGTACTTCGTAATTCGTGTCCGAAATTCAATTTTGATTCGTACGAAATACAAATTGTCGTTAGGTTTGTTAACTTGTACAAACGTTCTTTACGATGAATTTAAAGGCAAAAATATATATACCTCAATATGACAGTTGATGCTGATGGAAGTTTGGTTTTTATCCGAAATACAAAATTCCGTTGAAGAATTTCCGATCCGAAATACGAATTTTCGTTAGATGCGTTCCCTTTTCGGTCCAAATTTCGTTACTATGGAAACAACATGTGACTTGGTTGACCAATCAGAGGTTTTCTTCTGCTGCTGAGGCCTACAGGGCAGGCCCGATCATGTGACTTCCCTTTGTGGGTTAGTTAGTGTAGTGGAGCAGATCACACGATTATTTGTGCATCCGAGCGAATATCTTTGCAATCCTTAGTTTTTCATTGTTCATTTTAGTTTATATATGTTGTAGTTTGCGCCTGTGTCATCTGTTAGTGTTTAGTTTCTGGTTTTATTTGTTTTTTGGTTGGTTTTGAGAGATCTTTTTTTTTTAATTTCTTGTTTCATTTAGTTAATATTTTGTTATTTTCTGTTGGTATAATATTTTTTTTTGTACATTTGGTGATTAGGGTGTTAGTTTGCTGCAATCAAAATCATATATTTTTTTTGTCTACATTTTTCTAACTTTTAAAGGAAAAATGAGCAGCAAACAAGGCCAAAAAAGCAGTAAGAGTGCTTCTGGGAGAGGGAGAGCTATGAGCTGTGTACATGAGCAGCAGGTGGGACGTTCTGTCTCTGAGCCCTCTGAGCTCAGCTCACCTCCCATAAAGCTGAGGCGAATGGGAGTGAAGACTGCTGGTGGTAAAAAGCCTGGCAAACAGCAGACATTTGCACGTCGCCAGCTGTTCCAGGATTTACCTCCTAGAACCAGCAGCACAGTTCATAGCAAAAGTGGTGCTACCACCTCTGCCAAAGCTGGAGATCCTGGCCATGCAGCAGGAAACATGTCAGGAGGCCGAGGCTTATGATGATGTCACCACCACCATTGCTGCCAGTGCCATCAGCATCAGCACAACAGGGAGCTTGGCAGTGATCAACAAGGAGACAGAGTTTACTGCTTCTAATGATCACTGTTCCCTTGGCAACGTGAAAGAGGTGGAAGCAGGCTTTCTTGACATTGTTGTAGACAAATTTAATTTCCAGCCCTCTACCCATGTTGGCACCACCGACAGCCCAGAAAGTATCTCCCCTCAGTCCCCACTACTTTTCTCTCCTGAAAAGACCCCTGCCCAAGTGCTTTCTAAGCCGCCAGCATCAGAATGGGCCAATGCAGGCCCGGACTGGGAAAAAAAATAGGCCCGGGCATTTTAGACTGGGCAGCCAACTCCGGGGGGGGGGGGATTTGGTAGACATTTGCGGGGGTGGCTGGTGTCGGTCCTCCACACTGTAATGTGCAGAGACACGGTGATATAAAGGGAATTGCACTGTAAAGGGGTACTGCAATGATTACAGTGCCCCTTTACAGTGCAGTCCCCTTTATATTACAGTGTCCCAGTCCTATTGTGGCCATACAACGCTAGTACTGTCTGTCTCCTATTGTGCCCACACTGCCCAGTGACACTGACCTGCTCTCTTTTTGGTGGTGCGGTGCAGCATGGTTCTCTCTCTGGTGGTGAGGTGCAGTGTGGCGCTCCCTCTCTGGTGGTGCAGTGCAGCATGGCTCTCTCTCTCTGGTGGTGCAGCGCGGCCCTCTCTCTGGTGGTGCAGCGTGGCTCTCTCTCTGGTGGTGCAGCGTGGCTCTCTCTCTGGTGGTGCAGCGTGGCGCTCTCTCTCTGGTGGTGCAGCGTGGCGCTCTCTCTCTGGTGGTGCAGCGTGGCGCTCTCTCTCTGGTGGTGCAGCGTGGCGCTCTCTCTCTGGTGGTGCGGTGCAGCGTGGCGCTCTCTCTCTGGTGGTGCGGTGCAGCGTGGCGCTCTCTCTCTGGTGGTGCGGTGCAGCGTGGCGCTCTCTCTCTGGTGGTGCGGTGCAGCGTGACTCTCTCTCTGGTGGTGCGGTGCAGCGTGACTCTCTCTCTGGTGGTGCGGTGCAGCGCGGCTCTCTCTGGTGGTGCGGTGCAGCGTGGCGCTCTCTCTCTGGTGGTGCGGTGCAGCGTGGCGCTCTCTCTGGTGGTGCGGTGCAGCGTGACTCTCTCTCTGGTGGTGTGGTGCAGCGTGACTCTCTCTCTGGTGGTGTGGTGCAGCATGGCTCTCTCTGGTGGTGCGGTGCAGCGTGGCGCTCTCTATGGTGGTGCGGTGCAGCGTGACTCTCTCTCTGGTGATGTGGTGCAGCGTGACTCTCTCTCTGGTGGTGTGGTGCAGCATGACTCTCTCTGGTGGTGTGGTGCAGCGTGACTCTCTCTCTGGTGGTGTGGTGCAGCATGGCTCTCTCTGGTGGTGCGGTGCAGCGTGGCGCTCTCTCTGGTGGTGCGGTGCAGCGTGACACTCTCTCTGGTGGTGTGGTGCAGCGTGACTCTCTCTCTGGTGGTGTGGTGCAGCATGGCTCTCTCTGGTGGTGCGGTGCAGCATGGCTCTCTCTGGTGGTGCGGTGCAGCATGGCTCTCTGGTGGTGCTGGGGCTATTAGTTCCCCAGCACAGTCCTCTCTTTCGTTTTTTATGTCTCCTGTAGTAGCTGCTACAGGCACTTCTGTTTGTTTCCAGGTTTTTCTCTCCCTCCCCCCCCCCCCAGCAGTGTGCATGCTGGGGAGTGTAGTCAGCTCCCTGCTGAAAACAATTGGGGGACTACATTTCCCATGATGCCCCTCTAGGTCTCTGATTGGCCCTCTGCCCTCTGTTGTGGCCAATGGTGGCCAATGGTGAGGGAAGCTTTCTCCTCACATGTGCTGCCGACAAGAGAAGGGGTGGGCACGAGCGGGGAAAACGTCTTCACAGCAGCCCCGCCCCTTGCCTCAACGTGCGGACACCTTGGCTGGAGGAGAAGGAGCAGCCCCTGGGATCAGAGAGCGGAACTGTCAGCGCGGCGCTGAGGCTGAGCTGTGTGTGAGAGAGACACACAGCTCAGCCCATGCAGCCGCCAGTTCCGCCGGAGGAGACACAGAACGGCCGCATAGCGGTAGCGGCGAGTGGTGGCCATGGCCTGTGTTAACCATGTTCAGGCCGCGGTCGCCGCTTACCTCCTGCTGTGCGGCCTAAACAGCAACATTCTTTGGAGCGGGCGGCCCCAGCCCACCGGGCAAATGCCCGGTCTGCCCTATGGCCAGTCCGGGCCTGGGCCAATGCAACCATTAGGACTCAATCCATCACAGCACCCAAAATACCTGGGATGTTCAGGTCTCTTCCTCTTGCTCCTGACGAACCTCAGAAAGAGAGTGTGACCACTGCAGTGGAAGGGATTCCATCAGACAGTGTCATTGGTGGTGGCTGCCGTTCCAGCATTTTAAAAGAATTGGTGTCGATCAGAAGGCCAAATGCAATCACTGTGGCAGGGAGGTCAGCCGGGGCTGAGACATAGGGCATCTAAGTAATAGTGGCATGAACCAGCACATGCGTGTGCACCACCATGCAGTGCTGTTAGGGGAGAAAAGTATTATGGCCACTCCTCCAAACACCAAAAGGGTAACCAATAGTGGCACCGCCACAGCCACCATGAGTGCCAGCACCACCAGCCAGTATAAGGCAGAAAAGAATATTGTTACCATCCCGCATCCAATCCATACCAGCCAGGCCACCCTGGAAGATTTTGGTGGCTTTCAGAGTAAGGGTATGTCTCGGGCACAGGTACGTAAAATAACACGCCTGATTGGCCAGCTCATTGCAGTTGGAAGAGCACCTTTCAACATGGTGGAAGGTGAGCCCTTCAAGCAATTGATGCAGGCTGTTGCACCACAGTACCGTGTGCCATCACGTAAGACCTTCAGCCAAACTGTGGTGCCAGCCTTATACAGGTCTTGTGTCTGGGTGCTCAAGGAGGAGATTGGAAGGGCAGGTGGACAGGCAGTGCACCTGACCACTGACCTGTGGAGTGCGTGTAGTACCCAACATGCCTTCCTGTCCCTGACGGCACATTGGTGGCAGGCCAAGATATCCCATGATGTAGTTCAAACATCTGGATCCTCGTCAGCAGTTGACAAACAGGGGCACCGTTCCTTCCTCCTGCACGCTGAGGTGCTTGATGAAAAGCACACAGCGCAAAACATCCTGCAAGCCCTGCAGAAAATGTTGTTGCAGTGGTTTGGACAGGCAGACAGCAACTACCGGATTGGCTATGTTGTCACTGATGGAGGCAGCAATATGGTCAAGGCTGTAAGGGATGGCAGCTTTGTGGGTGTGCGCTGCTCAGCCCACCTTCTCCACCAGGTGGTAACTGACAGTTTTCGGTTGCTGGAGACCATTTCTGCCGGCGATGGAAGGCTGTCCAAAGTGGTGGACTCTTGTCGGAAGATGGCTGGCCACTTCCATCGGAGTGTGAGAGACAGCCACCTCCTCAGGGTGGAACAGAGGAAGGCAGGCCTTCCAGAACACTGCCTAAAACAGGATGTGGGGACTAGGTGGAATTCAACCCTAGCAATGCTGGAACGCATCCTTGAGCAGCAGAAGGCTCTCCATGTCATGGCCTGTGATCATAACATTGGCATTGAGAGACCTTTAGGCAGGGAGGACTGGGCCATAATTGGGCAGATTGTGGCAGTCCTCAAACCTTTCCTCTCTGTCACAGAACACCTAAGCCACGAGGATGCCAGCATTGGTCATGTGCTCCCACTCTTCAACCACCTTCATAGCAAATTGGAGTGGTTCAAGTCGGCTGAGGAACTTTTGCCTGGTGGTGGCCCTCAACCTGATGCGTTGGCTCTGCTAAACACATTTCTGATGGAGTTGGGCAGGAGCACGCAGGAGTTGACCGCTTCTTGCCCAGAACTGATGCTGGCTGCCATGTGTGACCCTCGCATCAAGGGCAAAATGGCTGTGCAATGTAGTGCTCTGACAACATGGCGGGACAGACTAATCGACAGGGTGCATCAGAGGGAAAGGCAGATGGTAAGGCTGGGAGAGGAGGAAGAGGAGGAAGAAGATATTGAAGACCCCCTCTCCCATGCATCATCTAGTGAAGTTAGCAGAGCTCCTGCCAGCGGAGCATCTTCTGTCTTGGCTGAGGCACTTGACACCCTAATGGGAACCTCCAGCATAGTGCGCCCCAAGAAACCCATATCAGCAAAGGAGGTTGTCATGTCCTATTTGTCAGCCCCACCAGTGCACCCCACCACAGATCCAATGTTTTTTTGGCAGGAGAAGAGTGAGGAGTGGCCTGTCCTCGCAGATATTGCCAAGGAGCTACTGTCCTGCCCTCCGACAAGTGTCCAGAGTGAGCGGGTGTTTTCTGTGACGGGAAACATCCTGTCACCCCAAAGATCCCAGTTCCCCCCAGCTAATGGAGCAGTTAGCATTTTTGAAAATCAATTTGCCAAAGCTGGGGTACCCCTCCCTCACTCTGAACATTCCTTGAACTGACTGTCTGCAGCAGAGATGGCCATTTGGTCTTAGTTGGTCCCTGTCCCTCCACACAATACCTCCCTTCGCTTCTCATCTACCCCTATTTGCTTGTGACATAATCTGGGATGGAAGAGAGGAGGGGCCGCAAGGGAGCAGCGGAGAGAGAAATTATTACACATTCTTCCTGCGCTACTCTGCATGCTGGCTGGTAAATACTGTGCCCTGATGTTCCTCAATGTGCCCTGATGTTCCCCAATGTGTCCCAATGTGCTCCAATATGCCCTGATGTGCCCTGATGTGCCCAAATGTGCTCCAATATGCCCTGATGTGCCCCAATGTGCCCTGATGTGCCCTGATGTTCCCCAATGTGTCCCAATGTGCCCCTATGTGCCCTGATGTGCCCCAATGTGCTCCAATATGCCCTGATGTGCCCCAATGTGCCCTGATGTGCTTCAGTGTGCCCTGATGTGCCCCAATGTGCCCCCACCATTCTTCTCATTTACACATATGACTGCTAGAACAGATAAAAAGACATTTAGGGAAATTTATCAAAATTGGAGCGAACAGAATCTAGAGCAGTTGCCCATGGCAACCAATCAGCTTCTCTTCAGTTAGTTCCATTAAGATTTGAAAATGAAAGAGAGAAGTGGATTGTCTGCCATGCACCGCTGGTCCAGTTGTCGCCTGCTCCAGTTTCTATAGATCCCCCACACTGTTTGGGGTCACCGGGGATGTGCGGAGAGCACATGCGTGATAACACCAATTTCCAGTGAACCCACACATCCCCGGTGACCCCGTACAGTGCGGGGGATCAAAACTGGAGCAGGCAAAAACTGGAGCAGCTATGCATGGCAGCCATGTGCTCATTATGAGGGGCTCCCACCATCCCTGTGCTGACTTCCTCCCGGGGCTGTACCCCTGCTGTGCTCAGTATGTCAGCACAGCACAGGGATGGTGGAAGCCCCTCATAATGAGCACAGTATGGGTACAGCCCCAGGAGGAATTCAGCATAGCACAGGGCTGGTGGGAACCCCTCATAATAAGCATAATGAGGCATCGATGACGACTGATCCGAAATTCGTAAACAAAAGTTTGAATTTCGTACAAAATTCGGACGCATGGCAATTCATATTTCGGATCCTCCCGAACGTACAAATTTAGGGAAATTCGTACGAATTTGAGATTCGTACGAAACTAATCACACATGTCTATTACTTAAAGAAGAACTGCATTGCTTCTAAACTACACAGCAACCATCAACTAAAAATAAACACTTTGGTCAGGTCTATGTAATAAACAACACAACATATAGGGTGCAGGGCTCAGGTCTAGGTAATACACAACACCATAGGCATGCACACAGGGACACTAATAATCCTGAGTGGTGCAGATTCGCCCTATTTGATCCCAGATCTCATATTGAAGAGGACCTGTCATGCTTTTTTCTATTACAAGGGATGTTTACATTCCTTGTAATAGGAATAAAAGTGACACTTTTTTTTTTTAAAACAGTGTAAAAATAAAAGGTAAAATAAATAAGAAAAAGAAAAAAAATGTTAAATGCGCCCCGTCCTGCCGAGCTCGTGTGCAGAAGCGAAAGCATACATGAGTAGCGCCTGCATATAAAAACGGGGTTCAAACCACACATGTGAGATATTGCCACGATCAGTAGAGCGAGAGCTATAATTCTAGCCCTGTAACGCAAAACATCCAACCGTTAGAATTTTTTTAATGTCGTCTATGGAGATTTTTAAGGGTAAAAGTTTGTCGCCATTCCACGAGCTGGTGCAATTTTGGAGCGTGACATGTTGGGTATCAATTTACTCGATGTACCATCATCTTTCACAATCTAAAAATTTGGCTAACTTTACTGTTGTCTTATTTTTTTATTAAAAAAAGTGTATTTTTAAAAAAAAAAGTGTGCTCGTAAGACCGCTGCGCAAATACGGTGTGACAGAAAGTATTGCAACGACTGCCATTTAATTCTCTAGGGTGTTAGCAAGAAAATGTATAATGTTTTGGGGTTTTAAGTAATTTTCAACCAAAAAAAAACATTTTTTAACTTGTAAACACTGAGTCTAAAAAAGAGGCCTGGTCCGGTTAAGACCATATAACATGGAATAACAATGTGAATCAAAGTATTAGTGATGCAAAATAAACAGAAAAAAATCCCCCAAAAATATATAATCAGAATGAAAAATCTTGTGAGTCCATATATCTTCAGTGAAAATCTTGATAAATAAAACCATAGAAAGTCCTTTACCACTTGACAAGAAATCCAAATCACACCCAATGTGCCCAAATGAAAATCCTGCTCACCAGATATTCATGACCTCTTTAATTAAAAAGATGGTCTGGAAACGCTAAATGGGAAATCCTGGAATAGATAGACTGGGGAAATTCTAATCTTCTAGGCTATAGTCTCCTCTCCACCACGATACCCAGGATAAAAGACAAAGGGGGGCCCAATAGAGTAATATTGCCTTTATTATAAATGACATAGCAATTATGAAACGTACGTTGAGGCGCCTTCCAGTTACATCACTTCCGGGTCCAAGCTTCCGGTTTGTCTCTTGAGGGGAGTGGAATGCACACCGATCTTACAGCATGAGCTCAGTGGTGCTCGGCTCTCACCAGCAATCTTGCAAGGTATCCTCAGTGTGGGGACATGTAAGCAGCCATTTTTGTTTATTATCTACCTTTATAAATAAAGACAATATTACGCTATTGGCTCTCCCTTTGTCTTTTATCCTTAGCATCATGGTGGAGAGGAGACTATAGCCTAGAAGATTGGAATTTCCCCAGTCTATCTATTGCAGGATTTCCCATATAGCGTTTTCAGACCTTCTTTTTAATTAAAGAGGTCATGGATATCTGGTGAGTAGGTTTTTCATTTGAACACATTGGGTGTAGGGTGACCACATTTCCAAACTGCCATTCAGACACCCTATAGCCTAGAACAGTGATGGCGAACCTTGGCACCCCAGATGTTTAGGAACTACATTTCCCATGATGCTCCACTACAATGCAAGGTAACAGAGCATCATGGGAAATGTAGTTCCAAAACATCTGGAGTGCCAAGGTTTGCCATCACTGGCCTAGAAGATTAGAAGATTGGATTTTCCCCAGTCTGTCTATTCCAGGATTTCCCATATAGCGTTTCCAGAACTTCTTTTTAATTAAAGAGGTCATGGATATCTGGTGTGTAGGTTTTTCATTTGAGCACATTGGGTGTAGGGTGACCACATTTCCAAACTGCCATTCAGACACGAATTACAGCACAGCCAGGGCGGCGGGTGCGTGCTCTACCCAGCAGCCCTGATCATGCCCCCTAAAAAGGCCACCACTTTATTCACTGACAGTACTTGTCCTGGCCAGTGATTAGACACAAGAGGATGGATTTATGATTTCTCCAAGCACAAGTAAGGGGCAGGGATTGTGCCTCTCCAGACATTCCCAGCCTTAACAAGTGCTGTCAGTGAGTAAAGTAGCCCTTTTTTTGGGGGCATCAGATAGGTCTGGGGGAGGGGGGGTGGCTGTGTCAGCTTTATTCCGGGACACTGTATCATCTTGGAATGAAGGTGCCAGGGACCTGGGACAGGCCTGCAAAATGCGTGACTGTCCCGGCCAATCCAGGACCCTAATTGGGTGTGATTTGGATTTCTTGTCAAGTGGTGAAGGACTATGGACTGAAGGACTATGGTTTTGTTTATCAAGATTTTCACTGAAAATATATGGACTCACAAGATTTTTCATTCTGATTATATATATTTTTGGGATTTTTTTTCTGTTTATTTTACATCACTATACATTGATTCACATTGTTATTCCATGTTATATGTTCTTAAAGTGTATTATTAACAAATTTGAGTGCTATTTACTTACCACCCCCTACCATCACAATTTAACTGCACAGTAGCTTGTCTTCATTTTGGGGAGCAGCTATATAAATATTAATGGTAGAAAGCAAAGCCAACCGCTCCAGGTGAGAGCAATCCCACGCTTCAACCTCACGGAGCAGGCCCAGTCCACAATCTGGATAGGAGCCACTGAAACAGGAAAAGATTTGACCCCACTCACAGGTTTGAAGCAAAAGTGAAGACTTTATTGAAGATAAAAATCATCAGACAACATCGTAAACATCATGACATCAATGCAGACCTGGCAGAGGTTAAAGCGTTTCACGAATTGGAATTCGCTTAGTCATAATCTGGTATAAAGATATTATTATTTAATCACTTTGGCACGAGGTTGTTCATTTTTCAATGTATAACATGCAGGGGTCAAATGTATGTAATGCACAACAGTGCATAAAGTGCAGGGTTCAGGTCTATCCAATACACAGCACAGCATATAGTGTGAAAGGGTCAGGTCTATGTAGTACACAATATAGCCTACAGAGTGCAGGGGTCAGGTCCATACAATACAAAATACAGCATACAGTGGGGAAAATAATTATTTGATCCCCTGCAGATTTTGTAAGTTTGCACACTTACAAAGAAATGAAGGGTCTATCATTTTTATCATATGTGTATTTTAAGTCAATGTTTTTCAACTCCAGTCATCGAGTACCCCCAACAGGTCATGTTTTCAGCATTTCCCTCAGATGAAATGGCTGTGATACTTACTAAGCAAGTGAAACTGATCAAATCACCTGTGCAAAATAATGTAAAGCCTGAAAACATGACCTGTTTGGGGTACTTGAGGACTGGAGTTGAGAAACTTTGTTTTAAGGAACAGAGACAGAATTTTAACCAAAAATCCAGAAAAAAAACAGAAAATCTATATCAAATACTTACCGTAATTTTCCTTTCCTGATAGGCTCCATGGCAGCATACGTGTGGGTTAGCCCCGCCTCCATAACTACCCAATAGGACCCCTCTCCCATAAATCTTTGCTCCAAGCTGCTATCCGTGTTCCCTAACTAGCCTACTCCAGACATTTGGGAGGGAACTCCTGCTGCCATGGAGCCTATCAGGAAAGGAAAATTACGGTAAGTATTTGATATAAATTTTCGGTTTTCGTGACAGGCTCCATGGCAGTATACGTGTGGGAAATAACTCGCCAAACACACCCGGGTGGGCAAAAATGTTGAGCAAAGAAAAACAAAATGTATTTAACATTGTCAACCGACAATACCTGTAAACCAAAATTAATGGAAGACAGAGCAGCTGGTTCAACACAATAGTGAGAAACAAATGTATTAATCGAAGACCAGGAAGCCCCTCTACAAATGATTTCTGGCACGACATGCCGAGATGCTGCCCACGAGGTTGAGATACTCCGGGTCGAATGAGCCATCACTGCCTCAGGAGGAGCCAAGCCCTTTGCTTTGTATGCCCTTTGAATGGTTTGAACAATCCAAGACGAGATTGATCTGATCGAAGCTCGCATTGCCTTGTTTTTGCCGTGGAGAAGAACAAAGAGAAACTGTTTGTCTGAAAGGAGCCGTAGCTTCCAGATATTGCTTTAACGTGTAACCTACATCCAGCGGATGATCCTCTTGATTGTCTGTTGTTTTAAACGTAGGTAGTATGAATTCCTGATTTTCATGAAATACCAAAGTCACTTTAGGGTTTGACCCTAATGTGGGAATCAATACTGCTCTGCCGGGAAAAAAGGTCAGAAAAGGTTCCTCCGAACCTAGATTCCTAATCTCTGAAATTCTTTTGGCTGAAGTTATAGGCACCAAGAAAGTAGTCTTGAGAGGGAGGTCTCTTACGGACAAAGGTTTATCAGGATCTCTTCAGAGATTTGAAAGAAAGTCCAGGACTAGAGGGAGGTCCCATTTGGGGAACCTAGGTCTTCTTTGAGGTCTAAGCCTGATGGCCCCTTTAAAAAATTGTTGTACTAGAGCATGATTTGCCCACGAAACTCCCATGAACGCCGAGATGGCTGACACTTGTACCCTTAATGAGCTGACTGCCAGAGATAGATCAAGTCCTGATGGAAGAAAACTCAATATATCTTGGACTGCTGGAGAGTTAGAAGAATTTGACCTGGAAGACATGTGGACAGTAAATTTGGACCATATGCATTCATATACTCTATTAGTACTCTTCCATCTGGCATTAAGACCCCTTTCACACTGGGGCGTTTTTCAGGCGTTTTTCAGGCGCTTTAGCGTTAAAAAAAATGCCTGTAAAGCGCTTGAAAGAAGCTTCATCTGCAGTCCCAATGTAAAAGCCCAAGAGCTTTAAGAGCCCTTTCACAATGTCAGCGCCCGAAAAACGCTCGTAAAGCGCCGCTTAAACTAGCAGCGCTTTACCAGCATTTTTCTAGCATTATTGGGGCGCTTTTAACCCCTGCTAGTGGCCAAATAAAGGGTTAAAAGCGCCATAAAACGCTGCTGCCAATAGCGCTTTTCAGGTGCTTTTCAGGCGTTTTACAGGCGCTTCTCACTGATTTCAATAGGAAGGGGCGCTTTAGGAGCGTTGTATTCCCCGCTCCAAAAGCGCTGCAAAGAAGCTGCTTGCAGGACTTTTTTTGATGCCCTGCCAGCACAGCGCCTCAGTGTGAAAGCACTCGGGCTTTTACATTGGGATTGCAGTTGCGGCTTCTTTCAGGCGCTTTACAGGCGCTTTTTTTAACGCTAAAGCGCCTGAAAAACGCCCCAGTGTGAAAGGGATCTCAGTGTGAAAGTACTCAGGCTTTTACATTGGGATTGCAGTTGCAGCTTTTTTCAAGTGCTTTTTTTAACGCTAAAGCGCCTGAAAAACACCCGAAAAACGCCCCAGTGTGAAAGGTGTCTTAGAAGGGTTGGAATAGCTTCTTCCAGACAATCAAGAGCTTCTAGCCTTCCCCTCTCAAGAACTACACCCTGAGGTGTAGACAGGATGGGCTCGGGTGTAACATCATGCCTTGGGATAGTAGAGAGGCAGGGGAACTGGGTCTTGATAGCTGAGGAGCAATAACAGAGGAAACCAAGGCCTGTTGGGCCAGAATGGAATCACCGCAATGATCTCTACCTTCTGTTTTGAGCCTCCGAAGGAATTGCAGAATCACCGGAACTGGAGGGAAGGCATAGGCTTTCTGAATCCTCCAACGATATGTGAGAGCATCTGTCCCGTATGCCTGAGGGACCCTGCACCTCGAGAAATATTTGGGCATCTTGTGATTGCACGGGGAAGCAAACAGATTGACCTCTGGAGACACTACCAGGGTCAGAAGCCAATCAAATACTTCCCTGTGGAGGGACCACTCGTTGTCCATTTGGACACACGATAGGAAGTCCGCCTGAACATTCTGAATTCCCGTAATGTAAACCGCAGAGATGCTGGACAAGTTCTTCTGAGCCCAGCTCATTATTGGTTCCACTTCCCGTGATAGGGACCAGCTGCGAGTTCCACCTTACTTCCTTATATGCAACCTTAGCATTACTGAAGAATTCGCCACTAGATGGTGAAACGATAGGAGCGCCTGAAAGGCTGTCCTTAACTCCAGAATGTTGGAGACAACCCTTTGAGATGGGAATGTCCACCTGCCCTGAGCCACATCTGAAAGACAATGAGTGCCCCATCCCTGGTTGCTGGCGTCTGAGGTTACCGTGACCCACGAAATGGGAATGATTGAATGGTGATTGCGCAGATCCTTCCCTTGAAGCCACCAGAGGAGAGATGTCCTCATGGTTGGGGTGAGGAGTATGCGCTGGGTCAGGCTGGTTGAATCCCACTGTTGTAGAAACCCTTTCTGGAAGGGTTGAGTGTGCCATTGTGCCCACTTCACCATAGGAATGGTGGCTGTCATTGTGCCAATTACTTTCAGGCATTGAAGAGCAGAAAAGTCAGATGATGCAAGAGCTGCGTTAATCCTGTTTCGGATCACTCCGATCTTCTCTTCTGGAAGGGAGATAGTGCCTTCCACCGTGTTGAACTGAGCCCCTAGAAACATAAGGGATTGTGTGGGATCTAGATGGCTCTTTTCTAGATTCAGGAGCCACCCAAATTCTTGCAGGGTGGAGATGACTAAATTCTTGTGCTCTAAGAGCTGATCTCTGTTCTGGGATAGCAGAAGCAAGTCATCCAGATAGTGGTGGAGACGAACAACTTTGACTCGGAGAAGAGCCACTACTGCTAATAGAACTTTGGAGAAGACCCGAGGTGACGTTGTTAACCCGAAGGGGAGACACGTAAACTGTAGATGTTGCTCGCCTACCGCAAAGCGGAGGAACTGCTGAAAGTATGCATCCTTCGAATCGATTGATATCAACCAGTCTCCCAGATGCACTGACTGCTGAATTGTAAGCAGGGATTCCATTTTGAATTTTTCCTTTCGAATAAAGGAATTGAGATGGGTCAAATCTATAACCGGCCTCCATGTGCCATTCTTCTTCTGTATCATAAACAGAGGGAAATACATGCCTTCGCCACGTTCGTCTTCTGGAACGGGTATGGCTGCACCTTGATCCAGTAAACAGTTCACGTAGGTCAATAGGACCTGTTTTTTCTCCTCTGAACATGGAAGAGTTGTGGGAATAAATCTTAATCTTGGGGTATTGATGAAGATCCACTTGTGACCGGAGGATACCGTCTTGACGATCCAATAATCCAGAATTGAGGCCGCCCAAACATGCCGGAAGTGGAGAAGGCGAGCCCCCACCTGACATGTTTGAGCGGGCCCAATTTCAAAAGGATTTAGCGGAATCCTGGTTGCCAGAAGAACCACCTTTTGAGGTTTTTTTGAAGGAAGACTGTCTGGACTTCCATGATCTTGAAAACTCCCAGCCAGGCCTGTAGCTATGCGCTTCTTTAGCAGGATCAGAGTTCTGCCTCCTTGGAAAAGGACGTTTTTGGTTCTGAAGAGGAAACCAAATTTCCAACCTGTGGCCCGGTTTATGGCACTATCAAGTTTATTGCCAAATAAAGAAGTCCCCTCAAAGGGGATACGGCCCCAAGCCTGCTTTGACGCTGGATCCGCCAACCATGGACGGAGCCATAAAGCACGGTGTGCAGAAACAGCCGCCAACATAGCCCGGGACAACAGGTGGATGACATCAATAGAGGCCTCCCCAAGAAAGGTCGGAATCCATTCTAATCTCCTGGTAGGAGAATCTTTCGCTGTTTCAATAGAAATCCCTCTTAGGAACACTTCAATATTATTAGCCCAGGATTCAATAGCCTTTGATACTGCTGCCATCGCCAGTATTGGTTTGCATGCCATCCCAGAAGTCAGATAAATCCTTTTCAAATCCGAATCAATTCGCCTTTCCAAAGGATCTTTAAAAGATACAGTGTCTTCTAAGGGAAGAGTTACGTATCTTACCAAACGCATGAGCGCTGTATCCACCAAAGGAGCTGATTCAAGGCGTTTTACCTCTTCTTCTTTGAAAGGATACAGTTTAAAGATTTTTGACTGCATGGAACTTTTCTTGTCCATCTTGCTCCACTCATCAGAAATGATATCTCCTAATTAAGACAGAAAAGGAAAATAGTCGCTCCTTATTGAGCTGTTTGAAAAATGTTCTCTGTTTGGGGGGGGAAGTCATAGGATCTTCCCACTTCAGAGCCTCCCCCACTGCCTTGACTAACACAGGCACTAATGCATAATCAAAACCCAATCCTGGATCCTCCAGCTCCGATTCGCTGTCTGAGACAGGAGCAGAGTGGCGACTTGGTTAGGAGGATTCCCATGTCTCTTGTAATAGACCTTCTCCCACTGGAGGGCATAATGGGTCTGATGGGGACTCACAGGGCTGTTGAACTTCCCATTCCTGCAGAGACTCCTTCACAACCTGTCTCACCATTGACTCCAAACATTGGTCTACACCATCCCTCTCATCTGCAGGTTTAGAGAAGCAGTGATCGCAGAGTGATTTGTCTGTTGGAACAGGCATCCTGCAACCCCAGCATGACTTTTCTGGCCTCTTACTAGAGTGAGAAGAAGGGGGGGGGGGGAGGGTGAGAATAATCTTTACTGCGCTGTTCAAATCTGGTAGATCTATGATGGCTAGACCTTGAGGAGGATTTTCGGTGGTGCGATTTTGACGATCCACTGCGTCTATGAGAACTATGCTGCAGATCAAACCTAGAAGGGCTAGCATGGAAATATACAAGAGAGAGAAGGAAAGGTAAAGAGCAGCTGGTTTCTAAGGCTAAAACTCTCCACAAAATACACAGCAATCAAGCTATGTACATACCTGCTACAAGTGGGCTGGCCACTAGGGGGCAGTGAGGCATCCATGGATACAGATCACTAACTGCAGAGATAATAAAACCCCCATAAGCTGCCATTCCCAAATAAAATACATAAACACTATTATAAGGCAATAATCCTACCTTTCACCTTCCAGATAATAGCCCCGGGAAGTCGCTGTGTCTTCTGCAATCATTCCCGGCGCTCTGACAGCTCTCTGCCGATTTTAAAAGTGGCAACCGTGACGTTATCGGCGACGTCAGACGCGAGGCGCCCGCACGCATGCACGAGAACCAAGCCTCGCTTCGGATTGGGTCCGCGCATGCGCAGAATGCAGCGTTGGACCTGGAAACAAGGGAGAGAGGCTGCTGGAACGCAGAAGCATCAAAGCCTATGCAAAGAACCAGCCAGGGACACACAGGAAAATACAGGTACACAAAAACACTGCTGCCATGTGAAATTAAAAGCTCACCACTCCACCAACGATCACCTGGCTGATAATGTCCAAACACGCACCACCGGTCATCCTGGCAGATAATGGCCACCTCACACCAATAGGTAACAACCTGTACGCACTATAGATAACAGGATCCATGTCTTCAGCGCTACTCTGAAGGGAAACAATACAAAAAGGGAGAAGGTGCACTGACCTAGTGCATTACTAGTGCATTACCAAAAAACAGCAATGTCACCATTGTCCTTTTTTGGCTCTGAAGAAAGGGGGTCACTCCCGAAACACGTTAGCCATTTCCGTAAGAGGTATCTACCAATTCCTCTGACATCTGGTCTGGATTCGCCAAACGTCTGGTGCGATGGATCCAATTTTATTGATTGTGCCTTTGACCAACACTCGTTTGTGAGTAGCCATTTGGCTATTTGTTTTATTTAAATAAAGCTGTTTTTTGGTAATGCACTAGGTCAGTGCGCCTTCTCCCTTTTTGTATTGTTTCTCTCTTTTTTTTTTTTTTATCAAAACGGATTTTATTGACACACAAATACACACACAGGTCATCACATAAGCAGCACAGTGTACATAGTCAAACAGCATACACATAAAGACACCTTGTACATAGCAAAGTCATACTCCGCAAGCGGTATTAAGTATCACCCTATTCGAACATAACACCACAGGTAGAGGTCAAGATTGTCCAGTCGGGCCGCAGCCCTATTACCTGCTCCCCCCCCCCCCCTACAACAACACATACCCCCGTATGGCCTTCCTTATACTTCCCTAACTAAGCAACCGTCCCATAACCAGCTCCAGGGGTGACAACCCGGGGGTATCAAGCCAGGGTCCCCACAGTCGCTCAAAGCGTCCCGCTCGGCCTCTGTGTTGGTAAATATACTTTTCCATACTTAACACGTTCCCCATCTGAGTTATCCATTCCTTCAACCTCGGGGGGTCACTCGCTCTCCAGTGTTGAAGGATAAGTTTGCGCGCCTGAAAAAGAGCTCTCCCCAAGGCCTCCCTAACAGGCGCCTCCAGCGGGAGATCATCCAGCACACCCAAAAGGCACACCTTTGGATCCTGTGTGAAAGGCCCCATTGAGAGTATCAATGACCCCCGACCAATATAAATGTAATTTGGGACAGCGCCAAAGTAAATGTATGAGGTCTCCCCTATCCCTGGCACATCTGGTACAAAGGTCCCCCTCCCCAATCCCCATCCTATACAGTCTGGCCGGCGTTCGGTGCACCCTCATAACAATGTATAGTTGCGATAAGCGCTGTGCCGTATTCAATGAGCAACCCTGTATTGCCTGTAAGGCCTCCACCCATTGGTCCTCTTCAAATACTCCCACATCCCTCTCCCAGGAGGCGATCACCCTTGCGGGGAAACCCGGCATAGATGCGTTTAGTAACATATTATAGGAACTGGATATAAAACCTTTGAATCTGGTAACTTCTGTCACAAACCGAAAGATTGGGGTGGGGTATTGTTTCTCTCTAGTATTTGAACACCCAATGTTCTAAAGGAGGGCTGCAAGACTTAGTGACAACACCACTTCAAACTGTATATATCACACTTTAAAGTCCAAGAAACCAGAGCGCAGGAGAATTTGTTGTTTCAGCGCTACTCTGCCATACACTCCATACCCATGCTTAACAGACAGGGCCTATCGGAGGAACATAGCTTGACAATCCGATTTTGATCATAGTGAAGGTATCTTCAGGTAGGAGAACCACCTGTCCTACGGAGGAGGACAAAAAAGGAACATGTATAGCAGCCTGGAGCAAAGATTTATGGGAGAGGGGTCCTATTGGGTAGTTATGGAGGCGGGGCTAACCCACACGTATGCTGCCATGGAGCCTGTCAGGAAACAAATGTTATAAATTGAGTTGTTCAGTGAGTAAAATAAGTACCGTATATACTCGAGTATAGGCCGACCCGAATATAAGCCGAGGCCCCCAATTTACCCCCAAAAAAACTGGCAAACTTATTGACTCGTGTATAAGCCGAGGGTGAGACATGGCTGTCCATCCCTGTGTGTGTGTCCGTCCATCCCTGTGTGTCCGTCCATCCCTGTGTGTCCGTCCATCCCTGTGTGTCCGTCCATCCATCCCTGTGTGTGTGTGTGTCCATCCATCCATCCATCCCTGTGTGTGTGTGTGTCCATCCATCCATCCATCCCTGTGTGTGTGTGTGTCCATCCATCCATCCATCCCTGTGTGTGTGTGTCTCCATCCATCCATCCATCCCTGTGTGTGTGTGTCTCCATCCATCCATCCATCCCTGTGTGTGTGTGTCTCCATCCATCCATCCCTGTGTGTGTGTGTCTCCATCCATCCATCCCTGTGTGTGTGTGTATCCATCCATCCCTGTGTGTGTGTGTCTCCATCCATCCATCCCTGTGTGTGTGTGTCCATGTGTGTGTGTGTGTGTGTGTGTGTGTGTGTCCAGCCTACCTGTGTCCCGAGCCTGTGTCCCGAGCCTCCGTCCCGTGCCTTGCCTCCTTGCCTCCGTCCCGTGCCGTGCCTTGCCTCCTTGCCTCCGTCCCGTGTCGTGCCTTGCCTCCGTCCCGTCCCGTGCCGTGCCTTGCCTTGCCTTGCCTCCGTCCCGTGCCTTGCCAGGATCGCCGCTCTTCGTCGGCGCCTCGGCGGCCATTCTAAAATTCAAAAGCCGCGCCTCCGCCTTCGCCTGTGATAGGCGGAACACTGAATTTCCCAGCAGCCTGTGTTCCGCCTATCACGGACATCGTCTCATCCTCGTCCGTAGTACGAGGATGAGCGGATGTCCGTGATAGGCGGAACACAGACTGCTGGGAAATTGAGTGTTCCGCCTATCACAGGCGGAGGCGGAGGCGCGGCTTTCGAATTGTAGTATGTCCGCCGTCTGTCTGCTCGATACGCTGATCGAGCAGTCAGACGGCGATGACTCGAGTATAAGCCGAGGGGGGCACTTTCAGCCTCAAAAAAGAGGCTGAAAATCTCGGCTTATACTCGAGTATATACGGTATTTGATTCCCAAGCAAAACAGGACTTAGTACTTGGTGGAGAAACCCTTGTTGGCAGGCACAGAGGTCAGACTTTCTTGTAGTTGGTTACCAGGCTTTCACACATCTCAGCAGGGATTTTGGTCCACTCGTCTTTACAGATCTTCTCTAAATCCTTAAGGTTTTTTTCTTGCCTGTCACTTGGCAACTCAAAGTTTCAGCTCCCTCCATAAATCTTGTGATTAAGGTCTGGAGACTGGCTAGGTCACTCCATGACCTTAATGTGCTTCTTCTTGAGCCACTGCTTTGTTGCCTTAGCGGTATGTTTTGGGTCATTGTCGTGCTGGAAGACCCATTCACGACCCATCTTCACTGTTTTGGCTGAGTGAAGAAGGTTCTCATCCAAGATTTTACAATACATGGCTCCAGCCATTGCCCCTTCAATGCAGCAAAGTCGGCCTGTAGCAGAGAAACAGCCCCAAAGCATAATGTTTCCACATCCGTGCTTGAATGTAGGAATGGTGTTCTTAGGGTCATAGTCAGTATTTTTCTTCCTCAAAACACGTTTGCCAAAGAGCTCAATTTAGGTCTCATCTGACCACAGTACTTTCTCCCAATCCTTCTCTGAATCATTTAGATGTGCATGGGCAAAGCTCAGACGGGCCTGCTCATGTGCCTTCTTGAGGAGAGGGACCTTGTGGGCGCTGCACGATTTCAATCCATGGCAGCGTATTGGGCTGATCCCTCACTTTTCTCATGATCATCCTTACCCCATGAGGTGAAATCTTGCTATGGAGCTCCAGAAATAGGGCTCTTGATGGTTATTTTGTATTTCTCCCATTTGTGAATAATCACTCCAACAGTTGTCTCCTTCTCACCAAGCTTCTTGCTGATGATCTTGTAGCCTACTCCAGCCAGGTCTACAATCTTGTTCCTGACGTCCTTTGACAGCTCTTTGGTCTTGCCCATGATAATGAGGTTTGAATGGAAAAAGAAAGAGACAGGTGTCTTTTATCCCTTTCCCGCCGAGCGTATGCAGATATGCGTACTCGGCTTCCGGGGGTTATACCGGGATGATGCCCGCACCTGCAGGCATCATCCCGGTACCGTTTTTTGCTGCAGGCGATTGGCTATCCAGGTATAACAACCGATGCGGCTAAAAGCCGCTCGGCTGTTATGCCGGAGGAGCGGGAGGGGACGTCCCCCCCTCCCGCCGCCTCTCGCCGCTGCTACCGGTGCTCCCGCTCGATCGGGAGCACCGATTCCGTGTCCGATGGCTCCGGCTGCTGCGGAGGAACTGGAACGAAGCCGTAATCGGCTTCGTTCCAGACTCCTCATCGTAAACACAGAAGCGACGGCATGACGTCACTTCCCGTTTACTCGGCTGCCAATGGCGCCGCTTTTAAAAAAATATCCGGTATTCAGAATCGCCATTTTCGGCAATCTGAATACATTGAAGTGTAAAGGAGGGGTGGGGGGTCTTTTAGACCCCCGATCCCTCCATAAAGAGGACCTGTCACCACCTATTACTGTCACAAGGGATGTTTACATTCCTTGTGACAGCAATAAAAGTGATCAATTTTTTTTTTTTTTTAAAACAATTTAGTTATTTTAAAATAAATAAAATAAATAAAAAAATAAAAAAATTTTTTTTAAAGCGCCCGTCGTCCCCGCGAGATCGTGAAGAAAGAAAACGCATACGGAAGTCGCGCCCGCGTATGTAAACAGTGTTCAAATCACACATGTGAGGTATCGCCGCGATCGTCAGAGCGAGAGCAATAATTCTAGCACTAGACCTCCTCTGTAACGCTAACCTGGTAACCGTAAAAAATGTTTAAAGCGTCACCTATTGAGATTTTTAGGTACCGTACTTTGTCGTCAATCTACAAGTGCGCGCAATTATAAAGTGTGACATGTTTGGTATCTATTTACTCGGCGTAACATCATCTTTCACATTACGCAAAAAAATTGGGCTAATTTTACTGTTTTGTTTTTTTTTTATTCATGAAAGTGTCCCTTTTCCCAAAAAGTTGCGTTTAAAACACCGCTGCGCAAATACCGTGTGACATAAAATATTGCAACAATCGCCGTTTTATTCTCTAGAGTCTCTGCTAAAAAATATATATATATATATATATATATATATATATAATGTTTGGGGGTTCCAAGTAATTTTCTAGCAAAAAATATGGATTTTAACTTGTAAACACCAAATTCCAAAAATAGGCTTAGTCATGAAAGGGTTATTATACACATAACGAGTTATCGTTAGGGGCACCTTCTTAAACTGACAGGACTAATCTGTGGGAGACAGAATTATTGTTTATTGGTAGGGATAGGGAATCAAAATACTTATTTTACTTACTGAACTGCAACTCAATTTATAACATTTGTATCATGTGTTTTTTTTTTCTAGATTGTTGGTTCCAGGTTTAAAATACACCTATGATAAAAAATTATAGACCCTTAATTTTTTTTCTAAGTGGGCAAACTTACAAAATCTGCAGGGTACCAAATAATTATTTCCCCCACTGTACAGGGTGCAGGGCTCAGGTTTATGCAATACACAATAGAGTGTATAGAGTACACAAGTCAGGACTATATAATACTAATTTTAGTGTAGGGAGTGCAGGGGTCAGGTCTATGTAATACACACCATAGCATATTTTGCATGCGTAGCCCTGTACGTATTAAATGTATATGTTGCATGGATTGTCCTATGTATTTTGTGTACATAGCCCTTAAAATATTAAATGTGTTTCCCTGTGTATATTGCATGGGTAGACGCATGTATATTGCATGTGTAGCACTGCCCCCCCCCCCCCCACACATAGGGTTTGCTGTTTGTAGACTTCCCTGGGCCTCCCCCTGATTATCTTGCTGCCAGTTACTAGGTGTTTTCATACGACCAACCATACTCCCTTCCGCTAGTTATCCAATATTAAATCCAGGGTGTTTTTTTTGTGGTATTTATTGTTGGAACTTGGATGGAAGAAGGGAATAGTGGCATACTCCAACTGGAACTGTTTACAGATGAGGACAACTCTCACTTGGCCTCACCCGGTTGAATGTGGTAGCAGACTCTCTGCTATACCATACTGCCACTCGTATGGGAGAAATAAGTCCTTTGCTTGCTCTGGCAGCAGACTTGATTAAACAGTTTTCTGTTCTGGACATTCATCCCCTTTGGCTGACACTTGTCCACTGACTCTACTAGCTGAAGGAATGGTCCTCACAGGACAGACCCTAGATCTGTACTCACATTAGGTAGGAACAAATTCTTCCTGGTGTGTCCAGTCAGTCTTGCAGGACATTTAGGTAGCAGTTTTGCTCCGATTCAGGCCCTCACATCGACCACCTAAAATTGAATGACGGCTTGTGCAGAGGAGGAGCAGCCGCCTTCTCCCTCCAGGACCCCGCTCTCCAGCCAAAGGCCCCCGAGAACTTGGCATATATACAGTCACCCAGCATGCATTGAGGCACTTTCCTCTGCCAATGACCAGGACTGTAACTATCAAACAAAGGAGGATACTGCGCTAGAAAATAATTCAACTAAAAACCTGTAGAGAAGCAGCAGCATACAGTGCGATAACACAGAGAATCACATAAAATTAAAAAAACTGAGCTAAAATGTCCTAATTGATGAGTCCGCAGAAACTGGCATAAAGACAAGGAAATCGATTTAAACCACTTGAAAACTAATGCCACCACAGTGTGCACACACAAACAAGAAGGGTGCCCTGACCGCCATAGCTGTAGATTCTGCTTACGAGATGGCAAGCTTAAAAGGCAGATGGCTATAACCCAGCCTAGGCCTTTCAGCTTGCAGATGACCACAATACGGACGGTAAATCAGATGGTGCAGATCGCTCCATCTGTCCCGCTAAAGTGTCCGTATACACTCAATTGGATGTTCAGGAAAAGAGAAAACTAGCCATAGTGTAATGTAGTCTAAGTTCCGATTTATTAAAACAAAGTATTGCACTTACATTTAAAAGAAAGTAGTATTGCGTAAAAGAATGCCGGCCAGCACAAACAAATGGAGCACGTCCTCCTACTCCAATCGCATGGTGACGCCACTACCTCCAGATGCGGAGATTGTTCCACATTTATGTTTGACACAGTGATTTGTATTATGTTTAAAAAAACAATGTGCAAATTTGTTTTTATGTATGATCTTTAATAAATAATTGTTTTACTACATATAAAAAAAAAATCTTTTCGATACTACTTTATTGAAATTCTTACGGTTTTCATGAATATACTGTGTTGCCTATAAAGTCCACCCAGGGGAACCCCCTTTTTCTCTCTCTCTCTATGTGAATTTTGGATGTGGCACACAACAAGCACCATACCTGCCATTGGCTTCCTATTGATCTTCCTCCAGATGCGTTTTGTCACCAGCAGACGTTGTCAATGGGGAATTCCCCATTGACAACATCTGCTGATGACGAAACGCGTCATATATTTACAAAAGTGTGAGGAGTGTACTCACTTTTGTGAGATACTGTATTTAGCCATTTATATTTACTAAAACTATCAGGGCTGGTGCAAGGATTTTTGACACCCTAGGCGAAACCTCATCCTCCCCCCATTCATTGAAGCGTCCATCAAATGCAGCCTCCCCAGCGCTCATCAAATGCAACCTCCCCAGCGCCAATCAATGCAGTCTCTCCAGCGCCCATCAAATGCAGCCTCACCAGCACCCATCAATGCAGCCTACCAGTGCCAATCAATGAATGTTTTTGTTTGCTTCCATTCATTCAGGAGTCGGGACACAGACATAGCCCTCTGCCGCCACTGCGCCTCTGACACTATGTGCGAACCGAGCGGCATCTGCCTGGTGATGCTGAGACTTTGCCTGCTGCAGAGAGAAAAGAGTAGGAAGACCAGTGGCTGGGTGCCCTAGGCAGCAGTGCGCCCTAGCCGCCTAGGGCGCACTGCTGCCTAGGGCGCCCAGCCACTGCCTAGTTTGCCTAGTGGTAGCACTGTCCCTGAAAACTATTGTATTTCCATGTTCTGTGTACTGTGGGAGTCCAGATATAGTGAATGCAGGGTCCTGGGTTCAGTAACACTTACATTTTTTTTAAATCAACGGGAAGCTCTGTACAGAGCTATCCCCGTCCAGTCATTCTGTACAGCTGAGGCTGTAGAAAAGGAGATTGAGGGCCCCAATCTCCTTTCTCAGCCTCAAAGGTAGAACATCAGAGGTCTGTTTAGACTCCTGATATCTCACCAAACCCCCAAATGTACACCGGAAAAAAAATGGAAAAAAATAATATTGTAAAAAATAAATAAAATAGTAAAAAAATAAAAAAAATCATTAAAAAATAAAATAAATAACAAACTACTGACACCAGTGGTGAAACTACCAGGGTTGCAAAGGAAACAGGCCTTGGCGTTTGGCCACCAGGCTAAGAGGGAAGGGCCCCCCGCCTCGGAGGGGGTCAGGGGGGGTCTTTCATGGTTTCATGGCACCTGGGCCCTGAAGGTTCTGGTTACGCCTCTGTCCTTACCCTTTGTAAGGCAAAAGAATAAATGCCAGATGTGGATTCGCCAGTGCAGTGCGGTTCTGTTGGCATCTACTGCATTGTGCCATTGGGGTGCCAATCTAAATCAATGGCAAACACCTAGAGTGCCATGGGTTACCATGCATTGTTGTAATGTACAGTATTTAGGGGGCCTAAAGGTTTACTTTAAGCACCTTATTTTTTCCATGGGCTGCTATGGTGCTTCTTTTTATTAAACTAGGTTGCCACAGCATCAGGGTGCCTTCATAGTGTCCTATTTATTTACTACTTATATGACCTTCTCAAACTTGGTCACAGAGCTTTAAAAATAAAAATCTCCAATTTTCGGAAAAACAAGATTGAGAAATTGTACAGTAAGGGGGGACATAAAATTTAGAGCATGAGAGTGAGCTGCAGACAATGAGAGCGTTTGCCGATGACTCACATTCATGAAATGCGTCACACTATGCAGTATGGTATTGTGTACGTGTGACTAGGCAACAGCCAATGGCAGTGGCCGCCAGTCAGCTGGATAATCATGGCAGTGAATGTGAGAATCATTGCAGGAAGTAGGATGGGAAAAAAGAAATATATGGAGCGAAGGGATAAAGGGGAGAAGAGGATACAGATTGGACGAGGAGTAAAAAGGGGCTTAAAAAAAGAAAAAAAAATGTAAAGTATAAAATAATCAGAAAAGACACATAATAGTGCAATTCTACACAGCAAGTGAAATCAATCAGAGAACAGCTATTGAAATCCAGGAAACATTTAAAGCATTTCCTCCTTCCTCACCTAGGAAAGAATGACATTGCATCCAACCCACGCATGCACAAAGCAAGGTCCATAAAGACTGCAAGCCAGGCCTTCTTGTCCAACATCAGTACCTGACCTCACAAGTGCGCTTCTGGAAGAATGATCAAATATTCCAATAGACACCCTCCTAAACCTTGTGGACAGCCTTCCCAGAAGTGTTGAAGCTGTTATAGCTGCAAAGGGTGGGCCAACTCAATATTGAGCCCTACGGACTAAAACTGGGGTGCCATTAAAGTTCATGTGTGTGTAAAAGCAGGCGTTACAATACTTTTGGTAATATAGTGTGTGTGAAAAATGTGTTTCTGAATTACCGTATATACTCGAGTATAAGCCGAGATTTTCAGCCTCTTTTTTGAGGCTGAAAGTGCCCCCTCGGCTTATACTCGAGTCACCGCTGTCTGACTGCTCGATCAGCGTATCGAGCAGACAGACAGCGGACATTCTAAAATTCAAAAGCCGCGCCTCCGCCTCCGCCTTCGCCTGTGATAGGCGGAACACTGAATTTCCCAGCAGTCAGTGTTCCGCCTATCACGGACATCCGCTCATCCTCGTACTACGGACGAGGATGAGACGATGTCCGTGATAGGCGGAACACAGGCTGCTGGGAAATTCAGTGTTCCGCCTATCACAGGCGAAGGCGGAGGCGCGGCTTTTGAATTTTAGAATGGCCGCCGAGAAGAGCGGCGATCCTGGAAGGACGGAGGAGGCTCGGGACGGCGGCTCGGGACGGCGGCTCGGGACGGCGGCTCGGGACGGCGGCTCGGGACGGAGGCTCGGGACGGCGGCTCGGGACGGAGGCTCGGGACACAGGCTCGGGACACAGGTAGGCTGGACACACACACAAGGCTGCACGGACACACACACACAGGGATGGATGGATGGATGGACACACACACACACAGGGATGGATGGATGGATGGACACACACACACAGGGATGGATGGATGGATGGACACACACACAGGGATGGATGGATGGATGGACACACACACAGGGATGGATGGATGGATGGATGGATGGATGGATGGACACACACACAGGGATGGATGGATGGACACACACACAGGGATGGATGGATGGACGGACACACACACAGGGATGGACGGACACACACACAGGGATGGACGGACACACAGGGATGGACAGCCATGTCTCACCCTCGGCTTATACACGAGTCAATAAGTTTTCCAGTTTTTTGGGGGTAAATTGGGGGCCTCGGCTTATATTCGGGTCGGCCTATACTCGAGTATATACGGTAGTAGTTTTGGATAGCAAAGTTTAGGATTTTAGATTTTTTTATAGTAATGAATGCATAAAACCCATTTTTGTTTCTGCTGTTTTCCACTGCAGAGATTTCCCTTCACTCCCTGTTCCAGCATCACCAGCGGATGTGTTCCAGCATCACCACTGGATGTGTTCCAGCATCACCACTGGATGTGTTCCAGGATTACCAGCAGATGTGTTTCAAGAATACCAATGAGTGTGATCCTGGAATAGCAGCAGGTGTGTCCCACCATCCCCAAAAGCTGTAGTTCAGAATGTAGGAGGGTCCTCGAACAAGGCACCTGCATGTTAGGAACCACACACATGGGACCTTTAGCACTGTAGTAATTTTTTAGTAGTTGTTGAGAGTTATAGTGATCACATTGGAAGAACATTATGGTATACTGGTGAACAGAAAAGTTTGAACAACAGCTCTACTGGAGGGGTGGCGGCATCTTGTATACTATAACTACAACTGTACTGGCTCACTGGGAGGAGTCTTCAGAAGGCTCTTATACAGTCCCTACTTGCCCGGAACCTTTGCATGTGCTAAGCACTGTCCCTAACCCGAGCGTTCCTTTGCCTAACCTTTCACTTGTTAAAAGCACGCCTGAGTGATGTAGGATCCCCCATTTAGGGCTCCTTTATTAAGATGGCCCCCTGAATTCTCACTTGATTTGCTTTGGCAAGAAATCAGACACCTACCTTCCCAGAGGGATCTGACGGAGTCCAAGGGGGTAATTTACCGTATCAGATTCCACTTCCCCTGTAGAATTGGCACAGCATCACCTACATTTGGGAAGAATATCTGCACCGGCCTACGAGCATCATCAGCAGGTGTGGTTCAGGAGACAACAAGAAGTGAGGGGATATCTTTTCAAAGTAAGAGTAATCTTTTCTTAGGCGGCAGAACAACTTTAAGCTACTATATGCAGTCCAGTCTGCAGCTCTAGAAGAAAAAGGACTCAGTGCTTGTACTGCAGAGGGGACTTTCACACAGACAACTTCCATCCACTAAGGGGTGCACTGAGGATGTGACCTGTTGGAGACTCTTAGGAGGATTGTGGGAGATATGGTCTTCAAAGAGACCTAGCCTGTGCTACAGTTCTGTTCATGAACCTAAACTCCCAGAGGCACTGAGGAGGAGAAGGGGGAGTGTTGTAGTTTTTTCCACCCAGGTTGTGAGAAGAGAGAAGGGGAAGCTGTTGGTGTGCTGTGGCTGGTGTTTCTGCTAAGTGCCAGGGTTCCTTGTGTCCTTAGATCTAGACTGAACTGTTGTACCTGCCAGAGACCACTGTGATACTGCGGAGACATTTTACAGAAAGACTGAGGCTGGGAACAGACCTGCACCTGAATGAAAGAGGGACACAATGGCAGCCATATTGGAGCATCGGATGACACCCTGAATGCTGCTTAGGCCTGCTGCCTGACTGAGGATACTGACCGGGGAACACAGCAGAAGGAGATCCCCTGCTGATACAGAGTAGTGAGAGGCCACTGGCTAACCCTGCAGTACAGTGCCTGCACCAGTTCTTAAAAGGGACTGTACCTTGAGCGCTCCACCACAATGGTTGGGCCCCAACGAGCTTGCCAGTAAAAGAAATAGGGTAGGATACTACTGACTGCTAACTGCTATTGCGTTGTGTATATATTCCCCTAGTTAGGGTTGTCCAGAAAAGGCCTCAGGAGTGTTTGTGTTATATAACAATCAGTGTTTCTGCAGTATATTACTCCTATTGCCTGATTGTTGCAGTATATCTCTCTTAAGCCGGCCATACATGATATATATATATATATATATATATATATATGTGTGTGTGTCTGTGTATATATATATATTTTTTTTCAACCAGCAGGTTAAATGGAAAAAAAAATAGCTGGTTTCCCTAGCCACACACTTGATGTGGATGGGTGAATTCTTCCTACTAAACTGTTGAATTCTGACATTGGGGAAACTTCCCGTCCATCATAATTCAATCATCAGTGTTGCTGGCTATAGCCGGTGGCACTGATCATTTGGCAACAACCTGACAACTCGCTAGTACACAAGTCGATCAGTAGATCAACTTCTGTACAACCAGCCTTCCCATACATGGAGTGAAATTTCAATCCATGTATGGCAAGCTTTACTCCAGTGTACTGTATTTCTTTGTTTATCCTGTTGCTATATACTATTTGCTATTATTTTACCACTTGCCATTTTACCAGTTGTTGCATTGTCTGTAAGACCTACAATGACAGTACCTGCATCAGTTCTTAAAAGGGACATTTCCTTGAGCGCTCCACCACAATGGTTGGGCCCAAAGAGCTGGCCTGCAAAAGAAATAGGATGGCATACTACTGACTGCTAACTGTTATTGTGATATGTATACAGTGTATACCCCCCTAGTTAGGGTTGTCCAGAGGTGTACGCATGTGTACAGGGGGAGAACTAATTAAGTAATTAGCCAAAAGACGAGGAGGTTTATAAAGATCCATAAATAACAATATATGTATATACAGTGTCTTGAAAAAGTTTTCATACACCTTGACATTTTCCACATTTGTCATGTTATAACCAAAAACGTAAATGTTTTTTATTGGGCTTTTATGTGATTTTATGTGATTTTATGACCAACACAAAGTGGCACATAATTGTGAAGTGGAAGGAAAATGATAAATGGTTTTCAAATTATTTTGCAAACAAATATGTGAAAAGTGTGGCATGCATTTGTATTCAGCCCAGTCAATACTTTGTAGGACCACCTTTCACTGCAATTACAGCTGCAAGTCTTTTTAGGGATGTCTCTACCAGCTTTACACATCTAGAGAGTGACATTTTTTGCCCATTCTTCTTTGTAAAATCACTCAATCTCTGTCAGATTGGATGGAGAGTGTCTGTGAACTGCAATTTTCAAGTCTTGCCACAGATTCTCAATTGGATTTAGGTCAGGACTGTGACTGGGCCATTCTAACACATAAATATGCTTTGATCTAAACCATTCCATTGTAGCTCTGGCTGTATGTTTAGGGTTGTTGTCCCTCTGGAAGGTGAACCTCCGCCCCGGTCTCAAGTCTTTTGCAGACTCTAACAGGTTTTCTATTAAGATTGCCTGTATTTGGCTCCATCCATCTTCCCATCAACGCTGATTAGCTTCCCTGTCCCTGCTGAAGAAAAGCATGCCCACAATATGCCACCACCATGTTTCACGGTAGGGATGGTGTGTTCAGGGTGATGTGCAGTGTTAGTTTTCCCCCACACGTAGCATTTTGCTTTTAGGCCAAAAAGTTCAATTTTGGTCTCATCTGACCAGAGCACCTTCTTCCACATGTTTGCTGTGCCCCCCACATGGCTTCTCGCAAACTGCAAATGGACTTTTAATGGCTTTCTTTCAACGCTAGCTTTCTTCTTGCCACTCTTCCATGAAGTACAGATTTGTGGAGTGCACAACTAAGGCTGGGTTCACATTGCAGCGATGCGGGAACGCCGCGAATCAACGGCGGGTTCCCGCATCGCATACCTCCCGGCGGCAGTTCACACTGCCCTATGCGAACTGCTGGGAGTGTCAGTGAAACGTTAATGACACCCCCAGATCAGTTCGCATATCGCAGTGCGATCTGCAAACTCGGACAGGAATCGGATCGCATGGTGTGAACACCCATGCGATCCGATTCTGCTGCGGACAGAAAAAAGGGTCCTGTGCGAGTTTGGGCCGTGTGCGATGCGAATTCAGCCATACTATCTGTATGGCTGAACTCACATCGCACAGAGATCGGATGTGATTTGCACTGCAGTGCGGTGCGAATCACATCCGGTTCTCGTAACCGCTGCAGTGTGAACCCAGCCTAATAGTTGTCCTCTGGACAGATTCTCCTACCTTAGTTGTGGATCTCTGCAGCTCCTCCAAAGTTACCATGGACCTCTTGGCTGCTTCTCTGATGAATGCTCTCCTTACCCGGCGTGTCAGTTTAGGTGACATGCCTTGGTAGGTTTGCAGTTGTGCCATACTCTCTCCATTTTGATGTTGGATTTAACAGTGCTCCATGAGATATTCAAAGCTTGAGATATTTTTTTTATAACCTAACCCTGCTTTAAACTTCTCCACAACTTTATCCCTGACCTGTCTGGTGTGTTCCTTGGCATGCATGATGCTGTTTGTTCACTAAGTTTCTAAAACAAACCTCTGAGGGCTTCACAGAAGACTTGTGTTTATACTGAGATTAAATATTATACAGGTGGATTTTATTTACTAATCAGGTTACTTCTGAAGGTTCCAATTTCAATTGGTTCCACTAGATTTTAGTTAGGGGTATCAGAGAAAAGGGGTATGAATACAAATGTATGCCACACTTTTCACATATTTATTAGGAAAAAAAAATTGTAACTTAACAATTACCGTATTTAACGGCGTATAACACACATCGGCGTATAACACGCACCCCAAGTTTAGGAGGGAATTTTAAGAAAAAAAACTTTTAGGAGGGAAGTTTAAGGAAAAAAAACTTACATTTAAATGCCCTTCAATGCAACCTTATCAGTGTCCATCTGCAGCCTTGTCCATCATTGCAGCCTTGTCCAGTGTCCATCTGCAGCCTTGTGTCATTTCAGCCTTGCCCAGTGTCCATCTGCAGCCTTGCCCAATGCCTTTGCAGCCTTGCCCAGTGCCTTTGCAGCATTGCCCAGTGCCTTTGCAGCCTTGCCAGTCTCTTCGCAGCATTGCCCAGCCACTGATTATTTAAAATTGGCGCCGATCTCCACTGACTGTGAGCGGAGAGGAGCAAGCGCCGCCAACATACAGAAAGCCGAGTTTACTCAGCTAGACTCGGCTCCTCTCAAAGTCACGCCCATCTCCACTAATTGCGAGAGGAGAGGAGTGAGCGGCGCCGACATACAGAAAGCCGAGTGTACTCGGCTAGACTCGGCTCTGCTTACAGTCAGGGGTGGGATTGCAAGAGGAGCCGAGTGTAGCCGAGTACACTCTGCTTTCTGTATTGCCGGCACTCGCTCCTTTCCTCACAATCAGCGGATTGGCGTATAACACACACACCCACAATTTCCCCCTGATTTTAAGGGAAAAAGGTGCATGTTATATGCCGATAAATACAGTATGTGCCACTTTGTATTGGTCTATCACATAAAATCCCAGTAAAATACATTTAGGTTTTTGGTTGTACCATAACAAAATATGGAAAATTTCAAGCGGTATGAATACTTTTTCAAGACACTGTATGTGTATATATATATATATATATATATATATATATATATATATATATATATATATATATATTGTCTATGCACCTTGAGCCTTTGGGGTGTATAGACATGTAGCACATTCTACCATAGGTAGGTTCTAGAGTGAGGATTTTTTTGTAAAGAACTGTCAGTACAGGTAAATTTAAGCAAGCCTATGCTGCAAGCTAGGCCTGTTTGTTTTGATTTGGGGCAGGGAGTGGTTAGTGTAGCAGTGCGTGTGACCACCTGTACTTTAGTTCTGAAGTGCCTCCCCTGCTTCCAGTGAGAATGTTCTGGAAGAGGGGCAGGGCCTAGAACTGGAGTGGCAGGCAGCTCATTTGAGAGGTCCTGACCAATCCCCAACTGGAATTGGCAGTGGGCAGGCCTCCTATATAGGCTGAGGTAACATGCCACTGGAGTTGTCAGCCGGGAGAAGTGGAGAATGGAGTACTAGACAGCAGCAGGAGGGCACCCCCATCTGGGGGGGGGGGGGGAGTGCTGATTGCGGGAGGAGGCCCGGGAGAGCTGTGAGGAAGCTTCACCCTTACATGGTCATGGGTGAAGTCCTCATCATTACACGACCATCGATGAGGAGTAGAAGGGCAGGAGAAGCTGTCGGAATGTACGGTTCAGTTAAGTTCTCCATCATGGACTCGGGGCAGAGGAAGGTCGGTGAGTGTACCACAGTGGAGGGCTGGATGTGGAGACATGCAAGGAAGTCTGTGAGGGAACTTTGTCCTTAACACGGTCTTGGATGAAGTCCTCATCATTACACGGCCATTGATGAGGAGTTCCTGGAGCAGAAAGACAGGAGAAGCTGTCGGAACATACGATCTGGTTAAGTTCTCCATCATGGACTCGGGGCAGAAGAAGGTCAGCAAGAGTACCACAGTGGGGGGATGGATGTGGAGACATGCAAGGAAGTCTGTGAGGGAACTTCGTCCTTAACACCGTCATGGATGAAGTCCTCATCATTACACGGCCATTGATGAGGAGTTCCTGGAGCATAAGGGCAGGAGAAGCTGTCAGAACATACGGTCTGGTTAAGTTCTCCATCATGGACTCGGGGCAGAAGAAGGTCGGTGAGAGTACCACAGTGGAGGGATGGATGTGGAGACATGCAAGGAAGTCTGTGAGGGAACTTCGTCCTTAACACGGTCATGGATGAAGTCCTCATCATTACACAGCCATTGATGAGGAGTTCCTGGAGCAGAAAGATAGGAGAAGCTGTCGGAACATACGGTCTGGTTAAGTTCTCCATCATGGACTCGGGGCAGAAGAAGGACAGCAAGAGTACCACAGTGGAGGGATGGATGTGGAGACATGCAAGGAAGTCTGTGAGGGAACTTCGTCCTTAACACCGTCATGGATGAAGTCCTCATCATTACACGGCCATTGATGAGGAGTTCCTGGAGCATAAGGGTAGGAGAAGCTGTCAGAACATATGGTCTGGTTAAGTTCTCCATCATGGACTCGGGGCAGAAGAAGGTCGGTGAGAGTACCACAGTGGAGGGATGGATGTGGAGACATGCAAGGAAGTCTGTGAGGGAGCTTCGTCCTTAACATGGTCATGGATGAAGTCCTCATCATTACATGGTCATTGATGAGGAGTCCTGGCTCAGAGGAGAGACTGTGGGGAATAGTGTCAAATCGATGCGGAACAGTAGTCCACTGTTCAGCACATGCTATTAAACTACTAGGCCTCCGGGGAGAGGTACTGCAGACCTCTGGCCTAGTAGTAGCATCTAATCAGTGTCAGCATTAGAGACTATTCAGAGTGGGATCTTTTGCATATAGAAGAAGATGTGACAAGAAACATAATGTGCTACAGAATACGTTTGTGCGGCAGGGAAGGATTCCTGGGAGCAATAGTCTGCAGAAGTTACACAAAGGAGGAGTGATGGAGGGAAGAGACTGTAAATGTCATACATGTGCATCATTTCTTCAAGGCTCAACCAACGTTCTAAATTAGAAATATGACGGCAAAGTAATTTGATCTATGGGAATCCCATATACCCCTTTCGCCAACCAAGTTATATCCCCCCAATAAATAAAAACAAAACAAAGCAAATGACTGTTCATTGTCTCAGAGGTGATATATGAACGTCGGGCATCGGGGTGATTTGGTGGATGGTAGTATCTAGTGGCAACACACCGCTACATACAGATATCTGCAGTAAAGATTCCCCGCACAGCCAGGTAAGTCCATGTGTGTGTAGTCTTGTTCACAGAGTTGTGGGCACAGGAACAGGGCACCCAACACATCAAGCTCTACATAAATATATACTTGGTGGTGTAGGGCTTTGAGCAAAGCACACCTTCCCTTATCATCAAAGGTCCGTATTAAAGTGAACTGAATGAAATTTGTGGCTTTCGCTCAGTTGCTGTTTTTGCTGGATGGAATTAATAGCTCACTGAATAATTTTAATTGTTGCCTGGAATTGCTGTAAACAAAGAAACATGTTATATAATTTTGTGAGAAAGCTAGAATTCATATCAGTGGGCGTATGGATAAAAAAAAAATTGATTTTCATAGATAATGGGATTCGGAAATACGTATAAAGGGAAGCAACAATAGATGGTTGGGGGGGGGGTTTGGTTTTCCTGAATGACTCAGCAGCTAGAAAAGAAAAAAGAAACTAGACAATAAGACAGAAAAAGGTGTACGCATGTATACAGGGGGGGAAACGTAATCAGCTAAAAAAAAAAATAAGAAAAAATTCAAGTGAACGTTATATAAATAGATTAGCAGCTAGCACATAAAAAAGTGAATATACAACCTTTAGTAATCAATGAAAAAGAAATGGTGTGCTGCGCTCAATTGCGACAAACATAAAACATCTTTATAAGTTATAAGCAAATAAAGTTCTGCAATAAATCTGTGACGTCACGTGATTGAGGGAGTTCTTCCCTGTATTTAAAGCGGAGGTCCACCCTAAAGTGGACCTTCCGCTCATTGGATTCCTCCCCCCCTCCGGCGCCACAATTGGCACCTTTCAGGGGGGAGGGGGGTGCAGGTACCTGTACAGTACAGGTATCTGCACCTACTTCGGGATAGCTCTCTGCGGAAAGGGGAGTAGATTACGCCCCTTTCCGAAAGTCCCCCGCTGCCTGCTGGGAAACACACAGATCCCAGAGGCAGCGGGTCCATCCTTATTGCGCAGCGCGACTCGCGAATGCGCAGTAGGGAACCGGGAAATGAAGCCGAAAGGCTCCACTTCCTGATTCCCATACCCAAGATGGCGGCGGCAGCACCTGAGAGACGATCGAGAGATCGGCTCCGGGTGCCGACATCGCGGGCGCGCTGGACAGGTAAGTGGCACTATTTTAAAAGTCAGCAGCTGCAGTATTTGTAGCTGCTGGCTTTTAAAAAAAAAAAAAACGCGGAGTCCCGGCGGACTCCCTCTTTAAAGAAATTCTAACGGCAGGTTTGCTGTGTCCAAAACATTCACCAGAAATCAGATAGTGTCAAGCATTAAATAAAACACACTTCACCCAGCAGGTAAAGAATATATAATGACTGGTACGACCATCCACCCCCACCAATCTAGACACTCACCAGATAATGTGCCTTGGACTAATGGCATGAATCAAAGTTGCCTCCAGTCTTGGTGTTGCAATCAGATGGTGAGTTCCAGAGGGATCATCCATCGATCGTGAACATCAACGCATATTGATCAATTGCTATGAAGCATAGCGGCCTCCTGCTCTGGTGTAGCGATCAGGTGGTGATATCATAGTTTCATAGTTAGTTAGGTTGAATAAAGACACCAGTCCATCCAGTTCAACCTGAATGCGTGTCTACAATTGTCCCTATCCCTGTACATCGCACACTCACATCGGTCCCTACCCTTAAGGAGCCCACAATCTAAGGTCCACATTCATATACTAGGGCCAATTTTTTTATTTTTTTTTGGAGAGAAGAAAATTAACCTACCTGCATGTCTTTGGACAAAAGGGTCCAACACTCTACAAAAAAGCTTGCCAGTGGGAGCCCAAACGGTGCTCATATAGTGTAGTATTTTATTGAGATCACAGATAAAACCAATTACAGTTGCTGCAGCATAAAATCATAAAAAATTGTCCAGAAAAAACTTACAAGCATAACCACCGTTCCTACTCCGAGGACTCGGCGGCAATGACATCAGCACGTAGGCCCATCCAAACGCGTTTCGTGCGTGTGCACGTTCTCAAGGGATCCGCCTAGTCATTGGAATTTCTTTAAATACACAAAAGAACTCCCACAATCACATCATGGATTTATTTCGGAACTTTATTTGCTGATCACTTATTAAGATGTTTTATGCAATCAGCCAAAAGACTGGGAAAATCATAAAAAGCCTTAAATAACAAAATTTATATATATATATATATATATACACACAGTGCCTTGAAAAAGTATTCATAGCCCTCTAAATTTTTGACATTTTGTCATGTTTCAACCAAAAACATAAATGTATTTTATTTGGATTTTATGTGATAGACCAACACAAAGTGGCACATAATTGTGAAGTGGAAGGAAAATGATAAATGCTTTTCAATTTTTTTTACAAATAAATATCTGAAAAGTGTGGGGTGCATTTGTATTCAGCCCCTTTTACTCTGATACCCCTAACTAAAATCTAGTGGGACCAATTGCCTTCAGAAGTCACCTAATTAGTAAATAGAGTCCACCTGTGTGTCATTTTTTATTGAGTTTTTCAGTTGCATACAACATTGCCCACACAGGGGCCAAACATTGCCCACGTAGGGGCGGATCCTCTGATGTGGCAACAGACCACAACAGGGCACACCTGTGTGTAATTTAATCTCAGTATAAATACAGCTGTTCTGTGAAGCCCTCAGAGGCTTGTTAGAGAACCTTAGTGAACAAACAGCATCATGAAGGCCAAGGAACACACCGGACAGGTCAGGGATAAAGTTGTGAAGAAGTTTAAAGCAGGGTTAGGTTATAAAATAATATCCCAAGCTTCGAACATCTCATGAAGCACTGTTCAATCGATCATCTGAAAATGCAAAGAGTATGGCACAACTGCAAACCTACCAAGACATGGCCGTCCACCTAAACTGATAGGCCGGGCAAGGAGAGCATTAATCAGAGAAGCAGCCAAGAGACCCATGGTAACTCTGGAGGAGCTGCGGAGATCCACAGCTCAGGTGGGAGAATCTGTCCACAGGACAACTATTAGTCGTGCTCTCCACAAATCTGACCTTTAGGCTGGGTTCACACCACAGCGATGCGGGAACGCCACGAATCCGTGGCGTTTTCCCGCATCGCATGACTCCCGCCGGCAGTTCACACTGCCCTATGCGAACGGCTGGGAGTGTCAATGAAATGTTAATGACACCCCCAGATCCGTCCGCATATCGCAGTGTGATCTGCAGACTCGCACAGGAATCGGATCGCAATTTTGTGAACACCCATGCGATCCGATTCTGCTGCGGACCAAAAAAAGGGTCCCGTGCGTGTTTGCTGCGGGAGCGATGCGAATTCAGCCATACTATCTGTATGGCTGAACTCGCATCACTACGGAGATCGGATGTGATTTGCACTGCAGTGCGGTGCGAATCACATCCGGATCTCCCCCCGCAGCAGTGTGAACCCGGCCTAATGGAAGAGTGTCAAGAAGAAAGACATTGTTGAAAAAAAGCCACAAGAAGTCCTGTTTGCAGTTTTCGAGAAGCCATGTGGGGGACACAGCAAACGTGGAAGAAAGTGCTCTGGTCAGATGAGACCAAAATTGATTCTTTTGGCCTAAAAGCAAAATGCAAAAAACTAACACTGCACATCACCCTGAACACACCGTCCGCACCGTGAAACATGGTGGTGGCAGCATCATGTTGTGGGGATGCTTTTCTTCAGCAGGGACAGGGAAGCTGGTCAGAGTTGATGGGAAGATGGATGGAGCCAAATACAAGACAATCTTAGAAGAAAACCTTTTAGAGTCTGCAAAAGACTTGAGACTGGGGTGCAGGTTCACCTTCCAGCAGGACAACGACCCTAAACATACAGCCAGAGCTACAATGGAATGGTTTAGATAAAAACATATTCATATGTTAAAATGGCCCAGTCAAAGTCCAGACCTAAATCCAATTGAGAATCTTGAAAATTGCTGTTTACACACGCTCTCCATCCAATCAGCAGTCGTCTGGGAGCTCCAGTACATCGCAATGCTGAATGAGAAGGGTTCTGGGCATAATATACCGAGGCACACTGGTGACCAATCCAGGATTCCAGATATACTGCTGAACCCAGAAGTGGTTCTAATGCGTGTATTGATCAAGCTTAACAGCAAGGTCTTACACTCTAAAGTGAGCGTTCAATACCTAGGGGGAGCTCCTGAGCACAGCATCTTGCTATTGGATCACCTTCACAGCATTTACTGAATCGCATGGATTTTGGAGCACTTATGGACTGACATCATTTGAATTTTTCACAGCACACAGAAGCACTTTCATTTCCTTTCTTTTTTTCTTTTTGAGTTTTTTGGATCAATTGTTAGACACGATCCTGTGGACTTTTATGTTTTAAACATACAGATATTTTTCACATGAATGCACACTGTCACTTTACTTAAATGGTTTTATTTATCACATGATTAGTATATGTTTATATATACCTTTTATGCTTTGCACTTATATCACTTTATAGTGGATATTTATTATTCCACAGTTTTTTGCCCACTAGCATTTTATGCTTATATTTCTGATAGCGCAGCATACATATTTGATTTGATTATTCTTGAATGCTTTATGAGACATGTTTAACGCATGCAAGTGATTCAAAGAGTAATTATTGGACATATATTTCAATTATAGTTCTTTTAATGTTCTTGTTTCAGGCAAGGCAATTAGGCACTTTAATCTTCCCATCGTCAGGTGGTTCGAAGCAAAGCTCTCCTATTCCCATACACCACCGCCAGGGGGTATGCGTGAAGGTGTAACTAGGTTTCAACAATCCAGAAATATCTGATTAAAAAAAAAAACATGTTGTGCCTTTCAACACAAGACCCAGCTCTCTCCCAGCCTGTCTGCAGGCAAACAGAGGCAGGAGGAGCTTCTAGTCTTCTGCTGCTGGTCACATGTCCAAAAAACAGAAAAAAAATAAAAAAACAGACTTTGGAATACAGAGTAGAAATAAAAGATATCATACAAATATATATATTTGAAATCATATTTTTATTTTTTTTCTGTGCACTGCCGCAAAAATTTGTTAGTTTTCATTTCATTCGTTTTGTTTTCTTTTTTCGGGTCATTCGTTATAATCGCAATTTGTAAAATTCGTAAATTCAAAAAACATTAGTCATTTCATAAATTCGTAAATTAGAAAATCCGAAATTAAGAAAGAAAGTCCCTGATTCTGGGTCAGGGTTTTGTGCGTAGCAGAGCAGCTACCTCGCTGTGATCTATTGAAAGTCATCCCTTGAGCCAAGCTTTTGTCGAGTGTGGGCGTCTGCGTCCCACATCCAAAAAAAAGAAAGAAAATCTGAAAATTCGAAAGAATAAAAATCCAAAAATTCAAAATAATAACTAACTAATAATAACTAATTATTACATTATAGGTATTGGAATTTCCAATAAATAATTTTTTTTTAATTTCTGCTATAAAAAATACCCAATAAAAAAATTTAAAAAATCTAATTGCTTCATTAATTTAGGCCAATATGTATTCTGCTACATGTTTTTGGTAAAAAAATAAAATAAAAACCCAATAAGCATATATATTGATTGGTTTGCGCAAAAGTTATAAGGTCTACAAACTATGGGATATTTTTCTTTCTTTTTTTTCTTTCTTTTTACTAGTAATGGCGGCGATCAGCGACTTATAGCAGGACTGCAACATTGCGGCGGACAAATCAGACACCTAACAGTCAGGGCTGGGCTCAGCCCTTCCTTCTCTGAGCTGGCTCAGCTAATTGCCAGCTCCTATCTCTCCACAGTTACTCAGCTGTTAATGATATCCTGCTCGTCAGTCCTGCCTACTTAAGCCGTCCAGTCTAGAGGAGCTCTGCCTTCGCCTTGGTCACATCACAAGAAACATCTCCTGCGATCCTGTTTAAAGATTGGCTTTGCAGACGTCCCTTCTGGCTCCAGATCCTGCTTTCTGTTCCACCACTTTTCCTGCCCAGGCCAATTTTCAGCTTTGAGCGTTGTCACACTTTGAAAGACAATTGAGCGGTCATGCAACACTGTACCTATATGACGTTTTTATTTTTATATATTTTTTTTTTTTTACACAACTAGAGCTTTCTTTTGGTGGTATTTTATCACTACTGTTTTTTTTTTCTTTTTTGCTAAACAAACATAAAAATTATAAAAATAAATAAATAAATACGTCTTTCATAGTTTGTTATAAAATTTTGCAAGCAGGTAATTTTTCTCGTTCAATGGTGTGCGCTGATGAGGCTGCACTGATGGGCACTGATGAGGCAGCATTGATGGGTACAGATGAGGCTGCACTGATGAGGCGGCACTGAATGGCACTGATGAGGCTACAGTGGTGGGCACTGATAAGGCTGCAGTGATGGGCACTGATGAGGCAGCAGTGATGGGCACTGATGAGGCTGCAGTGATGGGTACTGATGAGGCTGCAGTGATGGACACTGATGAGGCGGCAGTGATGGGTACTGATGAGGCTGCACTGATGGGCACTGATGAGGCAGCACTGAATGGCACTGATGAGGCTACAGTGGTGGGCACTCATAAGGCTGCAGTGATGGGCACTGGTGGCCACTAATGAGGCTGGAGGGATGGGCACTGATGAGGCAGCACTGATAGGCACTGATGAGGCTGCAGTGATGGGCACTGATGAGGCTGCACTGATGAGCGCTGATGAGGCTGCACTGATGAGGCGGCACTGATGAGACGGCACTGATTGGCACTAATAGGCAGCACAGAAGGGCACTGATACGTGACACCGATGAGGAGGCACTAGATGGCAGCATTGATGGGCACTAATTGGCAGCACTGATGAGCATTGATTGGAAGCACTGGTGGGACTGCACTGATAATCAGGACACTGATAACCAGTGGCCTGATTATCATTGTAGATGTCTCTTTCACACAAGCCAGTTATCAACTCTCCGCACCTCACACTGTCAGCGTAAGGAAAGGAATGCGGATAACCGGCTTGTGTTTACTTCATGATCAGCTGTCTTTGGCACAGCGGATCTGGTGGTAAAGGGGCACTGTGGTTGGCCCTTTTCCCCCGATCTGTGATCAGCTGCATCCTAAGGACGCAGCGATCACAGAGAGCACCACCCATGCACTGCAGGGGGCGCGTGGGCGGCGCGTTTACAGGAGGCACTACCCGCAATGTAAGCTCACGCTGTAGCCATCTTTAGGCTATCGCATGGGCAGGAACTGGTTAAACAAATCCTCCTACATAAGTTGTACCTGTTTGTCAGTAGTCTTTTCTTCTCTACATCCGTTCAAAGGCCAGAATTTATAAAGCTAGTTTGAGCTGTCAGAAAAAAACAATTGGAGAGCTGAAATTACACACTGCAGAGCTCAGTGAGGAGAGTTCTGACAGCTGATTGGAGAGAGGGGACACACACCCCTTCACACAGCACACAGGAACAGAGCTGAGGCTGTCAACCACAGCCTGTGTGCTTGATCTCCCTCCCATGTCACCAGGGTGCTGGTTTAGGTGGGTGGACATACTTTTTAATATATTTTTTCTTTTGGTCTCAGGAAAACTTGTCAGAAGTGACTCATGTTGATAGCAGAGGAAGGAGACAGCAGACAGAAATGACACTTACAGTAGTGCTCTGGACTGAGACATGTACACACTATAGATGGTATATGCTTTGTTCATATTTCATGTCTGAGGTTTACAACCACTTTAATATATTGTATAATGTTTCTGTATACATTTGTATCAATCCTGGGATTCATCTAAACCAGGGGTCTCCAAACTTTTCAGTACGAGGGCCACACCATATATTTTACAAATATTTGCAGGCTGAAAAAAAAGGTTTTGAATAAATACCATTTAAATTATTATTATTATTTTTTATCAGTATGATATGGTTTAGAACAACAATCACTGTTCCCCAATGTGCCACATCAGGGCATTTTTACATCAGAGTACATATCAGAGTCCCCTCCCCTTACATGGCAATCCCCATCAGAGACCCCTTTACATGACAGTCCCCTTTAGAGTCTCCCCCTACATCAGAGTCCCCTTTACATACATTACATCAGGGTCTTCATCAGAGTCCTCCTTTACATCAGGGTCTTCATCAGAGTCCTCCTTTACATCAGAGTCTTCATCAGAGTCCTCCTTTACATCAGGGTCTTCATCAGAGTCCTCCTTTACATCAGAGTCTTCATCAGAGTCCTCCTTTACATCAGGGTCTTCATCAGAGTCCTCCTTTACATCAGAGTCTTCATCAGAGTCCTCCTTTACATCAGGGTCTTCATCAGAGTCCTCCTTTACATCAGGAACTTTATCAGAGTCCTCCCTTACATCACGGTCCCATCAAAGCAATCAAAGATGCCGGACAGAATCTTCCAGTGGGCCGGATTTGGCCTGTGGGCCATATGTTGGAAAGCCCCTGATCTAAATCCAAATTATGTAAACCCCCCAAAAAATATGTACTATATTTCTGCTTACCAATCCTTTCATGTGGTGGCTGCATTCGTTTTCTTCTTCCAGGCATTTTCTTCTCTCTCACCTTTTACCTGGTGATCCCGCCAAGTAACACATTTCCTGTTCTAGGATGACAACACTTACTGCACTGTATCAATGGAGGAAAAGCATTGTCACCTTAAGACAGGACTGGAGAAACCTCCCCATCTTCTTATCTCCATAACATGGGGGGGGGGGGTTCTATAGCGCACAGAGCTGAACTGGGCTGGGTTAATAACAGTGTATGAGATAACAGTATTGGATTTCTGGCAGGATCAACAACATTTTTTTTTCTGCATTCAGTAACCAATAAAAACAAAATGCTTTTATTGTCATATTCTAAGTGTATATTATGGTATTTCCAAGTATATTCAAAATCAGTTTTGGACATAGTCTTCAAACCCCATAAGTGTTTTTTTTACTATTGAATTCCCTCCCAAAGACTGTTGTCACCAGCACAAGCTCCCCATTGGAAGATATCCACTTCTGTTCTGGTGACAGCTTTAACAGTTTGGATTTCCCAATTCCTTCTGCCTTGGTGACAGTGGATATTAGGACAAATAGAGGGGGTAATCCTCCCCAATGGGGACACAGACAGCAATAGAAATCTATATACAGTATCTGACAAAAGTGAGTACACCCCTCCCATTTTTGTAAATATTGTATTCTATCTTTTCATGTGACAACACTGAAGAAATGGCACTTTGCTACAATGTAAAGTAGTGAATGCACAGCTTGTATAACAGTGTAAATTTGCTGTCCCCTCAAAATAACTCAATACACAGCCATTAATGTCTAAACCGCTGGCAACAAAAGTGAGTACACCCCTAAGTGAAAATGTCCAAATTGGGCCCAAAGTGTGAATATTTTGTGTGGCCACCATTATTTTCTCAGGACTGCCTTAACCCTCTTGGGCATGGAGGTCAGCAGAGCTTCACAGGTTGTCACTGGAGTCCTCTTCCCCTCCTCCATGATGACACCACAGAGCTGGTGGATGTTAGAGACCTTGCGCTCCTCCACCTTCCATTTGAGGATGTCCCACAGATGATCAATAGGGTTTAGGTCTGGAGACATGCTTGGCCAGTCCATCACCTTTACCCTCAGCTTCTTTAGCAAGACAGTGGTCGTCTTGGAGGTGTGTTTGGGGTCGTTATCATGTTGGAATACTGACCTGCGGCCCAGGCTCTGAAGGGAGGGGGATCATGCTCTGCTTCAGTATGTCACAGTACATGTTGGCATTCATGGTTCCCTCAATGAACTGTAGCTCCCCAGTTTCAGCAGCACTCATGAAGCCCCAGACCATGACACTCCCACCACCATGCTTGACTGTAGAGAAGACACTTGTCTTTGTCCTCCTCACCTGGTTGCCACCACACACGGTTGACACCATCTGAACCAAATATGTTTATCTTGGTCTCATCAGACCACAGGACATGGTTCCAGTAATCCATGTCCTTAGTCTGCTTGTCTTTAGCAAACTGTTTGCAGGCTTTCTTGTGCATCATCTTTAGAAGAGGCTTCCTTCTGGGCCGACAGCCATGCAGACCAATTTGATGCAGTGTGCAGGATATGGTCTGAGCACTGACAGGCCCCTTCAACCTCTGCAGCAATGCTGGCAGCACTCATACATCTATTTCCCAAAGACAACCTGAGCACGTGCACTCAACTTCTTTGGTTGACCATGGCAAGGCCTGTTCTGAGTGGAACCTGTCCCGTTAAACCGCTGTATGGTCTTAACCTAGGCCATCTTTATGTAGAGCAACAATTCTTTTTTTCAGATCCTCAGAGAGTTCTTTGCCATGAGGTGCCATGTTGAACTTCCAGTGACCAGTATGAGAGAGTGAGAGTGAGAGTGATAACACCAAATAAAACATACCTGCTCCCCATTCACACCTGAGACCTTGTAACACTAACGAGTCACATGACACCGGGGAGGTAAAATGGCTAATTGGGCCCAGTTTGCACATTTTCACTTAGGGGTGTACTCACTTTTGTTGCCAGCGATTTAGACATTAATGGCTGTGTGTTGAGTTATTTTGAGGGGACAGCAAGTTTACACTGTTATACAAGCTGTACACTCACTACTTTACATTGTAGCATCAGTGTCATTAAAAGTTTACAGGAATTAAACAAATTAAAAAATAGAATGTTATGCTCCTGATAAAAAAGAAAATGGACGTTTGTCAGAAGTAATGTGACAGCAAAGTCTGGTAATTTATCACCCTGTAAATAATTGCATACAATATCTGATCGCTGAAGGAGAGGGAGGTTTTCTGAGCCCCAGAATCATGCTGGATGTTTTATGTTTTCTTATTATGGAAAAAAACTTAAAGCGGGAGTCCGCCGGGAGTCCGCCATTTTTTTTTTTAAAAGCCAGCAGCTACCAATACTGCAGCTTCTGACTTTTAAAATAAGGACACTTACCCGCCCAGCGCGCCCGCGATGTCGGCACCCGAAGCCGATCTCTCGATCGTCTCTCGGGTGCTGCTGCCGCCATCTTGGGTGTGGGAATCAGGAAGTGGAGCCTTTCGGCTTCATTTCCCAGTTCCCTACTGCGCATGCGCGAGTCGCGCTGCGCAATAAGGATGGTCCCGCTGCCTCTGGGATCCGTGTGTTTCCCAGCAGGCAGCGGGGGACTTTCGGAAAGGGGCGTAGATTCTGCAGAATCGACGCCCCTTTCCGCAGATAGCTATGCCGGAAGTGGGTGCAGATACCTGTACTGTACAGGTACCTGCACCCCCCTCCCCCCTGAAAGGTGCCAATTGTGGCGCCGGAGGGGGGGAGGATTCCAATGAGCGGAAGGTCCACTTTAGGGTGGACCTCCGCTTTAATGTTGAAATAGACCTTTGGTCTGGTGCTCCCATCATATTATGGTACTAGCAGAATTCCTGCCATGCCTTACAGAGCTACTACTTTCAGAAAATCTGTCAGAACATCCAGAACTCCTACCAGGACTTCCAATGGTACTAGCGGAATTCCTGCCATGATTTCCAGAGCTGCTACTTTCAGAAACTCTGCCAGAACTTCCAGAGTCCCTGCCAGGGCTTCCAATGGTACTCCAAGAATTCCTACCAGGACTTCCATTGGTACTAGCAGAAGCCCTGCCAAGCTTTCCAGAGCTGCTACTTTCAGAAACCCTGCTAGAACTTCCAGAGTCCCTGCAAGAACTTCCAGAGTCCCTCCCAGAACTTCCAACGGTACTCTAAAAATTCCTACCAGGACCTCCAGTAGTACTAGCAGAATCCCTGCCACGCTTTCCAGAGCAGGGCCGGGACAAGGGGTGGGCAGGAGGGACGGCTGCCCTGGGCACTGTGGTATCATGTGAGGTGGGGGGGCACCACAAGGAAATTGGGGGAGGGGATTTGTGTTGGAAAGGGGGATTTGGGGGGGGGGCAGCAGAGAGTAAGTATTATTCTAGGAGGGGAAATTTGGGTGGGTATGCTAAAATTTAGGGGGAGAAGGAATAGGGGAAGATGATTTGTGCTAGGAGGGATGATTGGGGCACTTTGTGCTGGAAGGGGGGGATTTGCAGTGGGGTTATTGGGAGGGGCAATTTTAGGGGTAGATAATATGTGCTAGGAGTGATTTTTTTGGGAGGGCACTTGAATTGGGGGGATTTGGGGGATAGGGGGGTTTGTGCTGGGAGGGGATTTCAGCAGGGGAACAGATTTTCACTGGGAGGAGGGGGAATTTATGCTTAGGGGAGTGAAAAAGATTAGTGCTGTTTTTTTTTTTTGGGGGGGGGGGGGGTTTTGATGACACATAATGCTCATGCACCTTGGGCGTGGGGGGCGCAGTTTGGCATGTTTGCCCTGGGCTCTGGATGACCTTGTCCCAGCACTGTTCCAGAGCTGCTACTTTCAGAAACCCTGCCAGAACTTCCAGAGTCCCTGCCGAATTCTTTGAGTAACATTGGAAGTCCTTTCCAATGGTACTCAAAGAATTCCTACCAGTACTTCCAATGGTACTAGCAGAATTCCTGCCAGTATTTCCATAGCTGCTACTTTCAGAAACCCTACCAGAACTTCAGGGGTTTCTACCAGATCTTCCAGAGTTTCTGCCAGGAAATCCAATGCTGCTCTAAGAATTCCTACAAGGACTGCCAATGGTACTAGCAGAATCCCTGCCAGGATTTCCAGAGTTCCCAGTTATGTTGCTGGAAGCGTCTTCTAACCAGAAAAGATAAGGAAGCACCGGCCTTTAGGCTGGGTTCACACCGCTGCGATGCGGGAACGCCGCAAATCCGCTGCGTTTTCCCGCATCGCATTACTCCCGCCGGCAGTTCACACTGCCCTATGCGGACGGCTGGGAGTGTCAATGATATGTTAATGACACCCCCAGATCCGTCCGCATATCACAGTGCGATCTGCCGACTCGCACAGGAATCGGATCGCATGGTGTGAACCCCCATGCGATCCGATTCTGTTGCGGACCAAAAAAAGGGTCCCGTGCGAGTTTGCTGCGGGAGCGATGCGAATTCAGCCATACTATCTGTATGGCTGTACTCGCATTGCTACGGAGATCGGATGTGATTTGCGGTGCAAATCACATCCGGATCTCCCCCCGCAGCAGTGTGAACCCAGCCTTAAAGAGGCATGGTGCTGTTTCTTCTCACCATCTTTAAAGTGATTGTAAATGATCACCCTGTAAAACCACCCATTCATTTCAAAATATGAAATGAAAGGCAGAACATTTGTATATATATTTAAAAAATATTATAAATTCTTTGTTTCCCCTTTTTTTTTATAAGTGATCATATTTCCTCTGTTCTCAACTGTATAAGAGGGGGGGGGGGGGGCGAGGGGAGAAACAGCAGCACATTGGTCTTCCCAGTATAAGTAAAAGAGGGTTGTTTGTCAGGACAAATCTGATCATTAGGGGAGAGCAGGCTGAGTTCCCAGCACAGCTAGAGAACTGACCACGGTATGTTCTGCTACTTAGCGTGGTCAGTTTTTAATAGAAAAGCAGAGGGACTGACAGGAACTTTAGGGATTTCACACAAAGGAAGCAATACATAGATAACAGGAGACTTTTTCATGCAAGGACATGGTACAGCAGCCACATATCAGGAATATGAAATGTTGGGTTTACATATTCTTTAATACTTGCCTGTGAGATTGCCAGACCATTACCGACCTGGATTGACCTGGCTACCCTCTTGCTTGCTGCTGCCTAGACCTTTGCTCAGATCCAGTGCCAGGACAAGGTCATCTAGAGCCCAGGGCAAACATGCCAATTTGTGCCCCCCCCCCCCCCCCCAAGTTGTATGAGCATTATATAAATCCCTCAAATCTCCACTGCTAGCACACCTCCCTAAATTTGCCCTCCTCAAACAATTCCTACCCTCTGCCACCCCCATACTCCCCTTCTCAACACAAATTCCCTCCCCCCAATCTCCTTGTGATGCCCCTCCACTTCATATGATACCTACAGTGCCCAGGGCAGTCGCCTCTCCTGCACACACCTTGTCCCAACCATGCTCAGATCTGACTACTTTCTCGCCTGCCTTGACCCTTGCTTGGACGTGACTGCTCTATTGTCTGCAGCTCTGCGAACAGTCTCTGCACCATAGCCCCTCCGTTCCAGCCAACCAGTGGGATCATCTGGCGACAGTTTGCAGCAAAGTAGTCTAGTAGTCTCTGGCCCAACTCAGCCTTTAGGCACTTTGGTGAAAACCAACTGTTGGTAAGACCCTGCACCTTGGGTGAGCCCAGGTCACCTGCAAGGGGGCACCGTAACACATTAGACTTTTTACACACAAAATAAAAACTTGACAGGAGTTCTAATTCTTCCACACTCCACCAATTACACAAAAATATGGCTAAACATACACTTTAACCGACCAAAAGTGAGCAAATAAAAGAAGTTCTTTGTTGATTGGCTCTACAGTCCTTGGGATCCATTACTGTTCTATTTCCCCTCTCTCTTCTATTCCTTCACTCTACCCTTTTATCTCTTTCTCCTTTTAATTATGTGTTGTTGACTGATGTACAACCTAGCAATATAGATGAAGACCCCTGGCAAGGGTGGGGCCCTAATTTGGATTCCTAGTGATCCAATAAATGTGTAGCACCCTCTAGTGTACTGCTAGAATAACGCAGGCAAATTTATGTTTGACTTATGGTAAAATGAATCTTAATCTGAGTCAGGGTTTACTGCAGGTCAGGCTGGATGACTCACAGAGGCAGGTGGTCTCCTGGGTCTGGAAGTTTGGAGAAATTTCTAGAAGTTAGTAGGCAGAGGCCAGGCGGGTTGATCTGCATACATGAGGGAACCTGGACACCAGGTGTACTGTCCTGGCAGGGTGGCTAGGTCAGCTCTTAAGTATGCATGAGTCTTGCCAGCAGGAAAGTCAGGTGAAAGATGGAATGCAGAGGAGACTGCCAGTGGCTTAGGAGGGCTTGCTTGGGAAGATCCTGACAGCAGTGCAGTTTGAAAGGTATCTTGCCTAAGAAGCAGCAGGGAGGACATTGTAAGTACATCAGCACATCCGGGGACTCACAAGGGGAGAGACTGCCACATGTAGGAAGCCTTTCAGGAGGACAGCGTTGTGCTTAACCCTTTCTATCCCTTGCCCTAGGAGATCTTCAGAACAGCCAGGTGAGCTGGTAGAGAAGCAGTTACCAGCAGCCCCTGTATGTCTAGTGCTACATATGTGACTTTTGCATCACCATATTACCACAGCCCACTCGGAACATCTTGCTTTTGCGTTATTTTGGCATATCGTTATATTGTTCTGATGGGACAATGTTCAGTTACCATCTGGCTAGCTTTGTAGGATGGTTTTCTTTGTTCTGAATGGCTTTATATACAATTCTAATACAAATATTTAAAGTAAAAAAGAGGTTCCTTACTAGGGTTTACATACACTTTAAACATACCCTCATTCCCCATAGAAAGAATGAGCCACAAACAGAACATTTTTGGTTAAACAACATTTATTTTAATATTTATGTTGTGGGAATAGGAGGAGGGGGAATTGAGGGTGGTAAAAAGGAGAGAGGGGGGGGGAATTTATCCTATTGCCCCTGGCCACACTCACCCCCTCCCTCCTCATGAGACATTGTGGGCGAACCGGGCAATCAGGCACAAGAGGAAAAGGGACCAGGGTAGAGACATCTCTGCGGGGTATGTGCCTTATTGCCCAAGCTGGTCGCAGCTACGTCATGGCTGGTCCCATGCAGGGATTGGTTAGAAGGGGCAAGGGACAAAATGGCGCCTCTCTTGCTATTACAGTCATGGAGTGGTGTAGGGGTTTTCGGGATTTGACACAGCTACTCCCACCAAGATACCCTTTTTTGACCTTATCGAGTAGCAGCGGGGCAACAGCTATGACGCCCTTTCGTTGGATTATCTGCCAGTGGGGTATACAGAAGCAGAAGCCAACGCCACCCTAAGTGCCACTTCCCTCCTAAGTGGCAAGAGGTGGTAGGGAATCAAATCTGCCCTTCGTTTCGGCCTGCACTGATCCCCAAGTCACACACAGCCAGCTCACACTCTTATCTCTCCCGGCCAGCTCCCTCTGCTATCCCTGCGCCTTCTGGCGATTCTGCCTCCTGCAAGGCACGCCAGAGGATTACCACAGTCAAAGTGGGAGAACAAGGGGGCTGCAGAGTCGTTTTTAGCCCACTTCCTTACACTACGTCCCTCCAGAGTAGTGGTTGAAGGAAGGGCACCACATAACCAACTCATATGACCCCCCCAAAACAAAAAACAAAAAAAAGAGAATGCTTTTGAGCAGAGTAATCAGGGAAAATATGGCAGCACAGATCATTTGTCTTGTACTTGTGCCCCCGTCTTTTAGGAAATCTATAAGAAGAGGAGACACATGGGCATACAGAAAGGGAAAAGGGGGAATACAGAGGATTTATATTTATATATATATATATCTTTTTTTTTTTTTTTTTTTTTACACACATACATACTGTACACACGCACACACACACCATCCTCCTCCATTAAATCCTCAACTGCCACTCTTGCTGAATTGACAAAAATTAATTAAAAAACGAAAAACAGAAAAAAAAGACGGACTTGTTTCAGTAGGGGGTGAATAAAGACCAGTTCTGGGAAGAAATTGCCCCTCCCTCCCCCCTCGGGGGGTTTATAAACAGCACGGACACACAGCTTCACGGGAAACAAGGGGAACAAAAAAACCTGCACACGGACAAATTAAATATTATATATATATGTGTGTGTGTGTGTATATAAGTTAGAGGGTCCTTCAGTCAATGGGTATTTACAGGGGAGAGTAAGGAGGGAGAGAGCTTTTGCACAATTAATGGGGGCAGGGGTCCCCACTTCCCTATGTCAGAAAGGGGAGGGGGGAGAGGCAGGAGGGGGGAGTTTTATGTAGAAGTTTTTTTTTTTGTCTGGTCCCAGCTGGGGTAGATGACAGATCCGGCGAAGGGAAGAAAAAGAGACAGAGAGACGGGGAGATAGTGTGACTCTGTCCTTAGGTGCTGAAATAAACTGCGGGGGACAAAAAAGCAGAAATGTTGGGATACAGAGGAGAGATGAAACATTGGGGTGGAAGCACGAAAAGGATAAGTACCAGGAGACATAATGAGCCCAAGTAATAGAAAAAAATGACAGACACAGGGATGAGTAAACCAAAATGAATGAGGGACAGGAACAAGGGTCAGCAACAAAAGAAAAGGTGAAGAACAAAGAAATGGAAAAAGATATGGAACAGACATAAAGAAGACCAGAAAAAGACAAAAGATCAGAGTGGAGGGAAAGGAGAACAGGGTGAGCAAGAGCAAACACAAAGACAAGGTGAACGGGAACACAGAAGTAATGAGGAAAGGTGAAGAGCAATCGGGGACAAACAACAGACAAGATAAAGGACAGAGAAAGACCCAAAATTAATAGAAAGAAACATAATTAACAGAAAACATTGAGGACAGCAAAAGACCCGGGATGAGCAGGAACAAACATGAAGAACAGGCAAAATGGAAGAAAGAAGAAGACACAGGATGAGAAGGAAAAAATATAAAGAACAAGATGAAGGACAGAAGAGGATCCAGGATGAGCAGGAACAAACATGAAGAACAGGCAAAATGGAAGAAAGAAGAAGACACAGGATGAGAAGGAAAAAATATAAAGAACAAGATGAAGGACAGAAGAGGATCCAGGATGAGCAGGAACGAACATGAAGAACAGGCAAGATGGAGGACAGAAGAAGACACAGGATGAGCAGGAACGAACAGGAAGAACAGGCAAGATGGAGGACAGAAGAAGACACAGGATGAGCAGGAACGAACATGAAGAACAGGCAAGATGGAGGACAGAAGAAGACACAGGATGAGCAGGAACGAACATGAAGAACAGGCAAGATGGAGGACAGAAGAAGACACAGGATGAGCAGGAACAAACATGAAGAACAGGAAAAATGGAAGAAAGAAGAAGACACAGGATGAGAAGGAAAAAATATTAAGAACAAGATGGAGAACAGAAGAAGACATAGGATGAGCAGGAACGAACATGAAGAACATGCATGTTGGAGGACAGAAGAAGACACAGGATGAGCAGGAACGAACATGAAGAACATGCATGTTGGAGGACAGAAGAAGACACAGGATGAGCAGGAACGAACATGAAGAACATGCATGTTGGAGGACAGAAGAAGACACAGGATGAGCAGGAACAAACATGAAGAACATGCATGTTGAAGGACAGAAGAAGACACAGGATGAGCAGGAACAAACATGAAGAACATGCATGTTGAAGGACAGAAGAAGACACAGGATGAGCAGGAACAAACATGAAGAACATGCATGTTGAAGGACAGAAGAAGAAACAGGATGAGCAGCAAAAAATATCAAGAACAAGATGAAGAACAGAGGGAGGCCCAGGAACAAGAACAAGGTTGAAGAACAAACAAGATGGAGGTTTGGAAGACAAAGGGGGGATACACGACCATCGGGAGGAGGGTGAGAAATAAAAAGGATCACAGAGAATCACGAATTACAGACAGACAAGCCCAGATGGAGTAAGACAATTAGGGATGAGAGTGAAGAATGAACAGGTTTTAGGACAAGCATTAATATTAGTGAAGGTAGAAGGCAAGTGGAAGACCCAGGATTAGTATAAAATGGAAGAACAAACCAAAACAAAGGACACAAGAAAAAAAAAAACAGGATTAGCAGGAATAAGGGTGAAGAACAGACAGTAGTGAAAGACAAGGGATGTGGATAAAGAAAAGACAAGATGGTGCAATAAAGGGCAAGTAACAAGAGTGAAGAACAGCACAAGATGGAGTAGTAGGAAATAAGGGATGAGGGTGAAGAACAGACAAGATGGAGGATGAGAAGAAAACCAGCAATAAATGTAAAAAACAAGACCAAGATGGAGGACAAGGTGTGTGATACGTACAGTAGATGCAAGGATGGGATGGGCACAGCAGGGGAACATTGGGAGAAAGAAGCGAGAGAAAAAGAAGAGGTTAGTATAGTCAGCCATCTGTATACAGCACAGATAACAAGCAGCACATATATATATATATATACATATAAAACACATAGACTAAAAACATTGACACACAACAGGACAATAACTCACCAATAATTATGATGAGGATGATGGCGCATATCACTCCCATGATGATCATCATCTGAGGAGAGAAAAACACAAAGAGTGAGATGGAGAAGAGAGAGATGGTTTAATGATATGTCACATTAAGTCACATTTTGCAAAACACCACCTATGTAACTGTAAAAGACACATTACCACCACCAACGTTCATTAAATACAAAAGCCAAAAACATACTCACAAATAGTGATGGACGAACGTTTCGCCCGGCGGTCGTTTCGCGGCGAATTTCCGACTTTCGCCGTCCGCGGGTTCGAACGCCTTTTTCCGTCGTTCGCCCCGGCGGACTTACGTGTTTAATGTATACAAGAACTTTAACCTTTCGTGACACGTTTATCATGTGTTACAGGACAACCAATTGAGACATGACAGCTCATGGACACTTGGACATTCCCCCTAACCTATAAATACACCCGATCCGGTGGCCATTTTACATTCTTTCTTCTGTCACTGTAGGGAAAGGATCCTGTGTGGAGTAGGGACAGAGAAAACGCTAGCTATTTGGTACACAAAAGTTCTTTTCAGGACTGGTATAGGTGTTAGGTCAGCAGCCTGAGTTTCTTTTGTCAGTTTAGATAAAGGGACAGAGCGCTGTATGCTGCTATTTTAGGGACAGCTCAGCCAGATTAGTCTTTCTTCATCATCATCATCATCATCATCATTAGCTGTTACTATCAGGTCCACAAAAGAGCTGTTCCAGCTAATCGTTCCAGCCTACTCTTTTTTGCCAATTTGTATAGGGACAGGCAGGAAGCAGTGTGTCAGGCAGTGAGGATAATTTTAAAGACTTGCTGTTACTATTAGTTCCACAAAGGTTCTTTTCAGGACTGGTATCAGTGGTACGGTAATAGGCTTGTACACGTATAATATTCTTTCTTCCAAATATAGAAAGAATATTATACTTGACTGCTGCCCTTCTGCTGCAGTCTGCTAATCATTCACAACTCACTTGTTCCACAAAGCTCTTTATCAGGACTGGTAACTTGGTCTGTCTAGGGTGCTACGGTACATAGGCTTGGGTGCGGTACAGTCTGCTGTTCTGTAAGGACCGCTATCGGTCCACAATACATAGGGTTGCCGTGCACTACTGCTGACCGCTGCCCTATACTGCAGCAGTCCTTCAGCGGTATAGGGACTGACGCACAGTCTGCTAAACACTAATACACAACCTGCTTGGTCCACAAAAGTTCTTATAAGGACTGGTAACTTGGTATAGGGTGCTACGGTACATAGGCCTGAGTGCGTTACAGTCTGCTGTTCTGTAAGGACCGCTATCGGTCCACAATACATAGGGTTGACGTGCACTACTGCTGACCGCTGCCCTATACTGCAGCAGTCCTTCAGCGGTATAGGGACTGACGCACAGTCTGCTAAACACTAACACACAACCTGCTTGGTCCACAAAAGTTCTTATAAGGACTGGTAACTTGGTATAGGGTGCTACGGTACATAGGCCTGAGTGCAGTACAGTCTGCTGTTCTGTAAGGACTGCTATCGGTCCACAATACATAGGGTTGCCGTGCACTACTGCTGACCGCTGCCCTATACTGCAGCAGTCCTTCAGCGGTATAGGGACTGACGCACAGTCTGCTAAACACTAATACACAACCTGCTTGGTCCACAAAAGTTCTTATAAGGACTGGTAACTTGGTATAGGGTGCTACGGTACATAGGCCTGAGTGCAGTACAGTCTGCTGTTCTGTAAGGACCGCTATCGGTCCACAATACATAGGGTTGCCGTGCACTACTGCTGACCGCTGCCCTATACTGCAGCAGTCCTTCATTGGTATAGGGACTGACGTACAGTCTGCTAATCACTAACACACAACCTGCTTGGTCCACAAAAGTTCTTATAAGGACTGGTAACTTGGTATAGGGTGCTACGGTACATAGGCCTGAGTGCAGTACAGTCTGCTGTTCTGTAAGGACTGCTATCGGTCCACAATACATAGGGTTGCCGTGCACTACTGCTGACCGCTGCCCTATACTGCAGCAGTCCTTCAGCGGTATAGGGACTGACGCACAGTCTGCTAAACACTAATACACAACCTGCTTGGTCCACAAAAGTTCTTATAAGGACTGGTAACTTGGTATAGGGTGCTACGGTACATAGGCCTGAGTGCAGTACAGTCTGCTGTTCTGTAAGGACCGCTATCGGTCCACAATACATAGGGTTGCCGTGCACTACTGCTGACCGCTGCCCTATACTGCAGCAGTCCTTCATTGGTATAGGGACTGACGTACAGTCTGCTAATCACTAACACACAACCTGCTTGGTCCACAAAAGTTCTTATAAGGACTGGTAACTTGGTATAGGGTGCTACGGTACATAGGCCTGAGTGCAGTACAGTCTGCTGTTCTGTAAGGACTGCTATCGGTCCACAATACATAGGGTTGCCGTGCACTACTGCTGACCGCTGCCCTATACTGCAGCAGTCCTTCAGCGGTATAGGGACTGACGCACAGTCTGCTAAACACTAACACACAACCTGCTTGGTCCACAAAAGTTTTTATAAGGACTGGTAACTTGGTATAGGGTGCTACGGTACATAGGCCTGAGTGCAGTACAGTCTGCTGTTCTGTAAGGACCGCTATCGGTCCACAATACATAGGGTTGACGTGCACTACTGCTGACCGCTGCCCTATACTGCAGCAGTCCTTCAGCGGTATAGGGACTAAGAGTTTTGTCACAGGGTGATTTAAAAAATGACAGGCAGAGGAAGAGGCAGGCCCTTCCGCAGGGGTGGTAGGGGTAGGGCAGGAGCAACAGCCTTGAGCCAAAGTGGGAAGTTGCAGAAGGTGCGTTCAATTACTTTAAAGGACGCACCAGACTTGGTTGAGTGGCTCACTCAGCCTTATTCTTCTGCACCCTCCTCATCCTCTCGATCTGCACCCTCTTCTTCACTCTCTGCTATGTGCACCCCCAAAGACACTACCACCAACAACACCATCACCACCACATACCTTCCGCTTGAGTGCAAATGGGGGCCTTCATGCTCCAGTGTTTTAATAGGGACCCCCGTATAAAAAGCATGAGGGTCAAGGACCAGTACTGGGTGGCAACGTACTTAGATCCCCGGTACAAACACAAAATGGCGGAAATGTTACCGCCGTCGCAGAGGGCTGTCAGAATGCAGCACTTCCAGGCCTTGCTTCGAGAAATGCTGCATTCTGCTTTTGCGTGCGCTGGCAGAGGAGCAATTCCCACTCCCAGAGAAGGATTTGCGGGTACCAATCCAACAGCGCCTGCAAGAAGAGGCCGGTTTGAAGATGTGTTGGTGACTTCGGATATGAGGTCATTCTTTCAGCCGACCCATCGACAGGTGTCATCCGGATCCAGCATCAGGGAACGCCTAGACCGTCAGGTGTCCGACTACATTGGGTTAACGGCCGATGTGGACGCTCTGAGGAGTGATGAACCCCTAGACTACTGGGTGGGCAGGCTTGACCTCTGGCCAGAGCTTGCCCAATTTGCAATCGAACTGTTGGCTTGCCCCTCATCCAGTGTCCTGTCCGAAAGGACGTTCAGCGCAGCAGGGGGGATTGTGACCGATAAGCGTACTCGCCTAGCTCACGACAGTGTTAACTACCTCACATTTCTAAAAATGAATGAGGCATGGATCTCGGAGGAATTCAACACATGTGATCAGTAGACCATGTATATGTCTATAAACAATTTTTGGAATCAAGCACACAGACCTTCTTAATTCATTTGGCTCACTTCCCTGACCCAAAAAAGCACACCGTACTATATGCCCCTACCCTCCTCTTTGAAGAGGTTGAGCGGTGTCATATTTCTACTGGGGCTGCTTATTATGAGGGGTTCCCACCATCCCTGTGCTGTGCTGACTTCCTCCTGGGTGTTCTTATTATGAGGGGCTCCCACCATCCCTGTGCTGTGCTGACTTCCTCCTGGGGGTTCTTATTATGAGGGGATCACACCATCCCTGTGCTGTGCTGACTTCCTCCTGGGGCTGCTTACGGTGCTGCTGTCAGCGCTGTATGTCACGGAGCTGCTGTCAGCGCTGTATGTCACGGAGCTGCTGTCAGCGCTGTATGTCACGGAGCTGCTGTCAGCGCTGTATGTCACGGAGCTGCTGTCAGCGCTGTATGTCACGGAGCTGCTGTCAGCGCTGTATGTCACGGAGCTGCTGTCAGCGCTGTATGTCACGGAGCTGCTGTCAGCGCTGTATGTCACGGAGCTGCTGTCAGCGCTGTATGTCACGGTGCTGCTGTCAGCGCTGTATGTCACGGAGCTGCTGTCAGCGCTGTATGTCACGGAGCTGCTGTCAGTGCTGTATGTCACGGAGCTGCTGTCAGCGCTGTATGTCACGGAGCTGCTGTCAGCGCTGTATGTCACGGAGCTGCTGTCAGCGCTGTATGTCACGGTGCTGCTGTCAGCGCTGTATGTCACGGAGCTGCTGTCAGCGCTGTATGTCACGGAGCTGCTGTCAGTGCTGTATGTCACGGAGCTGCTGTCAGCGCTGTATGTCACGGAGCTGCTGTCAGCGCTGTATGTCACGGAGCTGCTGTCAGCGCTGTATGTCACGGTGCTGCTGTCAGCGCTGTATGTCACGGAGCTGCTGTCAGCGCTGTATGTCACGGAGCTGCTGTCAGCGCTGTATGTCACGGAGCTGCTGTCAGCGCTGTATGTCACGGAGCTGCTGTCAGCGCTGTATGTCACGGAGCTGCTGTCAGCGCTGTATGTCACGGTGCTGATGTCAGTGCTCTGTATTACGGTGCTGCTGTCAGTGCTCTGTATCTCCTGCACCCTCTTGTTTGCCTACCCTGGTCCCTGACCTTCCCTCTCCTCCATTGCCTTCATTAGCTCCATAGTCCTGAATTGTCAGAACAATTTCCCAAATAAAAAAAAAATGCTTGTAGTTATCGATCCCAAATTCACCTCATACATGTATTATGCTATTGTCCAGGTGGTGGGACTACGTGCTACCCCCTAATAATTACCCCGTGGCCGCAAATTCGACCTAAAGGTTTGCGAAATTCGCCTCCCATTGAAGTCAATGGAGCCCGCGGCGAACGGTCGTTTTCGCGAACGTTTGTGTCCGTTCGCGTTTCGCGTTCGCGAAACGTCCCGTCGGAAGTTCGTCCATCACTACTCACAAACATGAGAAGGAACAAACATTTCAAAACAATTCCAGCTTTAGGTAATGCTGAATTTGCTGTGGTTGGAATACTAATGTGTTTCGGGGGGACATGCCCCCTTTTTCAGAGCTAAACCAACCTGGTGCAGTTCCACAATTGAAATTTTCACATATTACGAGGAACCTCCCTTTCCAAAATGACCAGGGTGCAGCTGATAAGCCACTTGGAACTGCACAAGGTTGGTTTAGCCCTGAATAAGGGGACATGTCCCCCTGAAACGTGTCAACCTTTCAACCGCTGGAGCTGGAGTTGTGTTTTGAAAAGCTTGCTCCTTCTCATGTTTATGAGTATGTTTTTGGCTTTTGTATGTAATAAAAGTTGGTGGTGGTAACGCACTACGAGGGGTGCTTTAAATACATCAGCCAGGTGCCGAATCCGTAGTACAGTTGTGCAATTCTCACTAGGGAGCTGGATGTATTTCCCTCAAGATTTCCAAGTCAGGAGTATCTCAGATGCTTTCTGGGGAACACGACAAGCATTACTGTGCTTCCCCAAGCAGGGAAGCATTATCTCACTGTCACATAGTAGGCCCAATTTGATCCATACCACTACCCAGACTTTCACAGGACTGTTGTGGTCCCCGGGGGGAAGAATCCATACACTCTTTTAAAGACCCCTTCCAAACTCACCTTGAGGTTCTTCCACCAGTACTTGCGTTTGAGTTTGGCCGCGCTGGTTTCAAACTGCGAGGCTCCGGCCTGCAGAGCGTCCGCACGGTCATCCAATTCGGACAGCTTCTGATCTCTTTCCAACACCTTGTCTACGTTGACGCGCATTATATCCACAACCTGCGGGGCAGGAGGAAAAGACACTGAAGATACACACACCTACTACTGGATTACTATGGCTTTATGTCTTGTCTTCTCTACTCACCTCATCGACCTGTGCCTGGGTTTGCTGAAGCCTTCTGTTGCTGGTGAGGTTGGGGGGAGCTGGGGGTGCTCCTCCTTCTCCAGGGGCAGCGGGAGGGCCGGCAGCTGGGGCAGACCTGAAAGATAGATGGTACTGGTCAGAGTCTATATGGGACAGTTTTCTTGGATTCCAAGTTAAACTAATTGTAAGGGAGCACTACACTGACTTCCAATGTAAGGGAGCACTACACTGACCTCCAATGTGAGGGAGCACTACACTGACTTCCAATGTGAGGGAGCACTACACTGACCTCCAATGTGAGGGAGCACTACACTGACCTCCAATGTGAGGGAGCACTACACTGACCTCCAATGTGAGGGAGCACTACACTGACTTCCAATGTGAGGGAGCACTACACTGACCTCCAATGTGAGGGAGCACTACACTGACCTCCAATGTGAGGGAGCACTACACTGACTTCCAATGTGAGGGAGCACTACACTGACCTCCAATGTGAGGGAGCACTACACTGACCTCCAATGTGAGGGAGCACTACACTGACCTCCAATGTGAGGGAGCACTACACTGACCTCCAATGTGAGGGGGCACTACACTGACCTCCAATGTGAGGGGGCACTACACTGACCTCCAATGTAAGGGGGCACTACACTGACCTCCAATGTGAGGGAGCACTACACGGACCTCCAATGTGAGGGAGTACTACACTGACTTCCAATGTGAGGGGGCACTACACTGACCTCCAATGTGAGGGAGCACTACACTGACCTCCAATGTGAGGGAGCACTACACTGACCTCCAATGTGAGGGAGCACTACACTGACCTCCAATGTGAGGGAGCACTACACTGACTTCCAATGTGAGGGGGCACTACACTGATCTCAAAAGTGGAGGAGCATTACACTGACCTCCAAAGTGAGGGAGCACTACACTGACCTCCAATGTGAGGGAGCACTACACTGAACTCCAATGTGAGGGAGCACTACACTGACTTCCAATGTGAGGGAGCACTACACTGACCTCCAATGTGAGGGAGCACTACACTGACCTCCAATGTGAGGGAGCACTACACTGACCTCCAATGTGAGGGAGCACTACACTGAACTCCAATGTGAGGGAGCACTACACTGACTTCCAATGTGAGGGGGCACTACACTGATCTCAAAAGTGGAGGAGCATTACACTGACCTCCAAAGTGAGGGAGCACTACACTGACCTCAATGTGAGGGGGCACTACACTGACCTCAATGTGAGGGGGCACTTCACTGACCTCCAATGTGAGGGGGCCCTGCACTGACCTCCAATGTGAGGGAGCACTACACTGACCTCCAATGTGAGGGGGCACTACACTGACCTCCAATGTGAGGGAGCACTACACTGACCTCCAATGTAAGGGGGCATTACACTAATCTCCAATGTGAGGAAGCACTAAACTGACCTCCAATGTGAGGGCCACTACACCGACCTCCAATGTGAGGGGGCACTACACTGACCTCCAATGTGAGGGAGCACTACACTGATCTCCAAAGTGAGGGAGCACTACACTGACCTCCAATGTGAGGGGGCACTACACTGACCTCCAATGTGAGGGGGCACTACACTGATCTCCAAAGTGAGGGAGCACTACACTGACCTCCAATGTGAGGGGGCACTACACTGACCTCCAATGTGAGGGGGCACTACACTGATCTCCAAAGTGAGGGAGCACTACACTGACCTCCAATGTGAGGGGGCACTACACTGACCTCCAATGTGAGGGGGCACTACACTAATCTCCAATGTGAGGAAGCACTAAACTGACCTCCAATGTGGGGGCCACTACACCGACCTCCAATGTGAGGGGGCACTACACTGATCTCCAAAGTGAGGGAGCACTACACTGACCTCCAATGTGAGGGGGCACTACACTGACCTCCAATGTGAGGGGCCACTACACTGACTTCCAATGTGAGGGGCCACTACACCGACCTCCAATGTGAGGGGGCACTACACTGATCTCCAAAGTGAGGGAGCACTACACTGACCTCCAATGTGAGGGGGCACTACACTGACCTCCAATGTGAGGGAGCACTACACTGACTTCCAATGTGAGGGAGCACTACACTGACCTCCAATGTAAGGGGGCACTACACTGATCTCCAATGTGAGGGGCCACTACACTGACCTCCAATGTGAGGGAGCACTACACTGACTTCCAATGTGAGGGGCCACTACACTGACCTCCAATGTAAGGGGGCACTACACTGATCTCCAATGTGAGGGGCCACTACACTGACCTCCAATGTGAGGGAGCACTACACTGATATCCAATGTGAGGGGCCACTACACTGACCTCCAATGTGAGGGGCCACTACACTGACCTCCAATGTGAGGGGCCACTACACTGACCTCCAATGTGAGGGAGCACTACACTGACTTCCAATGTGAGGGAGCACTACACTGACCTCCAATGTGAGGGGCCACTACACTGACCTCCAATGTGAGGGAGCACTACACTGACCTCCAATGTGAGGGGCCACTACACTGACCTCCAATGTGAGGGAGCACTACACTGACTTCCAATGTGAGGGAGCACTACACTGACCTCCAATGTAAGGGGGCACTACACTGATCTCCAATGTGAGGGGGCACCACACTGACCTCCAATGTGAGGGAGCACTACACTGACCTCCAATGTGAGGGGGCACTACACTGATCTCCAATGTGAGGGAGCACTACACTGACCTCCAATGTGGGGGGCACTACACTGACCTCCAATGTGAGGGGGCACCACACTGACCTCCAATGTGAGGGAGAACTACACTGACTTCCAATGTGAGGGAGCACTACACTGATCTCCAATGTGAGGGAGCACTACACTGACCTCCAATGTGGGGGGCACTACACTGACCTCCAATGTGAGGGGGCACCACACTGACCTCCAATTTTGAAAATAAAACAATATTTTTTACTTTCTGCTATAAAATATATCCCATAAAAAAATTCAAAAATCAAATTTCTTCCTCAATTTGGGCCAATATGTATTCTGCTACATATTTTTGGTTTAAAAAAAAAAAAACAATATTCGTATAATGATTGCTTTGCACAAAACCATAGGATATATTTATGGAATTTTAATCTTTTTTTTTAACAGTAATGACGGCGATCAGCGACTTATAGCGGGACTACGATATTTTGTGGCAGACAAATTGGACACTAAGTGACACTTTTTGGGAAATAGTGACACTAATACAGCTAAAAATATGCACTGTCACTGTACTAATGACACTGGCTGGGAAGGGGTTAACATCAGGGGTGGTCAAAGGGTTAACTGTGGGCCTAGCCAGTGTTTGTGTGCTGTGTGGGATGTGCTTTTACTAGGGGAAGGCATGGATCCACGTTCCTGCTTTGCAAAGACACAGGATCAATGCCTTCCATACTGACAGAACGGCGATCTGTCTTGTTTACATATGCAGATTTCAGTTCTCTCTCTCTCTGGCTGATGATCGATGAGTCCGGGGCATCCGCTGTGCACAATCAACCCAGAAGAGCGGGATCATGTATATATATATATATATATATATATATATATATCTATATATATATATATATATATATATATGTGATCCTGAACACAGTGGCCGCCCTGTAGCAGTAAAGCTACAATAGGGGGTTGTAAAGGGGTTAAGTATTCTTTGGTTTATTTCCTATTCTAATATCTCAACTTACTGCACATGCTAGCTTGTGATTCAGAAGTACTAGACAGACAGACAAGACCAGGCAACTAGCATTTTAAGAACAAGACCAGCGAATAAAGCATATATATTTGTCTCCTAAAGGGTGAACTTTAAACCAGGGTGGATTTGATTTAAATCAACTTGATTTGAATCATCATTTTTAATTAGCAACTGTCCCCCCCTGTCCCTTTGGGGCTCCTCCTCTGACCTGCTGTTAACTCACCGACAGTCCCATTCACTTTAATGGGACGGCTGGTGATGCAGCAGGGACACAAAAAGGTGAGGGACGTGGCGGCAGCAGGTGAGTGGACGCCCGCTAACAGGCGCTGCCATGATGGATCTGAAATGACAGGTGCTCTTTAAATGTAAGGACTTATTCTTGCTGGTACTTAGAATCTTTCATATTTGCAAACAAAATGAAGGTTTCCTATTTAGAATAATAAGCTGTCAGGTTAGTAAAACATCGATATCAGAACCAATTCAATCATACAGTTTGTAGTGTACATAGATATGGGATAAAAGGATATTCCTGAACTTTGTTTTATCTCATGGTTACTGTGAAATTGTGTGAATGCATCAGTGCAGTGCATGTTATCTCAGCTGGCAGAGCTTGGATTCATTGAATGAGTTTACCAAAAACATAAATATTGCAGAATATACAGCCTCATGCTACATAACCATGCTCCATTTCATGCTGAATAAACTCAATGTATCTTAAAGTGGAGTTCCACGCAAAAATGGAACTTCCGCTTATCAGAATCCTCCCCCCCTCCGGTGTCACATTTGGCACCTTTCAGGGGAGAGCAAATACCTGTCTAATACAGGTGTTATGCTCCCACTTCCGGACATAGATACCTGCCCCACCCACGGGTATCTATGCCACTTCCTGTCCAGCCTAGGGTTGCCACCTTTTCTTCAAGTCAAACCCGAACACTTTAGCAGTGCACAGCAATTTTTTTTTATAGTATAAACTATACATATATTTTGCTACTAAAAAACATTTGTAATCATTTGAAGTTAATAAAAAGAGTTCCCTTTTTACATCAGAGTCCACAGAGTTCCTCTTTACATCTGAATTCGCAGAGTTCCCTTTCACTGTAAGCGGGGGGAGGGGGGGGGGCTTTTCAGACTCTGATGTAAGGGAGAACTCTGGGGACTCTGACATAAGGGGTGTGCTGGGGACCCTGATCTAAGGGGGAACACTGAGAACTCTGATGTACGGAGAGGACTCTGATGTAAGGGGAAAGACTGTGGCCTCTGGTGTAAAGGGAAACTCTGATATCAGGGGTGCTCTGAGAACCCTGATTTGCCTTAGTGTACTTACTCAGAGGCAAGAGAGTGAAGGGGGGAGACTTTAATCACAGATGGATGGATGGTGAGATGGATGGTGAGCTCAGTCACCTCTTGACAGTCAGCACCTTTCTGGCCCAAATTTCCCTTTTCTGAGGCACAGTGCCAGGGATTGGAGTGTGGGCAGACAAAGAGGGGTAGGGGTGGGGGGGGGAAGAGGTTCAGATCGAGCCCTCTCTCCTTTCCCGTCTGTATGTGTTTGGGGGGGGGGGGGGGGGGTTGTTAATGTTGGCTTTGGGGAGTGTGAAAGAGAGTAACAGACACTTTCAGCTTAGACAACTGCAGCCAGCAAACCTGCTGGGAAGCCATAGGCCAGTCTAAATAACATGTCCGGGTTGCAGACAGTCTGAAACCCGGACACATGATTCCAAACCCGAACTGTCCGGGTGAATCCTGGACAGGTGGCAACCCTAGTCCCGCCCCCCCCCCCCGCTGTTTTCTGGGAGACACACGGGTCCCAGGAGACCGCAGGGACCAGCTGGAACGCGTGACGCGAGTCACACATGCGCAGTAGGGAACCAGGAAGTGATTCCCTTACTGAAAATGGCGGCGGCAGCACCCGAGAGCCAAGGGACACAACGGCTTTGGGTGCCGACGTCGTGGGCGCCCTGGACAGGTAAGTGTCCATATTTTAAAAGTCAGCAGCTCAAGTATTTGTAGCTGCTGACTTAAAAAAAAAAAAAAAAATTGACGGAGCTCCGCTTTAAATAGAAAACTATTTTTTACATAGATTTTTACTCCAAAAGTATTTTATTAAAATTTATATATATAAAAAAAAAAAATAATCTGATTTAAAATAAAACATCTGATTTTATTTTTTTTTTTAAATCATTGTTTTGTATCCACCGTGCTTTAAACTTAAATCTTTAAAAAGAAGTCAGCAGATTTCTATGGTCACAAAAACAACAATTCTGCCACCTAGAGGTCTTCTCTTCTTTCCCTACAATTATTACAGTGAGCATGAAAATAGAGTTTGTGTGTCAAAGGCATCAATGGAAAATGCCAAAGGCTCCATAATCAAGAGCTCAGGTCAGATAGTAAAGATAAGGGCACATTAACATGTCTGTGGTGTGTTGCCAAGTGTAATGCATTGAAATGAATAGGAAGGCAGTCTTTTCAATATGATTATAAGTATATAAGAAGTATTATTTTACTGAAAGGGTAGTTAATGATTGGAATAAACTACCAACAGTAGACATGTGCATTCGTCTTGTTCTGAATTATTTTTTGATGAATTTCAACAAATTCGTTAATTCGGAAACATCCAAATTAATCAAAATCCCATTTTACAAATTTTTCTGAATATTCAAAAATTCATAAATTGGAATATTCGAAAATTCGTAAATTCATGAATTCGAAATTCGAGAATCCGAAAATTCGAAAATATGAAATAATACCTAACTATTAAATTCTAGGTATTGGAATTTCCTTTCAAATTTGGCAGTTAGTGAACGTAACAAATACAAATTTATCCAAAGTTCCGAATTATCCGAAATAACGAATGCCGTATCTAAACAAATGGAACGTAATGAATTAATAATAATAATAATAATAATAAATAACAATAATAATAATACTTTTTTTTTTAAATGATTTATTATTAATTCGTTCCGTTCCATTTGTTTAGATGAGACATTCGTTATTTTAGGTAATTTGTAACTTGGGATAAATTCGTGTTCATTGCATCCACTAACAACCAAATTTGAAAAGAAATTCCAATACCTATAGTTTAATAGTTAGTTATTATTAGTTAGTTAGTTATTCTTTAGAATTTTTGTTCTTTAGAATTTTCTTTCTTATTTTTGGATTTTAGAATTGATGAATTTACAAATTTTAGAATTTACACATTTTGGATTTACAAATTTACGAATTACGATCATAACGAATGACCCGCAAAATAAAAAACAAAACAAAAAAAAAACGAATGAAACGAAAACTAACAAATTTTTTGGCAGTGCACATATCTAACCAACAGAGGTAGTCAGACAGCCAACAGTAAATGGCTGCAAATAAGCTTGAGATAAAGATAGATCTATAGTCTGTCTATTTATTTATTTATTTTCATTAACCTTGTGCCCACTTGTGCCACCTGCCAGTGCCACCTACCAGTGCCCACCAGTGCTGCCTACCAGTGCCCATCAGCGCCTCCTACCAGTGCCCACCAGCGCCACCTACCAGTGCCACCTATCAGTGATCACAGTGCCACCTATCAATGTCACCAATCAGTGCCGCCCATCAGTGTCACCTACCAGTGCCCATCAGTGGCACCTATCCATGCCCATGAGTGCCATCTATCAATGGTACCTATCAGTAACACCTATCAGTGCCCATCAGTGCTACCCATTAGTGCCATCTTATCAGTGCCCATCAGTGCCACCCATTAGTGCCACCCATCAATGCCATCTTATCAGTGGCCATTAATGCCACCTTATCTGTGGCCATCAGTGTCGCCTTATCTGTGCCTATCAGTGCCACTTTATCTGTGCCCATCAGTGGCACCTTATCTGTGCCCATCAGTGACACCTTATCTGTGCCTATCAGTGCCACTTTATCTGTGCCCATCAGTGGCACCTTATCTGTGCCCATCAGTGACACCTTATCTGTGCCTATCAGTGACACTTTATCTGTGCCCATCAGTGCCGTGTTATCTGTGCCTATCAGTGCCCATCAGTGCAACCTATCAGTGCCCACTAGTGCCACCTCATCAGCACATATTAATGAAGGAGAAAAATTACCTGTTTGCAAAATTTTAGGGCCAGTTCACACCAGACGCAGTTCCGTTCAGTTCCCTGTGCTTTTTTTTTCTGCACTAAAAATGCATGCACAGTGTTTTCCATGTATTCCAATGGCTCTAGTTCACACCATGCAGTCAGTTTCTGGTCAGTTTCCGGTCAGTTTCTGGTACAGAATCTGACCGGAACTGACTGTATTGGTGTAGAAAAAACGGAACTGCATGGAACTGCATGGAACTCCATGGAACTCCATGGAACTGCATGGAGCTGCATGGAACTCCATGGAACTCCATGGAACTGCATGGAGCTGCATGGAACTGCATGGAGCTGCATGGAACTCCATGGAACTGCATGGAACTGCATCTGGTGTGAACTGGCCCTTATAACAAACTATGACACATGATTTTTTTTTTCAAAATTTGAAAAAATTGTTGTGTATTTAGCAAAAAATAAAACCCTCAGCTGTGATTAAATACCACCAAAAGAAAGCTCTATCTGTGTTGTAAAAATGATAAAAATTTCATTTGGGTAAACTATAGCATGACCGTGTAATTGTCACTCAAAGAATGAGAGCGCTGAAAGCTGAAAATTGGTCTGGGCAGGAGGGGGGTTTAGGTGCCCGGTAAGAGAGGCATCTGAGCCATGTGTGTGACATTTGGGGTTTTTAGTACAATAAAGGATGCTGAGCACCATATTGGGTAAAGAAATATCCTCCACAGCAGGATGAGCCCTATATAGGCGCTCTGTCCATATATTAATCGGGATAATCCGGCTATATTTAAACACAGAGTTATATTGGCGCTGTAATCTGCCAGGTGTAATTAGACGTTGTACATGGAGGGCCCGGCGCAGTGAGTCAGGAGCATGCGCTGCGGATTTCCAGGCATGTGGTGTATCGCATAGCGTCATAGATGAGGATAACATGAGTCGCCCTCCCTCTTCCCTAAATCCCCATCTGCACCCCCGGCTCCACCCAGAGTTTTCATTAACCACTTCAGCCCCGGAAGATTTTACCCCCCTTCCTGACCAGAGCACTTTTTGCGATTCGGCACTTCGTTGCTTTAACTGACAATTGCGCGGCCGTGCGACGTGGCACCCAAACAAAATTGACGTCCTTTTTTTCCCCCCACAAATAGAGCTTTCTTATGGTGGTATTTGATCACCTCTGCGGTTTTTATTTTTTGCGCTATAAACAAAAAAAGAGCGACAATTTTGAAAAAAAAAAAAAAACATTTTATTTTTGCTATAATAAATATCCTCAAAAAATATATAAAAAACTATTTTCTTTCTCAGTTTAGGCCGATATGTATTTCTCTACATATTTTTGGTAAAAAAAAAATAAAAAAATCGCAATAAGCGTATATTTGTGGAAAAGTCTACAAAATAGAGGATAGATTTATGGCATTTATATTATTTGATTTTTTTTTAGTAGTAATGGCGGCGATCTGTGATTTTTATCATGACTGCGACATTATGGCGGACACATCGGACACTTTTGACACTATTTTGGGACCAGAGTCATACGCATCAATTACAAAAAATTGGCAGAAGTTCGAACTTTTCACTATTTTGCCCGAAATTTCAAAAGAAAGTTTTGGCTGGAGTTGGGCTTTTACCCTTTTGCTGCTGGAGAAACAAAATTGTTACCCCAGTTCCACTGCCAATATGAAAGTCCACGAGCTGTGATTGGTGCTCTAGCCAGGACGTTCAGGCCCCAAATACAATACTTGGATCAAAAAGGGCTGGCAATTCAGATGCTCTTGAATAAAAGCCCTTTATTGGTTACATGGGTACACGGGTACAGGCTATACACTGACGTGTTTCGTCTAAGGAGCCTTCCGAGCCCTTTTTGATTCAAAAACTTTTGCTGCTGGAGCCATTGTCGCAATTTATTTATTTTTTTTTTTTTTCTGCACACATGTCAAACTGACACAATTTAGGCCTAAAGATTATTTAGTGTGTTCTATTTATTAAACCTTCGTTGGAAAAATGCCACACATTTCTCATACGTTCAGGTTGCATGAATATTCCCTTTATTTTCTGAAATGGATAATTTGCTAAAATTGTCAGCTCCCTCTAGTGGCCAAAACGCAGTATATTTTCTCATTGCTGTCGGTGTTAAAGCGGAGGTCCACCCTAAAGTGGACCTTCCGCTCATCGGAACCCTCCCCCCCTCCGGTGCCACAATCGGCACCTTTCAGAGGGGAGGGGGGTGCAGTTACCTGGATAATCCAGGTAACTGCACCCACTTCCGGGATAGCTCTCTGCGGAAAGGGGCATAACTTACGCCCCTTTCCGCAAGTGCCCGCCCCCTTCAGCAAGTGCCCCGCTGCCTGCTGGGAAACACACAGCTCCCAGAGGCAGCGGGGACCGTCCGGATTGCGCCGCGCGGCTCGCGCATGTGCAGTAGGGAACCGGGAAATGAAGCCGAAAGGCTCCATTTCCTGATTCCCATACCCAAGATGGCGGCGGCAGGACCCGCCAGACGAGCGAGCGATCGGCTTCGGGTGCCGACATCGCGGGCGCGCTGGACAGGTAAGTGTCACTATTTTAAAAGTCAGCAGCTGCAGTATTTGTAGCTGCTGGCTTTTAAAAAAAAAAAAAAAAACGCGGAGTCCCGGTGGACTCCCGCTTTAATTTCATCAACTAAATGAATACTATTTTAGTCAACTAAAATACAGCTAAAACTAAAACAAATTGAGATGATTAAAATACGACTAAAACTGAAATGGAATTTTAGTCAAAAAGACTAAAATACGACTAAAACAATTGAGATGATTAAAATACGACTAAAACTGAAACAATTGAGATGATTAAAATACGACCAAAAGTGAAATGCCATTTTAGGCAAAAGGCTAAAATATGACTAAAACTAAAATGGCATTTTAGTTAAAAAGCGTATGACTAAAACTAAATTGTAATGCATGTTCAAACCTTAATACCATAAATAATAACATATTTGATTTTTCACTCCAGCAGTATATAACGAGTTTGGAAAGTGTAGAGAAATGTCAAAATAATGCATTACACCCATTCGATTTTAGACGACTAAAATGTCCTGGAGATTTAGTCGACTAAATACGACTAAAACTAAAACAAATTGAGATGACTAAAATACGACTAAAACTAAAACAATTGGGATGACTAAAATACAACTAAAACTGAAATGGCATTTTAGTCAAAAGACGACTGTGACGGATCCGATCCCACACTCCACATGAGTTTTTCCATCAGTATACTGATTCCTAAGTCCTGGACAACGCCAATGGATCTGGCTATAGGAACCCCCAAGAACTAGATAAAACCAGGAATAGCTTTTTATTTGAGATGTCCCACAAATATATAGAGTAGGATGACTAAAACCTAACCTAATTAGCATGAGCTAATTATCTAATGATTGACCCAGACTAGTTGTCTGAGAGATAGAGCACCGTTCCCCCAATTGCCAGGGCCTATAATCGGTGGGCAAGAGGCTCGCGTTCAGTCCCCTCAAAAAGCCTTGGTCCTGGCTAGGTCTGTCACAACGACTAAAACGAAAACAACTGAGATGACTAAATTACGACTAAAACTGAAATGTCATTTTAGTCAAAAGGCTAAAATACGACTAAAACTAAAATGGCATTTTAAAGCGTATGACTAAAACTAAATTGAAATTTGATGTCAAAATGAACACTGGTCTATAGTGCATGTTCAAATCTTAATACCATGAAAAAAAAAAACATATTAAATTTTTCACACCAGCAGTATATAACGAGTTTGGAAATTGTAGAGAAGTGCCTAAATAATGCATTACAATTTAACTACACCCATTAGATTTTAGACGACTAAAATAAGTTTTAGTAGACTAAAATGCACTGGAGATATAATCGACTAAATACGACTAAAACTAAAACAATTGCAGAAGACTAAAATGGGACTAAAACTAAAATGCCATTTTAGTCAAAAGACTAAGACTAAAACTAAATCGAAAATTTGCTGCCAAAATGAACACTGATTGCAGTATTTCAGAAAACGGTACTGCTTTTTGGCCACTAGATGGAGCTGACGATCTTAGGAATTAATCCATTTTAGCGTATTACAGAGAAAATTGGCCCAGCCATGGTGTTGCCATGATGCATATATATTTTTTGGTGCAATATAAAAGATACCAAATAAATCAAGTCCCCTTTTAGCCTCCTATACATCTGATTATTAGGTGTAACGTACAAATCTTAAGGCTCGGTTCACACAGGGGCGACTTGTCCAGGCGACTTCGCCGCCTGACAAGTCGCGCTCCGTTCTGTACTACGGAACCGTTCTAATAGGAGCGACTCAAGTCGCTCCGACTTAGAAAAAAGGTTCCTGTACTACTTTTGCGGCGACTTCTGGCGACTTGCATTGACTTCTATACAGAAGTCGTTTTGCAAGTCGCCGCTGATCGTGTGCAGGTCGCGGCAGGTCGCGGCGCTGCAAGTCGTGCCGCCCGCTGTGTGAACCGAGCCTTAGAGATGAAAGGATGTATTACCACTTCCTGTGCTGAATCACGTATCTAATACATGGTCCAGCACTTCCGGGTAGTCGGCACGCACACACCCGCCGATGTCCCATCATATAAGGTCCCCCATTGGATAGTGTCCGCTGTGTACTGCACATGCGCAGTACACAGCAACACAGATTCCGAAAATTGCCGAGGATGAACGGCGCCTGCGCCATGAGTCCAGGTTCTATCCCCACCATCCAAGTGGACATAGAGTAGGAATAAAAAAGAGCCAAGCCCGAAGCGTGACGAGCGAAGCTCGCCCGTGAGGGGCCCTCTAATATTCACAACCCTATGTCCGCTTGGATGGTGGGGCTACCACCTCCACTCACGGCGCAGGCGCTGTTCAGCTTCGTCTGCTCCGTACTGCGCATGCAGGGCGGACACTATATGATGGCAGGACACTATCTGCCAGAACACCGGCACGCTGGCTGTGCTGTGATTAGTCACCGCACAAGTCGATCAGCAGGTCCCAACCAATGACTGACCACCGGCACCCTTTGATTGGCGAGTGGGAAGAAAGGTCAGAGCTCTGCCCTGTCAGCGGGTGGAAGTGCCAGTTTTTGTTTCCCTGCAAACACCACCAAAAAAAAAAGCTCTATTTGTGGGCAAAAAAAAAAAAGAGACATCACTTTTATTTGGGTACAGCGCTGCAGGACCGCGCAATTGTCAGTTAAAGTAAGTGCCAAAAAAGCAAAAAAAAAAAAATGGCCTGGTCATGAAGATGGGTAAACCTTCAGAAAGCTGAAAAAGGTTTAAATCAAATAATAATAATAAAAAAAAAATTAAAAAAAAACAAGCAGTGAAGGGTTAAAGCACATGACAAGTGGAATTGCCCTGAGGAAGATCTTCATATAGCAGGAGGTGTGCAGAGGTGTGAGATCACAGCCTGACTGCCAAGTGTCAACTCTCTTCACACCTCTCTCTGATTGACAAGGCGCTTCTCTTTTTTTCTTATATACCGGTATGTCAGGAGGTAGCTACAGAGTCAGTGCTTCTTCAAGAGAGGAGTCAGCTTTCTCTATATTTAAAGAACACATAAACTCTAAACTTCATAAAACATAAACTATAAACTTCTCATTTTTGCTTCCTTTTGGCCTTTTAAATACACTATAAAAACATATGCTTGGTATTATGATCATTATTATTACTATTATTGTTTTTATAATGATGATGATTATTATTTATAATTATAATGATTAATTATTATTATTATTATTTGCGTTGTTGTTATTATACAGCATATATATTTTGTAAATAACAAATAAATCAATTATTATTTATAATTATTATTATTATTATTATTAGCATTGTTATTATACAGGATATATATATTGCAAATAACAAATAAATTATTATTTATAATTATTATTATTATTAGCATTGTTATTATACAGGATATATATATATTGCAAATAACAAATAAATTATTATTTATAATTATTATAATTATTTCTTCTTCTTCTTATTATTATTATATTAGCATTGTTATAATTATACAGGATATATATTTTGTGAATAACAAATACAATTACTGTATATGTTCACAATTAGATTTGCTCAGTAAGAGCAAAAAAATATCAGCTGATCTAGTCAGAAATCTTGAGAGAGGGTAGCGCAAGCAATACAATAATAATACTAAATTAATAAATACATATATTAAAAATGTGTGTGTGTGTGTATATATATATATATATATATATATATATATATATATAATTTTTATTTTTTTATTATTAATATTTATTTAATCATTTAGTGTTATTACTCTTTACTTTTTCATTGTGTATATATATATATATATATACACATACACAGCACGGACAGGACTGGCCTATCACATGATCACAGCATTACTAGAGCGCAGGAGTGGTCTATGACAGATGACTTTGCTAGGAGCAAACCAGGTTGCACGTGCCCAGTATAGAAGCCTCAGCTGTCTATTATTATTATTATTATTATTATTATTATTATTACACAGGATTTATAGAGTGCCAACAGTTTGCGCAGTGCCTTACAATATAAAGAGAGACAGTACAGCAACAATACAATTCAATACAAGAGGGTTAGGAGGGCCCTGCTCGTGCGAGCCGTGGATAGGGTTGCCACCTTTTCTTCAAGTCAAACCTGAACACTTTATCGGCGCACGGCAATTTTTTTTTTGTTGGTATAAACTATACATATATTTTGCTATTAAATAACATTTCTAATCATATGACATTATTAACAAGAGTTCCCCTTTACATCAGAGTCCACAGAGTTCCCCTTTTACATCTGAACTTGCAGAGCTCCCTTTCACTGTAAGGGAGAACTCTGGGGACTCTTACATAAGGGATGCTCTGGGAACCCTGATTTAAGGGGGAACACTAAGAACTCTGATGTAAGGAGAGGACTTTGATGTAAGAGGGAACACTGTGCCCTTTGGTGTAAAGGGGAACTCTGATGTAAAGGGTGCTCTGAGAACCCTGATTTACCTAAGTGTACTCTCTCAGAGGCAGCAGAGAGAAGGGGGGAGACTTCAGTCGTAGATAGGGATGGATGGTGAGCTCACTCACCCCTTGGCAGTCAGCACCTCTCATCCAGATGTATCTGAGGCTGCTGGACTTCTAATCAAGAGAGTAAGAGGTACAGATCAAGCCCTCTCTCCTCTCCTGTCTGTCTGTGTGTGTGTGTGCGTGTTTGGGGTTAGTGCTGGCTTTAGGCAGTGTGAAAGAGGGTGTAACAGACACTCTCAGCTTAGATAACTGCAGCCAGTAACCCTGCTGGGAAGCCATGGTCCAGTCTGAATAATGTGTCCGGGTTTCAGGCAGTCTGAAACCTGGACGCATGCTTCCAAACTCGAACTGTCCGGGTGAATCATGGACAGGTGGCAACCCTAGCCGTGGATGCTTTTGTACGGCAGGGGCAGCCTGTCCATTAAGGATGGATGGGTGACGCCCCCTCTCTCCAGGCCTCCCCCCTATGATTAATGGATAGATTCATGCATAGCATAGCATAGCATAGCATGAATCTATCCATGGCCTTCTCAGCCACCCCCTATTCATGCGTCCAGCCCCTTTCAGAGCGCAGAGCGCCTGAATTACAGCGGCGAGGGTGTTTTTTTGAAGCACCTGAATAGAGCCATAGGCTCTAATAGGCTTGAAAATAGGGTGGACTTGGAGCACAGAGCATTGCGCTCAGAGCCCACCCATGAGTATTAGAAAAGCAAATGAATATTCGCTTTTCTAATACTGAACTTCCTCTCTGGAATCAGGAAGCTCAGGTCTGATACTTGTTTCCAGATTGGCTGAAAGGTCAGCCGATCCAATTGGACGCCTAGGAGGAAGGGGATGCACACCACAAGAGGAGGAAGAAAGCTGCCGCTCACTGGGCCTGCTCGTCCGCTTCCTAGATGAGGGGCTTCAATGTCCCGACAGTCCTCCCGGGGGAGGAGGGGGTTGCCGCCGCCGTCGGCTTACCGACCTGGCAGGGGGGGGGGGGGGTTTGGTTATTTGCTGCCCCCCAGAAAATTCCAGCGCCCACTGATATACGGTATGTGGACGGTATACGTTACATGGGTGGCAAGAGTTTAAAATAGTACCTGGAGTTCCTGTTGTGAAGGTCCCTTCTCCTGTTATAGGGTGACAACGCTCCATCTTTGTCCCCCAATGGTGCTTTTAAGTTGTTACCCTGCTGCACAGGTTTCTAATGGAGACTATAAGTGGCTGTTTCAACATACATTATGTAAAAAAAATAAACTTGCAGTTTAAGGTGGAATGTTATTTGATTTTTCTTGTTTGCTTTTATTACATTTGAAATTCTAATTAGATTGCGGCTGATTATTGGACGGCTCTATTAAGAATCTTCAGCCTTGGGAATACAGTACAGATGAGCTGAGTGCCGAGGAGTCTGGCTCCCTCTGGTGGCCGATGCGAAGCCAAGCAGCGGCAGAAGGCCTATAATATGCGCCATAGAGGCAGAGGCCTTTGGCGCAGGCCTAACAGCTGATTCAGGGCGAAAATTCTGCCAGCGAGGCCTTTCTTGAAAGGAGCCGGTCTAAGTGACTCAGGAAAATTAGGGGGGAAAAAAAGAGAGAGACTGATGAAACTGAAAACCTGGCTTTGTTGCCTTAACCTCTTATGCAGTATTGGAAGAAGTCTGTCCAGAAAAATGGCGTCTGGAGCGGGAGCGCATACAGGGCTCATTTTTCGATAAAGTGAAATATAATTTGCCAGCAACCTGGTCATTCAGTGCAGGAAATACTGTCAGATAAGATTTGTATGCTGGTTCATTGTCTATGTCATTAATTCTAAAGGGAAGCTGTAGGGGAACTCTCATGAGGATTCTGAATTAAGGGGGGAACTTTAATGGGGACTCTGATATAAGGAGGGGTTCTGATGGAGACTCTGATGTAAGAAGTACCTCTGATGGGGACACTGGTGTAAGGAAGGATCCTGTTATGAGGAGGGACTCTGAGGTAAGGCAGGACTCTTATGGGGACTCTGATGTAAGGGGTGAATCTGATGGGGACTCTGATTTATGAGGCAACTTTGATGGGGACTCTGGTGTAAGGGGGGGATCTGAAAGGGACTCTGATGCATGGGGGGGCTCTGGTGTAAGGGGTGAATCTGATGGGAATTCTGATGTAAGAAGTAAATCTGTTATTGACTCTGATGTAAAGGGGGGGGGCTCTGATGGAGACTCTGATGTGAGAAGTAACTCTGATGGGGACTCTGATGTGAGAAGTAACTCTGATGGAGATTCTGATGTGAGAAGTAACTCTGATGGGGACTCAGGTGTAAGGGGAGGAGGATCTGATGGGGATTCTGATGTAAGGATGGATTCTGATGCATGGGGGGGGGGGGCTCTGGTTTAAGGGGTGAATATGATGGGGACTCTGATGTAAGAGGGAACTCTGATGGGAACTCTGAAGTAAGGGGGGCTCTGATGGAGACTGTGATGTGAAAAGTAACTCTGATGGGGACTCTGGTGTAAGGGGAAGGGGAAAACTGACAGGGACTCTGATGTAAGGAGGGACTCTGATGTAAGACAGGACTCTGATGGGGACTCTGATGCAATGGAGGACTCTGATGGGGATTCTGGTGTAACGGGTGAATCAGATGGGGACTCTGATGTACGGGGAGGGGGAAATCTGACAGGGACTCTGATGTAAGGCAGGACTCTGATGGGGACTCTAATGCAATAGGGAACTCTGATGGGAACTCTGGTATAATGGGTGAATTTGTTGGGGACTCTGGGGTATGCAGGATCTTTTATGGGGACTCTGGTGTAAGGAGAGGGGGAATCTAACAGGGAATCTGATGTAAGGAGTGACTCTGATGTAAGGTAGGACACTGATGGGGACTCTGGCATATGCAGGATCTTTGATGGGGACTCTGGTGTAAGGGGAGGGGGGAATCTGACAGGGACTCTGATGTAAGGAGGGATTCTGATTGAAGGGGAGGCTTTGGTGTAAGGGGTGAATCTGATGTGGACTCTGATGTAATAGGGAATTCTGATGGGGACTCTGATGTAAGGGAGGAGTCTGATGGGAACCCTGATGCAAGGGGGAAGGGGATTCTGCTGGGGACCTTGATGTAAGGGAGGACTCCGATGGGCTCAAGTATATTTGGAATCTCTGCTTTGTTTTATGGAAGTTTTGTCTCTGTTGTTGGGAATATGCGGTTTTATTCCCCATTTGTCGCTACATTGTAATGCATGCAGGAAAGGCGATTGGCTGACATAAACTGCCAGCATAACATTCATAGGATGGAGCTGGGTTGGCGAGGACACAAATTATCATGGCGGCGAATATTTTTTTTTTCGGGTCATTCGTTATGATCGCAATTCGTAAATTCAAAAATCCGAAAATTCTAAATAATAATTACCTTCACTAACCGCCAAATTTGAATGTAAATTCCAATACCTATCATTTAATAGTTATTTATTATTTCAGATTTTCGAATTTTCTGGTTTTGGGATTTTTGAAGTTCAAAATTTTCTAATTTATTAGTAGTCGAAAAAATTAGTTAAACGGGTTTTCGTTAATTTGGATGTTTCCGAATTAACAAATTTGTCAAAACGCGTTAAAAAAATAATTTGAAACAAAACTGTCTATGGCTGAGTCAGTGCTAGGCGCACAACAGCTTGTTCATTTCATCTGTTTTTTAACTATGCAGTTCTCTTCAATTGTTTTATTACTACAGGAAAAAGGTTTCTAATATAACCCTCTACCCCTGAAGAAGAATAAGACTATAATTTCGAAACGCGTTGGACTTCAACTGTCTTATACCTTCTAGACCGTCGACAAATGGTTATTCCTGTTGTTGTTTTTCATACTGTGATACTCAACCGCTGTATTTTTATGATGTTCATACGTTTTTTGTCTAATGCCCTTTATATGTTAAAATACCATTATAACTTTTAAACCCACTAAATCTGTATCACTGCCCACAAAAATCCCACTTGAGGATCTTTTTCTGTCCATAGCCTGCATTCATTAGGGATGTGGGCATGATACAGTTTTCCCACACAACAGCAATTCACTGTTATTGGGAGGAATTGTGCCCCATCATTGGGGTCATTGAGAGGAGGAACTGTGCCCCATTGTTGGTGTCATTGGGAGGAATTGTGCCCCATCATTGGGGTCTTGAGAGGATGAACTGTGCCCCATTGTTGGTGTCACTGGGAGGAATTGTGTCCCATCATTGGTGTTATTGGGAGGAATTGTGCCCCATCATTGGTGTCATTGGGAGGAATTGTGCCCCATCATTGGTGTCATTGGGAGGAATTGTGCCCCATCATTGGTGTCATTTGGAAGAATTGTGCCTCATCATTGGGGTCATTGAGAGAAATGTGCCCCATTGTTAGTGTCATTGGGAGGAATCGTGCCCCATAGTTGGTGTTATTGGGAGGAATTGTGCCCCATCATTGGTGTCATTGGGAGGAATTGTGCCCCATCATTGGTGTAATTTGGAGGAATTGTGCCCCATCATTGGGTCATTGGGAGGAATTGTGCCCCATCATTGGGAACATTGGGGTCATTGAGAGGAGGAAATGTGCCCCATCGTTGGTGTCATTGGGAGGAATTGTGCCCCATCATTGGTGTCATTGGGAGGAACTGTGCCTCATCATTGGTGTCATTGGAAGGAATTGTGCCCCATCGCTGATGTCATGGGGACCATCGTTGGTGAACCAAAAAAGACAAATGGCTGTGACACACCTGGGAGCGGCAGTAACTTTGTGCCCCATCGTCGGTGTCATTGGGAGGAATTGTGCCCCTTCTCTGGTGTCAGTGAATGAAATAGTGCCCCAGGGCCAGATAAAAGCAAGCAAAGAGCCACATCTGGCCCCTGGGCCATAGTTTGGTGACCGCCAATGTAAATAATGAAAATAATGCATTAATCATAGCTCCCAACTGTCCCTGATTTCGAGGGACTGTCCCTGATTCGGAGCAATGTCCCTCTGTCCCTCATTCCTCCTCATTTGTCCCTCATTTTGGTCTGATCTGTATAGTTGTATATAAAATGCATTCTTTATCTATCAAAAAGTGTTTCCCAGCATTAAACCTTTCATCTGATTCCTAAATTGCTGCATTTGGAAATTCCAAAAGCCAATATAAAGGAATAGTAGTGGTAAAAAAAAAAGCACTTGTGGGTTTAACCAATCTTGTTTTTTTTTTGTACAATTCTCCTTTAAGGGACGTGGAAAGGGGTGTGTCCTATGCCTGCCTACTTTTGGTGATAGGTGTCCCTCATTCCCATCTCAAAAAGTTGGGAGGTATGCATTAATGTAATATATTATGAAACACAAGACTCATAGAACCTGTTTCCTGCTTCTCCCTGTGATCAGTGAACCCGGAAGCACTCAGCTGTGAGCACTTCAGGGTTCAGAGCTGTCAGATCTCGGCTGATGCGACCAGAAAAACAACCAATCAAGGAGTCTGTACTCAGTCTGATGGAGGGAGTTCAGAAGGAAATGGGATCCACTGATGCCTCTGTAAAGAGAACCTGTCACTCCAAATATCTCACTGGAAGCTTGTCAGCCCCCTTGTGATAGCAACAAAGTTAAGTGATATTAAAAAATATATTAATATAATTAGAAAAAAAAACAAAGAAATGAAAGCCTCCCCACCCCTGTGCACACACAAACACAAACGCACGTGAATGGCGCACATGAGTACATAAACAACAATTGTAAGACGCATTTTATTCTAAGCCCTTGTACACACGGTCGGACATTCCGACAACCAAATCCGTTGGATTTTGTCCCGACGGATTTTGTCCGAAACCGTTGCATACACACGGTCGGACAAAGTTGTCATAAAATCCGATCGTACTTATATATATATATATATATATATATATATATATATATATATATATATATATATATATATTGTTTTAAGGGGGTAAAAAAAAGAAACTGCATCAAAAAATGGAAAGAAAATTCTTGCAGCGAAAGGGTTCAACCACTAGGTGTCACTCTGTCACTCCAGCCCATAATGCATGCAGCAGTACAATTGTAGACCTCTCTGCAAACCATATACTTCCTGTAATACTCACCGAGTTTATCTCGGCAGTTGATAATATACCTCGGCGGTGGTTTCAAAGATCCAGCTCGCAAAATGAAATGAAAGTGTTTGCCAAAACTAAACCTATTTGAACAGACTGGAGAGGAGTCAGAACCCTTTTGGGATTTTACTGCTATCAGGAGCTCTGTTAGTGAGATATCCTCTCACTTCCTGTCTTGGTGACACCAGACAGGAAGTGAGGAAAAATCTCCCACAGCAACACACACACACACAGAAAGTAAAGGAAGGGTAGAACCCGTCAGCTTTGTTTTGCTGCTAAAGATTTTTCCTCACTTCCTGTCTTGGTGACAACGCAGTATTGGCTTCACATTTAGTTTATGCACCATTCATAAAATGCAAGCTGCGTTGGGTCTCTTAAAGTCCTTTATTATAAGGCCGATGTCACATTAGCGATCCTGCCGCTGGAGAATTATCGCTATAATGGGCGGGGACTAGGAGGGCACTCGCCACTTTGTACGTGTTGCTCCCCCCACTGCCAGAAATGTGGCAGAAAGTAAGTCACCGGCCAATTCTTAATGGCACCCCCATGCATCGGCAAAATGCCTGCATTTTGCACATGCAGAACTGCATGGTGGCGCACCATGCATTTCCGTGTGGCATGATATTAAATAACAGGGTCAGGAGGCTTCACCGTGTTTCTGCAGGTAGGAGAGCTCATTTAAATAATTGGACTGCCCTACACGCAAAATGCAGCCTGCATGAATGTGAACTTAGCCTGAGCGGTGATGCATGTGATGGTGCTATAGATGTAAAAACAAGCTATGAATAAGTGCTATGATGGGGAGTGAAACGCGTTAGCTATTTGTCCTGTTTTCCATATTTTTCTGAGATGACTGTACTTGTATTTTAATTGTTTGCCAATAAAGATGCCTTTTTTGATGTGCAGCCATCCAGGAATTCTTTTTTCTCCTAAAAACATGTGTAACCCTTTTTTAACCAAGATTGCACTGGCATATGCGTTGTAGCACACTGCAGCATGTAGGGCTTCAAGCTGTACTGTTCAATGCATCGGGGGCCATTCCCAATCAATGACATGGCAATGCACCACCTACAGTATAGAGCAAGTGCATCGCCATATGTTAACGGCGCATGTTTTAGCATGCATTGCCACATTCAGCAAAAATCTGTTGCCCTCAGCTATCCGAGCACATATATTTGCATGTGATCTGAAATAACATTGGTTTCAACAAAGGCCGTTCATGTCAATTAGGTGTGATTCTGACGCGGCTACAAAAAGGTTCCTGTGCGAGCTTGATCCGGTGTGGTGCGAATTTAGCTCCATAGACTTCAAATTCTTATTAGAATCGCACTTTGACACACAAAAATTGCAGCGTCAATTCGTAAAGCAATCGCACTCAAAAAACGGTTGTAATTCGCACTGCAGCAGTGTGAACCCAGCCTTATGCCGCGTACATATGATCGGAATTTCGGCCAGCAAAAAAACGACGAAAGCTTTTCATCGGAAAATGTGACCGTGTGTATGCTCTATTGGAATTTATCTGTCCGAATTCCTGCCAGCAAAAATTTGAGAGCATGTTCTCAATTTTTCAGACGGAAAAACCTTCTATCGGAAATTCCGATCGTGTGTATGCAATTGGGACGCGCAAAAACTCACGCATGCTCAGATTCAACTACGAGACGGAAGCTATTGGCTACTGGGTATTGAACTTCCTTTTTTTAGTCCCGTTGTATGCGTTGTACGCCACCACGTTCTTGACAGTCGGAATTTGGTGTGATCGTGTGTATGCAAGACAGCTTGAGCGAAATCCCGTCGGAATTCTGACGGGAAAACCATCAGAGCTTTTTCCGACTAAAATTCCAAATCGTGTGCATGCGGCATTAGGGTTCTTCCACACAGTACTGCTGTATGGTCATCAGATTCCTGACAGAAAATTCCTGCATAAAAACGGCTGTATAGTAAATGTGGATATTTTTGCATGGACATGCGTACAGTACTGTCCAGTAATGCATGATCTATGCGCAACGTAAGTTTACGCACCTGTGTGTACAAGGCAAAAAAAATACTTTAGATCAGTAAATATATATATATATATATATATATATATATATATATATATATATATATATATTATAAAAATATAGAATATATATAAACGCTAGAATGCCTAAAAATGTGGCATTTTTAGACGTCGGTGTGCAGGAGCCTTTTGAAGCAGATTTCGAACTCTATAGCACTATAATGATGTAAATACAAAAAAAAAAAAGCAAAACCGTATACATTTGCTCAGTGACGGAAGCCATTTTGCACAATATGCAAGCATTATTCACACCAAGACCACAAAATCATCGACCTGTGCTGACGTCATCAATCATCGTCTACAGCCCCCATGTTTGTTTTGCTCTCTAGCAACGCTCTCGCGATTTGTCCATCAAAATGGCTGCTCCTACCTCACGTGTGTGACAGGTGCTCTTTGAGCATGAGACAATGGACGATGATGTCATTCTATAAATGATTAAAAGGGAAACCCGATCCCTGCTGCCTAATTGTCTTGTGTGTAAAGAGTGGCTACATCTGCCACCGTTCATATAAGTCTAGACTTGTATTGTCTCTGGATTACCAGGCCTAGCAAGACAGCAGCAGCCATCTTAATTTACCTCAGATGATGGTGTTTATAAATCCTGAGCGGGCTGAACAGCAAGAGCTGCTACCTGTCCTTGCTATAACTATATTACTGTGATAATTACCTCAGAAAAAAAGAAAAAGAAATTGAAAAATAACAGCAATAAGTTTGCTGTTATGTGTTGTAAACAATAACCATTTGCTTGGAGAAAAAAGAGAAAAAATGAAAATCTAAAGTTTTTGAAAGTTTGTATTTTGGCCATTGTATTATTATTTTTTTAATTATTTGCTAATAATGAACATATTTCTTCTAAAAAAAAAAAGTTTTGTGCTTTGGGCCTTGCTGCTGGCTCACGATTTGTGGTGTGTCCGATTGTCAGCAAGCGACTGGCCTGTCGATTAACAGGCAATATGTCGCCTCCTGCGTGCCAGTTTGAAGAGAGATTTCACACTGAACTCCCTCTTCACCACATCGCCCTATTCACCTCTATGAGGCAGAGTGGCAGAGCAGTATTACCGCATGCCCTATTTCTTTGTGTCATGCTGTGGCAATGTGTACGGGACGGACATTGCCTGGTTTTGACAGGTGGCTGAGGCAAGTTAAAGGGTTAGTTCACCTTCATCAAAAACAAAAAAACAAAAAAACACTCATGCAGATATGGGGCGTCTGTAGGTAAAGACAAACTGGGCAGTGCTGACTAAAGTTGAATAATGCCCTTGCTTTAAGTGTAGGCCATTTATGTATCTCCTGAAGCCTGACTGGGTTACTCCCAGGATGTTGCTAAGTGAGGCCTAGTAATTACTGGTCCCCCCCCCCCCCCCCCCTCATTACAAGGCGCGAGCTCTCAAACGCTGAGCTCAGAGCTACTGCATCAGGGGACAGAAAGAGCATGTGAAGGGGGGTTTGAATCAGATAAAAAGCTCACTCCTGTAATGGTGGAGGTGATCAGTAAGGACTAGGCTTCACTTAGCAACATCCTAGCAACATCCTGGGAGAATTCCAGTCAGCTTTGGGACGTATGGACAGTAAATGGCCTACACCTTTAGCAAGGACATTATTCAACTTTAGTCAAAGCTGCACAGTTTGTTTTTATCTACAGATGCTCCCTTACCTACATAGGCATTTTTTTTGGAAAAGTGAACTAACCCTTTAAAAACCTGTCTCAAATGCTTGTTTGTGTCACCTGATAGTGCTCATGTGAACAGGGACTAAGTGACTGGAATACGTTTTTAAAGGATAAGTATAATGTATTCACCAACTTAATGGTGAGTACACTCCTCACATTTTTGTAAATATTTTATTATATCTTTTTATGTGACAAGACTGGAGAAATTACACTTTGCTACAATGTAACAGTGTAAATTTGCTGTCCCCTCAAAATAACTCTACACTATCGCTGGCAACAAAAGTGAGTACACCCCTAATTGAAAATGTCCAAATTGGGCCCAAAATGTCAATATTTTGTGTGGCCACCATTATTTTCCAGCACTGCCTTTACCCTCTTGGGCATGGAGTTCACCAGAGCTTCACAGGTTGTCACTGGACTCTTCCACTCTTCCATGAGCTGGTGGATGTTAGAGACCTTGAACTCCTCCACCATCCATTTGAGGATGCCCCACAGATGGATAGGGTTTAGGTCTGGAGACATGCTTCGGCCAGTCCATAACCTTCAGCCTCAGCTACCCTCAACTTTTTTAGCAAGGCAGTGGTCGTCTTGGAGGTGTGTTTGGGGTCGTTATCATGATGGAATACTGCCCTGCGGCCCAGTCTCTTAAGAGAGGGAGATCATGCTCTGCTTCAGTATGTCACAGTACATGTTGGCATTCATGGTTCCCTCAATGAACTGTAGCTTGCCAGTGCCAGCAGCACTAATGCAGCCCCAGACCATGACACCACCATGCTGACTGTAGGCAAGACACACTTGTCTTTGTCCTCCTCACCTGGTTGCTGCCACACACGCTTTACACCATCTGAACCAAATACGTTTATCTTGGACTCATCAGGCTACAGGACATGATTCCAGTAATCCATGTCCTTAGTCTGCTTGTCTTCAGCAAATTGTTTGCGGGCTTTCTTGTTCATCATCTTTAGAAGAGGCTTTCTTCTGGGATGACAGCCATGCAGACCAATTTGATGCAGTGTGCGGTGTATGGTCTGAGCACTGACAGGCTGACCCCCCACCCCTTCACTCTCTGCAGTAATGCTGCCAGCACTCATACCTCTATTTGCCACAGACAACCTCTAGATATTACGCTGAGCATGTGCACTCAACTTCTTTGGTCAACCATGGTGAGGCCTGTTCTGAGTGGAACCTGTCCTGTTAAACCACTGTATGGTCTATGCCACCGTGCTGCAGCTCAGTTTCAGGGTCTTTGCAATGTTCTTATAGCCTAGGCCCTCTTTATGTAGAGCAACAATTCTTTTTTTCCTGATTCTCAGAGAGTTCTTTGCCATGAGGTGCCATGTTGAACTTCCAGTGACCAGTATGAGAGAGTGAGAGCGATAACACCAAATTTAACACACTTGCTCTCCATTCACACCTGAGACCTTGTAAAACTAACAAGTCACATGACACCGGGGAGTGAAAATGGCTAATTGGGCCCAATTTGGATATTTTCACTTAGGGGTGTACTCACTTTTGTTGTCAGCAGTTTAGACATTAATGACTGTGTGTTGAGTTATTTTGAAGGGACAACAAATTTACACTGTTATACAAGCTGTACACTCACTACTTTACATTGTAGCAAAGTGTCATTTCTTCAGTGTTGTCACATGAAAAGATATAATAAAATATTTACAAAAATGTGAGGTACTGTGTGTGTGTATATATATACTGTGTGTATGTATGTAGATATATATATATATATATATATATATATATATATATATATATATATTAGAGCTGCACGATTAATCATTAAGAGTCGAAAATCGCAATCTTTTTCTCTTCCCGATTTTCAAAACAGCATGTCGCCATTCTTTCTACAAGTGTAAAGAGTTCTCACAGCTGGGAAAGAAAAAATATACTAAATCTTTGCAGCTTGCCAAGTTTAAAGTGGTTGTAAACCCTTACAAACCACTTTGACCTACAGGTAAGCCTAGATTAAGGCTTACCTGTAGGTCCAAGCAATATCTCCTAAACCTATATGGTTTAGGAGATATTTGCCCAAAAACGGGCACCGCTGTCTACGGCGCATGCGCCGTAGACAGCGGCGCGCAGGCGCACTGAGCGCGGCATTCTCAGCGACGGAGCTGCCGCGCGTGCCGGCTCCCGTGCGCATGCGCGGGAGTGACGTCATCGCGGCTTTGCCGAATGACAGCGGCGGAGCTGCGAGACCCCACCAACAAGATGGATGCGGCGGACTACAGGGGACAGCGGTGACTTCGCTGGCTCCTGTGTCAGGTAAGTGACACATAATGGGCTACTATGCGATGCATAGCAGTCCATTATGCTTTGCCTTTGCAGGGAATGAAAGAGGAAGTAAACTCATCAGGGTTTACTTCCTCTTTAATCACAACAGGCAAATAAGTAGAAACAAAGTATCTTTTCTTTCTTTTATCAAAGGAAAGAATTCCTGTAAATGAAGGAAGTTTAATCATTTAAAGACCAAACCTTTTCTGACATTTGTTGATTACAAGTAAAAATCATTATTTTCTGCTAGAAAATTACTTGGAACACCCAAACATGATATATTTTTTTTAGCAGAGGCCCTATAGAATAAAATGGTGGTTGCTGCAATATTTTATGTCACACTGTATTTGCGCAGCAGTCTTTTAAACACAAAAAAACAAAACAGTAAAGTAAGCCCAATTTTATTGTGCAATGTAAAAGATGTTACACTGCGAAAATCGTGATCTTTATTCTAATGCCCCGTACACACAAGAGGACTTATGTCCGACAGACCTCCAAAGGAGTTCCGCCGGAGTTCCGCTGGAGTTCCGACGGAGTTCTGGCGGACTTTTCGACCGAACGGACTTGGACACACACCATCACACCAAACTCCGACGGAGTCGAACGTGATGACGTACGACTGGATTCGAATAAGGAAGTTCATAGCCAGTAGCCAATAGCTGCCCTAGCGTCGGTTTTAGTCCGTCGGAGTAGCATACACACGAGCGGATTTTTCGAAGGGGACCGGGTCCGGCGGAGTTCCGTCGGGAAAATTTGAAGCATGCTTCATTTCTAAAGTCCGTTGCAGCCCACACACGATCGGATAGTCTGACGGACTCAGTCCGTCGGACTTTGGATGTCGAAAAGTCCGCTCGTGTGTACGCGGCCTAAGGGGAAAAAATCCTGATTCTCATTTTAGCCAAAATTACCTTCAGAAGTCACATAATTCGTGAAATGATGTCCACCTGTGTGCAATCTAAGTGTCCTGACCTGTCATTACATATACACATCTTTTTGAAAGGCCCCAGAGGCTGCAACACCTAAGCAAGAGGCACCACTAACCAAACACTGCCATGAAGATCAAGGAACTCTCCAAACAAGTAAGGGACAATGTTGTTGAGAAGTACAAGTCAGAGTTAGATTATACAAAAATATCCAAATCTTTGATGATCCCTAGGAGAACCATCAAATCTATCATAACCAAATGGAAAGAACATGGCACAACAGCAAACCTGCCAAGAGACGGCCACACACCAAAACTCACGGACCGAGCAAGGAGGGCATTAATCAGAGAGGCAGCACAGAGACCTAAGGTAACCCTGGAGGAGCTGCAGAGTTCCACAGCAGAGACTGGAGTATCTGTACATAGGACAACAATAAGCCGCACGCTCCATAGAGTTGGGCTTTATGGCAGAGTGGCCAGAAGAAAGCCATTACTTTCAGCAAAAAACAAAATGGCACGTTTTGAGTTTGCGAAAAGGCATGTGGGAGACTCACAAAATGTATGGAGGAAGGTGCTCTGGTCTGATGAGACTAAAATTGAACTTTTTGGCCATCAAAGAAAATGCTATGTCTGGTGCAAACCCAACACATCACATCACCCAACCAACACCATCCCCACTGTGAAACATGGTGGTGGCAGCATCAATCTGTGGGGATGTTTTTCAGCAGTCAGGACTGGGAAACTGGTCAGAGTTGATTGAAAGATGGATGGTGCTGAATACAGGGATATTCTTGAGTAAAACCTGTACCACTCTGTGTGTGATTTGAGGCTAGGACAGAGGTTCACCTTCCAGCAGGACAATGACCCCAAACACACTGCTAAAGCAACACTTGAGTGGTCTAAGGGGAAACATGAAAATGTGTTGGAATGGCCTAGTCAAATCTGTGGTTAGACTTAAAGATTGCTGTTCACAAGCGCAAACCATCCAACTTAAAGGAGCTGGAGCAGTTTTGTAAGGAGGAATGGGCAAAAATGACCAGTGGTGAGATGTGGCAAGCTCATAGAGACTTATCCAAAGTGACTTAAAGCTGTGATAGGAGGCTCTACAAAGTATTGACTTTAGGGGGGTGAATATTTATGCACATTGGCTTTTTCTGTTATTGTGTCCTATTTGTTGTTTGCTTCACAATAAAAAATAAATAAAAACCTTCAAAGTTGTGGGCATGCTCTGTAAATTAAATGATGCAAATCTTCAAACAATCCATGTTAATTCCAGGTTGTGAGGCAACAAAACATGAAAAATGCCAAAGGGGTGAATACTTTTGCAAGGCACTGTAAGTGCAAATTCAAATTCAAGTAATAAAAAAATCGTTGGAAAACAGCGCTGTCCAAAATTTGCTCAAATAATCAAAAACCTGTGCCAGTGAGGCAAGATTTAAAATAATAATAATAATAGTAGTAATAAATTCTCGCCGCAACACAATGTGAGATACCCACAATACACAGAAATCCAAAAAATAAAGCTGCGCTAGAACTTATAAATACCAGAATAATCCTGTGACATAATATATCCTGTTTTTAAATAATGAAAAATGTGTGTGACTATAAATGGTGCAAAAATTACTCAAAATGAAAACACGTAAAGTCCAAAAAAGGAGGAAGAGAGACACAAGGAGATGAATTTCAGTCCATTAGACCCCTTTCACACCAGGGCGTTTTGCAGGCGCTATAGCGTTAGAAATAGCGCCGGCAAAACGCCCTAAAGAAGCTGCACCATTGTTTGTAGTGTGAAAGCCCTGAGGGCTTTCACACTACAGCGGTGCGCTGGCAGGACGTCAGAAAAAAAGTCCTGCCAGCAGCTTCTTTGGAGCGGTGAAGGAGCGGTGTGTTTACCACTCCTCCACCGCTGCTCCCCATTGAAATCAATGGGGCAGCGCTGTAATCCCGCCGGCAAAATGCCGCTATTGCGGCGTATTGCCGGCGGTTTTAACCCTTTGGCCGCGTACACACGCGCGGACTGTTGGCCCAACTTTGTCCGTCCAACAGTTTGAGCGAACAGTCCGCTCAAACTTAGCATGGACGGACATGGCCACACACGACGGACGAACAGTTTGCTGAAACCGTGCGCGATGACGTGAACGGCACGTACGACGGGACGAAAAATACGACGTCCTATACACTGCAATGCAACCTTCCGACGTGGAAATCCTTTCTGAGCATGCGCGAGACTTAGTTGGCCGAACAAGCCTACACACGAGCGAACAAGGTTTCAGCGGACAGTTTTTCGGAATTTCCGTAAGACCTTGTTCGGCCAACTGTCCGCTGAAACTGTCCGCTGAAGCCCCACACACGAGCGGACTGTCCGCCCAAACACTGTTCAGCGGACAAGGTTGGGCGAACAGTCCGCGCGTGTGTACGCGGCCTTTCGCGGCCGCTAGCGGGGGGTAAAAGCGCCCCGCTAGCGGCCGAAATGCGCCGCAAATCCGGCGGTAAAACACCGCTAAAAATAGCGGCGTTTTACCGCCCACGCTATCAGCGGTGTGGTGTGAAAGGGGTCTTAAAGTGACTCCATAAAACACCCTTCAGATATATAGCAGGTGCGCCCAGAGAGAGAGGTTCATCCGCCATAGGCTCTGCTGGCGTCTCCAACTCCTGTACCCCTTTCTCAGAGAGTCTCACGTTCCACCGTAATCATTTAGTAAGAAAAAAGAGAAAGGCTCCCATAGCGTAACTCCATATAAAATTTTAATCCGAACGTAATAAAATAAAGTAACAAACTCACAGATTTCCAGCCGCATACACGCGTGTGTATAATCAAGAGCCGGCCGGCTCTCTCCTATTTACACTGCCCGCCCTTCCTGGTCAACGGGGAATAGCGGTGACCACAGCATGCCGCTCACCCTACGTCGTTTCGTCAAAAGTGACTTCATCAAAACAATGTCACGGACTTCTCAATACTGTATTTCACGATATAAGCTCAGTTTAGTGGTACAAATAAGTGTGAAATGCAAGATTTTGGTGGGTATAAAAAGATGTCTGCTTGGCGACTTCAGACTCTAGGCTTAGTTTGGCAGAGTGCGGGGTATACCAAGATGGCCGTGACGGAACGTCACTTCCGTTACGAAATCTGATGGGTCGCCTAATCTGACGGACTGGCACTCGCCGATCGTCAGGCAGAGGCTCAGAATGGAGTCCTGCCTGTGTAAACAAATCATATCTCCGTTCCAAACAGGGGGGAAAGTGATGGCTTTTGTGTCCCTGCAAAGCAGGGAATAAAATCCAGAACATCCCTTAGTAAAATCAATTCACATAGTACACAAAAACGTTGGTTAGGCACACAGCTAACCCTTTGATCGCCCCTGATGTTTAACCCCTTTCCAGCTAGTGTCATTAGTACAGTGACAGGGCACAATTTTAGCACTGGTCACTGTATTAGTGTCACTGATGCCCACAAAGTGTGCGATTGTCCACCGGAATATCACATAGCTCCCAACTGTCCCTGATTTTGAGGGACTTTCCCTGATTTGGAGCAATGTCCCTCTGTCCCTCTTTTCCCCTCATTTTGGTCTGATCTATAACCGGTTCCCAACCAGCGCACGCCGATGTACGTCGGCAGAATGGCACGGGCAGGCAAATGGGCGTACCTGTACGTCCCTTTAAATTTGCCGCCCTGCTATCGTGAGCGCGGCGCCGGCGACGCGCTCGCGTGCCGGTCGGGACCCCCGTGAGTCCGGTCGCAGGTCCCGCGGACTCGATCGCCGCAGGCATACCCGGGATCGTCTCACGGGGCGGCTGAATGGAGAAATGCCGTTGTAAACAGCATTTCCCCATTCTGCCTAGCAACTAGTGACGCTGATCTCTGCTCCATGTGATTGGAGCAGAGATCAGTGTTCACTAAATGAAAGCCCAGCCCCCCACAGTTAGTAACACACCCCTAGGAACACTTAACCCCTACACTGCCACCCACTGGTTAACCCCTTCACTGGCAGTGTCATTTACACAGGAATCACTGCATTTATATAGCAGTGATTGCTGTATAAATGACAATGGTCCCACAAATGTGTCAAAAATGTCCGATGTGTCCGCCACAATGTCGCAGTCACAATAAAAATCGCTGATCGCCGCCATTACTAGTAAAAAATTAAATTATTACTAAAAATGCCATAAAACTATCCCCTATTTTGTAAACGCTATAACTTTTCAATCAATAATCGCTTATTGCGATTTTTTTTACCAAAAAAATGTAGAATACGTATCGGCCTAAACTGAGGGTAAAAAATGTTTTTTTATATATTTTTGGGGGATATTTATTATAACAAAAAGTAAAAAATAATGCATTTTTTTCAAAATTGTCGCTCTATTTTGTTTATAGCGCAAAAAATAAAAACCGCAGAGGTGATCAAATACCACCAAAAGAAAGCTCTATTTGTGGGAAAAAAAGGACGTCAATTTTGTTTGGGAGCCACGTCACACGATTGTCAGTTAAAGCGACGCAGTGCCGAATCGCAAAAAGTGGTCTGGTCTTTGACCAGCAAAATGCTCCGGTCTGTAAGTGGATATAGTTGTATATAAAATGCACTTTTTATCTTTCGAAAAGCGTTTCCCATCGCTAAATCTTTCGTCTGATTTCTAAATTGCTGCATTCAGAAATGTTAAAAGCCAATATAAAGGAATAGTAGTGATAAAAAAAAGCCCTTGTTGATTTATTTAACCTTTTTTTTTTGGTTAATTTTCCTTTAAGGGGGTGTGGCAAGGGGGCGTGTCCTATACCTACATATGTTTGCTGGCAGGTGTCCCTCATTCCCGTCTCAAAATGTTGGGAGGTATGATATCACAGTCCCAATATAAGTCGCTGATTGCCGACATTACTAGTATCACAAAAAAACAAAATTCCAGTATATATCCCATCGTTTCTAGATGTGATAACTTTTGCGCAAACCGATCAATACAGGCTTATTGGGATTTTTTTTTTCCAAAAACATGTAGCAGAATACATATTGACCTAAATTGATGAAGAAAATATATATTTTTTTATATATATATATTTTTATTGATTTTTTTTTATAGCAGAAAGTAAAAAAAATTACGTTTTTTTTTTTTTTTTTTTCCAAAATTCTTAAAATTGCACAAAAAAATTAAAACTGATCAAATACCACCAAAAGAAAGCTCTATTTGTGTGGGGGGGGGGAGATGATATCAATTTTATTTGAATACAGAGTCGCACGACCGCACAATTGTCAGATAAAGTAACGCAATGCCTTTATCGCAAATGAACAAAAATGGCCTGGTCATGAAAGGGGGGTAAATCTTCCAGAGGACAAGTGGTTAAGACACGGCACAAATGTAAATAGGTTCTCTTTCTCTGAAATTCCACTTGAAATGGATCCTGTGAAAGGAGAAGTATGGCGGCTGGCGCTGGGGACTTGGCGCGGGCTCCAGGGCTGTCGAACTCATCATGACTTCACTGCCTAGCGACTCACTGACCTGGAACATGTATGAAGTCAGCAAAGTGTGAAGAATCCGGTGCTTGTTCCAGATCAGCGACACGTTGGATAGTGAAGCAAGGATGGGGATGACAGTCCCACAGTTTGTACCTTTTAAATCCCTATTCTGGCCTTCCAGGTCTCATTTAATCATATAACAACCGTGATTGGCTACAGACAATGACATCTTTATCGAAAAAAGCTTTGTACCATACAATCACCCAAAGAGACCAATCAAAATCCTAGATCAGTAACCTAAAGCTGGCCATTACATGTCACTCTCTGGTTGTACAATCTCTGAGCAATCGCCTTTTAGTATTACATTGTGCCAACTTGGCCAATCAAGATGACCAATGATCCCGAACCCGGAAGAAACCGATGAGAAAGGTTGCAGATGTCACATCATCGGAGCGGAAATGAATACAGTCCCACTGTAATTACAGACCGCCCACCGTCAATATAGACGCCGCTAATTTTGACGTAGAATACCATTGTTGTTATGTCAGTAGGTAGCTGGTATTTTCTTAAGTGGCGGGCAGTCCGCTTTAAGATAAAAGTGGTCTCAGCGATGGATTCACTGTGAGATCACTTTTATCGGCGACGGGAGGGACACCTGATCTGTGATCGGATCCTTTCCTCTGATGGGCAGGAAGACGAGTGAGGGAATTGTGTCCCCCCCACTCGACTCCACACTTGTCTCCAAATATCACCCAAACCGTCCTCTCCACTCTTCTCAAGACCTCCTACTCTCAAGCGCCCTTGTCTCTCTCCTCCCATGCTCATCTCCAGGATTTCTCCAGAGCCTCTCCCATGCTCTGGAACTCGCTACCTCCACCTGTCCGGCTATCCCCTACTCTTGCTACCTTCAGACGATCCCTGAAAACTCATCTCTTCAGGGAAGCCTATCGCATCTCCAACTAATCTTCTACCACTTCCAACAATCAGCTCATTCCCCACAGCTACAAACTTTTGTACCACCTGCCCCACCCACTGACCTAGTCTGAAAATACCAACCTAATCATTCTCTTCACTCCTCCCAAGACCTCCTGCTCTCTAACTCCCTTGTTTCCTCCTCCCATGGTCTTCTCCATGACTTCTCCAGAGCCTCTCCCATCCTCTGGAACTCGCTATCCCCTACTCTTGCTACCTTCAGGCTATCCCTGAAAACTAATTTCTTCAGGGAAGCCTGTCAGGTCTCCAACTAATCTTCTACCACTTTCATCAGCTCATTTCCCACAGCTACAACCTTTTGTACCACCTGCCGCACCCACTAACCTAGACTCAAAATACCAACCTAATCATTCTCTTCACTCCCCCCAAGACATCCTGCTCTCTTCCTTGTCCCCTCCTCCCATGCTCATCTCCAGGATTTCTCCAGAGTCTCTCCCATCCTCTGGAACTCACTACTTCAACCTGTCCGGCTATCCCCTACCCTTGCTACCTTCAGGCAATCCCTGAAAACTCATCTCTTCAGGGAAGCCTATCACGTCAACTAATCTTCTACCACTTCCATCAGCTCATTCTCTACAGCTACAAACTTTTGTACCACCTGCCCCCACCTTATTAGATTGTAAGCTCTTCTGAGCAGGGCCTGCTTAATCCTCTTGTATTTTATTGTATTAGAACTGTATTGTCTCCCTTTTATATTGTAAAGCGCTGCGTAAACTGTTGGCGCTATATAAATCCTGTATAATAATAATAATTGGATGATGGGAGCGATGTCAAACGTCACTTCCGCCCTCCGGCCTTAAAGGGACAATGGTTTACTATTCCTCCCGCTGATACCAACAATGGGGCACTATTCCTCTCACTGACACCAGTGATGGGACACTATTCCTCCCACTGATACCAACAATGGGGCACTATTCCTCCCACTAACACCAGTTACGGGATACTATTCCTCCCACTGATACCAACAATGGGGCACTTTTCCTCCCGCTGATACCAACAAAGGGGCACTATGCCTACCAATGATGGGGCACTATTCCTTCTGCTGACACCAACAATGGTGCACTATTCCTCCCACTGACACCAATGATACAGTAAGGCATTACTCCTATCACTAATACCCGTACCCCAATGTCTGAAGGACAATAAACTGGCCCTTTGGTTAAAAAGTTTGGTGGACCCCTGATCCAAATAAATAAAAAAATATCTCCGCACTAATAAATAATGTAATAATACACAAAATATGGATGTTGCCGCCAATCACTATCATGAATCCATCATAACCCTAAGTAAAAGCAGCACACATAGTAAACACAAAAACACTGGTTAGGCACACGTTTAACCCTTTGATCTCCCCTGATGTTAACCCCTTCCCAGCCAGTGTCCTTAGTACAGTGAAAGTGCATATTTTGAGCACTGATCACTATATTAGTGTCACTGGTTCCCACAAAGTGTCAGTTAGTGTCAGACTGGCCGCTGCAATATCCCAGTCCCGCTATAAGTCGCTGATCGTCGCAATTACTAATATAAAAAAAATATCTATTAAACTCCAGTATATATACCATAGTTCACAGACGCTATAAATTTTGTGAAATATACAAAATATACGCTTGTTGGGACTTTTTTTTTACCAAAATTATGTAGCAGAATACATATTGGCCTAAATTTGTGAAGAAATTAGATTTTTTTTTTTTTTTTAAATAATTATTGGATGTGTTTTATAGCAGAAAGTAAAAAGAATTGTTTGTTTGTTTGTTTTTTCAAAATTGTCAGTCTTTTTTTCTTTATAGCACAAAAAAAAAAAAAAAAAAAAAACAGAGGTGATAAAATACCACCAAAATAAAGCTCTATATGTGGGGAAAAAAATACTATGCATTTTGCTTGTGTACAGCGTCGCACGGTCGCGCAAATTGTCAGTTAAAATAACGCAGTGCCGTATCGCAAAAAATGACCTGGTCATGAAGGGGGATAAATCTTCTGGAGGGCAAGTGGTTAATAAAATACCAAAATAATAAATGTCATCGTAAAAATCACCCTAATGTGGTCAATTGATAATATATATCCAGGGTAGTTCTTTATTTATATCACAACTTCAATCTACTTGTAAGTGTGCTTTTCCTTTAAATATCAGTGCATAAAGTATCATGCGTGCCGGTCCATCATCTACAATATAAATGCGTTCTGCCGCTGTCATCTCGCCGCTTTTCACTGCCGCCACTTCCCTCAATCTTGGGCACCATCCGCCCAGGATCCAGCCCATTCAGCAGAAAAGTATACATACATAGCCGGCCATGGTGTAGCATTAACACACACTCAGCTTTATTAACAAAAAGAATAAAAACACTCACAAATACAGTACACTAGATAAAGTACCCTTTCAAAATCTTCCAAGCATAAACATCAATAAGAACCACATGTAAAATGGCCGACCTCAGACTTCGGGGCGTGATGACAAATATATACAGCTCCTCTGGGCTTTCAGAAAAAAGAGGGAAGGAGAGCTGAATTTACACTCTGCAGAGCTCAGTGAGGAGAGCTCTGAGAGCTGATTGGAGGGGAGGGACACCCCCCTCCCCCCCTCTCACACGGCACACAGAAACAGTTGAGGCTGTCAATCACACTCCGCAGAGCTCAGTGAGGAGAGCTCTGAGAGCCTCCCCCTTGGCTCTACCCATGACCCCACCCCCTTTTACTTGCCATTGTAAACCCCACCTTTATAATGAAGCACCCATCAAATGCAGCCTCACCAGCGCCCTTCAAATGCAGCCTACCAGTGCACCTATAAGTTCCCATCCGTGCTCTCCATCAGTGCCCATCAGTGCCACCCATCATTGCTTATCAGTGCCCATCAGTGCTGCCTATCAGTGCACATCAGTGCCATCTATCAGTGCTGCTTGTCAGTACCCATCAGTGCTGCCTATCAGTGCTTATTAGTGCCCATCAGTGCTCAGTGCCTATCAGTGCCGTCTATCAGTGCTGCCTGTCAGTGCTGCCTATCAGTGCTTATTAGTGCCCATCAGTGCCGCCTATCAGTGCCCATCAGTACTGTCTATTAGTGCCACCTATCAGTGCCCATCAGTGCTGCCTGTCATTGCTGATCAGTGCCCATCAGTGCCGCCTATCATTGCCGCCTATCAGTGCTGCCTATCAGTGCTTATTAGTGCCCATCAGTGCTTCCCATCAGTGCCACCTGTCAGTGCCCATCAGTGCCACCTACCAGTGCCCATCAGTGCTGCCTATCAGTGCTTATGAGTGCTGCCCATCATTGCCGCCCATTAGTACCGCCTATCAGCATCCATCAGTGCTGCCTATCAGTGCTTATTAGTGCCCATCAGTGCTACTCATCAGTGCCGCCTATCAATGCCACCTATCAGTGCCCATTAGTGCTGCCTATCAGTGCCATCTATCAGTGCCCATCAGTGCTGCCTATCAGTGCCACCTATCAGTGCCCATAAGTGATGCCTATCAGTGCCATCTATCAGTGCCCATCAGTGCTGCCTATCATTGCTTATCAGTGCCCATCAGTGCCGCCTATCAGTGCCCATTAGTGCTACCTATCAGTGCCCATCAGTGCAGCCCATTAGTGTCACCTATCAGCGTGACCTATCAGTGCCCATCAGTGCCCTATCGGTGCTTATTTGTGCCCATCAGTACCACCTATCATTGCCCATTAAAATAAAAAAATTCAAAATGTGTGAATCCTGGGTGAAAATTGTGTCCACAATGTATAAATAGACCCCTAAGTGTTATTTGGAAGTTTAATGTGACCCCTTCCCCATCAGCTGCCCCATATATGTGACAGCGCCAAGGTATTCCTTATATTGTGCTGACACATCTTTGCACTGCGTCTGTGCTTTGTGCCGGGAGCATGCTCAATTGCACTCCTCCGGCAAATCAGGGTCACATAGAGCAAAGATTGGGAGCTGGTAGAAGGTGCTCCCGATCATGTGATCCCTGTGACAGCCAATCACAGTGATCGCATGAGTCGAAAAGCTCATGAAACTCCTCTGGTGTTTACAACCCTTAAAGCCCACGCCCCCTCCCCCTGCCCCCAAGGGGCACCTGCCACCGCTGCCTTGTGCTGCCATAGAGATGAAAGGGAAAGTGCAGCATCAACACTGCACAAGATTTCGTTTTACAATATAAAGACAAACTCCAAGTGGATATAAAGCATCCGCAAGATCCGATCTCGATATAAAGACCGCCTGAAGCTTGCTGGCACTTTTTAGACTAGAAATTACAAGGTACGCCGGGGCACACTTTATATGCAAATACCGACTTCTCTCCAAGTCAGCACTTAAACACCCCGCCCCCAACGACATCCCACAATGCAATGCCAAGTGGTCCAGCTACAGACAGGGCCATTCATGTTCTCGGGTTCTATGGGAACATCGTACATGATCACATGATCAGATCGGCACCAAAGTGTCTTTAGAAATCATAAACACAGAATAAAAGACGTCTTATCCAGAATCCTGAGACGTACAAAGTGTCAGGCTTATCTATAGTGTAAATCCCTACAATGTATGGATTGAATACTAGAACATGTCCCATATTGTACAACCCCATGTTCACTATAGTACCAAAAGTATTGGGGCACCCGCCTTCACACGCACGTGAACTTTAATGGTATCCCAGTCTTAGTCCGTAGGGTTCAATATTGAGTTGGCGCACCCTTTGCAGATATAACAAATGATTTGGACCAGTGCATAAAACAAGGTTGAGGTCAGGACTCTGTGCAGGCCAGTCAAGTTCCTCCACCCCAAACTCACTCATCCGTGTCTTTATGGACCTTGCTTTGTGCACTGGTCCAAATCATCTGGTGGAGGGGGGATTATGGTGTGGGGTTGTTTTTCAGGGGTTGGGTTTGGCCCCTTAGTTCCAGTGAAAGGAACTCTTAAGGCTTCAGCATACCGAGATATTTTGGACCATTTCATGCTCCCAACTTTGTGGGAACAGTTTGAGGATGGCCCTTCCTGTTCCAACATGACTGCACACCAGTGCACAAAGCAAGGTCCATAAAGACATGGATAAGGGAGTTTGGGGTGACCTCAACCCGATAGAACACCTTAGGGATGAATTAGAGTGGAGACTGCGAGCCAGGCCTTCTCGTCCAACATCAATGCCTGACCTCACAAATGCGCTTCTGGAAGATCGGTCAAACATTCCCCATAGACACACTCCTAAACCTTGTGGACAGCCTTCCCAGAAGAGTTGAAGCTGTTATAGCCGCAAAGGGTGGGCCAACTCAATATTGAACCCTACGGACTAAGACTGGGATGCCATTAAAGTTCATGTGCGTGTAAAGGCAGGTGTCCCAATACTTTTGGTAATATAGTGTACATTCATCACTAGAAGGACCTTGAGAACCTCATCACCCCGTGTCACAGAAATCAGACATTATTTGTAACGTTTACATTGTGATACAGAGAATGGTTCCCTGGCTGAACAGATCTCCTCCACCTACAGAGGTGTCTGAGGGATCAATACACAGTGTGATATCAATGGTGGGAGAGGGACAGAGATGACCTGATAAATACAAAGAGAGGACAGAGAGATCTCATAGAGGGATGGCAGAGAGAGAGAGAGAGGGAAGAGGAAGAAAAGAGAGGGAGGGAGAGACAAATGGAGAGAGGAAAGAGGAAGGGAGGGATGAAGGGAGAGAGGAAGGAAGAGAAGAAGGGAGAGAAGAATAGAGAGAGGAAGGAAGAGAAGGAGGGAGAGAGGAAAGGAGAGAGGATGAGAAAGAGGAACGGGAAGAGGAAAGGAGAGAGAAAGAAAGAGAAGAATGAAGAGAGGAAGGAAGAGAGTAAAAAAAGAAGAATGGAGAGAGAAAGGGAGATAGGAACAGAGAGAGGAAGAGAAAGAAGAATAGAGAGAAGAATGGAGAGAGGAAAGGAGAGAGGATGAGAAAGAGGAAGGGAGAGAGGAAAGGAGATAAGAACGGAGAGAGGAAGGGACAGAAGAATGGAGAGAGGAAGAAAGAGAAGAATGGAGAGAGGAAGGAAGAGACTAAAAAAAAAGAAGAATGGAGAGAGAAAGGGAGAGAGGAAAGGTGAGACAGGAGAGAAGGGAGAGGAGAAGGAAGAGAGGAAGGGAGAGAAGAATGGAGAGAGGAAGGGAGAGAAGACTGGAGAGAGGATGGAAAAACAGAATGGAGAGAGAGAGGGAGGGAGAGGGAAAAGGAGAGATGAATGGAGAGAGGGGGAGAAGAATGGAGAGAGGAAGGGAGAGAGAAAGGAAGGGAGAGAAGAATGGAGAGAGGGAGGGAGAGAAAGAGGCAGGGAGGGAGGGTGGGAAAGAAGTGAGAGAGGAAAGGAAGAGGAGAATAGAGAGAGGTAAGAGGGATGAAGGGATGAAGAGAAGAATGGAGAGCGGAAGGGAGAGAAGAAGGAAAAGAAGAAGGGAGAGAGAGAAGAAGGGAGAGAAGAAGGGAGAGAAGAAGAGAGAGAAGAAGGGAGAGAAGAAGGGAGAGAGGAATGGACAGAAGAAGGGAGTGAAGAATGGAGAGAGCAATGGAGAGAAGAAGGGAGACAAGAATGGAGAAAAGAAAGGAGAGGGGAAGGGAGAGAAGAATGGAGAGAATGGAGAGAGGAAGGGAGAGAAGAATGGAGAGAGCAATGGAGAGAAGAAGGGAGAGAAGAAGGGAGAGAGGAATGGACAGAAGAAGGGAGTGAAGAATGGAGAGAGCAATGGAGAGAAGAAGGGAGAGAAGAATGGAGAAAAGAATGGAGAGGGGAAGGGAGAGAAGAATGGAGAGAATGGAGAGAGGAAGGGAGAGAAGAATGGAGAGAGCAATGGAGAGAAGAAGGAGAGAAGAAGGGAGAGAAGAAGGGAGAGAAGAATGGAGAGAGCAATGGAGAGAAGAAGGGAGAGAAGAATGGAGAAAAGAATGGAGAGGGGAAGGGAGAGAAGAATGGAGAGAGCAATGGAGAGAAGAAGGGAGAGAAGAATGGAGAAAAGAATGGAGAGGGGAAGGGAGAGAAGAATGGAGAGAAGAATGGAGAGAAGAATGGAGAGAAGAATGCATTCATAAATATGAGAGGTGATTTGCCACTATGAGTAGATACAGAGAGAGGACAGAGGAGAGATGAGATATAGAGAGGTGAAGAGATCTGACATGGGAGGATCACACAGGGAGAGACAGACAAGAGAACAGAGAGAATTAGAGAGGAGTAGAGAGAGAGGAGCACACAGATAGAAGGAAGTTAGAGATCGATCGATCCCATAGAGATACATATTACATATTAAAGCAGAATAATAATCAGGATGAAAGATGGCTGAATAGATAAAAGGTAAATATAACTGATGATTGGACGATCGATGTATCAATCAGTATATACAGCTGGATAATCATAGGAAGAACAGAGACAGCCATTAATGAGTAATATAAGACGGATGGCACTGATAGAATAGATAGAAGTAATGTGTGAGCGATGAGTGTACATATAGAATATATAAGGACACGTATATCTCGCACTCACACATGTTACGTACATTGCAGCGATGGAGCGATGATGGGAACTGAAGCAGAGATGGAAATGTCATTGAGCGGGGGAGGGGGAGGGGGGGCTGTATCCTCCTATGAGATAATCGGAGGGCCTGTCCCTTTAAGAAGATGTCCTCTCCCCCCATGATGCTGCATAATATCCGGGCTCCTGTCTGCTGCCATGATTACAGGACAGTGTGCCGCCTCCTCTCCTTTTATTTCTCTCTTTCTTTCTTTCTTTATTAGGGGAAGGATTAGGTGCAATGAGCGCGTCGGAAGCTGACTATCACCGGTGAGAAGGTGATTGGTGGCGGTGTTGAGCAGACATAAGCCCCGTCTGTCCCTACACGCCCTCCGCCTCTCCAACATAACGCAGTGTACCCCCATCACCCAGCCTGCCCCGCGCCACCGCCAGCCATCTTGTGCAAATGTATAATAAAATGACAGAGGGGGGAATCCTTATGCAGAATTCCGGGGGGGGGGGTATGGCGGGGGCGAGCAGTGGTTTTTCCCGAGAAGAAAAAATTGCCTGTTTTTTGTTTGTTTTTTCATTCTCATTTTTCAATAATTATTATTATTACAACTATTAATATTACTAAAATCATAAATAATAATAAAATTAAGAATAATAATGATTATTATTATAAATAATAATAACTCATAATAAAACCATAATCAAAAATAATAACTATTATAATAATACAAATAAGAATATTAATGATTATTATTATAAATAATAATAATAACTCATAATGAATTAATAATAAAAAATATAATTATAATAATAAAATTAAGAATAATAATGATTATTATTATAAATAATAATATTAACTCATAATAAAAACATAACCAAAATAATAATTATTATAATAATAAGAATATTAATGATTATTATTATAAATAATAATAATAACTCATAAAAAAATCATAATAAAAAATATTATTATTATAATAAAATTAAGAATAATAATGATTATTATTATAAATAATAATAGAAACTCATAATAAAACCATAATCAACAATAATAATAATTATTATTATAATTATAAAATTAAGAATATTAATGATTATTATTATAAATAATAATAACTCATAATAAAATCATAATAAAAAATTATTATTATAATAATAAAATTAAAAATAATAATGATTATTATAATAAATAATAATATTAACTCATAGTAAAAGCATAATCAAAAATAATAATAAATATTATTATAATAATAAAAATAAGAATATTAATGATTATTATAAATAATAAGAATAACTCATAATAAAATCATAATAAAAAAAATGTATTATTATAATAATAAAATTAAAAATAATAATGATTATTATAATAAATAATAATAGTAACTCATAATAAAATCACAATCAAAAATAATAATAATTATTATTATAATAATCAAATTAAGAATATTAATAATGATTATTATAATAAGAATAACTCATAATAAAATCATAATAAAAAAATATTATAATAATCAAATTAAGAATAATAATGATTATTACTATAAATAATAATGATAGCTCATAATAAAATCATAATCAAAAATAATAATAATAGTTATTATTATTATAATAAAATTAAGAATAATAATGATTATTATTATAAGTAATAATGATAACTCATAACAAAATAAAAATAAAAAATAATAATAATAATTATAATAATAAAATTAACAATAATAATGATTATTATTAATCTAAATAATAATAGCAATAATAATTCATAACAAAATCAAAATTATAAATAATAAAACACAGAATGTATCTGTGTTTTCCTGCAATGACTTTCTAAAGCATCTGTATAAGGCCCACCATAGACTATACAATCTGATTGTACAATCTTCTTTAGATTTACCAAAGCCATGTAAGGACCATGAGGGCAAGTCTACACAATTTTTTTTAATTGGTATGAAATGAGGCAGGACCATCTACTACATACAGTCATTGTCAGGAGATTATACAATCATATTGCATAATGTATGGTGAGCCAAATACACAATTCAATCTCATTGTACAACTTCCTTTTGATCTACCAACAACAAATGTAGTAGAATTCCTGATTGGATAGATAGATGTTTCCTCCGATTATATCGATTTGGTAAATCTAAAGAGTGTACATAGATTGTTCAATCGGATTGTAGTGTATAGTCACCTTAAGACCAGCCATACACTATACATTCTGATTGTACAATTTCCTTCATGGTGGCCATGCATGGTTGGATTTTGTCTTTAGTCCAATCGATGTGCAATGCAATCAAAACAATCAAATCCACAAGCAACTGAATAGCCATAACTTCCCTTCCGATTAATTTAAGCTGGCCATACACCTTACAACCTGATTGTATAGTCTAGCGATTGGCCATTATGGAAAAATCATTGATCATTTTGCTTTGATCAGCAGCGCTAAGATACTTAGTTGATGAATATGATCGTAATGGGGCCCAATCACACCAATTCCTCCCAAATGACACCAACGATGGGGCACAATTCATGCTTAGTTGATGAATACGATCGTATTCCGACCAATCAGATGATGAGAGTACATGGTGTAAACGGAGATAGTGATTAATCATTTACGATCATAGCTGTCTATCTTAGCTATGGATCCACTTTCCCGTGTGTGGCATATAGATTGAATGGGGTTGTCAACTCTAGATCGATTATTCCTATCTGTAGAGATCAATTGGAAAAAAGAAGCCACTCCTTAATAGAAGCGTGTATGGCCACCATGAGATCTATGCAGTAAGAGGACAAACCCAAACAACCAATTTGATCAGTCCTCTCCAAACTGCAGCAATGTGACCCTTTGCTTGCTTTTATTTGTCCCTTGGGGCACTATTTTATCCACTGACACCAATGATGGGACACAGTTCCTCCCAATGACACCAGCAATGGGGCACAATGACCCCAATGATGGGCACCATTTCATCCACTGACACCAACGAAGGTGCACAATTCTTCCTAATGACACCAACAATGGGGCCCAATGATAGGCCACAATTCCTTCCAATGACACCAACAATAGGGCACAATTCCTCCCAATGACACCAATGATGGGGCACAATTCATCCCAATAACACCAATGATAGGGCATAGTTCTTTCAAATGACACCAACAATTGTGCCCAATGACACCAATGATGGTGGCACAATTTCTCCCAATGATACCAACGATGAGACACTATTCATCCCAATAACACCAACGATGGGGCACAGTTCTTCCCAATGACACCAACAATGGGGCACAATTCCTCCAAATGACACCAACAATGGGGCACAATTCCTCCCAATGACACCAATGATGGGGCACTATTCATCCCTAAAAACACCAATGATGGGGCACAGTTGTTTCCAATGACACCAACCATGGGGCCCAATGACACCAACAATGGGGCACAATTCCTCCCAATGATACCAATGATGGGGCACAATTCATCCCAATAACACCAACAATGGGGCATATATCCTCCCAATGACACCAATAATTGGGCCCAAATGACACCAAGGATGGGCCACAATTCCTCCCAATGACACCAACAATATTGGCCCAATGACATCAATGATGGAGCACAATTCCTCTGAATGACACCAACAATATGGCACAATTCCTCCCAATGGCCCCAATGATGGGGCACAATTCCTCCTAATGACACCAACAATGGGGCACAATTCCTCCCAATAACACCAATGATGGGGCACAATTCCTCCCAATGACAGCAACAATGGGGCACATTTTTTTCCAATGACACCAATGATGTGGTTCAATTCCACCCAATGATGCCAACAATGGGGCATAATTCCTCCCAATGACACCAACAATGGGGCATAATTCCTCCCAATGACACCAACAATGGGGCACAATTCCTTCTAATGACACCAATGATGGGGCACAATTCCTCCCAATGACACCAACAACAGGGCTCAATTTTTGCCATTGACAGCAACGATGGGGCACAATTCCTTCTAATGACACCAATGACGGGGCACTATTCCTCCCAATGACACCAACAAAGGGGAACAATTCCTCCCAATGACACCAACAATGGGGCACAATTCCTCCCAATGACACCAACAATGGGGCACAATTCTTCCCACTGACACCAACAATGGGGCACAATTCCTCACACTGACACCAAAGATGGGGCATTGTTTAATCCCACTTCTGCCTAGACATCTTCTATTCCTGATAGCCACAACCTGGCCCCCCTAAATTCTGAAGGATAATAAACTGGCCCTTTGTTTAGAAAGTTTGGAGATCCCTGACATAGAGGATGGTAGAGCGACAGGAGATTGCACAATCAGATTGTATGGTGTATGGTCAGCCTAAAGTGGAACTTTAAATAAAATAAAATAAATGTACGAACCGGCAAGTTTTTCAATTTGTAACAGCCTGTTTGCAATCTCGTTCACAGCTCAGCATACAATTTCTGCATCCACTAGGATGAGTAAACTCCCACGAGAATTACCCCATGCAGCCAATCGAATCGACCGAAAATTTCGACCCCCGAAGAACACCTGGCGAAGATGTGGGCGCCGGCAAGGGACTTTGCGGGCATCGCTGGAGGGCAGTATAGTTCTACTATAGGGGACGGATCACATGTGTGCAGAGAGGTTTAGGCCGCTTTCATATTGCCATTCTGCAGTGTGGCCTCAGTGCAGGGGCAGCGCCGTGTCCCCGCGGTTCCCCATAGACTTTCTATGATGTCCTGTGTTTTTGCCGCATTTTCTGAAAGCGCATAAAAAGACGCAGCAGGCAGCACTTTCAGAAAATGCACTAAGAAATGTGGGACCTAATGGATCGTCTATGGGAAACCGCAGTTATCCCGCACGAAAAGCCCAGGTACGCTGTGCTGCACACACGCTGCCGTCTGTTTGTAGTGCGACAGTGTGAAGGCGGCCAATCAATGAACTTTACAGAATGTGCGTTTTGATGGAAGTGCATCAAGAGGCTGCATGCAGGACTTTTGTTAGCGCACTGCACCTAAAACGCACAGGTGTGAAGGAGATTTTCGACTGGCCATACACTTTCAGATCTATCGCCTTTCGATCGGCCAGACTGCGATTGGAGACCTCAACTCAAACCATTCCCTGTTATCCTAAAGAGGCAGGTGTACTGTGAAAAATCACGTGTTGGACTAATATATGAAAGGTGTTAGGTCTAGTTTGCACTTGTGTTTGGGGGGTGGTAAAAAACATGCAGTTGAGCTGCGATTTTACTGCCTCCCTCCAACGGGTAACTCTTAGGCCTCATTCACATCTAGGCGTCACATGAACATGTGCTTTTTTGTACAATATGGCATGCATAGGGCAGCCCAATCTTTTTATTAGGCTGCCCTACATTTGGCGAACACGCCAAAGCAGCTCATATAGCGGTGGGTGTCACGTTTATGTGCGTTTTGTGTGTGTTTCCACACTACATGCATGCCGGTGACCCATTCATTTCAATGAGCCACCCCCTGAAAGGAAAAAGTAGCTCTTGTAGCTTAAGTTGTGAATAAATGGCATCGCAAGAGCTAGGGTTGCCACCTTTTGTTCAAGTCAAACCCGAACACTTTAGCGGAGCACACCAATTTTTTTTTTTTATAGTAAAAACTATACATATATTTTGCTATTAAATGACATTTATAATTATATGACGTTAATAACAAGAGTTCCCCTTTACATCAGAGCCCACAGAGTTCCCCTTTTTACATCTGAACTCGCAGAGTTCCCTTTCACTGTAAGGGGGGATTCTGCAGACTCTGATGTAAGGGAGAACTCTGGGGACTCTAACATAAGGGATGCTCTGGGAACCCTGATGTAAGGGGGAACACTGAGAACTCTGATATACGGAGAGGACTCTAATGTAAGGGGGAACACTGTGGCCTCTGGTTTAAATGGGAACTGTGATGTAAGGGGTGCTCTGAGAACCCTGATTTACCTTAGTGTACTCACTCAGAGGCAGGAGAGAGAAGGGGGGAGACTTCAGTCACAGACAGGGATGGATGGTGAGCTCACTCACCCCTTGGCAGTCAGCATCTCTCATCCAGATGTATCTGAGGCTGCTGAATTCAAAATTTCCTGGCCCCAACTTTCCTTTTCTGAGGCACAGCGCCAGGGATTGGAGTGTGGGTAGACCCAGAGGGGTAGGGGTGGGGGGAAGAGGCTGATCGAGCCCTCTCTCCTCTCCCGTCTTTGTGTGTGTTTCGGGGGGGGGGGGGGGGGGGGTAGTGCTGGCTTTGAGCAGTGTGAAAGAGTGTAACAGACACATTCAGCTTAGACAACTGCAGCCAGCAACCCTGCTGGGAAGCCATAGTCCAGTCTAAATAATGTGTCCGGGTTTCAGGCAGTCTGAAACCCGAACGCATGATTCCAAACCCGAATTGTCCAGGTGAATCCTGGACAGGTGGCAACCCTAGCAAGAGCGCACATTTTGTAAACGCAGGCAAAAATGCGCCATTTTGCGCACTTTAACGAGACACTCAGGCGTGAATGCAGTCTAACCTTTGGTTCACATCTGTGCGTGGTGTATGTAGGGCAGCCTGGTCATTTCAATGAACATGAAACGCAAACACGACAAAGAAACTCCCAGACATTTTTGGGTGTCGCGTTTCGTGCGTTTTTTTACCTCACGTTATTCACGCTCTTTGCCACGCCCAAAAATGCACATCACAAAATGTGCAGATGTGAATGGAGCCTTAAGCTGTAGAGGCAGTGGACAGGGGTGTGCATAGTAACCAAACATTTTTATCCCCACCCCCACCCCGTGTTTGGAGGCATTACTGCTCGCCGGACGTGACTGAATTCAGCCCATAACGCAATGCTGCATGCTGCTGCGGCATGGTAATGCAGGTTTTTGGGGGTTAAAACAGGAAGTGAGAAGATGACATAACACCTTCTTGCCGCCAGCCAAGTGCCCATCTACTGAGGTCAACGCCGGTGTTCACACCAAAACACGGTGCTGTAAAAGGCGGCACCCGTGCATGTTTCCTGTGCCATGTTCAAAACGCACTGCCTTTGTCATCTGCTGTGTGTGCCAATGCATTGTTAGTGGATGGTACCCCAAACGCAGATCGCAAACGCAGTGTGTTTTGTGGGCACCAGATTGCAGTGTACTGAAGTAACTTGCAATTTGATGTGGCGCATTTTTCAAAAGTAGTGCGTAAACTACCTTTTCTGCCCTCCAATGTGATTTGCAGGCCATTCAAATAAATAGGCCGCTAAACCGCACTGCAGGGGAACGCATGGGAATTGCACAGGAATGCGGACCGCGTTCCTGCATGATTGTGGTTTGAACCTGCCATTAAGTCTCAACGAGACTACTTCCTATTGCCCTTGGTAACCAGCATCAGTTTTTTTTTCATATTTAAACCTGGACTATAGAAGTGACAGTCGGAAATGTATTGGTTGCTATGGGAAACGGGGAGTGTTATCTCATTTGGTCGGCATTTTACTTACCAACCGATAATAACTGGACACATTTCCAATGGTATTGATAGGAAAGAGATCGTTAGGCCTGGATTTATTCCCAGAAAAGGAAGCAGCCAAAAAATTTCCCCTCATACATAAGCTCCTGCATTGGGATGTATGCATGAAAACTGTGTTTACATGAGTACCCCTGGTTGCCCATAGCAACAGAACAGGAGTGGTTGCTCTGGGCAACATTTTCCATACACGGTTGCAGCATAGACAATATGGTTTATAACAACCGCAAAAGGGGGAAAAAAAGGTGACCCGTTGCCCATAGCAACCACCCTTAATTAAATGAATCAGGGAATCGGAATGAAATCAGAATGAAGGTTTGGTTAAAAAAAATTCTGGACGTTGGCATGCATTAATGCTCAAATGCGCCTAAACGCGTTTAGGCACGTTCAGCTTTTTTCTGCTCATCAGCTTCTCTCCTGAATGAGCTTTTGATGTTTTTTTGGCCTGCAAACACTCGTCTTCTAATACGCCTATGTGATTTACATGTGTTTACAGGTTGAAAAAAAACGCCAAATGCCTGTAATAGTGACATTTTCCAAGCCCAGTGTGCATGAGGCCACATAGGCTTACATAGAGCTGCGTTTACGCTAAACGCCTGTAAAAGCGGCATTTTGCAAGCCCAGTGTGCATGAGGCCACATAGGGTTACATAGAGCTGCGTTTACAGGCTGAAAAAAAACACCAAATGCCTGTAAAAGCGACATTTTCAAAGCCCACTGTGCATGAGGCCACATAGGCTTACATAGAGCTGTGTTTACAGGCTGAAAAAAATGCCAAACGCCTGTAAAAGCAGAATTTTTGAAGGCCAGTGTGCATGAGGCCACATAGGTTTACATGGAGCTGTGTTTACAGGCTGAAAAAAATACCAAACGCCTGTAAAAGCGGCATTTTTGAAGCCCAGTGTGCATGAGGCCACATAGGCTTACATAGAGCTGTGTTTACAGGCTGAAAAAAAAAATGCCAAACACCTGGAAAAGCGCCGTCTTTTTTTAAGCCCAGTGTGCATGAGGCCTAAAGCTTATGAATGGAGCCTGTTGTTTATCTTGTGTCATTGTGTACACAGCAATAGTACCGCAAGGCCTGTGATAGGATGCGGCCTTCTTTTAACTGCTGCCTCAGGCAAGAGGGTGTATAGGCCCAACCTCCACCTCCTCCCCCTCTCCGGTGTGTAACACAATCCTCCCTTCGAGGTCAGCGTGACATGGCCATCTGTGTGTGTTTGTGGCATCCAGCTTGGACTGGTGTGCATCATTGTCACACAGAGCAGTGGGCTGTCCCTGTCACCCCCCTGTGCAACCTGCAGACTGCGGCTCCTGGGGGACTACATGTCCCAGCAGGCCTCACAGACAAGCCGGGACTTGTAGAATGTATAGAAGTACATAAACGTTTACCAAAAAATATATAAAAATATGGAGCGCCTAGTACAAAGTGCCGAAACCCATAGCAAACCAGAGTCCATTTTGCGCTAGTTTGGTTTCTCAATTGGTTGGTATGGGCCACTGTTGTTTGCAGTGATCATGTCACTCCATATACTACATTTTGACAGTGGTATACAGTTTTGGCATGAACGCTAACCACTGCCACTCCTCTATGTATCTATTATTATTATTATTATTATACAGGATTTATATAGCGCCGAAAGTTTACAGCGCTTTACAACATTAGGGCAGACAGTACAATTACAATACAATTCAATACAGGGGGGAATCAGAGCGCCTGCTCGTCAGAGCTTACAATCTAGGAGTGTATACAGTATATTGGTGGGCATTCATAAGGGTGGGCACCTGGCTGGTATTATACCATCGAGGTCTATAAAAATGCAACTGAATACCAATGTTAATAATCTGAACTGGATGATAAGGCCGGCGTGAATCTAATGAGTGTGAAACCTGACCTGGCCATGGATCGAATGGCAGCTGATTCAGCAGGAATTTTTTATTTTTTTTTTACGTGGGTGGCCCTGCTGGCATCACCAAAAGTCGTTATTGCAGGAGCCAGGCAGAAAATTCCTGGCCGAACAACACCTGCATCCAGTCAGACGCAGCAAGTGTTCAAGTATTCTGACAGCCGTGGGTGCCTGTGGTCGGCGCTGAGGATTTGCCCATGCATGCTGGGGGAATCGAGTGATTTCTCATTTAGCTGACGGAGATGAATGAGAGAAATCTTATAATGTGTGGCCAACTTAACACAAATCTGATCACTGACTGCATTGTATGTGTGTGACACAAACCTGTCATAATAATACTGCTGCCCAGTGGTATAACTATGGTCAGAGCAGGCCATGGGGCTGCTGTGGGGCCTGGGGGAAGGAAGGGGTCCCATTATGACTCTGTACCCTCTGTGACATTTCCCATCAAGAACAGCTGACTTCAGACATACAGCAATCACCATTGCAAGTCACAGAGCCCCTTTGCAGGTTGTGTAGTCATTTGTTTAGCTGCTTTAGCAGTTTAGATTAAATGCTTCTGGCCATCCCAGCCAGCACTGAAATTAACCCTGTATGCCTAAGGCTGGCCATACACTATACAATTTTCTTATTCAATTTCCTTTAGATTTACCTTCAACTATGTAGTACAAGGGCCTGCATGATTGCATATAAACTGAAAGGGCTTAGGTGTGACCTCATATTATATGGTTTTGGCAAATCTAAAGAAAAGTTGAGCAAGAAAATTGTATAGTGTATGGCAAGCCTAACTCAGTCTTCCTCAGGCTGTACAAAATATGTGTCTCCTCAGAGGCTTAGCCCTTGTACACACGGTCGGAGATTCCGATGGAATGTGTCTGATCAGACCGTTTTGTCGGATATTCCCACTGTGTGTGATCTCCATTGGACTGTTTCCATCGGAGTATCCGACGGACCAAGTTTTCCAACTTGCTGGTAAAATTTTCTGACAAAATGCTCCGATCGGACATACTCTGATCATGTGTAGAGAATTCCGATCAGACAAAGTGCCACGCATGCTCAGATCAAATTCCTACACCAAAGCTATTGGCTACTAGCGTGAACGCAGTCCCGTCGTAACGAAATAACGTCATCACGTTCTGAACGATCGGATTTTCCGACAACTTTGTCCGACCGTGTGTATGCAACAGTTTCAAAATCCGACGGACAAAATCCGATGGATTTGGTTGTCGGAATGTCCGACCGTGTGTACAAGGGCTTATAGTTCTGAAAAAAGCCAGTGTTTAAGGACGTTTGTATTCTTTCTTTTATTTTTTTATTTTTTTCCAATTCAGCAAAATTTTCCCGAGAGACTAGAGACTTATTTCAATTTTGCAGTTCAACATTGTCCCTTCTCGTTTGTATTAGGGTTATAAAGTTGTTGCAAGAACACTAAGCCCCCTGTACACACGGTCGGAGATTTCCACAACCAAATCCGTCGGATTTTGTCTGTCGGATCTTGTCCGAAACTGTTGCTTACACACGGTCGGACAAAGTTGGCGAAAAATCTGATCTTTCAGAACGTGATGACGTAATTTCGTTACGATGGGACTACATTCAGGCTAGTAGCCAATAGCTTTGATGTAGGAATTTGATCTGAGCATGCGTGGCACTTGGTCCGATCAAAATTCTCTACACATGTTCGGAGTATGTCCGATCGGCCCAGTTGGTCGGGAAATATTTCCAACATGTTGGAAAATTGGGTCGGACGGATATTCGGACGGAATCAGTCCGATGCATACCACACACAGTCGGATTATCCGACGACGCGGTCCGATAGGACACATTCCGACGGATTCTCCGACCGTGTGTACAAGGGCTCACCCTTATGTAATAATAAAAAATATTCTGATTTTTTTTTTGTCTTATAACACTTTTTCCTTTCTTTTTACTCAGGGGTTGACAAATTTGCTTGGAATCTAGGAGCCAGCTAAAAAAGTTAGGAGCCAGGTCCGTGACGGCGATCTGGACCTGTCCCTGGCCTGACATGGAGACGAGTGAGGGGAAGATAGCCCCAAGCCCCTCACCTGTCTCCAAGTCATTGCCCATAGCTCTTAGAGGGACATTTTTAAATTGCATTTTAGTGTAAATATGAGATGTGAGGTCTCTCTGACCCCAGATCTCATATATAAAAGAGGACCTGTCATGCTTTTTTCTATTACAAGGGATTTTTACATTCCTTGTAATAGGAATAAAAGTGACACACATTTTTTTTTTTTTTTTTAAAGAACAGTGAAAAAAATAAAAATAAAAGTTAAAATAAGAAAAAAAAATTGTTTTAAATGCGCCCTGTCTTGCCAAGCTTGCGTGCAGAAGCGAACGCATATATGAAAGCGGTGTTCAAACCACACATGTGAGGTATCGCTGCGATCGGTAGAGTAAGGGCAATAATTCTAGCCCCAGACCTCCTCTGTAACTCAAAACGTGCAACCTGAAGAATTTTTTAAACGTCGCCTATGGAGATTTTAAAGGGTAAAAGTTTGTCGCCATTCCATGAGCGGGCGCAATTTTGAAGCGTGACATGTTGGGTATCGATTTACTCGGCGTAACATTATCTTTCACAATATAAAAAAAAAAAAATTGGGCTAACTTTACTGTTGTCTTTTTTTTTTTTTATTAAATAAAAAAATTTTCCCCAAAAAAAGTGCGCTTTTAAGTCCGCTGTGCAAATATGGTGTGACAGACAGTATTGCAACGACCACCATTTTACTCTCTAGGGTGTTAGAATAAATAATAATAAAAAAAAAATTATATATATATATATATATATATATATATAATATTTTTTTTTTTGTTTTGTTTAGGGGTTCTAAGTAAAGGGATGGAGAAAGACTGGCCCATTAGCATTGTTGGTTGTAATTCCAACGGCCACCACAAGAGGGCGCCAGATTCCAGAAGGAACCATAGGATCACAGAAGGCCTCAAAGCCGGGGGCTCAATTACCGGCCGCCTGCGGCACGGCCCGACGCGATCGCGCGCGCGCGCGCGGGGGGGGGGGGGGGGGTCCACGGAGACGGGATACCCCCAGCTATCCTGCCCCAGGCGCAAGGTCGCTGATTCTAGTCGCCAATGCGACCTGGCGACCGGGTTTTGTCGAGCACTGTTTTTACTAACTACTAGATATCTATTTGAAGCAGAGGTCCACCCTAAAATGGACCTTCCGCTCATCGGATTCCTCCCCCCCTCCGGCGCCACAATCGGCACCTTTCAGGGGGGAGGGGGGTGCAGTTACCTGGATAATCCAGGTAACTGCACCCACTTCCGGGCTAGCTCTCTGCGGAAACGGGCGTACATTACGCCCCTTTCCGCAAGTGCCCGCCCCCTTCCGCAAGTGCCCCGCTGCCTGCTGGGAAACACACAGATCCCAGAGGCAGCGGGGACCGTCCTCATTGCGCAGCGCGGCTCGCGCATGCGCAGTAGGGAACCGGGAAATGAAGCCGAAAGGCTCCATTTCCTGATTCCCATACCCAAGATGGTGGCGGCAGCACTCGAGTGTCGATCTAGAGATTGGCTTCGGGTGCCGACATCGCAGGCGCGCTGGACAGGTAAGTGTCACTATTTTAAAAGTCAGCAGCTGCAGTATTTGTAGCTGCTGACTTTTAAAAAAAAAAAAAACGCGGAGTCCCGGCGGACTCCCGCTTTAATCATTTACTTGCTGCAGTGGTAGGGGCAGGAGCCAATTAAAGAATGGTTATATAGAAAATTTATGTTAAAAGTTAATTCCCTGCACTTTTGCACCTCCATCACCACTAATACTTATCTATTAGTATAAAATATGCTGATGTTTATTATTTTTTAGTCCTATAATGCTTATTTTTTTTCTTTTTACTGACTACGAAACATCTCTTTCAGCATTTACTTTCTCCAGGGGTAGGGGTGGGAGCTAACTAGAATAGAATATGGAAAATGAATGTTAAAAATGTATTCCCTGCACTGTTGCCCCTCTATTCTCACTAACACTTATGTAATAATACAAAATATTAAGTTTGTTATTTTTTTTAGTCCTATAACATTTTTTCTTTTCTTTTTACTGACTACTAGCCCTCTCTTTTAGCATTTACTTGCTGCAGGGGTAAGGGTGGGAGCTAACTAGAATAGAATATGGAAAAATGAATGTTGAAAGTTAATTCCCTGCACTGTTGCCCCTCCATTCTCACTAACACTTATGTAATAATATAAAATATGAAGTTGGTTATTATTTTTAGTCCTATAACACTTTTTTTACTTTCTTTTTACTGACTACTAGACATCTGTTTTATCATGTATTGTTACGGTGGTAAGGGTGGGAGCCAACTAGAATAGAATAAGGAAAATGAATGTTAAAAGGTAATTCCCATCACTGTTGCCCCTCCATTCCCCACTAACATTCTGATGGTTATTGTTTTTAGTCCTATAACACTTATTCTTTTTTTTTTTTTTTTACTACTAGACACCTCTTTCGCCATTTGCTCTCTGTGGTGGTAGGGGTGGCAGCTAATTAGAACAGAATGATTATATGGAAAATTAATGTTAAACGTTAATTCCCTGCACTGTTGCACCTCCGTCCCCACTAACACCTATGTAATAATATAAAATATGGTGATGTTTATTATTTTTTAGTCCTATAATACTTTTTTTTTTCTTTTTACTGACTACTAGAAATCTCTTTCATCATTTACTTGCTGCGGTGGTAGGGGTGGGAGCTAATTTAAAAAGAATGATTATATAGAAGATTCATGTTAAAAGTTAATTCCCTTCACTGTTAATCCCTCCATTCCCACTAACATTTGGATGGTTTAATTATTTTTAGTCCTATAACACTTTTTTCTTTTTACTGACTACTAGACACCTCTTTCATCATTTACTTTCTGTGGCGGTAGGGGTGGGAGCTAATGCGATTAGAATGATTATATGGGAAATTAATATTAAAAGTTCATTCCCTGTACTGTTGCCCCTTCATTCACGCTAACATGTATGTAATAATTGTAAATATTCTGATGGTCATTATTTTTTAGTCCTATAACGCTTCTTTTTTTTTTCTTTTTGCTGACTACTAGACACCTCTTTTAGCATTTATTTGCTGCGGTGGTAGGGGTGGGAGCTAACTAGAATAAAATATGGAAAATGAATGTTAAACATTAATTCCCCGCACTGTTGTCCCTCCATTCTCACTAGCACCTAACACTTATGTAATACGTTTTATTATTATATTATTATTATTATTATTATTATTAATATTATTATACAGGATTTATATAGCTCCAACAGTTTGCGCAGCGCTTTACAAAATGAAGGCAGACATTACAGTTACAATACAATTTGGAATCAGAGGGCCCTGCTCATTAGAGCTTAGAATCTAAGAGAATAATTTAAACTATTCAGATGGTTATTATTTTTAGCCTTTAACACTTTTTTCTTTTCTTTTTACTGACTACTAGACATTTATTTTACCAGTTACTTGCTGCGGTGATAGGGATGGGAGCTAACTAGAATAGAATAAGGAAAAATAAATGTTAAAAGTTAATTCTCTACACTGTTGCTTCTCCATCCCCACTAACATTCTGATGGTTATTATTTTTAGTCCTATAACACTTTTTTACTTTCTTTTTACTGACTACTAGACATCACTTTCATCATGTATTGCTGCAGTGCTAAGGGTGGGAGCCAACTAGAATAGAATAAGGAAGATTAATGTTAAAAGTTAATTCTCTGCACTGTTGCCCTTCCATTCTCACTAACATTCTGATGGTTATTATTTTTAGTCCTTTAACACCTTTTTTTTTTCTTTTTTACTGATTACTAGATACTTATTTCAGCATTTACTTGCTGCGGCGGTAGGGGTGGGAGCTAATAAGAATATAATGCTTATATGGAAAAATAATGTTAAAAGTTAATTCCTTGTACCGTTGCCCGTCCATTACTGCTAACACTTATGAAATTATTTAAAATATTCTGATGGTTATTATTTTTTAGTCCTATAACACTTATTTTTTTTTTTCTTTTTGCTGACTACTAGACATCTCTTTCAGCATTTACTTTCTGTGGTGGTGGGGATGGGAGCTAACTAGAACAGAATAAGGAAAAATAATGTTAAAAGTTCATGCCTTGTACTGTTGCCCATCCATTACTGCTAACACTTATGAAATAATTTAAAATATTCTGATGTTTTTTTTTTTTTGCTGACTACTAGACATCTCTTTCAGCATTTACTTTCTGTGGTGGTAAGGGTGGGAGATAACTAGAATAGAATAATGAAAATGCATGGTAAAAGTTAATTCTCTGCACTATTGCCCCTCCATCCCCACTAACATTCTGATAGTTATTATTTTTAGACCTTTAACATTTTTTTTATTTTCTTTTTACTGACTACTAGATACCTCTTTCAGCATTTACTTGCTGTGGCGGTAGGGGTGGGAGCTAATAAGAATAGAATTATTATATGGAAAAATAATGTTAAAAGTTCATGCCTTGTACTGTTGCCCGTCCATTCCCGCTAAGACTTATGAAATAATTTAAAATATTCTGATGATTATTATTTTTTTGTCCTATAACGCTTTTTTTTTTTCTTTTTGCTGACTACTAGACATCTATTTTACCATTTACTTTCTGTGGTGGTAAGGGATGGGAGCTAACTAGAATAAGAATAAGGAAAATGAATGTTAAAAGTTAATTCTCTGCACTGTTGACCCTCCATCCTCACTAACATTCTGAAGGTTATTATTTTTATTTATTTATTTTGTATTTTATTTTTACTGATTACTAAATACTTTTTTCAGCATTTACTTGCTGCGGCGGTAGGGGTGGGAGCTAATAAGAATAGAATGGTTATATGGAAAAATAATGTTAAAAGTTCATTCCTTGTACTGTTGCCTGTCCATTCCCTCTAAGGGCTCATGCACAAAGGACGGTTTAAAAACGCCAGCGCTACAGCAGTGCTAAAAACTGCAGTTTTTTCGCGTTTAGTCGTATTCTTTTACATTAGCGTTTTTGCACGTTTTGCTGCATTAGCATTTTTGTGCGTTTTTTTATTGAAGACACTCTCTATAATGTTAAAAAAACGACCTAAAAAAGTAAAACGCGTTTTTATTGAAAACACTCTCTATAATGTAAAAACGCCTAAAAACGTCAAACGCGGCTAAACGCGACTAGACACGTTTTTTGGCGTTTTTACTCATTTTTACTGCTCCTGGAAGCATAGGCTGGCGATTCTTTTTACTGCACGCTTATGCCTCCAAACGCCTCTGATAGTTTATGTGTGCATGGACACAAAGGCTAACATGGAGGGGCTTTTAGAGGCAGTTGCCCCTAACAGCAGCTGTAAAAACGTCCTGTAACACTTTTGAATGAATTTAAAATATTCTGATGGTTATTATGTTTTAGTCCTATAACGCTTATTTTTTATTTATTTTTTGCTGACTACTAGATACCGCTTTCAGCATTTACTTGCTGTGGCGGTAGGGGTGGGAGCTAACTAGAATAGAATGATTATATGGAAAAATAATGTTAAAAGTTCATGCCTTGTACTGCTAACCGTCTATTCCCGCTAACACTTATGAAATAATTTAAAATATTCTGAAGGTTATTATGTTTTAGTCCTATAACGCTTTTTTTTTTTTTTTGCTGACTACTAGATACCGCTTTCAGCATTTACTTGCTGTGGCGGTAGGGGTGGGAGCTAATAAGAATAGAATTATTATATGGAAAAAATAATGTTAAAAGTTCATGCCTTGTACTGTTGCTCGTCCATTACCGCTAAGACTTATGAAATAATTTAAAATATTCTGATGGTTATTATGTTTTAGTCCTATAACGCTTATTTTGTTTTTTCTTTTTGCTGACTACCAGATACCTCTTTCAGCATTTACTTGCTGCGGTGGTAGGGGTGGGAAGATTCCTAATTGAAGGTCCCATAGAAATGGACAGATGAGAAGAGATTGATTATTATTAAAAACGAACGTTAAAATGAATTCCGTTCGCTGTTGCCCCTCCACACCTATTGACAGTATTGGTCCCTAGTAATAAATATACTGACAGCTCTCCTGCGTCTTGTCCTTCATATCGGCATACTTTATGTTAGGATCAATGACAGTGCTGTCACAGAGGTCACGGGGCTATGGTGCCCCCATGATCTGTAGTGACGTCTCTGCGAATGTGTGTCACTCTTGTACGATGAATACAATGGGCAACACTCATCTCTCTCTGGAATCAGCAACACAGCCATTTTTTGCAGTGTGGATGAAACACCAACAACATGGCTGAATGAATGAAGTGTGTGTGTACGAGAATAAATATACAGCCGGGTGCCATGCGTCTCTGTGTGACACAAGTAACATATAGGTGAATGCCCATGCCAAGGGGTGCTCCGGCTGGATGCAATGGTAAGTGTGACAGGCGAGGTGCTTGTAGCATGTGTAATGCTGATTGCAGTGTTTGTGTGTAAGGATGCAGAGAGTGTGTGTGTGTGTGTGTGTGTGACACCAGCTGATTGCACCCTTCAGCATGGTCCTTCATCTCACCGCCATGGCTGTATTTACGAGGAATGACACACAATCCTAATCCCTGTAAGCGTGTGACACCAACCTCCATCTGGGGGCAGTGCGAGCCACGACACTCCACCTAATTACAATCTGCAATGCACAAATCCTGGATTTGCCATTTTTTTTTTTTTGCTTTTCCCTGTGACCCCCCCCCCCCCCCCCCCGTCCAATGGCAAACGGCGCTCCCCACCAAGGTGTGATACACAGCTCCGGTTACTCGGTTGCCATCTTTCTTTGCGTGTGAGCCTCCACCTGCAATCTGCAAGGTGCAATGCACAATCCCAGCCCTGGGTGTCGTGTATTGGCGTCCCTCTCCCTCCATTGCATTGAAACGATGGATTTGCAAGGTGCGGCGACTTGCCTGGGTCCCTGCCTGAAATATGTAGGTGTCAGGGTGACACTAGGGCTCCATCTGACTGCAGTGGTACAGAGCACAAGCCCTGATCCTGGCTGCAGCGATGGGCGAAGCATCAGATCTGGGTGCAGTGTGTGTGTGTGTGTGTGTGTGTGTGTGTGTATGTGTGTATATGTGTGTGTGTGTGTGCCACTAGCAACCTCCAGCTGGGTGCAGTGAGTGTGGATTTCCCTGATTGTGGCAGATTTTGAGGATCAGGGTGGGATGCGGTGCAGAGGTGGCAGTGTGGGTGCTGTGGTGCGATGCAAGGGAGGGGAGGGAGGGGATCACTCACATCTTTGCAGGGTGCTGTTCAGTCTCTGGTGCTGCTGCGGCTCCTTCTTCTCCAGCCTCTGACAAAAGATGGCTCACAGTGACGTCACTGACATCCGGGGCCTGGGAGATAGAGGAGGGGGGGGAGGTGGAGGAGGGAGGGAAGGGACGCTGGGGGGGAGGGGTAGGGTTAGATCCATATACTGTATGAGTGTATATATATATATATATATATATATATATATATATATATATATAAAACATATATATAACATTTTTTTTTCAAAAATATATAATTGGGTGCTTTATTTTAATTAATTTATTTTTTGACCATAGACATAACAATGCATCTCGACCAGTTCTGATGCACAGCACACTGATATTGCTGATGGTTGCAATGTTGCGTTGATCAAGCGGCGCAGGCCAGTCTCATGTCAAGGCACATCTGATAGCACTGAGGGTGCTGGAGGGTGAAGAAGGGGTACAGGGTGTTTTGCTGTCCATGCATTTGCTGAACGCCCCCCCAAAAAAAAAAAAAAAAAAAAATCCAAGCTGTGATCTGTAAAAAGACAAAGAGAGGGACATTAGAACATCTGCTGCTATATATAGTAAGCATTTCTTACGGTGTGTGCTGCACCATAGCAAGGCGATTTCTTCATGGTACATCTCTTGCAGCAACCGCATATAGATTTTGCAAGAGAAAACAAGCAAGGTCTATAAGGAAGGTTCACCGAGCACAATAGTTGTCCAGCACGGGGGTCTCATCACCCCATTCCTTTATCATAGATTTACAGAGCAAAATAGTTGCCCAGCACAGGGGTCTTATGACCCCATTCACCCATCATAGGTTTGCCGAGCACAATATTTGCCCAGTACAGGGGTCTTATGACCCCCATTCACCCATCATAGTTTTGCAGAGCACAACATTTGCCCAGTACAGGGGTCCCCTCACCCCACTTAACTGTTATAGAGTCACAGAGCACAATAGTTGTCCAGCGTGGGGGTCCCCCATCACCCCGCTCATCTATCATAGAATCACAGAACAAAATAGATGCCCAGCACAGGGGTCTTGTCACCCCATTTTCCCATCATAGTTTTGCAGAGCACAATATTTGCCCCGCACAGGGGTCCCCTCATCCCACTCAACTGTTATAGAGTCACAGAGCGCAATAGTTGTCCAGTGTGGGGGTCCCATCACCCCACTCATCTTTCATAGAATCACAGAGTGCAATAGTTGTCCAGCATGGGGGTCATGTCACCCCACTTACCTATCATTTATACACAAAGCAAAATAGAAGTCTAGTATGGGGGGGGGGGGTCCTGTCACCCCATTCACCCGTCATAGATCAGCAAAGTTTCAGAGCAAGAAGGTCCAGTCACATTGCACATTTTTCATAGATTCACAAATCTCAATAGGTACTCAGCACAGGGGTCCTGTCACCCCAATTATATGTCAGGGTTTACAGGACACAATAGTTGTCATGCAAGGGGGTCTCATTGCCCCACTCAGCTTTCATAGATTCACAGAGAACAACAGTTGCCCAGCATGGGGGTCCCATCACCCCACTTACATGTCAAGGTTTACAGTGCACAATAGTTGTCCTGCAAGGAGGTCCCATTACCCCACTCACCTCTTATAGATTCACAGAGCACAAGAGTTGCCCAGAATGGGGGGTCCCATCACCTAGCTCACCTGTCATAGATTGACAAAGCGCAATGGTTGCCCCGCATGGGGGTCCCTGCTAACCCTCCATAGCTTTTCAGCATGCAATAGTTGCTCGGCATGTGGGTCCTGTCAACCTGCTCAGCCATCATAGATTCACAGAGCATAAGAGTTGCCCAGTACAGGGGTCCCGTCACCTCGCTCACCCATCATACATTCACAGAGCTAAATAATTGCCCAGTAGGAGGGGCCTGTCACCCCACTTACAAATCAAGATTCACAGAGCACAATAGTTGCCCTGCAAATGGTCCCGTGACCCCACTCTCCTGTCATGGATTCACAGAACACAACAAATGCCCAGCATGGGGGTCCTGCCACCCCACTCAACTGTCCTAGATAGACAAAACAAAATAGTTGCCCAGCACAGGGGTCTTGTCACCCCATTCGTCCATCATATTTTCACAGAGCACAATAGTTGTCCAGCACAGGGATCCCCTCATCCCACTCAACTGTTATAGAGTCACAGAGCACAATAGTTGTCCAACACAGGGGGGTCCTGTCACCCCACTTACCTGTCACTGATACCCAGAGCACAATAGTAGCCTAGCATCGGGGGGTCCTGTCACCCCATTCGCTCGTCATAGGTCAGCAAAGTTTCAGAGCAAGGAGGTCCAATCACATTGAACACTTGTCAAAGATTCACAAACCTCAATACCCAGCACAGGGGTCCTGTCACCCCAATTACATGTCAGGGTTTACGGAGCACAATAGTTGCCCAGCACGGGAGTCCCGTCACTCCACTTACATGTCAGGGTTTACAGAGCAAAATAGTTGTCCTGCAAGGGGGTCCCATTACCCCACTCACTTCTCATAGATTCACAGAGCACAATAGTTGCCCAGCACGGGGGTCCCGTCACCTAGCTCACCTGTCATAGATTGACAAACCACAATGGTTGCCCAGCATGGGGGTCCAATCACTCTGCTAACCCTCCATAGCTTTTCAGCATGCAATCGTTGCTCGGCATGTGGGTCCTGTCAATCTGCTCAGCCAATATAGATTCACAGAGCATGAGAGTTGCCCAGCACAGGGGTCCATTACCCCACTTACACATCAAGATTCACAGAGCACAATAGTTGCCCTGCAAGTGGTCCTGTGGCCCCACTTACCTGTCATGGATACATAGAACACAATAAATGCCCAGCATGGGGGTCCCATCATCCCCCTCAATTGTTTTAGATACACAAAGCACCAAACATGGGGTTCTGCCATCTTACTCACCTGTCATAGATTTACAGGGCACAATAGTTGCCTAACACGACACAGGGTCCCTCTTGCTCACCCAGCAGAGATTCACAGAGCACAATATTTGCCCAACACGGGGGTCCTCTTATTCCTTGTACACATGGTCGGACATTCCGACCACAAAATCCGTCAGATTTTTTCCGATGGTTTTTCTCTGAAACTGGTGTCGCATACACACGGTCGGACAAAGTTGTCGGAAAATCCGATTGTTTGGAACGAGGTGACGTTCATTGCATACGACGGGACTACGTAGAGGCTAGTAGTTAATAGCTTTGGTCTCCTAATTTGATCTGAGCATGCGTGGCACTTTGTCCATCGGAAATTCTCTACAAACGATCGGAAAAAGTAAGATCAGATTTTTTTAGATCCAGCTCTCTGAAATTCAGACGGAAAAAGTCTGACAGAGCCCACACACGATCGGATTTTCCGACTTACAATCAGATTGGACCTTTTACGTCACAATTTTCGACCGTGTGTACAGGGCATTACTCACCTATTATCGGTTCACAGAGCAGAATAGTAACCCAGCACAGGGGTCCTGTCACCCCATGTAGGCATCAAGGATTCACAGAGCACAATAGTTGCATAGCACAGGGGTCCCATCACCGCACTCACTGGTCATAGAATCAAAGAGCACAATAGTTGCCCGGTAGTGGGATTCCTGTAACCTTGCTCACCCATCATAGTGTAGCTGCACAGACCACTATTTTTGTCCAGCACAGGGGTCCTGTCACCCTGCTCACCCATAATTGATTTACAAAGCACAATAGTTGCACAGCACAGGGGTCCTCTCGCTCATGTGTCATAGATGAACAGAGCATAATAGTAACCCAGTACGGGGTCTCATCACCCAACTTGCACATCAAGGATTCACAGAGCAATATAGTTATAGATTCAGAGAGCACAACAGTGGGCCAGCATTGGGGTTCCTGTCACCTCGCTTACCCTTCATAGATTCACAGAGTACAATTTTTGCTCAGGACAGGGGTCTTGTTACCCCAATCACCTGTTATAGATTATAGAGCTCAATAGCTGCCCAACATGGAGGTTTTGTAATCCCATCACTGCTCTCACTGGCCAAAAAAACAATGAGCACAATTCCTGTGACCTCGCTCACCCGTCATAGATGCACAGACCATTATATTTGCCTGGTACGGGGGTCCTATCACCCTGCTCACCCATCATGAATTCACAGAGCACAATAGTTGTCCAGCACGGAGGTCCTCTTGCTCACACGTTATAGATGAACAGAGCGCAATGGCTGCCTAACATAGGAGTCCCATCACCCCACTCACCTCTCATAGATTCACAGAGCACAATAGTTGTTTCACACAGGGGTCCAGTCTCCCATCATAGATTCAGAAGGCCCGATAGTGGCCCAACACATTCCTATCACCCCATTCACCAGCCATAGATCCACAGGACACAATCGTTTTTCAGCAAGGGGGCCCCATCACCCCACTCACCCTTCATAGATTTACAGAGCACAATAGTTGCTCAGCGTGGGGTCCCGTCACCATTTCACCCATCATAGATTAACAGATTACAATAGTTGCTTAGCACAGGGGTCCCATCACCCCGCTCATCTGTCATATATTCACAGGGCATAATAGTTGTTCAACACGGGGGTCCCATCACCCCGCCCACCTGTCATATATTCACAGGGCATAATAGTTGTTCAACACGGGGGTCCCATCACCCCGCCCACCTGTCATATATTCACAGGGTATAATAGTTGCTCAGCACTGGGGCCCTGTAATCCCACTCCCCCATCATAGATTTATAGAGCACACTGGTTACCCAGCATAGGGGTCTCTTGATAGATTCACAAACACAATGGTTGCCCCACACAGGGGTCCTGTTATTTGTTAAAGATTTACAATAGTTGCCAAACACATGGGTCCTTTCTCCCCCATTCGCCAGCCATGTATTCACAGATCACAATTGTTTCTAAGCAAGGGTGTCCCTTTATCCCTCTTACATGTAGCACCCTGGTGTTTAGGCAGGGTTGCTCTTAAATTTACCTGCCAGGTATAGCTGCCTTGGCTATTTGTTGGGGATCAATTGATTTCACTCTAAGTCTGTAATTGTTGCACTTCTCTCTTTTGCTGCTAGGTGGCATTAGATATGAGAAGGGCAATGCAAGGTCAGATTATGGGTATATGGGGTATCCCAGCCAATGGGCAGGGGTTTTTCTAAATCCCTTGGCCTGCTGCGAAGACCTATATATTTAGGTAGAGTCAGGTGATCGGGGTTCTGTGCCATCTGGACAGCTGTCTGGATGGACATGTGTTGTATTGCCCAGGCTGCTAGGCCAGAGTCTGAGGCCTATACCGGGCACATCTGGCTGCTAGGCTGTCTGAGGGCCTAAACTTACGCAAGTATCAAGCCAGGGACCCAGCCAAAGGAGGTGACGGTTGCAGAACAGCCTTGTGTGTCAAGCCAGGGACTAAGCAGGCCAGTGGGGTGAAGTTTGTGACAAGCTAGTGACCTAGCAGAGAAGCAGGGGTGACGCTGGAGGAAGATACCACTGTGAAGATTGGAGGAGCTCAAGGGATTCAGGGGCAGTGAATCATCTAGTCTAGTGAGAGACCAGGAGCTCAGGGGGTTGAAGAACTACAAGAAGTGATTGTAGTGGAAGTGAAGGAACTGTTACACTTTGTGTTAGGAACTGTTAAAGATTGTTGCCATAGGAGACAGCATTCCTACACGCGCAGATGAGGCGTCTTGCTGGATGCCTTTCCCTGCATGGCTGTCCTCCTGTTGAAGTCTGGGAGTCTGCCAAGTAATCTTGCAACTACCTAAGGTTGTCCTAACCCTAACCCTCTCTCCTAAAGTTCTGTTAAGAGAAATAAAATCTCTTTTGCATTCATAGGCCACCTGACCTCCCACCGCTCTCCTCTCCCGATCTAAGGACTACAGTGGGAGGGACTGAGCAGCCAGCACATTAGTCACTTGACCGCACAGCTGACATCATAGGGCAGTGATGGCGAACCTCGGCACCCCAGCTGTTTTGGAACTACATTTCCCATGATGCTCCACTACAATGCAAGGTACCAGAGCATCATGGGAAATGTAGTTCCAAAACATCTGGAGTGCCAAGGTTCGCCATCACTGTCATAGGGGAATATCAGGCTGTAGTCCTTAGATTGGGGGAGGAGAGCAGCAGGAGGTCACGTGACCGTACAGCGGCGCACTGAAATAGGGCATTTAGCAGCATAATTTAAAAAAAACATTGACACTCTTTATTATATCTTGTTATAACAGAGGGTGGTGCCCCATCAATTGCCGTCAGTGTGCCCCATCAATTGCTGCCAGTGTGCCCATCAATTGCCGCAGGTGTGCCCCATCAATTGCTTCCAGTGACCAGTGTGCCCCATCAATTTCCGCAGGTGTGCCACATCAATTGACGCCAGTGTGCCACATCAATTTTCGCTATTGTTCCCTAATGCTGGCAGTGTGCCCCCCCCCCCCCCTGCAGTGGTACTCACTGACCTTACAACCAATTCAACTAGTAAACCTTAATTTTAAGTTTTTTTTTTAAAGCATATTATATGCAACAGTGCATTGCCTTGTCATTAAAGAGGAAATAAACCCTGATGGGTTTACTTCCTCTTTCATTCCCTGCAAAGGTAAAGCATAATGGACTACTATGCATCACATAGTAGTCCATTATGTGTCACTTACCTGACACAGGAGCCAGCGAAGTCACCGCTGTCCCCTGTAGTTCCGAGCGTCCATCTTCTTGGTGGGTCTCCGTGGGTCTTGCTGCTCCGGCGCTGTGATTCGCCGGAGCAGCGATGACGTCACTCGCGGTGTATCGCCACGATCTGCGGCTTACCCAGTGCGCCTGCGCGGTAGACAGCGGTGGCTGTCTTCAGGTAAATATCTCCTAAACCATATAGGTTTGGGAGATATTTCTTGGACCTACATGCAAGCCTTAATCTAGGCTTACCTGTAGGTCAAAGTGGTTTGTAAGGGTTTACAGCCACTTTAATTGTCAATGGCATCCCCAACACATTAACCCAGCGCACATACACTCACCGGACAATTTATTTGGTACACCTTGGTGACACAAATTTCTAATCAGCCAATCACATGGCAGCAACTCAATGCATTTAGGCATCTAGACGTGGTGAAGAGAACTTGCTGAAGTTCAAACCGAGCATCAGAATGGGGAAGAAAGGGGATCTATGTGACTTTGAACATGGCACGGTTGTTGTTGGTGCCAGACGGGCTGGTCTGAGTATTTCAAAAACTGCTGATCTACTGGAATTTTCACACACAACTATCTCTCGGGATTACATAGAATGGTCCAAATAAAGAAAATATCCAGTGAGCAGCAGTTGTGTGGAGGAAAATGCCTTGCTGATGTCAGAGGAGAATGGACAGAGATGATAGAAAGGCAACAGTAACTCAAATAACCACTCGTGCACCCAAGATATGCAGAATACCATCTCTGAATGCACAACATCAAAATCTTGAAGGAGATGGGCTACGGCAGCAGAAGATCATACCGGATGCCACTCCTGTCAGCTAAGAACAAGAAACTGAGGCTACACTTTGCACAGGCTCAAAAAAATTGGACAATAGAAGATTGGAAAAATGTTGTCTGGTCTGATGAGTCTCGATTTGAGCTGTGACATTCAGATGGTGGGGTCAGAATTTGGTGTAAAGAACATGAAAGAATGGATCCATCCTGCCTTGTATCAATGGTTTAGGCTGCTGGTGGTGGTGTAATGGTGTGGGGGGGGGTAATTTCCTGGCACACTTGGGCCCCTTAGTACCAATTGAGCAATTTGCTGACCATGTACATCCCTTTATGACTACAGTGTCCCCATCTTCTAATGGCTCCTTCCATCAGGATAATGCACCATGTCACAAAGCTCAGATCATCTCACCACTGGTTTCCTGAACATGACAATGAGGTCACTGTATTCCAATGGCCTCCACAGTCACCATAGAGCACCTTTGGGATGTGGTGGAACGGAGATCCGTATCATGGATGTGCAACTGACAAATATGCAGCAACTGTGTGATGCTATCATGTCACTATGGACCAAAATCTCTGAGGAATGTTTCCAACACCTTGTTGAATCTATACCACGAAGAATGAAGGCAGTTCTGAATGGAAAAGGGGGTCCAAATCAGTACTAGCAAGGCGTACCTAATAAAGTGGCCAGTAAGTGTATATTGCAGGGCAGCACAACACACCGTAAAGCCCTACTGTCAGTGGCGGTGCGTCCATAGAGGGCGCAGGAGTGCCGCCCCCTCTCTCCTGCACCACTCTATCACCAATAGATAGATTCATGCATTGCATGAATCTATCTATTGTCGCCGCTGCCGCCCCCTATTCAGGTGTCCGGCCAGGGCTTTTTTTCTCAGGGAATAAGTACAGGAACTCCACCCTTCCGAGTTACCCTTCATCTCCGCCCCCTACCCATCTTTGAGCACCATCCCTTGGTTCCACCACCTACCCACCTCCAAGTACAGCACCTTTCAGAGAATACAGAACCAAGTATTTTGTGCTGCTCGGTAATTTCTATGAAATTTCTTAATGAAAACAAGAAAGATAGTAAAACAGATACCTTACAATGAGCAACAATAGACCCCACCCAGCAACAATAGACTCCACCTCAGAAACAAAGGACCCCCCCCCCCCAGCAACAACAGATTCCCCACACAATAAATAACTTTCCCCCCCAGCAACAATGGACCCCCCACAAAAAAATACCTCCCCAGCAACAATAGACCTCTCCCTCAACAATAGATCCCACCCAGCAACAATTGACCCCCAGCAAGATAAGACCCCCCCCCCACACAAAAACAGATCCCCACCAGCAACAATAGATGCCCCAGCAACCAGCAGCAATAGACCTTCCAGCACCCCTTGCCAGTACATACATTCAGTGCTGGAGGTGCCGGAACTGCGTTCTCCCACGTTCCCGCTGAAAAAAAGCCCTGTGTCCGGCCCCTTGTCAGGTGCAAGGCATCTGAATTGCAGCGGCAGGTGTGTTTTAGGAAGTGCCTAATTAGAGCTGTTGGCTCTAATAGATGTCCTGATTAGAGCCATCGGCTCTAAGACGGCTTTCACACCAAGCCGTCCATATCATCGGCGGTAAAACGCTGCTATTTTTAGCAGCAGTTTACCGTCGGATTTGCAGCGCATTTCAGCCAATAGCGGGGCTCTTTTACCCCCCGCTAGTGGCCGAGAAATGGTTAAAACCACCCGCAATTGCAGCGTTTTGCCGGCGGTAATGCAGCGCTCCCCCATTGATTTCAGTGGGGAGCAGCGGTGGAGGAGCGGTAAACACACCGCTCCAAAGAAGCTGCTGGCAGGACTTTTCCTGACATCCTGCCAGCACAACACTCCAGTGTGAAAGCCCACGGACATCGCTTCCCTAACACTGACCCGCCTCTCAGCCAATCAGGTGCTCGGGTCTGGTTATCCTGTCACCTGATTGGCTGAAGCGACAGGCACTGTGATTGGATCAGGCTTCCAATCATAGCAGAGATGACAGAAAGAGGACGGGAGAAGACATGGAGGACTCGGAGTGTGGAGGACAGTGCCGAGACAGGTAAGTGCGGGGGCACACTGCCAGCATTTGATAGGGAACAGTAGCGACAATTGACGTGGCACACTGGCGTCAATTGATGGGGCACACCTGCGGCAATTGATGGGCACACTGGCAGCAATTGATGTGGCATACTCTCAGCAATTGATTGGGCATAGTGGTGGCAGTTGATTGGGCACACTGGCAGCAATTGATTGGGCATAGTGGTGCCAGTTGATTGGGCACACTGGCAGCAATTGATGGGGCACACTGGTGGCAGCAATTGATGGGGCACACTGGCAGCATTTGATTGGGCACACTGGCAGCAATTGATTGGGCGCACTGTACATTTACTGTGACAGTGTGCAGTGGCTGCGCAGAATCACGTTTATATACTTGATTCTGCATTTCCGAGAAGGGGGCACGCACGCGTGCTCCTCGACAGCTGTGCTGTTAATCGTCACAGCACATGGTGATCACCGGGTCCCGTCCACTAATTGACCGATGGAACCCAGCAGTGGGCTCTGATCTTCCCCGAATACAGCTCTGTGAGCGTAAACAACACAGAGCTTTGTTCAGTGCTAAGCAGGGAATGAAAACCACTAGATTCCCAGTAAAAGCAGCACACATTACAAATGTAGCACTATTATTATTATTATTATTATACAGGTTTTATATAGCGCCAACAGTTTGCTCAGCACTTTACAACATGAGGGCAGACATTACAGTTACATTACAATTTGGTACAAGAGGAAGCAGAGGGCCCTGCTCGTTAGAGCTTACAATCTAAAAAGGAAGGGGCAATTGATATAAAAGGTAATAGCTGTGGGGAGATGCGCTGATGGAGGAAGTAAAACAGTGTTATTTAGAAGCAGGATAGGCTTCTTTGAAGAGAAGGGTTTTCAGGGATCGTCTAAAGATGGATAGATTAGGGGACAGTCGGACAGATTGGGGTAGGGAGTTCCAAAGGATGGGAGAAGCTCTAGAGAAATCCTGGAGGCGAGCATGGGAGGAGGTGACAAGGAAACTAGAGAGCAGGAGGTCTTGGGATGACCGAAGAGGGCGGCTTGGTTGGTATTTTGGGACTAGGTCAGTGATGTAACTAGGGTCAGTTATGGATGGCTTTGTAAATTATTGTTAGTACTTTGAATTTTATTCGTTGGGTGAGTGGAAGTCAGTGGAGGGATTGGCAGAGAGGGGTGGAGGACACTGAATGGCTGGTAAGGTGGATGAGTCTGGCAGCGGCATTCATTATGGACTGGAGGGGGGATAGTCTATGTAAAGGTAATCCAATGAGGAGGGAGTTGCAGTAGCTGAGGTGAGAGATAACCAGAGAGTGAATTAGAAGCTTGGTGGTGCCATTAGTTAAAAAGGGGCGTATTCTGGAAATGTTGCGGAGGCTAAGGCGGCATGATTTGGACAGGGCTTGTATGTGGGCCTGAAAGGAAAGTTCGGAGTCTTATGCCCCGTACACACGAGCGGACTTTTCGACATCCAAACTCCGACGGACTGAGTCCGGCGGACTATCCGCTCGTGTGTGGGCTGCAACGGACTTTAGCTTCGCAAAAGTCTGACGGACTTTAGAAATGAAGCATGCTTCAAATTTTCCCGACGGAACTCCGCCGGACCCGGTCCCCTTCGAAAAATTCGCTCGTGTGTGTGCTACTCCGACTGACTAAAACCGACGCTAGGGCAGCTATTGGCTACTGTCTATGAACTTCCTACGTCGAATCCAGTCGTACGTCATCACGTTCGACTCCGTCGGAGTTTGGTGTGATGGTGTGTGGTCAAGTCCGTTCGGTCGAAAAGTCCGCCAGAACTCCGGCGGAACTCCGCTAGAACTCCGTCGGAAGTCTGTCAGACTTAATCCCTCTCGTGTGTACGGGGCATAAGGTTACCCCTGGCACCCTGGCATGTGGGGTCGGACTGATAGATGTGCCCTTGATCTTGACAGAGAAGTCGGGGGAGGGGGCACGTGGGGGAGGAAATATTAAGAGCTGGGTTTTAGATGGATTAAGTTTGAGGAAGTGGTTTGACATCCAGGCTGATATGTCTGTTAGTAGATCAGTGATGCGTGAGGAGATTGATGGGGTGAGCTGAGGGGCAGAGAGATAGATTTGGGCGTCATCAGCATATAAATGGTAGTGAAAGCCATGGGAGGCTATCAGCTGACCCAGGGAGGACGTGTAGATCGAGAATAGTAGAGCTCCAAGGACAGAACCTTGGGGGACCCCAACGGAAAGGGAAGTTGGAGAAGAGGAAGTGGAGTTGTAAGTGACACTGAAGGTGCGATGAGATAGGTAAGATTCAAACCAACGAAGAGTGCAGCCATGGAGACCAAGCAAATTGAGTTTTTTTGAGGAGGAGGGGGTGGTCAACTGTATCAAAGGCAGCAGAAAGGTCCAAGAATAAGAGTATGGAATAATGACTATTGGTTTTGGCTGTTAGTAAGTCATTAGTGAGTTTTAGGAGGGCAGTTTCTGTGGAGTGCCCCCGAAGTACCCCCGAAGGAGCTGCTGGTTAGATTGGGCGTTACCTTCTGTTTCACTCGCTTCATGTCTAGGGGTGTCCCGTGGTAGATGGCCCAGTAACTTGAGAGACTGACAACAGATCCACTTGAATGGATTTTATTTGCAAAAACTTAGACAATTAACAGTCTCTTAAATTGGGATCAGAGGGTTGGAAAGGAAATTCAGGTACTCTTAGCCCTTGTACACACGGTCGGACATTCGGACAACAAAATCCATCGGATTTTGTCCAACGGATTTTGTCTGAAACTGGTGTTGCATACACACAGTCGGACTTTGTTTTTGGGAAAATCCGATCATTCGTAACGTGATGACGTTATTTAGTTACAACGGGACTAAGTTCAGGCTAGTAGCCAATAGCTTTGGTCTAGGAATTTGATCTGAGCATGCGTGGCACTTTGTCCGATCGGAATTCTCTACAAACGATCGGACAAAGTCGGATCGGATCTTGTTGTCGAAAATTTTTATATCCAGCTCTCAAACTTTGTTGGTCGGACATTCCGACGGAAAAAGTCAGATGAAGCCCACACACGGTCAGATTATCCGAAAACACAGTCCGATCGGACATTTTCCGTCGGAATGTCCGACCGTGTATACAAGGGCTTAGTGTCAAAGTCAAAATGTTAAAGAACTTGCTTACTTTGACTGCATCCAGAGAATAGCCATTCACAGCTGGATGATCCCTCAGGTTGGACAGTCCCTCTCTCAGAAGGCCTAGCAGCCAACCAGGTGCTTACTCAGGAACAAGTCTCTGCCACAGACGTTGTTGTAGAACACGTAGGGAAATTAAACTTGAAGAACACTCATAGGATACCTGGATCTTTCAGCCAGCTTGGCGATATTCACGAGATCGGATTCTCTTGGGTACTTCAGCCCTTAGAAACCAACCCATACGTGGTCTTCTTCTGAAGAGTCCTCCCCTGGAATGCTTAAAGTTACTGGGTCTCTCCCAAACCGGAGACGGCACCCAACCACCTCAGAATCCTCTTTTAGTTTCCTTGCCTCGGGCTAGCCAGCCCCGAAACATCAAGATCGGGTGGATCCGCACCCCAGGCCATCACCTTCCTGGGGGCTGGTCAGGAGGACCAGGACCATGAAGTCAATACATCATTCTGGACCGGAACCCCAAAACAACGTGACGTCCGCATCTTAAATACCCTCTCCCAGAAAGCACAGCAAGAGCACCACTCCCACTGGGCGGGCTCCAAGAGAGAGTAACTTAAGCACCTAACCAGACCATTGTTTCATGCCTGCCAGAAGAGACAGTGCTGCCTGTGGCCAGGCTGAACATCTCACAGTCCAGTCAGACTGATGCTGAAGTCCAAATTTAGACAATTGTACCCAAACCAAACTGCAGTTTAGGCATAACCTTAACTTTCGAAAAACGCATAGCACGTGCTCTTCAGGAGCCACCGCTACACAAACATAAACACTGGCTAGGCACATATTTAACCCCTTGATTGCCCTAGATGTTAACCCCTTCCCAGACAGTGTCATTAGTACAGAGACAGTATGTTATTAGCACGAATGACTGTAATAATGTCACTGGTGATGTCAGTGGCAGTTAGTTCCCACAGAGTGTTAGTTAGTGTCAGATGGCTTGCCGCACGATCGCAGTCCCCCTATAAGTCACTGATCGCCATCATTACTAGTATAAAAAAATTTAATAAATCAAAGTTTCAGTGTATATCCCATAGTTTGTATACGCTGGTCCATATACACACAAACCAATCAATATTGATTTATTGTTTTTTTGTTTTTTTTTACCAAAGACGTAGTAGATTATTTTTGGCCTAAATTTATTAGGAGGTTTGATTTTTTCTATTTTTTATGGGATATGTTTTATAGCAGAAAGTAAAGAAATATTGGAAAGACAAATATGGTGAAATGAACCTCACCAGGCTCGAAAAGGTGACTTTGCCAATGTAGCGGATGACATTTTGGATCAAATGTCATACGCATGTAAAATTAAATCAGTGGGAGTGCTGGGGCCCGCTGAGGAGTCTGGGAAGGGGTACTTAAGGGGTGTGAGTCACGTGTTTGAGGGGGAGGAGTTTGTGTGATCAGTGGGGTCTGGTCTGGTTCCAGGACCGGGGTAGCTCCATGAGGGGTCCCGGTCACGGGGTGTTCAATACCCCGCAATATGTTCCTGTGGAAGGCCCCTGATAGACCTGGGGTAGGGATCCGGCTGGAGGATTCAAGGTGTCCGGGTGTGCTCTTGGCTTGGAGAGGCACCACAACTCGTGGAAGTGACTGGGGGAGGACTCTTTGGAGGAGGGCCGGCAAGTGGCATCCTGGGAGGTGCCTGGTTACTGAGTTGGGAAGGACATTGACAAATTCACACTTTTCTAGTACCATTGAGGAGACGGGAAACGTTCCAGGTACTGAAGAAAAGGTTCCTGTTCACCTTTAGTTACAACTTGTCTACGTTCACAGGACTGTTTCAAATTTTGAGTCAACGCGCTGACTGCCATGATCTCTTGCTCGAGATCTGTTCAGCCTTGAAGTACCCAGCTGCGAGTGGCTACTCTCTGGGTGGAATTAGAGACTTTGCTAGACCTGCAGTTCAGTGTGCCTGAGTTCTTCACCCGTGCCCTCTGTTCCCTAAGATACTGTGTTGTTTGGAAGTTATTATCGCAAAATAAAACCTTTTAAAGAGGACTTCATCTGTGTCAGTGTTCAAGTCATTGGGTATCAACCCTGGGAACCCCTAGATGTTTAGACGTGGAAGAGCCGGCCGAGAGAAGGTAACTGGTAAGCCCAACAAGTCAAGGCCGCACAGCAAAGGCTGTGGCCGCTACATGTGGGGGCTCCTAGTCCGAGATTTACAGTTACCTCGCAGGGCCTTGGAACAGAGGGACGATGGGACATGACAATCAACAAAGACGAAAGACTACCAGAGTATGCCATGAGTGAACGACGCCCCTCTGAGAAACTCTATCATAGTATTTCAGCCTTGGTGTTCAGTCTCAGACATGCTGGCAGCAACGCTGAGACAAACACAACTCGCCGTGAATGAACTGCTGGACCGAGCGCCATGACAGAAATGCTGGACCGAGCGCAATGACGGAGAAAGCTGGACAGAACGCTATGACGGAAAATGTTGACTGAAAATAAGTATAGATTTAATTTGCTGATTGCGCGTTTGTACACTTACTCTAGGCGCCTTAGGGGAAATCTCAACAACCCCGGACATACCCCCCCACTTTTATCTCTCCATACCCCTTTGGAAGGTTCCTCTCTTAAAGTGGTTGTAAACCCTTACAACACACTTTGACCTAGATTAAGGCTTACCTGTAGGTCCAAAAATATCTCCTAAACCTACATGGTTTAGGAGATATTTGCCGGAAGACAGGCACCACTGTCTGCGGCGTGCAGTCGCACTGAGCACGCCGCCAACGGCGATATGCCGCGCGTGGCGGCTCCCGTGCGCAAGAATGTTTTTTTGAACTGCGCCACAAAGATCAGCGCCATTTTGGAGAGACTTTCACTGAGGTGCGTAAGCATGGGAGGAGCCTGTATTAAAAGCCCGCAAAAATACACAGAAGCCAACGCCCAGTGGGAGGTGTCTAGGCTGATCTTTTCCCCGCACGAGGCACCGCGTGAGTGTGAGTTGCGGAAGGAAGGAGTGAGTTTACTTTCTCGGAGTTGGAGAGAAGAGAAATTCATGGGAATGTACCGTGTACCGGGAGTGCAACTTGTTCCAGGACCCAGGATGCCTCTGGGAAGGGGATCCGTAGGAACGGCGCCACTCGGTTCAGTGTTTACGGACACGGGCATTCGCTTGCTGCCACAAGGGCGGTTCATATTCTACACTTCTGGAGATGTCGACGGCCTGGGTATGCTGTGCGGAAGGTGCGACAGTCTGGTCGCCAACCCCCGGCTATTCTCTAGATGTGGCAAGTCTGGAGTATAGGTTTTCAAGGTGGAGCAGTCGATTGGGTCACCAAGGGCCTACCGCATGGACTGGGCCACGGGTTTGATATAAACGATGAACCGGCTGTTTTTGCTCCTTTGGTGAGGCCTTCCACTAAGGCAACACCGGTAGTTGTTGATGTTCCGGAGAGAGATGCTGCTACGTCCATTACGGAGACTGCGGAGGAAACCACCCTGGAGCAGATGGACATGGCTTCTACCATTCTTTCGGAAGTTACCATGCCTCCACTGGAAGGAGTAAAGCAGACAAAATCCTCAAGGAAGCCGTGCAAAGTTCCGACGCCGAGTCCAGCTGGATCCGATCGGCGGAAGAAGGTTGTTTCGGAAAAGAGTCTGAGTACATCCTTGTCTAATTATTTACTGGCAGAGTAATACAGAGTTTCAGAGCTAGAGACTCTGTCGGATCTAGAAGATGGGGACATTTTTGGGGTGTTGTCGGAGGAGTTGCTGTGGGCAGGGGGAGACGATGTGGCTGCCACTTGTGCAAATGTTTCGGACTGGATAGAGTTGACCTCCAGGAGCGGAGTGTTGAACGTGGCGGGTCCTGTCACGGTGAGTGTGACTCTCCCCAAGCCTGTGAAACTGTCCACACTAAAAAGGGGCCCTGCCGTGCTGGTGCAGCGGTCCCCAGACTCCTGCATACCACCTGGAGAGGAAAATGCTCCTGGGTTGCCAAAACTCGCAAGGTCACAGAGGCTTCTACACAAAAGGGTGGCTGCCGAGTATGGGTTGGAGTTTCCCTATGTCCCCAGGGATGTCATGACTGTAATTGAGGAAAATTGTGAAGCTTGGTACGAAGATGATGCTTGGAACTACCTCAAGGTACCAAAGCCCCTTCGGAAAAAGGCCTTTTCACCGGAGCTTTATGACAGATTTCAGGGGTGTTTGCTACACTGGAGCTACGGTCGGCACATCTACAGTGACAAAATCATAATATGCTGACCGGATAAAGAGAGCGCCATTTACTTCATCACTACAGTTGATGCTCAAGCTAAAGATCTAACTCTACCTGACCCAAGGTTCTATTGGTGAGCTGTTCCTGGAGTCAAGTCTTTGAGAAGTTTTGCTGAAATAAAAGGAGAAAAGTTTCCTTGTGTCTTTAATTTTTTTACAGTTTTTCTGCAATCCACAAAGACTCTGGGGTAGTTAGACAGGTAGTCCTACAAGAAGATGCATGTCAAGTTCTTCAGGCTTTTGGCCCAACGTGTTCACTTGTTAAAGGACTTGCAGTTACAGCGGCTCTGACCACTAGGTGGCGTGAGTCGGCAGAAAATAGTGATAGTGAGCAGAGACTTTTTCCTTTCACCAGTGATTAGAGTGTGTTAGAGGAGATATTTCATATACTTGTGAAGGAAGAAATTCCGTTGTGTCAACGATGGAATTTTGCCCTTCAAAAACCAAAATGTATAGTGTACAGTGTTGCCTTTGTATTATGTTTCTCTTTCAGGATGCGTCGAGATCGGCTGTCAAGGTTCCCAGGTGGGTTAGACAGTTAGCTGGGTGGTATGCATACTGCATTGAATGTGGATCAAATGTCATACGTATGTAAATTTCGTTTTTTGCCTCAGAACAGTAGGGATTCTGAGGGTTGATTGTGTAGGTTAGGCCTTAACACCAGTCTGGCCAGGCTGTGTTTGAAGTTCTGCCTGGTCATGCGAATGGTGAGGTGCACATGACAGGTTAGAACCAGGTCTGGTTGGATGTCTAAGTATCAGCCATCTCGGAACCAATCAGTGGGATTGCCGGGGCCCGCTGAGGAGTCTGGGAAGGGGTACTTAAGGGGTGGGGGTCACATGTTTGAGGGGGAGAAGTTTGTGAGACCTGTGGGGTCTGGTCTGGTTCTAGGACCAGGGTAGCCCCATGAGGGGTCCTGGTCACGGGGTGTTTAATACCCCGCAACAGGCCCCTGATAGACCCGTCTGGTCTGGGGTAGGGATCCGTCTATTCCCGAGTCTCGGACCCGACTGGTCCAAGGCGCAGTAACTGAGGGAGGATTCAAGGTGTCTGGGTGTGCTCTTGGCTTGGAGAGGCACCACAGCTCGTGGAAGTGACCGGGGGAGGACTCTTTGGAGGAGGGCCGGCAAGTGTCATCCTGGGAATAGGGATGAGCCGAAACACCCCCCGGTTCGGTTCACACCAGAACCTTCGAACGGACCAAAAATTCGTACGAACTTTAGAACCTTATTAAGGTCTATGGGACTCGAACGTTTGAAATCAAAAGTGTTCATTTTAAAGGCTAATATGCAAGATATGCAACAGACAACACCAGAAATAAGGGGTGTCTTCAGGTGTATACTGTGCTGGAGGCACACAACACCCACTTTAACTCCTGCAGATGCCTGTATTAGAGAACACCAGCAATAAAGGGTAGAAGATACAGGTGTATACTGTGCTGTGCTGGAGGCACACAACACCCACTAACTCCTGCAGATGCCTGTATTAGAAAACACCAGCAAAAAAGGGTAGATACAGGTGTATACTGTGCTGGAGGCACACAACACCCACTAACTCCTGCAGATGCCTGTATTAGAGAACACCAAAAAAAAAGGGTAGATACAGGTGTATACTGTGATGGAGGCACACAACACCCACTAACTCCTGCAGATGCCTGTATTAGAGAACACCAGCATAAAAGGGTAGATACAGGTGTATACTGTGCTGGAGGCACACAACACCCACTTTAACTCCTGCAAATGCCTAAAAAAAGAACACTGTCCCTGCCTATCTTGCTGTTTCCCTGCACGCCAGAACACACTACACAAGGCCGCCGCGCTGGCGGCCTTATATAGTGTGGGGCGTGTACTAAACCCCCTGAGCTATAATTGGCCACAGGCATCCTGCCTGTGGCCAATTATGGCTCTCCTCGCTGCCGGCGCTGTGATTGGCCAAGCATGCGGGGTCACATTGCATGCTTGGCCAATCATGAGCCAGCAGTGCACTGTGATGGCGTAGTGCATTGTGGGCCGTTCGTAACACACAAATTTGGTGTGAACGGTCCAAAAAGTTCTGAATTCGCCGAACAGACGAACGGCCGATGTTCGAGTCAAACATGCGTTCAAGTCGAACACCGAGCTCATCCCTACCTGGGAAGTGCCTGGTTACTGAGTTGGGAAGGACATTGACAAATTCACGCTTTTCTAGTACCATTGAGGAGATGGGAAACGTTCCAGTTACTGAAGAAAAGGTTCCTGTTCACCTTTAGTTACAATTTGTCTACGTTCACGGGACTGTTTCAAGTTTTGAGTCAACATGCTGACTGCCATGATCTCTGGCTAGAGATCTGTTCAGCTTTGAAATACCCAGCTGCAAGTGGCTACTCTCTGGGTGGAATTAGAGACTTTGCTAGACCTGCAGTTCAGTGTGCCTGAGTTCTTCACCCGTGGCCTCTGTTCCCTAAGAGACTGTGTTGTTTGGAAGTTATTATCGCAAAATAAAACCTTTTAAAGAGGACTTCATCTGTGTCAGTGTTCAAGTCGTTGGGTATCAACCCTGGGAACCCCTAGATGTTTAGACGTGGAAGAGCAGGCCGAGAGAAGGTAACTGGTAAGCCCAACAAGTCAAGGCCGCACAGCAAAGGTTGTGGCCGCTACACCAATATACAAAGATCTGCTGGTTTTCAAAAATCAAGCTGGGAGAGGAGACTTTGCTCAAGGTGGTCCAAGGAGTTTTTTTGACGGAGTTTATACTTTTCAGCATAGTTTGACCCCTAATGACCAGATGTCTGAAGCAAATGTGCCAAAAGAGCTAGTGGATGGAGGAATCTCTCCTGACGGCCATTGTATTCTGATAGCCCACATCTGTGCTGTCAGAACACCCAAACAGTGATTGCATCTGATTGGATGCAGTCACTATTCGGTCAGGGCCACCCACAGCTTGAATTTCGCAGTAGGCAGGCAAATTCAAGCCGTCTATGACTTTTCCTGTGTGACCAATTTGCCCACCTAAATAATTGTAGCACCATCCTAGATAGGTGTAATGACTTACAAAGCCATCCACAACGTGGCCCCCGGGTACTGCACTAACCTAGTCTCAAAACACCAGCCTACTCATTCCCTTCATTCCTCCCATGACCTCCTGCTCTCTAGTTCCCTTATCACCTCCTCCCATGCTCGCCTCCAGGACTTTTCCTGAGCCTCTCTCATCCTCTGGAACTCCCTACCCCAATCTGTGCGACTATCTCCTACTCTGCTTGCTTTTAGACAGTCCCTGAAAACACTCCTCTTCAGAGAAGCCTATCCTGCCCACACCTAACAACTGTACTTTTACTTTCTCCATCAGATCCTCCCCCACAGCTATTACCTTTTGTATCACTTGACCCTCCCTCCTATATTGTAAGCTCTAACGAGCACGGCAAACTGTTTCCATTATATAAATCCTGTATAATATTAATAATAATAATAATAGGTGCTAGGATTAGGTAAAAGTAGTTTGGCTCAGTGTATTCAGTGGAGCTGCTGTTTTGTTTTTAGGTACCGTATATACTCGAGTATAGGCCGACCCGAATATAAGCCGAGGCCCCCAATTTACCCCCAAAAAAACTGGCAAACTTATTGACTCGTGTATAAGCCGAGGGTGAGACATGCCTGTCCATCCCTGTGTGTGTGTCCGTCCATCCCTGTGTGTCCGTCCATCCCTGTGTGTCCGTCCATCCCTGTGTGTCCGTCCATCCATCCCTGTGTGTGTGTGTGTGTCCATCCATCCATCCATCCCTGTGTGTGTGTGTGTCCATCCATCCATCCATCCCTGTGTGTGTGTGTCTCCATCCATCCATCCATCCATCCCTGTGTGTGTGTGTGTCTCCATCCATCCATCCATCCCTGTGTGTGTGTGTCTCCATCCATCCATCCATCCATCCCTGTGTGTGTCTCCATCCATGTGTGTGTGTGTGTGTGTGTGTGTGTGTGTGTGTGTGTGTGTGTGTGTGTGTGTGTGTGTGTGTCCAGCCTACCTTTGTCCCGAGCCTCCGTCCCGTGCCTTGCCTCCTTGCCTCCGTCCCGTGCCGTGCCTTGCCTCCTTGCATCCGTCCCGTGTCGTGCCTTGCCTTGCCCCCGTCCCGTCCCGTCCCGTGCCGTGCCGTCCCGTGCCCTCTTCGTCGGCGGCCATTGTAAAGTTCAAAAGCTGCGCCGCCGCCTTCGCCTGTGATAGGCGGAACACTGAATTTCCCAGCAGCCTGTGTTCCGCCTATCACAGACGTCGTATCATCCTCGTCCGTAGTACGAGGATGATACGATGTCCGTGATAGGCGGAACACAGGCTGCTGGGAAATTCAGTGTTCCGCCTATCACAGGCGAAGGCGGAGCCGGAGGCGCGGCTTTTGAATAGAATGGCCGCTGTCTGTCTGCTCGACACGCTGATCGAGCGGGCAGACAGCGATGACTCGAGTATAAGCCGAGGGGGGCACTTTCAGCCTCAAAAAAGAGGCTGAAAATCTCGGCTTATACTCGAGTATATACGGTACATTTATTTGTGATTGCTGTAATCAGTACTGCTGCATGTGATTAGTTAGGTCTGTTCAGTGTTTCACCTGCTGCAGGTTTGATTGCTTCCTCTGCTCTCCAGAGAACTTTGGATCTCTCTGGAACATACAGTGGTGTGAAAAAGTGTTTGCCCCCTTCCTCATTTCCTGTTCCTTTGCATGTTTGTCACACTTAAGTGTTTCGGAACATCAAACCAATTTAAACAATAGTCAAGGACAACACAAGTAAACACAAAATGCAATTTGTAAATGAAGGTGTTTATTATTAAAGGTGAAAAAAAATCCAAACCATCATGGCCCTGTGTGAAAAAGTGATTGCCCCCCTTGTTAAAACATACTATAACTGTGGTTGTCCACACCTGAGTTCAATTTCTCTAGCCACACCCAGGCCTGATTATTGCCACACCTGTTCACAATCAAGGCATCACTTAAATAGGAGCTGCTTGACACAGTAAGGTCCACCAGAAGATCCTTAAAAGCTACACATCATGCCGAGACCCAAAGAAATTCAGGAACAATTGAGAAAAAAAGTAATTGAGATCTATCAGTCTGGAAAGAGTTATAAAGCCATTTCCAAAGCTTTGGGAATCCAGCGAACCACAGTGAGAGCCATTATCCACAAATGGCGAAGACAGTGGTGAACCTTCCCAGGAGTGGCCGGCCGCCCAAAATTACCCCAAGAGCGCAGCGACGACTCATCCAAGAGGTCACAAAAGACCCCACAACAACGTCCAAGGAACTGCAGGCCTCACTTGCCTCAGTTAAGGTCAGCGTTCATGCCTCCACCATCAGGAAAAGACTGGGCAAAAATGGCCTGCATGGCAGAGTTCCAAGGAGAAAACCACTGCTGAGCAAAAAGAACATCAAAGCTCGTCTCAATTTCTCCACAACACATCTTGATGATCCCCAAGACTTTTGGGACAACATTCTGTGGACCGATGAGACAAAAGTGGAACTCTTTGGAAGGTGTGTGTCCAAGTATATCTGGCGTAGAAGGAACACTGCATTTCATAAAAAGAACATTATACCAACAGTAAAATATGGTGGTGGTAGTGTGATAGTCTGGGGCTGTTTTGCTGCTTCAGGACCTGGAAGACTTGCCGTGATAAAAGGAACTATGAATTCTGCTGTCTACCAAGAGATCCTGAAGGAGAATGTCCGACCATCTGTTCGTGTACTCCTCGTGTCCACCACCGAATGGCTGAAGAAAAACAAAATGAAGACTTTGGAGTGGCCTAGCCAAAGTCCTGACCTGAATCCTATTGAGATGTTGTGGTATGACCTTAAAAAGGCCGTTCATGCTCGAAAACCCTCTAATGTAACTGAATTAGGACAATTCTGCAAAGATGAGTGGGCCAAAATTCCTCCAGGACGCTGTAAAAGCCTCATTGCACGTTATCGCAAACGCTTGGTTGCAGTTGTTGCTGCTAAGGGTGGCCCAACCAGTTATTAGGTTTAGGGGGCAATCACTTTTTCACACAGGGCCATGATGGTTTGGATTTTTTTTCACCTTTAATAATAAACACCTTCATTTACAAATTGCATTTTGTGTTTACTTGTGTTGTCCTTGACTATTGTTTAAATTGGTTTGATGTTCTGAAACACTTAAGTGTGACAAACATGCAAAGGAACAGGAAATGAGGAAGGGGGCAAACACTTTTTCACACCACTGTAGGTGTGGAGCAAGACAAATGAGCAGTATGAATATTTACACAGCCCTGGCCAGTCCCAGGAAGGGTGGTCCTGAAGGCCGCTGGGAGTCTGTATAAATACTCTCTCTGAGACACAGCAGTAAAGTCTTGTCCCAGAGAGGTAAAGTCCAGCCTGTACCTGTAGGGCTTACTGCCCTGTGGACAGCCCTACCATGTGCTTGTTGTTTGTGAGGCCTCAGCTAGGCTAGGCTGGAGTTGCAGAGAGCTGACTGAGGGGCTGTAACGTGGACATCTAGTCTGGTATCACAGGAGAAAGGATGTGCCGATACTAAGCATTTGCATGAGTACTTGTACTCATGCAAATGCTCTAATAATGGGGTACTGTCCTGGCTATGAAGTAGTGAGGACATGTATCGCCTCAGCTCCGTACCACCGCCGCATACAGCACAGCTCTGAAGGGGGATTCTTACCTCCAACGGCTCCTCCAATGTCCTAGGGACAACGGCTTTCTTCGCAGCTGTCACGGACCGATCGCTCGAGGCAGCGACAGCTAGAATCCTACTTCCCCGGGACCTGTGAGCAAGGCCGCGAGGCTTCCAAGATGGCGTCGACCAGGAAGGCCCAGAAGAAAATACAAAAATACTCCCAGCTCGCTGCAGCTCAGCTCCAGAAGACCACAGCTTCCCAGGGTCTGTGAGTGAATCAGCTTCCCCTGCCTCCCCAGATAAAGGCTCTGAAGTGCCTGACTTCTTTGGGGGTGAGGACATCAGACGCCATATCTTGTCCCTCCCCACCAGAGAGGACCTCAGACATCTCAAGTCTCCTGCATTTGGCTGCGGGCTCCTGGGCACCCACGAGCACAGGACGATCTCCCGGCTGGGTTTGTCACTCAGCCACAGACAGAGCAGCTTGAGCAGCCGAATGGAGTATGACCACGCTGTCTGTGGCTGAGTGATAGGCGGATGTAAGACGCTGTGAGCTGAGGCTGTCCCCAGCCTACTTTGGCTGCTGCATAGGTACTTTTTTGGAGGTCATTCCAGCAGGGAAGGAGGGGGGCTGGGCGGAGGCAGAGAGAAAAAAAACAATATTTTTAACTTTTTTCTACAATAAATATCCATGGTAAACAAAATTGCAATAATCGTATATTGATTGGTTTGCACAAAAGTTATAGCGTCTACAAACTATGGGATAGATTTATAAAAAAAATATATATATTTTTTACTAGTAATGGTGGTGATCTGCAATTTTTAGCAGGACTGCGACATTGCGGCAGACAGATCGGACACTTTTGATACTTTTTTGGGACCAGTGACATTTATACAGTGATCAGAGCTAAAATAGCCACTGATTACTGTATAAATGTCACTGGCAGAGAAGTGAGTAGTTTATTCTGCCTCCTTGTTCACAGCTACTCCAGCCATAGCCCTAGTATCAGGCATGGAGGAGTCAGCTGACTTATTTGAACACAGTGTCAGCCACTTGACGATGCACAGCCATTAATTGATTCAGATGTTGGTTCTGAGGCTGAGGAAGGCAGGAACATGAGCCTACAGAGAGGGCATAACAGTGGTAAACAACAAATTGGCAGTCACGTTCCCCCAGCCACAACGTATCACCAAGTTGGCTCCAGTGATGATGAGGATGGAGGAGATGATGAGGTCACTGACGTAACTTGGGTGCCTGATAGAGCAGAGGAGGAAAGTGAGGGTGAGGCACAACCCCAACAAGGCAGAAATCATGGAAGAGTAGAGAGCAGATACCCTATTCCACCAGATTGTGGAGCTGTTATTCCCTGGCCCACTTCCCACAGCTCAGTTGTCTGGACCTTTTTTAGCACATGTGCAGCCGATCGCACTTTTGCCATTTGCAAACTTTGCCTCAAGCAGATCAAGTGTGGCAAAAACACCAGCCATTTAGCTACCACATGTTTGACAAGGCATTTAACATACCACCACTTTTCCGTTGGCAAGAGCACCTGAAAGTCACACAAAAGGGACGCAATTCTACTCCAACTCATTCCTCACCTTTCCGGTCTACCCCCACTATATTTCATGACCTTTCAGCAGCCTCCACTGACTGGGATGATGGTTTGGCGCAGGGTGTCCCAGGTACTTCTGCCAGTAGCACACCACCAGCTGTAGACTATAGCAGGCAAATTTCTCTGCCCCATCTGCTGCAGCGAAAAAGAAAAAAAATAGTCACTGCCACCCACATACCTTTCGTCGAACTTCAAGCTTGTCGAAGCTGTTGGCTTTGCAACTCTGGTGCTGCAGCTTGTTGTGCCACCACATCTCCATACAGCTACTAGTGATGATGCGAGATTTGTCAGCTCCACCCTCTTCCTCCTCCTCTGCTAAATTGTCCTATGACTTACAGTACCCCCTAAGCGTTCAAGGGGCTATTCAATGAGTGTAGGCTAAAAGGCTCCATGCAGTGCTTCAGCTGGTTTGTGTAGGGGGCAGGAGCCACACCGGAGCAGAGATTCTTGCAGCTCTGCAGGGGCAGGCCCAGAGGTGGTTCACGCCATGCCAGGTGGAGCCAGGAATGGTGGTGTGCGGTAATGGCACAAACCTCCTGTTTGCCCTTAGACAAGGAAAGTTGACACATGTGCCATGCCTGGCATATGTCCCCAATTTGATGGTGCAGCATTTCGTAAACAGGTACCCAGGGTTGGAAGATCTACTAAAACGGGCCAGAAGAGTCTGTCAGGTGGTCATACACAGCTAGTACTCGGCTGGCTGAAATTCAGCGGGAATTTCACCTACCCATAAACCGTCTGATTTGTGACATGCCCACCAGGTGGAACTTGACTCTGGAAATGCCACAGCGGCTGCACATGCAGCAGAGGGCCATCAACAAGTACCTGTGTGAGTATGGCACAATGACAGGCACAGGCCAGCTTGGATTTTTTTCCCCCCACACCAATGGATTCTAATTAAGGATGCATGCATTGTACTGTCACCATTTGAGGAGACGACAAGGATGATGAGCCGTGACAATGCATGCATTAGGGATACAATCCCTGTTGTTTTTCTCCTGGAGCAGACTCTGCATGGCATTATGAACAGGGAACTCGAGGCAGAGCAGCGGGAGGAAGACGAGGACTTTCTTTACTCTCAAGGCCCACTTTATGCAAACACCATTCTTGCGATGACACACAACACACAAGAGGAGAGGGAGGAGGGTGAGGATTCTAGCAGTTTTGGAGGCATAGAAGCAGAGGAAGACATACATCAACCCTTAAAAGATGGTTTTCCATCCCCAGAACCCTTGGGAGTAGTACATGGTTGGCAAACCTCCTTGACCACTGTTCTCTGAACTCATCCTGTCCCCACAGAGGAAGCAGAAGATGAAATCTCTTGAGGACACCTTAAAGAGGAGTTTATGTAACGCCTTCTCAGACTCTGGTAGGGTACAGTCTCATGGAAAATGTAGTTTTGAGGCTTCTGTTGGTCAAAAGAGGAGCGGTGGAGAAGAGGGCCGCTTAATAACGCTTTTCAAAAAAAAATTAGTCCTCCGTGCCCAGGGGCGAGAACAGACATGGAAAGCTTTCCAGTTGACGATCCACTAGGTTACTCTGTCATGAGAATAGACAACTGACCAGAACTTCCCCAGTATGCAGTTGAGCTGTTGGGTTGAACTTCATCCAGCAAGCTTTCTGAATGGGCATTTAGTGCTGCCAGAGGTTTTGTGACAGATAAGAGAGTGCGTCTGTCCACAGACTCCATGGGCCGGCTGACATTTATCAAAATGAATCAGTCTTAGATTAGCAGCAGCTATCAAACCTCTGATGCTGATGTTGCTAATTAAGTGCTTTCTGGATCTAGAATCTTGGAAAGACTCTCTAGGCCAGTGATGGCGAACCTTGGCACCCCAGATGTTTTGGAACTACATTTCCCATGATGCTCATCCACTCTGCAGTGTAGTGGAGCATCATGGGAAATGTAGTTTCAAAACATCTGGGGTGCCAAGGTTCGCCATCACTGCTCTAGGCTGTTTAGATTTGTGCCGTTGTTTACAAAATAAAGAAAGCTTGCAGGGAAAATGTCTTTTTTTCGCTTTATAAATGTCATTATTGCTGCAGCAGGTTCTATACATGGTACAGATGTGCTACTTTACAGCCAGACTAAGGGGACTCCCAGGCACTATATTTAAAGGAAATTTTCATTTTTATTGTTATTTCTCATTTTTATGGTTTCGCTTTAAGCATCAATAAATCACTGCTTATTTAAAAATATTTTTATTCATTAATACATGTCCCCAGGGCAGTACCCAGACCCCCATAACCATTGTATGCTCAATTATTTGCACATAAGCCTTCAAAATGGGCACCTTTGATCTTTCCAGTTTGGGTCCCATAGACTTCAATATTTGGTTCCAAACTTTTGCGATGTTCGAAAGTTCTGCCGCAAACCAAACCGGGGGTCACGACTGACATGTCTAATGATGACAGCTGGAGCCTTCTGGCTTCAGCTGTCACTGTATCTCTGTGAGATGCAAAGACCATATTATCAGCATGATTGGCTGACATGATGATCATATGTTCGGGAACCACAGTGATGACAGTTCATCGATGTTCATATAGAGCAGAAGCTGTCAGTGACAGCTCCAAAATATAATGTAATAACATTCTGACTCAACATGGTAAAGCATGCTGGAGAAGGTTTGTCTACAGGTTACCGGGGTCTAGGTGTTAAAGAAATCTTTATATATATATATATATATATACATAGCAATGCGTTAAACATGCACAGATATACTAATATTTTTATACCTGTTGAGATCTAGTCAAGTCCTCAAAATGCAAATAAGCTCTCCCACTAACCAGACTACCAGAATAATTAGTTGTTGTCAAATGAGTCATGGCTGCTCTCTTGGGAGATGAAAGAAGAGAGTTCTGGGAATGACGACATCCCAGCATCTCTAGGATATGTTTTTTTCTATCAGTGCTACAGATCATATACAGTACTTGCTCTATGTGCAGCACTATCCAGTGGCCAAAGAGAAGAGTAGAGGGCCTCTAGATGAAAACTAGCACCCCTTACAGCTACCATTTAGTATTATTGCGTGTTCTAAAGAAAATATATAGTGTATACATTTCTTTTTTATTACAAAAAAAACATGTACTGTAAGTACAAAATATGGTGTGGTATTATCCTGTATTCTTATTATTAGCCAGCAGGTGGTGCTGTATGCCTCCTTTTTAAATTTGTCTGGCTTTTCTTTACCACCTTTTCTTTTCTTTGTTGAAAAAAACCTAGTTCATTGCATAGCTCAGCAACACAGACAAGTGTTTAAGTCAATGCACTCATTAGGGCTATATACAAAAGATAGCACCACTGAAAAGCCTCTTGCTCACCCTTCCATCGGCTCTCCTCCCACAGTAGATGCCGGCCTCTTTAGGAGCACATTTACTCCATACGAAAGACGTAGTCAAGATGTGGGAACTGTGGCTGAAGCTTCTGTTCGTTCACCAACAGTCATGTGATTCTAATGGAGTTTGTGCGCCCCCAAGTTTGCTCTTGTGGTTGACTGAGTAAGGCTAGGTTTTTGTGGTTAAAGTGGAACTTTACCCATAACAACTTGATAAAAAATAATGTTCTTTAGCAGGGAACATACATTCCACATTAATAATTATGTTACCAACATTAGTGTTTGCTGTAAATTGCCTCCAGCATTGCTCCTGTTTCTTCTTGCTTGAGGTAGCCATTTTGCTGAAGCCCAGAGCCCCTGGACAGCAGTAAATCATAAAGCAGAACTAAACTCATCGATTTAACAGTTTGGAATTCTGAGATCGCTGTCACATTTGCTTGTGTTCCTTAGGCCGGGTTCACACTATAGCGATGCGGGAACGCCGCGAATCCGCGGCGTTTACCCGCATCGCACACCTCCCGCCGGCAGTTCACACTGCCCTATGCGGACGGCTGGGAGTGTCAATGTTATGTTAATGACACCCCCAGATCCGTCGGCATATCGCAGTGCGATCTGCCGACTTGCACAGGAATCGGATCGCATGGTGTGAACCCCCATGCGATCCGATTCTGTTGCGGACCCAAAAAAGGGTCCCGTGCGAGTTTGCTGCGGGACTGCTGCGAGTTCAGCCATACTATCTGTATGGCTGAACTCGCATCGCTACGGAGATCGGATGTGATTTGCTGTGCGAATCACATCCGGATCTCCCCCCGCAGCGGTGTGAACCGGGCCTTAAACAGACTGTCAAACTATCAAATGACTGGTGTACTAACTGATCACATATGCAGCGCCATGGCAGTTGCAGATCAAACAGAAGCAGCTTCATTGGCTGTAAAGAATAGGAGGGTTTAATTCTGTTTTAAGGCTGTCAGCAGATCGGCCTCTACAAACTCAGCAACCGAGCATGTGCAGAGCAGGGTGAGACAGTGTATTAGTGTATTTTAAATAGTATAGGCACTTATTTTTATTGTTTTACATAGATATACCCATAAAAGGGGCCAGACTGAAGTGATCTAGCAGGATTACATTTTCTGACTAAAATTCCATTTTAATCACTTCATATTTCACATGTGTGGCATTTGGGATTTTATTTAGGACTTTTTTTTTGGCATTATTGCAATTTGCTGTTTTATATCTACTTTCATGTTTGTTTAGTGTGAAGTGCTTCATAGAAACATAAGTGGCAGCAGAAAATCCATCGAGTCTGCCCATTTTTTTTAAGATGTTTTGTATTTTGTTTTATTTTTTCCTTAACTTTTTTGTCTGAGTATAGATCAAGCATGTTTGAAGCCATTTACTGTTGACTGACTCACTACCTCTGCTGGACGTTTGTTCCAAGTATCAACTACCCTTTCAGTAAAAGAAGATTTGTTTTAAACTTTCCTCCAGTTAGTTTGAGGTCATGTCCCTGTGTTCTTGATTTTGGTTTCGTATTAAAAATCCTTCCCCCCTAAACCTTATTAACCCCCTTGATGTATTTAAATGTTTCAATCATGTCTCCCCTTACCCTTCTTTTGTCCAGACTGTACATTTTAAGTTCCTGAATTCTCTCCTGATATGTTCTATCCTCCAGATCTTTCATCGTCTTTGTTACCTGTCCCTGGACTCATGCTATCTTATCAATATCTTTTTGTAAGTGAGGTCTCCAGAACTGGACACCGTATTCTAAATGAGGTCTCACCTAAGATCTACAGTAAATCACAAAACTGAGTACACCCCTCACATTTTTTTATAAGTCATTTTATATCTTTTGATGTGACAAAACTGAAGAAATGACACTTTGCTACAATGTAAAGTAGTGAATGCACAGCTTGTATAACAGTGTAAATTTTCTGTCCACTCAAAATAACTCAACACACAGCCATTAATGTCTAAACCACTGGCAACAAAAGTGAGTACACCCCTAAGTGAAAATGTCCAAATTGGGACCCAAAGTGTCAATACTTTGTGTGGCCACCATTATTTTCCACCTTCCGTTTGAGGATGCCCCACAAATGCTCAATAGGGTCAAGAGACACGCTTGGCAAGTCAACCACCTTTACCCCCAGATTCTTTAGCAAGGCAGTAGTCATTTTAGAGGTGTGTCTGGGGTCGTTATCATACTGGAATACTGCCCTGCGGCCCAGTCTTTGAAGGCAGAGGATCATGCTCTGCTTCAGTATGTCACAGTACATGTACTGTTGGTGACCCCTCTAGTGATAACTAAAGATCTATAACTGGGAATTAGGACTTCCTTCCTCCGGCTGATGACCCCTCTAGTGATAACTAAAGATCTATACAGGGGAATCAAGAACTCCTTCCTCCTGCTGGTGACCCCTCTAGTGATAACTAAAGATCTATATAGAATAATCAGGACCTTCTTCCTCCTGCTGGTTACTCCTCTAGTAATAACTAAAGAACTATATAGAGCAGTGATTCTCAAACAGGGTTCCTCCAGAGGTTGCTAGGGGTTCCTTTAGCATTAGGCCATTTCTGCCTCTCGCACAAGTTCCCACTTACACTATTGATCTTTTTAGCTATCTGTAAAGGAGGTAATTCTTCCCAATGACCACAAGTGTAAGGACCATTCTTCCCATTGATTATCACACTAACGTATCATAAGTTGTAGATTTCTAATTTTAAGGAGGGGTTCCCCCGAGAATGGAGAACTTTTTCAAGGGTTCCTCTGTGTTGAAAAGGTTGAGAAAGGCTGATATAGAGGAATCACAACCTTCTTCCTCCTGCTGGTGACTCTTCTAGTGATAACTAAAGATCTATATAGAGGAATCAGGACCTTCTTCCTCCTGCTAGTGACTTCTCTAGTGATGCATCCTAGAATTATATTTGCTTTTCCCACTGTTTGCTCATTTTGCAATCACCTGAAATAAGTACCCCTAAATATGTTTCTTCTGTAGTGCTGGCCAACACTGCTCCCCCAATGTACTCTCCCAGGGAATTCTTTCTCCCTAGGTGCATTATTTTACATGTAGAATCATTGAAATGCAGTCTCCACTGCTTCCAGCAATGCCAAATCACATACAGACACCTCCAGGGATATCAACCCTTTTACACACATCTGTGTCATCAGCAAAACGACATACCTTACCCTACAAACCTTTAGTTATATCACTTACATAGAAATGAAATAGAACAGGACCCAGTACAGAGCCTTGTGGCACCTCACTAGTGATTGCTCTGTTCCCAATGAACCCCATATACAACCACACTCTGGTATCCATCCTTTAGCCAAAGAAAAAAAAATTTCCTCTATTGTGAATTTTGGGATTCTTCCCTTCCATATTTTGGAGAAAAAAAAAAAAAATTATATATATATATATATATATATATATATATATATATATATATATATATATATATATATATCCAAAATATGGAAGGGAAGAATCCAAGATTCACAATAGAGGAAATTTTCCAGCAAGGACACTTGTTCCTGCATCAGCTGTCTATAGATGATTTCCCTTATTATGGAGAGATTTCACATTTCCTTGTGCGTCTACAGCACATGAGAATTTCCCCATTGAACACAGATGGCATAAAACATAGGTTATAACCAAAGCAGTCTTTATTGTGGGGCAAAATGAGAAGCTGCCCTGGGCCCAAAGCAGTCGAGCTGCCCCTTCAGCTTGTGCTGCCCGAAAATAGTTAAGTTGATTTGGCCATCACTCAGGAGATGAGGGCGGAATTGAAAGCTGGGGCACTGGTGATTGTTTGGGGGTCTATGCTGCGATTGGCCAGCCTGGTAAGGTAAACCTTATCCAGGAAGAGTGCCCGTCAGTCCCGGGTACAGTCAGACCAATCCCTCTCCCTCACCATGTCCAACAAGCCGCAGACTATCAGCCTACTGAAAAACATCTTTGGAGGGTTCGGTGGGATGTGCCTGATGTTTGCCCGACATCCTCTGGACACCATCAAGGCGAGACTGCTGGGGTTGGGGCAATACAGGGGTCTGGAGAGGTGGATCCTGTGCAATGATGGGGGTGGGGTCTTGTGCAACGATGGAGGTTGTGTGTAATGTTGGGGGTAGTATGGGGAGGGGGGCACACAGTAATGATAGGGGTACTATGGGAGTCTTGTGTAATGATAGAGGTAGTATAAGGGGAGGGGGGGGTACTGTGTGATGGAGGTTGTGTGTAATATTTGGGGGGGAACACAGTAATGATAGGGGTACTATGGGGGTCTTGTGTAACGATAGAGGTAGTATAAGGGGAGGGGGGGTACTGTGTGATGGAGGTTGTGTGTAATATTTGGGGGGGGGGGGGGGGGGGACACAGTAATGATAGGGGTACTATGGGGGTCTTGTGTAACGATAGAGGTAGTATGGGGGGGGGGGGGGGTACTGTGTAATGTTGGGGGTACTATGGGGATTCTGTGCGATAATGGGCTGTAGTATGGGGAGGGGGTTATGGTGTAATCATGGGGGTAGGTATGGGACGGGAAATACTGTGCAATGATGGGGTACTATGGGGGTCTTGTGCAATGATGGGGGATGTTGGGGTGGAGAGTAAAAATGGAATTGGGGGGGGGGCCCCCCCCCCCCAAGAAAAATAAATAAAAAGTTTGCCCAGGGTCTAATAGTAAAGTGGAGTTCCACCCAAAAATGGAACTTCCGCTTTTCGTATTCCTCCCTTCCTCCGGTGTCACATTTGGCACCTTTCAGGGGGGAGCAGATACCTGTCTAATCCAGGCATTAGCTCCCACTTCCGGCCATAGATCACTACAGGCTCCCCGGTGATCTACGCCATGTCCGACCCCTCCTCCGTCCGCCCCCCCCCCCCCCCCCGCTGTCTTGTGGGAGACACACAGGTCCCAGAAGATATCAGGGACCAGTGAGGGCATGCAGTGCGACTTGTGCATGCGCAATAGGGAACCAGGCTGTGAAGCCACAAGGCTTCACTCTCCAATTCCCTTGCTGAAGATGGCAGCGCCTCCACCCGAGAGATAGACCCAGCTTCGGGGTGAGGACATCGCGGGTGCCCTGGACAGGTAAGATTCCATATTTTAAAAGTCATATGTATAAAAAAAAAAAAAAAAAAAAAAAAAACACACAAACAATTTAGGCGGAACTCCGCTTTAAAGACAGCCTTAATTTCAACCCCTCTATACTATACTGAATAGAATAAACCCACAACACTTGTGACGAAATCTTAAGGACTCTAAAGTTGGCCATACACCTATAGATTATCTGCAGATTTTCTATGGTTAGATGGAAAAAGTGAGAGATTCCTACATCCACAATTTAGTATACATGGACAAATCTGTTGCACCTTTTCCATCTAACCATAGAAAATCTGCAGATAATCTATAGGTGTATGGCCAACTTAAATCCCAGCCCATTAAAATGCCAAAAGTCAGCGTGTTCTTTGGTTGAGCCACACCCAGGACCAAAAGAAGGAGGTTGCACTGAGCAGAGGTTTGGTCAACCCTCGCTATACAAGTAATAAAAACTCATTTTATGTAGAAAAAAAAACATATGATTTTATTTACAAAACCAAAAAAACATTACATGTGACAGTAAAAAGGTAATACACAGTGCCCCAGAACCAGAACACTAAAAACAAGACAAAACCTATTAAAGATACAGAAAAAAGGAGGAGATTCAAGCTTGAAAAACTCACATTGGAAAAATAAAAAAGAGAATTCACTTGGCTTTGCATGTAAAAAGGTCTTTAGTTCTCTCCACCCCTTGAGCTGGAGAACAACTGATCCCAGTGTGTTAACAGCCAGATGCCACCAGGGCTTGCTGGGATATGTAGTTCTGCAGCAGTCACAAGCCAGCAAGGTGTTAGACTTGTTCCAGCAATCATTCTGCTCATTCACCGATAAAAAAAAACAAAAAAACACTTGCGCGCCCAATATATATAAATATCCAGAGTATTATACAGCACACCATCTTTTCCCTATAAACATGAATAGCTGGCCCCATATTACCCCAACTCATATACACGTAATATGTGCAGCACACCCCACAACCCATCAGAGCGCTCCATTCAACAGTATATACATTTGATGGAAGTCAGGAGCCGAGTTGTGTCATGTGACCAGGTTACAGGTATGAGAATGTACACATCACTGACGGGGGGCTATTTGGCCACAACGGAGTCAAAGCTTGGGGGCATAATCCGACGAGAGTTGGCACGCACCCACGGGTGTTCCATGACGCCTTTGAGTGGCAGGCGGTGTAACGGGTTGTATTTTAAGAGCTTGCCGATGAGGTCTTTGGATCCTTCGGATAGGAAGGAAGGAAACCGTAGGTCAACCTAGGAGGAGGCAGAAAAGAATGTTATATACTTATAGGATCAGCAGAAAGTCAACTGCAGGCAAACTAATAATTATACAGGAGCAACTGTACCTGACCAAGGGATTTGTATTTCTGTCCATTCAGTCTTAACTTTTACACAGCCCCGTCTAGTAAATCGGATCTTTCTCTGCTGCACCTAAAACCGGCAGATCTTGTCCCTCCCCCAGCCTGTGACTGCACAGTGAAAGGAGAAGCAGCAGGATAAGCTCTTGCATCTGCCCTCTCCTACTAGCATTAGCACATTACCACAGGAGTGCTGCCAATCAGCTTCTTGTGTTGCTTCTCCCTCTATGCGTCCAAGCCCTGCTGTACACAGCATGGCAAGAGAAATATCAAGTCAAATGTAGGTGCTTACACCGCACTTACGAAATTACATTATGTATTAATCCCTTGTGGACCGCCCACTGTACATTTAATGTGACAATGCAGCCGCACTGCGCCAGCTCACATACCTAGTACATGACCTGCCACTCCAAGCTCTGGGGCAAAGGCACAAGTATCTATAGTTTTGCAAATATCAAAAAAGCCTTGATGGGTGGATGCCAGCCTGGGCGCTCCTAGGCAGGCTGCATTTGTATGTAAACCACCCAAGACAACACCCACATGTGATGCTAACCCTACATAACTGAAATCCAATCAATGAAGGTGGTGGGCCAGAGTCAGACTGGAGTGGAAAAGGATGCTGGGCGTCCTCCAGCCAGGACATGAGGCAAGCTGATTTGCTGCAGCATCTAATGCACATTGTGAGAAGCTCACAGTGTACAGTGAAATCAGAGCAAGCCATTTCAGTAGGAGAGGAGCTGGTGCAACTGTGCAAGATAGAAGGGGAAGGCTGAATCTTTTTAAAGCCAGCACCCTCGGGTTGCTTCTATACCCTTATTTGGTTTGATTGATCTTCTGAAAAGGCCTGAAGTCCCATTGCTTTGATTCAGACTTGTAGGCACCGCTTCCAGAGATCAGTCCTTTATGCCTGCTGGCAGATCAGTGACACCACACACTCCCCATTAAAATCTGTGTTTAACCCCTTTGAGCCAGCGCCTGCTGGCCCTTTAGGTTTGCAGAATGCTGGTAGGTCGGGCTTATAGTCATGTGACCGCCATGATTGGTGGTCATATAATCAGAAAAGCTTCCGATTGCAGCAGAGAGCTTTCAGTTAGCCGCCAGTAACTGTGCCAGGAGCACGCTCTCGGCACAGCTCTATTGCACTGCACCAAGGTACGGTGTGTATGTTTGCACTGGCTCAGCACGAAGAGGTCAATATCCTCAAAGTAGATCTGAAGGGAGACGACCAGTGACGTACGAGTGGTTATACCAGAATGATGGCTGCAGCTCCCAAAACTTTTTTATTTTTTTCTTTAGAGTCGGCAGTCCGCTCTTTTGTAAAATAAAAGCAATCGTAGCTGCAAACTAGCCGCTGTATTGCTTTATACAAGAACCCTCCCTCCTAATGGCTTTACTGGGATCTCCTGTCCCACCAAAAGTCCCAATCGATCAGCCGGATGACCGAAGAGCCACACAAAGACCCCACATCTCTCCATAAAGAGGACCTGTCACAAAAGCAGGTTTGCATTCCTTGGGACAATTATGGTGATCCCATTTGTCCCACATGTGAGGTATAATTGTGAACATCAGATCACTGGCAACAATTCTAGCACCAGACCTCCTGTGTAAAGCTTAAGTGGTAACCTGTAAAAGGTGTCTAAAGCATTATTGTATAGTAGAATTTAGTTTGTGGCATGGGCGTTTGCAATTTTGAAGCGTGCTGTGTTCAGAATCTATTTACTCAGCGTAACACCTTTTTTTGTTAGAAAGCTAGAACACCCAAACATGTACAATTCTCTATCTCTATCTATAGCAGAGGACCTAGAGCAGTGACGGCAAACATTGGCACCCCAGATGTTTTGGAACTACATTTCCCATGATGCTCATGCAACTCTGCAGTGTAGTTGAGCATCATGGGAAATGTAATTCCAACACATCTGGGGTGCCAAGGTTCGCCATCACTACCCTAGAGAGAAAAAAAAATAAAAATGGTGGGTTTTGCAATTTTATGTCACAGTATTTGCGCAAATGTTGTGCAACATGAAATTGCAAAACCCACCATTTTATTCTCTAGGGCCTCTGTAGAAATCAAATAAATACATTTTTATTTTTGCAATGTAAACAAAAAGTAAAATCCTTTTCTCTATAATTCACCAAGAGACACAGCTTCTCTTTAGACCATTGGGTTGTTACGCCACCTTCATGAGAGGACTAGGCATTACATGTTCTAGTTCTGCCCTTGGGTAGAAATGCCTCAGCATGCTACTGCAGCCTCAGTGCATCAACAACAAGCAGTATAACATAAAGAAAAATATGAGGGGTGGGTGCTGTGTCAGACGGTGAATTACAGAGAAAAGGTTTTTATGGAGAGTACAAAAAGAAAAAAAAAAAATTATATTTTCTCTTATATTTCACCGACTGAAAGCTTCTCTCTTTAGACTATTGGGATGTCCCCAAGCAGTGGCAAAAAGCAAAAAAAAAATAAAAAATAGGTAAAAAAAATATTGTATGTGCAATTGCCATTATACCAGCCGCCTGCAAAACTTTGCAGCCAAAACAGGCAGCCGCCGATTCACTGACATCTACCTTGTAAAAGTGATGACCAAGTCGCCCCTTTACACACTTGAGTGACAGACAATTGATGTCGGAAGGTCCAAGACGTTCCGATTGTCCTTGTAGCATGGGCTGTGACCGGAAAGGGGGCACCTGGCCCTTCAAGGCGTAGGCTTGTACTATAATCTGTCTAATCCACCTGGAAAAAAAAAAAAAAAAAAAAAGTGGCCGTCGAGACCGCCATGCCTTTAGACCAGTCACCAAAAACAAACAAGGAGTTTGATTTCTGGAAGGGAGCCGTGACAAATACCCCACAGAGCCCGAACCACGTCCAGGGAATGGAGGGCCACCTCCTTAGGATGTGTTGGCTTAGGACACACAGATGGAAACACAATGATTCATTGATGTGGAACGCCAAAAACACCTTTGGCAGAAAAGACGGTTGCGGACGCAACACCACCCTATCCTGTGGATAACCAGATAGGGCGAATTGCAAGACAAGGCCGCCACTTTCTGGGAAAGAGTCAACAGGGGAATCTGATATATTCAAATGGTGGTTTCTGAATCGCCGCTAACACCACTAACATCTGTCGATCCGGGGACAACGGAGATTTGTCCCATTTTGTCAAAATCTCCTTCTGCAGGACTCTGGTGTGGAACTGGGCATATGGTACTGCCTCGAAAGGAGGCCACCTCGAGTCCCAGGACTCGCATGCAGAAGCGTAGCGACAACCACTTGCGGTTCATCAGCAGTTTGACAGCAGCTCTGAGAGTCTGCAGCTTGTCTGAAGGGAGAAACACTCTCGCTTCCATGGAGTCCAGCAACAAGCCTAGGTACTCCAAAAACGCTGAATCAGAATGATCATCGACTTCTTTAGGTTCAATAGCCACCCAAATTCCTGCAGGGTCTGCATGGTGATCGCCTCCTAACTCTGGAGGTGGCAGATGCTCTCAGGAGGAGATTGTCTAGGTAACCCACGATCGCAATCCCACGTTGTCGCAGCAGCAGCACCAAAACAGGAGCGAATACCTTGGTAAAGACTTGGGGGGCCAAACCAAAAGGCAAGAGCCACAAACTGGTAGTGGGCTTTCCCGACTGCAAATCGCAGAAATCTGATGCTGAAGGCATATGGGTATGTGCAGGTACGCATCCTGGATGTCCAAAGACGCCAAGGAGTCCCCTTGATGGAGTGCAGCGACTACGGAGTGAACTGATTCCATTCTGAACCCCTGTACTTTTACAAAGTGATTGAGGGCTTTTAGGTCCAAGATTGGACGTACCCCTTCCTTCTTGTAGACTACTTACAGTTTGAGTAGAACCCTTGGAAATGTTCCGATTCCAGAACAGGTACTATCACCCCACGAGTCAGCAGCTCTTACCGCCCCCCAAGAGTGCCTCCCGGCGAGCCAGGAGTACGGGTATTACTGAGAATGTGCAAGATCTGGAGGTGCATGTTGGGTAGTCAGCTCCACAGAAAGCCAGGAAATAAACACAGGAGGGCTTCAGATGCCCACAATTAAAATGTAACCTGCCCGCTTCTGAGATCTTCACCATTTGGAGTTACCATCTACGTACATGCGAGTTTCCCCAGGAGAGGTTCCAGTCAGAATTGGTGGGGATTTTGCGAGCCATCCAGCAGACCCAGTTGCATATTTAGCGAGCATTTACAGCAGGGATCCTCAAACTACGGCCCTCCAGCTGTTGCGAAACTACACATCCCATGAGGCATTGTAAAACTCTGGCATTCACAGACATGACTAAGCATGATGGGAATTGTAGTTCCTGAACAACTGGAGGGCCGTAGTTTGAAGACCCATGATTTACAGGCTTCCCTCTGGTAAGCATGCATTTTTATTGGTGATCAGCACAGTTTGTTGGTGAAGGAGGATTACACGTTTGATATCATTTGAAGGAGACATTCCTCTCACTGAAAGGACTTTTATGTGGACTGTTTCACTTTGGGTTGTGGGTTACTGTTTCACTTTTTTTATGTATTGGTGCCCTTTTTTAGATTGATTCAGTCATCTTTTTTCACCCTCATTGTTTGTCACATATCAGTATTGTTTATCAATTTGTGCAATTTTTTATTTATTCACCATTTCTCTACTCTTATCGTTCACTATTAGTAACATTCATGAATTTAGTGTAATACTTTATTACTCTTTCTATATGTTGATGAATAAATTTGGGAAAACAGTCACTTATTTTTATTTAATTTATCTATCATGGTGATGGTTTGTATGTTGTGATAACATCAGTAATTCCGATTCAGCCGGGTGGGAGCATTTAGATAGCGCAGCTACACATTTTTGCGTTTACTGATATTTTGGATGTGCATCACATCTTGGTAGCTGCAGCTATATGAAGTTAGGTGAATTATTCTTTTTTAGATTAGGAGCGCAGTAATTTTAAATTTTTCTGGGAGTACAGGTATGTTGGAGGGGAAGAATCTGTTTTGCGGCCAAGAGAGGAACTCCATCCTGTAGCCGGAGGAAATCAGATCGCAGACCCATTGGTCGGACAGCCGAGAGGACCACCGGGCTGCAAACTCCCGAAGGCGACCCCCCGTGCGGTAGCACCTTTGCTCGCAGGCTTGTGGTTCCAGGGACACTTTTGTCCTTCAGAAGCCATCCATGTCGGGCTGGGGACATTGGCTCGAAGCTCCGGGTGGACGCTTTATAGCACCTTGAGCTCACGCACCGCCTCCATCTTGGCAATAAACAAATTGAGGACCGCCGACAAGGCGCCCAGGGGCACTGCACATTCTGCAGGCGAACCGGTTGCAATTGCCTTAATTTCGGGGGAAGAAACACCCGTTTCTGAAGCCATTCTGACCATACCCTATCTGCCACCTGTTGGGGGACTTAGTTCAGTGATTGTCCCATCCTCCTTACTGCTGCTGGCTGAGGGGCTCTTTCCCGCAGGACTCGCCGCCCTGACAGATTCTGCGCTGTCCAGCAAGTAGTGCCCGTGTTCTGACAGCTCCCAGGTGCAGAGGAATTCGCTCTGTCTCATTCAAAGCTGCTGCTTATGGGGCTGAAACCGCTCTGCAATGTGCTTGGGCTCAAAGAAAATGGCTGCCAAGCATCCAGCATAAGGACATAAAGCGCTGAGAAAATGGCCGCCGGCCTACAGGGACACATGCTGTCTCTAGAGAATGCTGAAAAACGTGCTTTGAGAAAATGGCCGCTGGGTGTCCAGTATAAAGGACAAAACCACAGGGAAAATAGCCGCCAAGAAACAGGAGAGCATGCTGCCCCTTGCCCATACCCAAGATGGCCACTGACACTGAAAAACCATGAGGTACAGTGACTGAAAATGGCAGTGATCAGCACTGCAGAGATCACAGACACAGCCTCGCAGGCACCTCCAGGGAAATATAAAAAAAAAAAAAAAAAAACACACCACACACACACACACACATCACCGGACACAGCCAGCCAGCCAGCGCAGCCCCCAAAGGGGTGAGAGCCCCTGTAAAGGCACACACACAGCTCAGCAGCATCCCCCACAGGGTGGGAAGATAGCGACAGGGAGAGAAGAGAGGGACCACCAAATCGACCTCCCAGGGAATGCCCAGCCCCACAGAGGCAGGGAGAGCTGTACTTGCCAGTCCTGAAGAGCTGGGAGACATTCCATCACAGACCCACTCTCTGATCAGTACAGGGTGGCTGCTGGCCTCGGCACACTGTGATGCAGACATCAGTAGCCCGGTCATATGTGCGCACCCCAGAGCATAAAAGTTCATGACCACCTCTGGAGCTGAGATATGTTGTGGCCAGCCTAGCACGTAGCTGCGACCTGCACACGCTAGCTGGCCAGGCTAGGGAGACTACAAGGATAAGGGTATCCAGCCTGTCACCCAGCCAGCTGTTTATAGCAGATCACAGGATCATCTTGTGCAAACAGCTTCTGCAGAAAAAAAATAAAATAAAAAATAGAAACAATACAGACCGATGGGCCAGTCAGGGTTCCTAGGTCCTTCTCCTTCACTAGGCAAATTAAAACGAAGGCTGCAGTAGCATGCTGAGGGGTTGTCAGCTAAGGGACCACCCCTTGGGCGGAACTAGAAAGTTCTAGTTTTATTATCACATGTTAACATGTAATGCCTAGTCCTCTAAATAGAGAAGCTGTGCCAGTCGGTGAATATAAGAGAAAGCTGGTTAAATGCTTCCACAAAGCTGCTCAAAACTGTACAAATGCTTTGTAAAATCCGTCTGTAAGCACTTCAAAAGCACAAACTGTAAGGGTAAAGGTGGCTGCTATGATCTCCCCCCCCCCAATAAGGAAGGTAAAAGGTGGCTGCTATGACTCCCCCCCCCCATAGGGAGGGTAAAGGTGGCTGCTATCAGCTACCCATCTTCTATCAAGCAGTGCATGGAGCAGGCCTGCAAGCTATGCGGCTTATCAGGGTGTAACAGTGCAGCTGGAGCTGCCAGTGAAGACCCTCTGTGCTGTGGGTCAGCATCAGATTTCCCATCAGCAGGACTGGGACAGTTTGGGTACAATGTAGGTGGTGTACAGAATGAAAATTTTGGTACCGAAAATGCAGGATGCACTTGACCAAAAACTGAAGACGACCGTTTAACAAATAGATTTTTTAATATAGAATTATATTTTGTTCGACTTTAGGTAATATCATGAATTTCAATTAATATGAATTTGTCGGCCATTATTGCCCATTCTTTAGTGCAAGTAAATAATGCATCCCTTTAAATCAGAGGTCTCAAACTGGCAGCCCTCCAGCTGTTGCAAAACTACAAGTCCCATCATGCCTCTGCCTGTGGGAGTCATGCTTGTAATGGTCAGCCTTGCAATGCCTCATGGGACTTGTAGTTTAGCAACAGCTGGAGGGCTGCCAGTTACAGAACTTTAAATTCTATGTCTTCATACTGCTCTGTTCTTCCACTGTGTTAAAAATCCTGCTTGTTGCATTTTTTTGGGGAAAAAAAAAAATAAAAAAAAAAAAATCTCCCCTTAGTAAACGCAGCAAGAACGCATCAATAATGCACCCGTGTTAGGTTTCTGAATTGCATGACCTATGAAAAACATAAGCACAGTAAAATTGTCTGCGTTTTCAGCACCTTTATAAATATCTTTCAGTTATCGGCAAAATGGTGATGACACCATTTTCAGCTGACGTAGCGGTGTGCATCTCTAGTACAATGCCTTAAACCAGCTTCAAATTTGAGTGCGATTACCTTTGTTTTTAAAAACTTTACATTAACTGCACCAGGAGCCCATGCGCTGTCTTCCTTTGATTTATTTTCAGCTTCTGGTGTCCCGCTGGTGTGGAAAGCAGGGTTACCCAAGATTCAGCTTCCTTTCTTCACTACCATTGTATAAGTGCTATGGACTCAATGTGCAGATAATTTCTAGTCCAAGCACAACACTAGTTTATTGTGCAAATAAAGTGACAACACATCCTTAGATTTTACAAATCCAAATTCCCTTCACCAGCTCACCTTGATTATTCTGCGGTGTGTCTCAGTGTGGGTTGGGCTCTCGAAAGGTGGCGACCCGACCAGGAGCTCGTAACAGAGAACCCCGGCACACCACAAGTCCACCTTCTCGTCGTGGGTCCTCCCCTCCACCATCTCTGGTGGCAAATAGTCCAGTGTGCCACACATAGTGCGCCGCCTGTAACAGTATAATAGGGACTTAGTACTGCTCAACAGTATGTACCCTGTTTTGGTCTCAGTAGTCACTGTTCCGTAATCCCTGCCCGGCAGTTCGCGCACCGTACCAGTGCCCCTAATATCCCTTGCCCAGCAGTACGCTCTCCGTACCAGTGCCCCTAATATCCCTTGCCCAGCAGTACGCTCTCCGTACCAGTGCCCCTAATATCCCTTGCCCAGCAGTACGCTCTCCGTACCAGTGCCCCTAATATCCCTTGCCCAGCAGTACGCTCTCCGTACCAGTGCCCCTAATATCCCTTGCCCAGCAGTACGCTCCCCGTACCAGTGCCCCCAATATCCCAGCAGTACGCTCCCCGTACCAGTGCCCCCAATATCCCAGCAGTACGCTCCCTGTACCAGTGCCCCCAATATCCCTTGCCCAGCAGTACGCTCCCCGTACCAGTGCCCCTAATATCCCAGCAGTACGCTCCCCGTACCAGTGGCCCTAATATCCCAGCAGTACGCTCCCCGTACCAGTGGCCCTAATATCCCAGCAGTACGCTCCCCGTACCAGTGCCCTTAATATCCCAGCAGTACGCTCCCCGTACCAGTGCCCCTAATATCCCAGCAGTACGCTCCCCGTACCAGTGCCCCTAATATCCCAGCAGTACGCTCCCCGTACCAGTGCCCCTAATATCCCAGCAGTACGCTCCCCGTACCAGTTCCCCTAATATCCCAGCAGTACGCTCCCCGTACCAGTGCCCCTAATATTCCAGCAGTACGCTCCCCGTACCAGTGCCCCTAATATCCCAGCAGTACGCTCCCCGTACCAGTGCCCCTAATATCCCAGCAGTACGCTCCCCGTACCAGTGCCCCTAATATCCCAGCAGTACGCTCCCCGTACCAGTGTTCGTAATCCGTGCCCGGCAGTACACTTCCTATACCGGTGTCCGGGTGGATTTGATTTAAATCATAATTTTTAAAGAGCAACTGTTCTGACCCGCAGCAGGAATAACTAAATTATTATGCATCTGATTTTTACTCCAAAAAGCATTTTTTTATTAAAATAAAATGATAAAAAAATTTTTTTAAATCATTGATATATATCCACCCTGCCAGTGTCGGTAATCCCTGCCTGGCAGTATGCTTCACATACCAATGTCCGTAATCCCTAGCGGCAGTATGCTTCATATTCCGAGTCCGTCACTGTCCAGCAGTATTCATCCTATAGCAGAGTCTCACAAATCCCTGCCCAGCAGTATGCCCCTATATTTCAGGCTCAGAACATACCTGAGTGAGGGGGCGTGAACCGACCAGCCAAAGTCGGCAATCTTCAGCTCTCCCTTGTACCCCACCAGAAGATTCTCCGGTTTGATGTCCCTATGGATAACCTTCCTCTCATGGCAGTATTGGAGAGCATCTGCAAGCTCCTCTATACACTGAAAAAGAAAACGAAGAATTCATAGAATACAGAACAAATTACTTCTCTCTGCCATTATGTATGTATGTATGTATGTATGTATGTATGTATGTATGCATGCATGCATGTATGTAATTTGGCAGCTGTATTAGATTTCATATTTCAGGCTTTTGTTGCTTTAAATTTTCCCCTAATAAAACTCGCATTAGTGCAATGTTGTACCATTCATTTTGAATAGCACCTCGGCTCCAAAAAACACATGCAAAAGACGGCCCATTTTTGGATGTATTGGTGCATTGCAAGGCCATTCATTTAACCACTTCAGGCCCCGGAAGGATCTACCCACTTCCTGACCAGGTCAATTTTTTGCAATAGGGCACCGCATCGCTTTTAGGCGACAACAGAGCGACCGTGCGATGTTGTACCCAAACAAAATTGATGTCCTTTTCCCCCACAAATAGAGCCTTTTGGTGGCATTTGATCACCTCTGCAGTTTAGGGAGCGACAATCTTGGGAAGAGAAAAAAATAAAATAAAATCGCAATAAGCGTATATTAATTGGTTTGGGTAAAAGTTATCGCATCTACAAAATAGGGGATAGATTTATGGCTTTATTATTTTACTAATAATGGCGGTGATCTGCAATTTTTAGCAGGACTGCAGACAGATCGGACACTTTTTTTTTTTTGGGACCGGTGACTTTTATACAGCGATCAGTGCTATAAAAATGCACGGATTATTGTATAACACTGGCAGGGAAGGGTGTTAAAAGGAGATTTATCTTAATACACACTATGAATCAAGATTAAAAAAACAGTGTGTAGCAGCCTAACATCTGAGCAGCCCATGTGACTATAGAGTCACACGTGGGTGTATAGACAGTGGTGAATGACAGCCCACTCCATCCTTCCACTAACCAGCTAAACACAATGGGTGCTGAATATTACATGTAGATTGATGGAGACTTCACCTCCCTCTCATTCTAAGACACATCCTGTGACTGGCAGAAGTCTACTCACACCTGATTATTTCTAGAAAATAAAGATTGGATTTCAAATATATATTTGTATAAAAAAATTAAACAGTTTGATATTTTTACACTGTATCCCAAATGCTCCTCCTGCTTAGGTTTCCCTGCAGACAGGCTAGGAGAGAGTTGGGTCATGTGACAGCTGTATATTGATTAGGAAAAGTGTACATAGATGTTATTTTACGTTATTAAATTACAGTGCCATCATCCACATACAGAAAGGGACAATTCAAATGAAACTGTGTTTAGTATCACTTTAAAGAGGAATTCCAGCCTGGGGAAAATAAAATGAAAAATCAGCAGCTAGAAATACTGTAGCTGCTGACTTTCAATATAAGGACACTTACCTGTCCAAGGAGCCCGCGGCACCCCAAGCTGATCCATCGACTCCAGGTGTATGTGTCGGCACTGCGTCTTCACAGTCCATTACCTACAGTGCGACTCACGCATGCGCAGTGCTTTCTGAATGGTTCCGCTGTCTTCTGGGACCTGTGCGTCTCCCAGAAGGCAGGTGGGGCCAGAAGTTTTGTAGATCACTGCACAATGACTTGGCAATCTTTCACGGAAGTGGGAGCAGATACCCGATTTTGACAGGTATCCACTCCCCACTGAAAGGTGCCAAAAGTGCGTACAAATAAGAAGACGCAGGTGTGCCGAGAGTGCACACCCTGCGTGCTCCCGGAACAGTTCCTGGCGGCTAATGAAAAGCTCCCAATTGCTTCTTGCGAGCTTTCCAATCATGTGATCGCCATGAAGGCCAATTAAGGCGGTCACATTACCATAAACTCTAATTAAAATGAAAAAGTGTGGCGCTTAGGTGGCAACAAACCACATGAACCAGTAAGGCACTAATTCAAGCAAAGAAAATTACATACACTTAAAAAAAAAAAAGAGAAATTATGTGTAAATTCCGTTGTATATTAAGAGATCTTACTCCCAGGTGGAAGAGTGCATGAACCTCATGCACACAAAAAGTTAAGGTAAATGAAATTAATTTAACATATACAGTCCATCAAGTGAACGTCTAACAGTCCTTGAAATGTGTAATATCAATCACAATTCCAAACTTGAGGTGACGTGAAAAAAGGTGAAATTCAACTTCTGATGTGTAGAATAATACCACCACCACCGTGATAAAGAAGGGGAGAGGAGGCTTACCAAATGACGTGGACTCAGAGGAAGGCTTACGCCTCTCGAGTCATATGGGCCTGTAGGTAAGCAAACCAGATAATCGTACATCTAGTATGTAATCTCCCGCAAGTCTTCAGGTCATGAAATCATCCGTAGAGGACGGCTGTTTAGTTGAAACGCGTCGGGTGGACCCCCTTACAGACATCGCTACTTTCTGACTATGTTATTACGATTGAACCAAATGTGAGTGTAATTTTATTATTATTTTTTAATAAATTGGATGTTAAAACGGTATCACGCTATGCTAGTTTTCTACTTCCATGGTCTTTGATACCTGAGCCCCCTATTTTCGTGGGATGAGCACTATAGGAGGATCGCTACGGATGATTTCATGACCTGAAGACTTGCGGGAGATTACATACTAGATGTACGATTATCTGGTTTGCTAACCTACAGGCCCATATGACTCGAGAGGCGTAAGCCTTCCTCTGAGTCCACGTCATTTGGTAAGCCTCCTCTCCCCTTCTTTATCACGGTGGTGGTGGTATTATTCTACACATCAGAAGTTGAATTTCACCTTTTTTCACGTCACCTCAAGTTTGGAATTGTGATTGATATTACACATTTCAAGGACTGTTAGACGTTCACTTGATGGACTGTATATGTTAAATTAATTTCATTTACCTTAACTTTTTGTGTGCATGAGGTTCATGCACTCTTCCACCTGGGAGTAAGATCTCTTAATATACAACGGAATTTACACATAATTTCTCTTTTTTTTGAAGTGTATGTAATTTTCTTTGCTTAAATTAGTGCCTTACTGGTTCATGTGGTTTGTTGCCACCTAAGCGCCACACTTTTTCATTTTAATTTTTGTATGTTACTGTGTAGTCTTCAGTAGTGTTGGCAGCTGGGTAGAACACATCTTTTCACAGCGCAGTATTTTTTTTACACCTTTATTCCTTTGGTCACATTACCATAAACTCTGCCTTGCAGGAACCAAAACCTCTTGAAGGGCAGCGAAGCATCGGCGCAAATGAACAACCACCACACACTAAGACTCCAAGGATTGAATAGGGCCCAACACTTCCTGCCCTAGGGTGACCACACTCATATTCTGTATCTTTAGATAACAGTTGGATTGCAAAACACCTCTCCCTATTCTTTTTTCCCCCAGAACAGTGCAAAGGAGTTCTGTAGTCTTCGGACATAATTAAGAAAAATGTAACCATCGTATTTAAAAATCGGCGTATAACATGCACCCCCCCCCCCCCCCCTTAAAAATCAGGGGAAAATCGTGGGTGCGCGGTATACGCCGATCCCGGCCGATTGTAAGGAAATGAGCGAGTGGAGCCGAGATACACTAATCCGAAGTACACTCCGCTTTACTCTGCTCCTGTCGCAGTCCCGTCCACCTCCACCGATTGCGAGAGGAACGAGCACCGCCGACATACAGAAAGCCGAATGTACTTTGGCTAGTCTCGGCTCCTCTTGCAGTCCCGCTCCCAACTGTGAGCAGAGCAGAGACTAGCCGAAGTACACTCTGCTTTCTGTATGTCAGCGGCGTGCACTCCTCTCGCAATCAGTGGAGGTGGGCGGGACTGCGAGAGGAACCGAGTAAAGCCAAAGTACGCTCGGCTTTCTGTATCGTGGCTCCGCTCGCTCCTCTCCATTGGCGCCAAATTTAAAACAGGGTGTGGCGTCATATTTTGCGCCCCATCATAGAATGCTTGGGAAATGCTGCAAAGAGTCGGGCAAGGCAACAAATGGACACTAACAAGACTGCATTGATGGGAATTTGAATGCAAGTTTTTCCTTAACCTCCACCTTCAGGTGCTGAAAGCGGTACAATAATTTTGTATGGAAATTTGGCGTTTTATATTGTAGGCCTGTAATCCATATACATACAGAGAGAAAATATATATAACAAATAATATAGAGACATGGTAAGCAACCCCCTACATGGATCCTGCGATGGGATCCCGAGTTTGGCTCGGGAATACCACTTATGGTAATGAAATCTCATCCCGAGCCAGACTGGGGAATACCGCCAGGGAGGCTACACTTTCCTCCTAAACTTGGGGCGCGTGTTATACACCAAGAAATACGGTAATATTACAACACAGAAGTAGAACACACAGAAAGTTATCAGCCGTCAAGGTTTCTGGGAGGATCAACAGCTATGAAAATAACTTTCAACTACACGTTTTAAACAGTGAGGGGACCTTAATGGCCAGCAGAGCACCCACTCTGGTCAGGAGTGGTGGTTTATGTCCTAAGCCAGAATTCCAGACCCACCATCACAAAATAGACTTCTTAATGTATTTCTATGGCACATAACATAGTCCAGCCTTTCCTAACTGGTGTGTTGCCAGAGGTCCTCAGGTGTGCCGCGGGATCATGGGGGAGAAGGGCTGTCAGATGTGGATGCCTGCAGCGTGTAGGGCACCCCATTAAATTTCAATGGGCTTCCCTATCCGCAGGAAAGGACTTTTTTTTTTTTTTTTTTATTGCGCTGCACCAAAAGGCACCCCTAAAGAGCCGAGCCATTTGTCTGTTGGGAACCAAAATGATTTTGCACACATTCCACGACACACTGCAATGTGAAACAAGCCTTGGACAACGGTGACTCAAGACTGAAAATACTTTCAAGAGCGTCCCAACTGGAAAAAGGTTGAAAAACACTGGGTTAGTCCGCAAGTGCAGCCAATTACCCTCAGGCGAATGGGGGGCCTCATGAACAACATTGACTTGGGACCCCACAGAGATCTGAAGACCAACCCAGGTTTTGTATTGCCTGGACTCTACATTCATGTCAGTTGGCAATAGGCAGCCACAGCATTTTCAGGTGAGGTCAGCAATGGCTGCCTCGGTTTCTCTCATGGTGGATTACTACAAGCAACTTGCTTACCGTGGCGCTCCTCTGCTCATCGAAGCGACCGCATTTCTGCAGCTCCTTGTACAGCTCTCCCCGTGCAGCGAACTCCAGCATCAGGAAGATACGTTTGCGGTCATGAAAGTAGTTCAGTAAGCGGAGAATGTTTGGATGCCTGTGGAAGGATATACAAGGAGTAGATGATCAGATGGGTTTGTGCACCAAAAACACAGCGATATACACGTTTACAGCATGTTTGTGTTCCAAAGCCTTTAACTCTTTCACTGCCAGAACAGCGAAAAATTATAGTACCCAAATTGAGCGTTTTTGTTCCTGCGTTTAGCAGCGACTAGCTGGTTGTTAAGGAGCAGGCTGATAAGCCGGCCGCCATGTCCTCAACAACTGATGGCGTATCAGCCATTAGTGGGAGTCCCATCCTTTCCCTACTCGTCCCTGCACGAGAAATGTACGCCAAGGGCCTTAGACTGCCTGACCCAAGGTGGCTGCATCACATGGGGCAGCAACATCCAATCGGATGGCTTCCCCAGTGACCCAGGAAAACACAGAAGTTCCTCTTGACTTCATCTCCAAATGCAATACCACTGCTGTCGAGCGCCACCTATAGTGGAAAAAAAAAAAAAAAAAAAAAAAAAAAAAAAAGGACTGCACAAGACTCCGAATCCCAGGACATAATGAGATTTGTAGTCTCAGTGGGCAGAAAAGAGCAAAAAGGAAGGAAGATGCAGTGTAAAAAAAAAAAAAATATATATATAATTATATATAATAATTTTTATACAAATTTTTCTATTAATAAGTGGGGCCAAAGCTTTTCTTGTCCATACTTTTCATCTGGGTCACAGGAGTGAACTTACTTGAGCTCTCCTGTGAACCAGAATTAGCCCGCTGTCAGCTGACGCCACTGAGCTGCTCCAGGCTCTGGAAGGATCGCACCAACACCATGATCCACCCAGATACCCGACTGGTAGGCTCACCCTCTTAGCACTCTGATGAGACCCTGTGCCAGCTCCTTTCACCCCCTCCCCAGCACACCAGTGAGCACTGAAGGGGGAAGAGCATAGAGCTAGTGACTAACAGTCATCATCTCCCTGTCCAGAGCCAACCAAGAATTGAGCGATCAGTGGCCATGTTATCGCTCAGCTCTTGGAGCCAGTGGGGGACAGCCTGCAGCCATCAGACCAATGCTGCAGCCATATAGGAGTTTGTTTTCTTTATGTCTCTGTTAATCAAAAATCTCATTAGCAGTTGTGCCCAACTACATAGGGCTATTGTTCCAATTTGATCACCTCATGGAGTTCTTTAACCAGTTGCCTATTGGACACCAACCCCCTTCCTGCCCAGGCCAATTTTTCAGCTTTCACACATTAAATGACAATTGTGCTCTCATGCAATTCTGTATCCATATGAAGATGAAACGCCGTCAATAGAAGCCCTCCCAGAACTGGATGACTGCGGTTGTCGCCTTCTTCCGGCTATAGTGCGGTCAGCAAGTGATTAAAAGCAAATTTGCTGTCCCCTCGACGTTTCAATAATAGAGCAAAGCTGGATTCACACCTAAGCATTTCTTGTGCTTTTTGCGCTACAGAACGTGGTTTCATAGGAAACCATGTTAAATGGACTGTACTGCAAATCTGCAAAATGCACTAAAAATACACAGGTGTGAATCCAGCCTAACAGACCCAGAATAAGCATACATTCCATAAATCTTCTCTCTAAAGCAGTGGTGTCCAAACTGTGGACTGGGGGGCCGAGCGCAGCCTTTTACATGCCTTTGTCTGGCCCATGAGGTACTATTCCCCCCACCGACACCAACGATGGAGCAATAATAATTCCCCCAATACCAAAAATGGGATGTTTGTTCCCACTGAGGCTAGGGCATTTTCTTCTCCCATTGGCCACAGTACAGCCCCCTAAAGCAAGTGGGGGGGGGAAAAAACAAAACAAAAAAAAACACCCCCCAGCATGACATCCAGGGGACTAACATTCTCAAAAGGAGGGGTCATTAATGGCAGCTCCCATACTTTATTACACTACAAAGATCCCACCACCTTCATCAATTATCCAGAAGTCACTTGTTTGTCTAGAAATACATAGATTTGCAGTTTGAAAATCCTGCTCGTCACAGGGGGGAAGACTTATTAAAACGAAAGCATGCAAAATCTGGCACAGCTCTGCATGGAATTCAATCAGCTTTACAATTATATTGTCAAAAACTTAATTGAACAAGCAGAAGCTAGAAGGTGATTGGTTACCACGCACAGCTACACCAGATTCCAGGTGCTCCAGTTTTAGTAAATCTCCCCCATCAGGAAAGATTGCCAGTGTACCTGAGATGAGACTGGATCTCGATTTCCCTCCTCAGTTGATGTTCCACCCCTTCCTTCTCCAGCTGGGACTTGAAGAGGACCTTCAGAGCCAGGATGTACTTGGTCTCCTTGTGACGGGCCAGGTAGACGTTCCCGAACTTGCCTTTACCCAGAGGACGGCCAATCTGAAAGTCGCTCAGACAGAACTTTTTCTGGCTAAAAATTGGTAATATAGAGGAAGGAAATAATAATCCAGTGCCACAAAATAAATAAATTAGATTGACTTCTGTCAGACGGGAACCTCCATAGGCGGGATCAACATTTGTGGTAGGTCCCTCCTGCCCCTGAACCCCGTGTGCATGGACACAGAGGCATTTAGAAGCAGGAAATAAGTGGGGTGGGAGAGAAGGGAAAAGCTAAATGCCCCCAAGAGCATCATCAAGAACATCCAGTGTGCATGAAGCTTTATATGGCTTAAACCTTTACCCTGTTGCTGTACCCGATTAAAGAGACCCAGTCACCCACTTGCAGGTACAAGAACAGAAGGATCAAGTATATAAAATGTGCACCTTTAGTGGTTTTCCTTTCCATAAGGCTCCATTCACACTTGTGCAACTTATGCAAAGGTGGACATGAAAGTCTCATGACAAGTCATTCCCCATGTTTTCCAATAATAAGCATTCATATATGTGCAACATTAACCACTTGCCTACCAGGCATTTACACCCCCCTTCCTGCCCAGGCCATTTTATCAGCGCTGTTGCGCTTTGAACGACAATTGTGCAGTCGTGCAACACTGTGCCCAGTCAAATTTATATATTTTTTAATCATTTTCTTCAAAACAAAGCTATTGGTGGTATTTAACCACTTAATCCCCAGACCATTTTGCAGCTAAAGGACCAGGCCCCTTTTTGCGATTCAGCACTGTGACGCTTTAACTGACAATTGTGCGGTCGTGTGACGTGGCTCCCAAACAAAATTGCCGTTCTTTTTAGTCCACAAATAAGAGCTTTCTTTTGGTGGTATTGAAACACCCCTGCGGTTTTTATTTTTTGCGCGATAAACCAAAAAATAGAGTGACAATTTTGAAAAAAAATTTATAAAAAAAAAAAAAAAAAAAAAAAAAAAAAAAAAAAAAAAAAGCATTTTTTACTATAATAAATATCCCCCCCACCAAAATTTTTTTTTTTTATATTAAATATATATATATATATATATATATATATATATATATATATATATATATATATATATATATAGTTTGGGGGCGATCGTATTCTTCTACATCCCCCCCCCCAAAATAAATTGCAATAAGCGTTTATTGGTTTGCGCAAAAGTTATAGAATCTACAAAATAGGGGATAGTTTTATGGCATTTTTATTAATTTTTTTTACTATTAATGTCGATCAGCAATTTTTATTGTGACTGCAACATTATGGCGGACACGGACAATTTAGACACATTTTTTTGGATCATTGGCATTAACACAGTGCAATTAAAAATTGCATTGATCACCGTAAAAATGTCACTGGCAGTGAAGAGGTTAACCTTAGCGGGCAGTGAAGGGGTTAAGTGTGACCTAATGTGTGTTTCTTACTGTAGGGGGGCGTGGCTTGGCGTGTAACATCACTGTCGTCGTTCCCTATGACAGGGAACAGACGATCAGTGACAGCCTCACTATGAAGCACGGGGAGAGCTTCGTTTACACTTACCTCTCCCCGTTCTTCAGCTGTGAACAGATCGTGGGACACCGGCTGGCATCACTAATGGGCACTGATTGCTGCCACTGTATGCTGGCATTGGTGGGCACCGATTTGTGACTTGTTTTTGATTGTAATCAGGGCACTGATGATCAGTGCCCCGATTACATTCGTAGATGTCCCCTGCGAGGAGATGCCACTGATCGGCTCTCCTCTCTGTCAGTGTGAGGCAAGGAGAGCCAATTACCGGCATCTCCAGGTTTACATGTGATCGGCTGCGATTGGACACATCCGGTCACATGGTTAGAGGCGCGCACAGAGATCGGAGTCGCGCCGTGTCCTAGCAACACGGCATGGCCGCCGCGCAAGAGCGGCCATTCTGGGATGCCGTCATATGACGGCGTCCTAGAACAAGAGCCGCACCGTTCGCATTTGATGGCGGGCTGGCGACAAGCAGTTAAAAGTTGCAGCAACATGAAAGTAGTTCATGCACTACTTTGGTCCAAAACGCTTATGCAACTCGAGGGCCACAGACTTCAATGGTAACCCTCAAATGCTGCATGAAAGTTGTTCCCGTTATACAATGCAAAAGTTGTACATTCTCTGATCAAAGCCAAAATCGTATCCAAGTTACGTCACACTTGCACTCCAATGTCAGCACGACTTAAGGCCCGTACACACGGTTGGACTTTTTGACAACAAACATGCAAATTAGCTGTTCTGGAGCAACATCCGACCGTGTGTACGCTCCATCGGACAAACTTTTTCTGTTTTCATCGGACTTTTGTTGGCTGTGCGAACGGACAAACTTTCTGGCAACAAAAGTCCAATGGAGCAAAGTCCGACCGTGTGTATGCAAAAGCATCGGACTTTTGTACAAGGTACAAACACGCATGCTCAGAACCAATGCAAAAGATCAGACTACAATACAGAAGTTGACCAAAGGTGGCGCTGGAGTCATTGAACGTCCTCTTTTGAAGTGGCCTCAGTACGTTGTGACGTCGCTACGTTCGTGTTTGTTGTCAAAAATTCCGATCGTGTGTATGCAATACAAACTTGTGGACCACGCCCTTTGTACAAAAGTCCACGGGAAAGTTTGTACAAAGTCCGATCGTGTGTATGGGGCTTTAGAGTCGCACAAGCATGAATGGAGCCTAAATGATTTGCTATTCACTTGCAATGTATTATTGAACTTACTAGAAAATGTGATTTCTGCAGTAACAATTCCCCATTACAGCCTCCGCCCCCCCCCCCCCCCTCCACATTATAGACTTGACAGTAATTGGACATTCCCAGAGAAGACGTTGCTGGCCCAGCTCCTCCCCATACAAATGTTATGTACTGGACAGGGAAAGCATAAAGGGGAATACTATGTGGCATCACTTGGGGCGATAGCTCCAAGTCTGCTGACATCATATGCAATGTGTCCGGGGTTTTGGATGCCTACACAAAAAGGGGGCATTTCAGTAAAGTACCTTGTGCACATTTTTTTTTTTGCAGCAAAACAGACTTTGCAGGGTTTGTGGGAAAACGTATGCTCGGTGAGAGCGGGGACCTTTTAAAACCAGTGACCATTCTTCCAGAAGAGCATATGTGAGGTCAGGCACTGATGTTGGACAAGAAGGCCTAGCTTGCAGTCCAATTCATCCCAAAGTTGTTCTATCAGGTTGAGGTCAGGACTCTGTTCAGGCCAGTCAAGTTCCTCCACCCCAAACTCGCTCATCCATGTCTTTATGGACCTTGCTTTGTGCAGTGGTCCAAATCATTTGGTGGAGGGGAGATTATGGTGTGGGGGTTGTTTTTCATGGATTGGCCCCTTAGTTCCAGTGAAGAAAACACTTAGGGCATCATCATACCAACACATTTTGGACAATTTCATGCTCCCAATTTATGGGAACAGTTTGGGGATGGCCCCTTCCTGTTCCAACATGACTGCACACCAGTGCACAAAGCAAGGTCCATAAAGACATGTATGAGCAAGTTTGGGGTGGAGGAACTTGACTGGCCTGTACAGAGTCCTGACCACAACCCAATAGAACACCTTTGGGATGAATTAGAGTGGAGACTGCAAACCAGGCCTTCTCGTCCAATGTCAGTGCCTGACCTCACAAATGCACATCTGGAAGAACGGTCAAACATTCCCATAGACACATCTCCTAAACCTAGGGCATGCAATTAAAAATGAATGTACAAGAAACACAGGAGGAAGTCTGACTCTTCTGAAAGGTGCGGTACCGTGAAGTTAAAGCATTACTAAACCCACAACAGTAATACCAGTCTGTATATGCAGTGAAGCATGCTTGTTATACTCACTGTGGAACCTAAGGGGTGAAACTTCTGCACTGTGTAAATAAGCTGTTTGATCCTGTCTGCTCTGATCCTCCCCTTCTTCCACAGTACTCAATCCATCTGCTGATAGTACCGAGCCTTGGGGCACTCTGCACATGCTCAGTTTCACGTGTATTGCTAGACAATTTTTTTTTTTTTTTGCAGTGTGTGTGTGTGAACGGTACAGGGCCAATCAGAGGGTCAGGGGCCCTGTAGCCTTATAGGACAGTCAGAGTAGAATGAAAACTCCTCCTACAAGCTTTAACCAGACACTGATAGAAGTCACAAGACTGCTATATACTGCCGATGAGAAAAGGTAATTAGCAGTTTATATTAAAATAATTGAATTTCCATGTACTGTGGGAGATCCGATATAGTGAATGCAGGCTCCTGGGTTTAGTATCACTAACAATTAGGGGGCACCTCTGTACTTCTGTTAAACGATTGTGCATTTCTCTGCATGTCAGGAAAGGGTGCGATTTTGCGTTCCTGGCATGTGGAAATGTGAATCTGACCTAGAAAGGTAATAAAATAACGTGGGGGAGGGCGAAGGGGTTAGCACCAGATTTCTTGTGATCCGTTCAGCATTTCTATGATGTATAAAGATGGGAATGTCACAGAGTTAGACGGACTCACCTTTCTATTGGTTTGTCAAGCTGACTCTCAGGCTGGTTCTCAGTTACCGGCACCCGGCCGGCCATCACTGCGGAGGAAAGAAGAGACGGCGGTGACACCTCTGCCATAGAGCCGCACAACATACCACCCCCCAACATACACCCCACCCCCCGCAAATTTACAGAACACAATATACTGGAAGAAAGAATACTGTATTTTAAAGCACAACCCCACTACGTTTTTCTTCTTCTAGTTTTAAATCCCTTCCCTGTATTTTGGTAATATTTCAGAGGAATTAAATGGCCAGAAAAGCCATATACTAGAGTTTGGCTTTAAAGTAAACCCGTCATGAAAGCGTGTGTGTGTTTCTAATTTTGTATCAGGACATCAGAAATGATTGGTTAGAAGAACCACAGGAACCCATTGTGTGCATTGGATGCAGCATACCTCCTCCGCTGGTGGAGCTGGTGGCCGAATGGCACGGCTCTTTCCTCACCACCCTCTGCGCCGCTGACGCACTGGACGGAGTTGTGAACTGCGGAATAAAATGACAGCTTATTACAATCTAGCAAGACAAAACACGGCCAATGTGGTCAGATGTAAACTCAGGCGACAGGACGGCCCTCTATATAATGCCCATCAGGGATTCCACACAGTTAAAGCGGAGGTCCACCCTAAAATGGACCTCCGCTCATCGGAATCCCCCCCCCCCCTCCGGCGCCACAATCGGCACCTTTCAGGGGGGAGGGGGGTGCAGTTACCTGGATAATCCAGGTAACTGCACCCACTTCCGGGCTAGCTCTCTGCGGAACGGGGCGCACGTTACGCCCTGTTCCGCAAGCGCCCGCCCCCTTCAGCAAGTGCCCCGCTGCCTGCTGGGAAACACACAGCTCCCAGAGGCAGCGGGGACCGTCTGGATTGCGCCGCGCGGCTCGCGCAGTAGGGAACCGGGAAATGAAGCCGAAAGGCTCCATTTCCTGATTCCCATACCCAAGATGGCGGCGGGACCCGGCAGCCGAGCGAGCGATCGGCTTCGGGTGCCGACATCGCGGGCGCGCTGGACAGGTAAGTGTCACTATTTAAAAGTCAGCAGCTGCAGTATTTGTAGCTGCTGGCTTTAAAAAAAATAAAAATAAAATAAAAAAAAAAAAAAAAAAAAAAAAAAAAAAACGCGGAGTCCCGGTGGACTCCCGCTTTAAAAAAAAATTATATAATAATAATCTGCTGTAGTTCATTGGTCTCCAAACTGCAGCCCTTTGCCTGTCTTTATATGGCCTTCAGGAGTCCACGCTAGGCCTCCCACCACACATGCCAATGAGGGGACACTATACCTCCCACGGACAAGTACATTATGCCTCCATTGCAAATGGCGAGGACACTGTCCCTCCCACTGAGCCACCCCCTGATGGGAACACTATACCTCCCACTGACGGGTACATTATGCCTCCCGCCACACATGCCAATGACGGGAACACAATGCCTCCTACTGACAGGTACATTATGCCTCCTGCCACACGTCAATGAGGGGACACTATACCTCCTACTGAGCCAACGGGAACACTATGCCTCCCACTGATGGGTACATTATGCCTCCCGCCACACATGCCAATGAGGGGGACACTGTACCTCCCACTGATGGGTACATTATGCCTCACGCCACACATGCCAATGAGGGGGGACACTGTACCTCCCACTGAGCCAATGGGAACACTATACTTCCCACTGAGCCCCCCTGACGGGAACATTATACCTCCCACTGACAGGTAGATTATGCCTCTTGCCCCACATGCCAATGAGGGGACACTATACCTCCCACTGAGCCGACGGGAACACTATGCCTCCCGCCACACATGCCAATGACAGGCAACACTATGCCTCCCACTGAAGGCTACGTTATGCCTCCCGCCACACATGCCAATGACGGGGACACTATACCTCCCACTAAGCCCCCCAGGTGATAGCACAGAGCCACCATCACCTGGCCAGTACAGCCAGGGGACACATCTAACCAAGCAGATCTGTGCTCAGTTGGATGCTGTGAATGGCGGGGGGGGGGGGGGGTCTAAGGTCTCTACAAAGATTATCCGTCACCTACCCAAAGTTATCATATGCAGGTTTATTAACCCCCTTGTGATAGCAGTCAGGGGAGGAAGACCTCCGTAACCCACGTTGCCCCACATACATGAGCAAACAAACGCACCACCAGGGTGCACGGGTGTAAACCACCGCACATGTGACATCGCCACAGAGTGAGAACAATCATTGCAGCACAAGACTTCCCTGTTTAAATTGGAGTTCCGCCTGGAAAAATTAAAATTCAGTCGCCGCAAATACTGCAGCTTCTGATTTTTAGACCCCTTTCACGCTGGGGCGCTTTAGTGCTTAAAAAAAATAAATAATAATAATTAGTACCTGCAAAGCGCCCTGAAACCGCCGCTGCTGTGTGGAAGGGGCCTCAATATTAGGACACTTACCTGTCCACAGAGCCCACAACATTGGCACTCAAAGCTGACCCGTCCCCTCGGCTTCAGGTGCCGACATCCTTACCAAGCCTTGTGGCTTCACAGCCCGTTTCCTACCGCTCACGTGCGAGGTGCATTCTGAATGGTCCCCGCTGTCTTCTGGGACCTGTGACAGCAGACTTCGCGATTTTCGCCGCTATTGATTGCTCAACAATCACAGGGGTGCCATTAAGAAATAACGCCAAACGCGCCACGGAGGGCTCAGATTTGACCAAAGACACGAATAGACCGGTCAGTTTTTTTATTTATTTTTTATGATGGAAATGAACGGACACTCCATGCGGGTCTATGGAGCGACGGCTGTCAGCATGTCCGCTGTCATCCAATCAGACATATGGCAATACGTTTGCCATCCGTCCTGGGGGATCGGATGAGATCTGATGAAGACGGACACGCTGTCCATTTTCGTCCCATCTCTCCCAAAAAAAAAAAACCCCTTCAAAGCGTCATCCAAAAAAGATTTTTTCTTCTATTGGAGTACCATTGGCTTTTATTGGTGGTATTACAGGTGCACATAGTTTGAAGACTCAAGGATGTATTTACTACAATACCCAAACATGCTTGGCACTTATACATACATACATAATATATACACACAAAAAAGTTTGCACTATAATTCTATATTTTCCTGAAAATATGTATAATATACAGTTGGCGGAGATCACTCGGTGCACAAAAATCGCACCGGTCGCTTTGTCCTGGTGTATAGGACATGGGCCTCCAGGAAATCCCTGGAGAGTGCAGCCTCTGGTACAGAGCTCTACATGGCAGCCAATCAGCTTCCAGGTTTCATAGATGAAGTTGAAGTGAAGAAGCTGAAGCTAGACGCTGATTGGGCGGTGGTGAGAAGCCAGGAGAGTGGCCGATGATTGGGATAACACAGGAGGAGACGTCTCTCCCCCCGGTATGGCGGCTCCGGGGTGCCGCACTCACTCACCTTGTAGAAGGGGTTGACGTTCTCCTTGTAGGACATGTTGCTGATCAGAAGAGGACACCGGTGATAATAATCCCCCGAAAACGATCACCGCCCCTCCTCCACCTCTTCCCGTTAGTTGATCGCCGTCCTGATCCTCCCGCAAACGCAACTCTGCAATTTCAAAATCCCAACCGCCGCCGCCTCTCGCCGGTCACGTGTCCTACCTGCGCGTTCCCCGATTGGCCGCGGCACGACAGCCTCGTCCTCTCATTGGCCAGCACCAGTTTAAACCCCGTGTCCTGCAGCCTAGCGCGATTGGTTTCGAGTCAAAGGAACGTTCCGATTGGCCAGCCGCCTTTCTCCTTGCCCGCGACCTCCCATTAGAGCGAGGGTGGGCACGTGACGTCGGCGCTGTCACTGGGCTCAGGTGGGCGGGGTCAAGAAAAAAAGAAAAAGCCGCGCCGCCATTTTCTCTGCCGAGCGAAATGGAGGCCGGGCCGGGGATGGGGTGTACGGGAACGGGTACCTTCTGATCTGGCTGACTAAGGAGGAGGAGGAGGGGGGTGTGGCTGCACCGTAACTACGAGAACAGCGAAGGAGTGTGATAAGAACACGGGTCTCATAGGAGATAACAAGATTGATTGCCCCGGCGAGGTGGCTCATGGGAAATCTCTGGTGTTTATTTGCTGCGCAAAGCATTCTGGGACTCTTGCAACCAATCAGTCGCCATCCAGAGACCACACTCATGGTTGTCAACAAACTTTATTTGTTCATCATTTGTGAACATCGATAAGGGGTTGCCAGAGATTGGGCTTATAATGGCTAATGATTGGTTACACAAACAATCAGTGACCAACAACCGTAACGAGATAGCAATGTTCGCTCGTCAACAAACTTTATTTGTAAGTCTTTTGTTAACATTAACCACTTCCTTCCTGGGCATATTCTGTCATTTCTCTCCCTCATGTAAAAAAATAATTTTCTTTTTGCTAGAAAATTACTCGGAACCCCCAAACATATTATTTATATATATATATATATATATATATATATATATATATATATATATATATATAGTTTGTTTTTTTTCTTAGCAGGCGCTCTAGGGAATAAAATGGTGGTCATTGCAACTTTTTATCTCACACGGTATTTGCGCAATCATTTTTCAAACGCATTTTTTTTTGAAAAAAAAAAAAAACAGTTTCATGAATTAAAAAATAACAAAACCATAAAGTTAGCCCGCTTTCTTTTGTATAATGTGAAAGGTGAAGTTACGCCGAGTAAATACCCGACATGTCACGCTTTAAAATTGTGCACACTCACGGAATGGCGCCAAACTTCGGTACCTAAAAATCTCCATAGGCGATGCTTTGACTTTTTTTACAGGTTGCCAGTTCAGAGTTACAGAAGAGGTCTAGTGCTAGAATTGTTGCTCGTGCTCTAACGCACGTGGCGATACCTCACATGTGTTTTTTTTTTAACAGCGTTTACATATGTGGGCGGGACTTACGTACGCGTTCGTTTCTGAGCGCGAGCTACCGGGGACAGGGGCGTTTAAATTTTTTTTTTTTTATTTTACTCAGTGTGGTTTTATCCTTTTTTCACATATGTATTTTTAATTCAATAAATGTTAAAAGTCCCAGTTTCTCTCTTTCTATGTTATTTTAATTCACTTAATTTTGTTTATTTTTACTTTTTTTTTTTTTATATCACTTTTATTCCTATTATGCCCCCCTACACATGATAGGATTTTCCGATGGAAAATGTTCGATGGGAGCCTGTTGTCGGAAATTCCCACCATGTGTAGGCTCCATCGGAATTTCCGTGACAAAAAAAATTGAGATCTGGTTCTCAAATTTTCCGACAACAAAATCTGTTGTCGAAAAATTCCAATCGTGTGTACACAATTCCAACGCACAAAATTCCACGCATGTGTAGTTTGAAAGGCGTTTACATATGTGAGTGGGACTTACGTGCGTGTTCACTTCTGAACGGGAGCTACCGGGGACAGAGGCTTTTTTAATTTTTTTTATTTTACTTCCTTTTTTTTCACATATGTATTTTTAATTTAATACATATTTTCTATTTTTCTAAAATTTTGTATATGCGCTTTAAAAGTCATAGTTTCAGTATTTTTCTATAAATAATACGGAAGAGGTATCAAGGCAAAATTTATGGGAGGCCCACAAAGTCTATATCAGGGGTATCCTGATATCCCAGGGAGCTAGGAAGAAAAAAGAGCGACTAGGTAAAATAAGAACCATAATGGAGGAAATACATATAATAGAAAAACAACATAAACAAAAAGGGAATCAAGACAAAAGGATCCTCCCAAAATTAATAGCCAAGAGGGAAGAACTGAAAATTTTAATGGAACAAGAAACTCAAAAACCCCTCAGTCAGAGAACCAGGGACAGGTATAATGGCGGGAATAAACCCACCAAATACCTTGCAAGAAAGTTACAAAAGGAAAAATCTAGGAACTTCATAGAAAAGATTCATTCAGGAAAGGGTGAAATGGTTTTTGGATCATCTGAGATAGCAGAAACATTTAAAAACTATTACGAGAAAGTATACTCAGTAGAGCAGCTAGAGGGACTTGCGGGGGAGGATAAGGAGGCACAAAGAGAAGAGTTCCTGGAAAAGGCCCAGTTAACAAAAATTACGGAAATAGACAAGGAAGATTTGGATAAACCCATAACAGAGGAGGAATTAAAAAGGGCACTTATGGAATCAGTCTCGGGGGGAAAAGCCCAGGCCCGGATGGGTTTACGGTATACTACTATAAAAAATATAAAGAAATATTAATTCCGCATTTATGTAGTTATATGAATGGAATGGGTATGGATTATGAGTTGAGTAAAGAGGCAGCTTCTGCTAATATAACTATAATTCGGAAGGAGGGGAAGGATGAGACAAGGTGCCCTAATTATAGGCCTATTTCGTTACTTAACGCTGATATTAAGCTTTTTGCTAAGGTGCTGGCGGGAAGAATGAAGGCCATGATGGGCACATTGATTCACCCAGACCAGGTGGGTTTTATACCAGGGCGGGAAGGAAAGGACAATGGGGTGCGAACGGTGCTCCTTCTCTCCCAGGGAATTAGGGGGGGGGGGGGGCCCAGTCTACTCTGGTCGATTGATGCCCAGAAGGCTTTCGACAGGGTGAGCTGGGGCTTTATGCTCCAGACGTTGAGAATGATGGGGGTAGGTCCCAAAATGATCAAGAGAATAGGGACACTATATAGACACCCTACCGCGAGGGTCAGGGTTAACGATATGATGTCCTTACCTTTTGAGTTAAAAAACGGAACGAGGCAGGGATGCCCATTGTCACCTATGTTATTTGTATTATCCCTGGAACCACTGCTTTCCACGATCCGTAACGACCCACAGATTAGGGGAATCAAAATAGGGAAGGAAGAACACAAATTGGCTGCTTTCGCAGACGATATTTTATTTTACATCAATAACCCCCGGTGTCTCCATGCCTAAACTAATGGAAGTAATAGTACAATATGGTCAACTCTCGAATTTTAAAACCAATCAGGCAAAATCAGAGATCTTGAATTTAAACATGGGTAAATTAGATAAAGAGAAGCTCCAAAAAAAGTTTGAGTTCCCCTGGCGAAAGGAATTGAACTATCTCGGAATAAAATTAGCGACCACTATAGAGAAGATGTATAAATTAAACTATCTTCCCTTATTAGAAGAAATTAAGAAAGAAAGTAAAAGATTAGCTAACAGATCACTATCCTGGTTAGGACGTATCTGCGCATTGAAAATGTATATTGTGCCAAAAATATTATATAAACTACAGATGATCCCCTTAGCAATCCCAAAGTATTATTTCGCTAAGATTAAATCCTTAATAATGGATTTTATCTGGAATAATAAGAAACCAAGAATACCCTTCACTACATTAAAACGAAGTAAAGGAAAAGGGGGTTTAGCAGTTCCAGATATTCAGAAATACTACAAAGCTATCGTGCTGTCAAGAGTCGTGGAGTGGGTTAGGGGGAATAATAAGGAGAAAAGATGGATAGCTATAGAGAACACTTTCAGTAGGGCACAGTTGAATAAAATAGTGTGGAATCCACCAAAGTACAGGACACTAGATGTAAATATTAATGTTTTAACACTAAATGCACTGAAGGTTTGGAATGGGGCATACAAGAAATTAAACGGTCAGTATAACTCGCCACTTATTGAGTTAACTGAGAATGAATATTTTCCTCCTGGATTAAAAATTAATAGTGGGAATTGGTTAAATAAGGGGAAGGTGTGTGTAAAAGATATCACCAAAAATGGAAGGATGAGGTCACTTTATGAATTAAATATATAAAGGGGAAATAGGGAAAGTAGATGAGTGGAGGTATCTCCAGCTGGCCCACTTTGTGGGGAGCTTACCGCAGCCATTGAAAAGGGAAAACGAGCTCTCTCCACTGGAGAGGCTGTGTTTAACAGATAACTCAAAGAGGATCATCTCCAGGCTGTACGAGCTCCTGACCGAGGGGGAGGGGCTGGAGAGCCCCCCGTATATACAAAAATGGGAAAGGGAACTAGGTTCACTATGTGATAAAGGCACATTGGGAAAAATTTTGAAACTGGTCCATAGATCAGCAGCAGATAGCTATACTGCAGAAATGAATTATAAATGCATTTCAAGATGGTATGTTACACCAGATAAAATCCATAAATTCCAACCGAGCAGGTCAGGGGACTGTTGGCGAGGGTGTAAAGAGGCAGGGACGATGACTCACTTGTGGTGGAGTTGTCCAAAAATTAACACATATTGGAAAAAGATTTTAAACTATGTAAAAGAAATTACGAATATCATAATCCCGGAGGATCCATGGATCGTTTTATTCCACGGTACTAAAGGGGAAATAAAAAAAATATCAAGAGTCATTAGTACCGCATCTTTTGAACGCTGCTAAAAGAGTGATCCCTAAGAACTGGCAAAAAGAGGAAAGTCCACCAATCTGGGAATGGATTGATGCGGTAGAAGAAACTTACCAAATGGTCAGACGTAGGGATGGATACGAGGATAAAGACCTGGCAATAGATAGTTGGCAGAAGTGGAAAAAGTTAAAAAAAACCTGGAGCTATGCTGAGCAGGTTAGAATATAAAGGGATAAAGGGAGGAGGCCTGATTGAGGCTTGACGTTCAGTGTCTTGTTGTGTGCTCTGGGCTTCCTTTTCCTTTCTTCTATCCGCATAGGAAATAAAAGAGGGTGGGGGGGGGTAAAATAATGGGGAGAAGCAGTGGGCTAAATACTAGGGATAGTATAGGATAATTGGGCTCTATTTTTTATATATATAAACGAATAAAGACTATTGTTGGTAATGTAAATTTAAACGATGAGCTACAATGATGTGAAGACGAGGAAAACAAAATGAACGTTAAGTTGATTTGCCCTCGCAGATAAATTCGCTGATGTAGCAAAAAAAAAAAAAAGTCATAGTTTCACTCCTTCTGTTATTTTATTTGACTTAATTTTGTTTATTTTATTTTTTTTATCCCTATTATGCCCCGTACAGGCGGTCGGATTTTCCGGCGGGAAATGTTCGATGGGAGCTTGTTGTCGGAAATTCCGTGACACAAAATTTGAGATCTGGTTCTCAAATTTTTCCGACAACAAAATCGGAAATTCCGATATTGTGTACACAATTCCGACGCACAAAAGTTCCACGCATGCTCGGAATCAAGCAGAAGAGCCGCACTGGCTATTGAACTTAATTTTTCTCGGCTCGTTGTACGTCACTGCGTTCTTGACGTTCGGAATTTCCGACCAACTTTGTGTGACTGTGTGTATGCAAGACAAGTTTGAGCCAACATCCGTCTGAAAAAATCCACAGTTTTGTTGTCGGAAAATCCTGTCGTGTGTACGCGGCATTACAAGGAATGTAAACATCTCTTGTAATAGGAATCTATAGATATTGTGACAGGTCCTCTTTATGGAGAGATGTGAGGTCAATGAGACCTCACCAATCTCATGCTGACAGCTGCAATCGCGGCTTTGTTTATATCCGGGAATCGGAGAAAGAATCGGCCAGCGCCGGATGATGATGATAGAGATTTCGCCCGGGCCTTCCGACAGTCATAGAGATGACTGGTGACCATCTGGTCACCGAAAATCTCTATCGTCATCATCCGGCGCTGGCCGATTCTTTCTCCGGTCCCCGATGGCACGGAAGAGCCCGGAGAAGCACCGGATGACGGCGGGAGGGGGGAAGTCTCCCCTCCCATCGCCTATAAGAATGATCAAATGGCAGAAGTACCACCATGATCGTTCTTATCATGCACAGAATCGCCAGCTGGAAAGAATGATATCTGAATGATGCCTGTAGCTGCAGCCATCATTCAGATATCCCCTCCACAAAACAAAGTCAAGGAAGTCATATGAAGTACTGCGGTAGGGAAGTGGTTAAAAAAGGATCGCCAGTGATTGGTCTCAGGATAGCGAGTGGCGGTCCTTTAATAATGTTAACAAAAGACGAACAAATAAAGTTTGTTGACAAGCATTTCTATCTCATTGCGGTCACAGATTGTTCTTGCAACCAACCACTCACCATCCTGAGACCAATCTGCGAGCACAATGAGATGGCAATGGTTATCATAAAACTTTATTTGTTTGTCTTTGTGTTAACATCGATAATGGGTCGCCAGTGGTTAATTTTATAATGGCGAATGATTGGTTGAAAAAGACAATCTGTAAAAAGCGAACACAATTAGAAAGGAATGCTTGTCATCAAAACTTTCACCATCCTGAGACCGATCACAGGCGATCCTTTATTAATGTTAACAAAAGACAAACAAAGTTTGTTGACAACTCCTATTTAATTGTGGTCACTGGTCACAAATTGTTATGTGACCAATCGCTGGCGATCCTTTAACCACTTGCTTACTGGGCACTTAAACACCCTTCCTGCCCAGACCAATTTTCAGCTTTCGGTGCTCTCACACTTTGAATGACAATTACTCAGTCATGTAACACTGTACCCAAATGAATTTTTTGTCCTTTTTTTCCCACAAATAGAGCTTTCTTTTGGTGGTATGTGATCACCTCTGGGTTTTTTATTTTTTGCGCTATAAATGAAAAAAGACCGAAAATTTTGAAAAAAACGCAGATTTATTTGTTTCTGTGACAAAATTATGCAAATTATTAATTTTTCTTCATAAATTTTGGCCACAATTTATACTGCTACATATCTTTGGTAAAAATAACCCAAATTAGTGGATATTATTTGGTCTTTGAGAAAGTTAGAGAGTCTACAAGCTGTGGTGCAAATCATACAAAATTGATCACACCTGATGTACTGGTGGCCTATCTAATTTCTTGTGACCTGAACAATCCAGGAAAGTACAAATACCCCCCAAATGACCCCTTTTTGGAAAGTAGACATTCCAATGTATTTAGTAAGAGGCATGGTGAGGTTTTTGATGTTGTCATTTTTTTCCCACAATTCTTTGCAAAATTAAGATTTTTAATTTTTTTTATTTTTTTCCACAAAATTGTCATTGTAATAGGTTATTTCTCTCACATGGCATGTGTATACCACAAATAACGCCCCAAAATAAATTCTGCTACTCCTCCTGAGTATTACAATACCACATGTGTGGGACTTTTTCACAGCCTGGCCACATAGAGAGGCCCAGCATGCAGGGAGCGCCATCACGTGTTCTAGTAAATAAATTACACATCTAAATTGTTGACTACCTATTACACTTTTGAAGGCCCTGGAGCACTAGGACAATGACACGTGACACTGATGACAGATGGCACTGATATGTGGCACTGATGACAGATGGCACTTATACGTGGCACTGATGACACGTGGCAATAATATGTGGCACTGATGACAGATGGCACTAATACGTGGCACAGATGACAGAGGGCACTAATACGTGGCACCGATGACGCGTGACACTGATGACAGATGGCACTGATAAGTGGCATTGATGACACGTGACACTGACAACAGATGGCACGTGACACTGGCAGGTGGCACTGATGACAAATGGCACTGATATGTGTCACTGATGACAGATGGCACTAATATGTGTCACTGATGACAGATGGCAATATGTGTCACTGATGACATGTGGCACTGATGACATGTGGCACTGATGACAGATGGCACTTATACGTGGCACTGACGACAGGTGGCACTGGGGACAAATGGCACTGACAACAGATGGCACTGGGGACATATAGCACTAACAGGTGGCACTGGGGACAGATAGCACTAACAGGTGGCACTGGGGGCAGGTGGCTCTGGGGAGGATGGCACTGGGCGAGGATGGCACTGGGGTGGATGGCACTGGGGAGGATGGCACTGGGGAGGATGGCACTGGGGTGGATGGCACTGGGGGAGGATGGTATTGGGGCGGATGACACTGGGGGAGGATGGCACTGGGGCGGATGGCACTGGGGGAGGATGGCACTGGGGCGGATGGCACTTTTTTTTTACTTTGTTTTTTTTTTCACTTACGGCTGCTGCAGCCATTCATCTCTCCCTTCTCACACGCTGTCTGTGTGAGGAGGGAGAGCGGCGCTGAGAGATGATCTCATATGTTTACATATGAGATCATCTCTCATTGGATAGGCCGATCGCGCTATAAACGGCCGCTGTGATTGGCCGTTTACAGCGATCTGTGACTGGCCGTGTCCGAGGGACATGGCCAGCACAGAACTTCCCCGATGCGCGCTCCCGGGAGCGCGCAATTGCGGAAGTAAACAGCAGGACGTCCAGGGACGGCCTCCCGGCAGATAGCGTCCGCTCTTTAGCCGTCTTTCGGCTATAGGGCGGGCGCGAAGCGGTTAATAATGTTAACAAAAAGACAAACAAATAAAGTTTGATGATAAGAATTTCTATCTCATTGTGGTCACTGGTCACAGATTGTTCTTGCAACCAATCACCCGCTGTCCTGAGAACAATCTGTGATCAGCGACCACAATGAGATAGAAATGCTTATCATCAAACTTTATTTGTTCGTCTTTTTTGTTAACATTATTAAAGGATCACCAGCGATTGGTCACATAACAATTTGTGACCAGTGACCACAATTGAATAGGAATGGTTGTCAACAAACTTTATTCATCTTTTTTTTAACATTGATAGTTGGTTGTCAGTGATCGGCCTCATAATCACGAGTGATTGGTTGCAAAAACAATCTTTGACCAGCGACCACAATTGGATAGAAATGCTTGTCAACAAACTTTATTTGTTTGTCTTTTGTTAAAGTGGTTGTATACCCATTTTTTTTTTAACCTACAGGTAAGCCTACCTACCTACCTTACCTGTAGGTAATATGAATATCTATTCACTTTGCATGCAGCCGCTGACGTCAGCATGTGCATGCGCTGTGAATGCCTGGCTGAAGCTGCCGGACCGTGCCAGGAAAAAAGTCTCCCGTGCGCATGAGCGGTAGTGACGTCATCGTGGCTCTGGCCACTCACCACAAACTCGCCATCTTGAGATCAATCACTGGTGAGCCTTCAATGCTACCAAAAGACAAACAAATAAAGTTTGATGATAAACATTTCTATCTCATTGTGGTCATTGGTCACAGATTGGTGAGTGATTGGTTGCAAGAACAATCACTGGCGATCTGTTATCAAAAGATGAAGAAATAAAGTTTGTTGGCAATTATTGTTGCAGGTCACCGATTGTTTTTGCAAACAATCACTTGCCATTAGCAGACCAATCACTGGCGACCCATTATCGATGCTAACAAAAGATGAATAAATAAAGTTTGTTGACAACCATTCCTATCTAATTGTGGTCACAGATTGTTTTTGCAAGTGATGCATCCGAACGTCCAAATAATGAAAATTAGTACGAATTTCAATTCGGAACGTAACGAAATGCACATGTCTAGTCTTTATCAATGTTAACAAAAGACAAACAAATAAAGTTTGTTGACATTGCATTCCTATCTAATTGTGGTCACTGGTCACAAATTGTTATGTGACCAATCACTGGTGATCCTTTATCAATGTTAACAAAAGACAAACAAATAAAATTTGATGATAAGCATTCCTATCTCATTGTGGTCTCTGGTCACAGATTGGTCTCAGAATGGCGTGTGATTGGTTGCAAGAATAATCTATGACCAGTGATCACAATGACATAGGAATGCTTATCATCAAACTTTATTTGTTTGTCTTTTGTTAACATTGATAAAGACTAGACATGTGCATTTCGTTACGTTCCGAATTGAAATTCGTACTAATTTTCATTATTTGGACGTTCGGATGCATCTGAATTACCGAATTACAATGCTAACGAATTCAAACGAAATTCAAATCAAATTCGAAAAATGACATTTTGTGACCCGAATTTGGGGCCACGTATCTCGGGGCCACTTATAGCTAGAAACCCCAAAGCACTACAACATCTCCAAATTTGAGGTTTCTAGCTCCAAGTGACCCCGAGTTACGGGGCCCCAAACTCAGGTCCCAAAATATCAAGCACTTTTCTGCAGCAGAGAATGACATTTTGCGACCCGACTTTGGGGCCACGTATCTCGGGGTCACTTATAGCTAAGAACACCAAATTTGGTATACAAACACAATAGAACTAGCACTACAACATCTCCAAATTTGGGGTTTCTAGGACCAAGTGACCCTAAGATACATGGCCCTAAAATCGGGTTGCAAAATATTTTCGAATCTGGTTGAAATAATTTTGAATCATGTTGAAATCATTTCAAATCCGGTAGAAATATTTTCGAATTTGGTTGACATAACCCCAATTGGTGAATTTGTAGTGCTAGTTTTACTGTGTTTGCATACCAAATTTGGGGTTCCTAGCGACAAGTGGCCCTGAGATACGTGGCCCCAAAGTCGAGTCGCAAAAGCTCATTCTCTTCTGCAGAAAAGTACTTGACATATTGTCCATATCTCGGGGTCACTTGGTGCTAGGAACCCCACAACTTGTGGCAGGTGACGTGGCAAATGGACAATCCACAACTTGGTCATGTGGCACTCGTGGCAGGTGTCGTGGCAAGTGGACAATACACAACTTGTGGCAGGTGATGTAGCAAGTGGACAATGACATACAGCATATGTACTTGCCTTGCGATCGACATCCGAGACTTCTTCAATCAGGCATGCTGACAACTTCATTGATGTGATAAATATAAATGAAATAAGATGTGTGTGTTTTTTTGCACTGGTACACTGCAAGTATGAGAAGTTGATGTGACAGATGTATATAAGTAAGTAACTAACCATCTTCCAAAATTTCTAATTCAAATAGAAAAGATTAGAAAAAAATATAATTTAATAGAATAAAATAAAAAGAATATACAACCATCTTCTGAAATTCAAATTTCAAATAGAATAAATTAGAATTTCGAATAGTATGAATTCAAATTTTTTAATTAATTAATTTTAAATTTGGATAGAAAAGATTATAATAAAATAGAATAGAATAGAATATATTATATTTTATTCTGTTCTGTTCTATTGTTTTTCTAGTCTATTCTTTTATATTCTATTAAAATCTTTTCTATTAAAATCGAAATCATTATATACTAAATTCGAATTTCGGAAGATGGTGGTTTTATAATTTTTTTTGCAGATCTCCTGCAGACTGTTAGAATCAATTTCATTTTTTTTTTGCAGATTACTATTTATTTCCATCAGATCTCCTGCAGTATATTAACATCTATTTCATTTTTTTTTTGCAGATCTCCTGCAGACTATTAGCATCTATTTCATTTTTCTTTTCTTATTTTGCATTAGAGCAGCCATTTCCTTTATTTCAGCAGATCTCCTGCAGACTATTTGCATCTATTTCATTTATGAATGGAGGAACGATATGAGGAAGAGACAACAAGAAAGACATAACCGCTTATATCTCTATGCACAGGGAAATTGCTGCTAATAGTCTGCAGGAAACCAGCAAAAAATAAATAGATGCTTATAGTCTGCAGATCTGATGAGAAAATTAAATAGATACTAATAGTTTGCAGGAGATCTGCAAAAAAATTATATAAATGCTAATAGTCTGCAGGAGATCTGATGGAAATAAATAATAATCTGCAAAAAAAAAAAAAAATGAAATAGATGCTAATAGTCTGCAGGAGATCTGCTGAACTAAAGGAAATGGCTGTTCTAATGCAAAAAAATGAAATAGATGCTAATAGTCTACAGGAGATCTGCAAAAAAATGAAATAAATGTTAATATACTGCAGAAGATCTGATGGAAATAAATAGTAATCTGCAAAAAAGAAAAATGAAATTGATTCTAACAGTCTGCAGGAGATCTGCAAAAAAAAAAAAAAAAGTGAAATGGCTGTTAACAGTCTACAGGAGATCTGTTAGAAAAAGAAATAGATGCTAATAGTCTACAGGAGATCTGGTGAGAAAACAAAATAGATACTAATAGTCTGCATGAGATCTGCAAAAAAAAAAAAAAATGAAATAGATGCTAATAGTCTGCAGGAGATCTGTTGAAAAAACGAAATAGATACTAATAGTCTGCAGGAAATCTGCAAAAATGAAATAGATGCTAATAGTCTGCAGGAGATCTTATTAAAACAAATGGTAATCTGCAAAAAAAAAATTTATGAAATAGATAGTATCTATATTCTATTCTGTTCTATTGTTCTAGTCTATTCTCTATTTCTATTCTAATCTTTTCTATTCAAATTCGAATTAATTATATACGAAATTTGAATGTCGGAAGGAAATATATATATATATATATATATATAAAACCATCTTCCGAAATTCGAATTTAGTATATAATGATTTTGATTTTAATAGAAAAGATTTTAATATAATATAAACGAATAGACTAGAAAAACAATAGAACAGAATAAAGTATAATATATTCTATTCTGTTCTATCGTTTTTCTAGTCTATTTTCTATTTTATTATAATCTTTTCTATCCAAATTTAAAATTAATTAAAAAATTTGAATTCATAGTATTCGAAATTCAAATTTATTCTATTCAAATTCTTTCTATTTTATTCTATTAAATTATATTTTTTTTCTATTCTGTTCTAATCTTTTCTATTTGAATTAGACATTTTGGAAGATGGTTAGTTACTTACTTATATATATCTGTCACATCAACTTTTCATACTTGTCATTGTCCACTTGCCACAAGTTGTATAATGTATTTGTCCACTTGCCACATCACCTGCCACAAGTTGTGTATTGTCCACTTGCCGCGTCACCTGCCACAAGTTGTGTATTGTCCACTTGCCGCGTCACCTGCCACAAGTTGTGTATTGTCCACTTGCCGCGTCACCTGCCACAAGTTGTGTATTGTCCACTTGCCACAAGTTGTGTATTGTATTTGTCCACTTACCACATCACCTGCCACAAGTTGTGTATTGTCCACTTGCCACGTCACCTGCCACAAGTTGTGTATTGTCCACTTGCCACAAGTTGTGTATTGTATTTGTCCACTTACCACATCACCTGCCACAAGTTGTGTATTGTCCACTTGCCACGTCACCTGCCACAAGTTGTGTATTGTCCACTTGCCATGACACCTGCCACGTGACCTGACACGAGTGCTGTGACCGGCCATGAGTGCCACATGGCCAAGTTGTGGATTGTCCACTTGCCACGTCACCTGCCACCAAGTGACCCCAGATATGGGCAATATGCCAAGTACTTTTCTGCAGCAGAGAATGACATTTTGCGACCTGACTTTGGGGCCACATATTTCGGGGTCACTTATAGCTAGAAACACCAAATTTGGTATGCAAACACAATAGAACTAGTAGTGATGTCCAGTTCATGAACGAATCGTTCTTTTGAACCGGTTCTTTTTAGTGAACTGGATGAATCGATTCTTTTCAGTGAACTGATTCGTTTGAAACAGTTCACTCTGCACTCAGTACATAGCAGAGCAGCAGAGCTGGCAGTGGTAATATGATCCTAGAGTGAGAGAGCTCGGCCCCTCCCTGCAACCAATCAGCTGACTCAAAGCACAGTGACACTCAGGAACTGGATACAAACTTAAAACAAGAGCCAGGAGTACTCAGTACACCGAGTTAACCACTTAATAACCGCCCTATAGCCGAATGACGGCTTTAGGGCGGTTTCTTAACTGTGGGAGGCCGTCATATGACGTCCTCCCAGAATTCCGCTCTCGCGCGCCCCCTGGGGCGCGCACTCGAGAGCGTCCGTGACCGCCGGGTCCACAGGACCCGGCGCATCACGGATCGCGGTAAACGGCCGCTCGTCGCGGCCGTTTACCACGTGATCGCTCCGTCAAATGACGGAGTGATCACTTGTAAACAAACCGGCGTCATGTTATGACGCCGGTTCCTCCCTCCCCCTCTCTGTACCGATCGGAACAGCGGAGGGGGAGGAGATCAGTGTCAGCAGCGATGTGGGCTGCATCTGCAGTGCCCACATCGCTGCTCACCGAAATTAACCCCTCAATTCCCTGCAAATACTCTGCAATACCCTGCCATTACTCTGCATTACTCTGCAATACCTTGCATTACTCTGCATTACTCTGCATTACTCTGCATTACTCTGCAATACCTTGCATTACTCTGCATTACTCTGCATTACTCTGCAATACCCTGCATTACTCTGCATTACTCTGCAATACCCTGCAATACCCTGCATTACTCTGCAATACCCTGCATTACTCTGCATTACTCTGCAATACCCTACATTACTCTGCATTACTCTGCATTACTCTGCATTACTCTGCAATAGTCTGCATTACTCTGCAATACTCTGCAATACCCTGCAATACCCTGCCATTACTCTGCAATACCCTGCAACACTCTGCAATGCTCTGCAACACCCACCAATACCCTGCAACACTCTGCAATGCTCTGCAACACCCGCCAATACCGTGCAACACTCTGCAATGCTCTGCAACACCCTCCAATATCCTGCAATGCTCTGCAACGCTCTGCAACACCCGCCAATGCCCTGCAACACTCTGCAATACTCTGCAACACTCTGCAATGCTCTGCAACACCCACCAATACCCTGCAACACTCTGCAATGCTCTGCAACACCCGCCAATACCCTGCAACACTCTGCAATGCTCTGCAACACCCGCCAATACCGTGCAACACTCTGCAATGCTCTGCAACACCCTCCAATATCCTGCAATGCTCTGCAACGCCATACTCTGAGATACCTAGCCATACTCTGATATACCCAGCCATACCCAGCCATAGTCGGTGATACCCTGCAATACCCAGCCATAGACACCCCCCCCCCCCTCCCGCCGCCCTCCGGTGCTTCTACCGACTCGCCAATACTATCAAATCCAGAATCTTTTTTTTTTTTTTTTTTTTTTCAGGCTTCCCAGCTTAGAGGTGAGATGCGGGGTCTTATTGACCCCATATCTCACTGTAAAGAGGACCTGTCATGCCATATTCCTATTACAAGGGATGTTTACATTCCTTGTAATAGGAATAAAAGTGATCAAAAAATTTATTTTTGGGGAAAAAAAATGTCAAACTAAAATAAATAAAGTAAAATGAACAATAACATTTATTTTTTTTTTTTAAAGCGCCCCTGTCCCCATGTGCTCGCATGCAGAAGCGAACGCATACGTAAGTCCCGCCCACATATGAAAACGGTGTTCAAACCACACATGTGAGGTATCGCTGCGTACGTTGGTGCGAGAGCAATAATTCTAGCCCTAGACCTCCTCTGTAACTCAAAACATATAACCAGTAAAAAAAAAAATTAAATCATCGCCTATGGGGATTTTTAAGTAGCGACGTTTGGCGCCATTCCACGAGCCTGTGCAATTTTGAAGAGTGACATGTTAGGTATCGATTTACTCAGAGTAACTTCATCTTTCACATTATGCAAAAATTGGGCTAACTTTACTGTGTTTTTTTTTTTTTAAGCACAAAACTCTTTTTTTTCCAAAAAAAAAGCATTCGAAAAATTGCTGCGCAAATACCGTGCGAGATAAAAAGTTGCAACGACCACCATTGTATTCTCCAGGGTGTTTGCTAAAAAAACATATATAATGTTTTGGGATTCGATGTAATTTTCTAGCAAATAAATGATGATTTTTACATGTAGGAGAGAAATGTCAGAATTGTCCTGGGTGCTCCAGAACGCCTGATGGCGCTCCCTGCATGTTGGGCCTCTGTATGTGGCCGCACTGTGTAAAAGTCTCACACATGTGGTATCGCCGTACTCGGGAGTAATAGCAGAATGTGTTTTGGGGTGTAATTTGTGGTATGCATATGCTGTGTGAGAAATAAACTGATAATATGACAATTTTGTGAAAAAAAAAAAAAAAGTAAAAAAAATCTTGATTTTGCAAAGAATTGTGGGAAAAAATGACAACTTCAAAAAACTCATCATGCCTCTTACTAAATACCTTGGAATGTCTTCTTTCCAAAAAGGGGTCATTTGGGGGGTATTTGTACTTTTCTGGCATGTTAGGGTCTCAAGAATTGAAATAGGCCGTCAGTACTTCAGGTGTGATCAATTTTCAGATATTGGCACCATAGCTTGTGGACTCTATAACTTTCACAAAGACCAAATAATATCCACCAATTTGTACTTATTTTTACCAAAGATATGTAGTAGTATAAATTTTGGCCAAAATTTATGAAGAAAAAATTACTAATCTGCTAAATTTTATAACAGAAATGAAGAAAAATTCATTTTTTTACAGAATTTTCTGTATTTTTTCTTTGATAGCACAAAAAATAAAAAACCCAGCGGTGATTAAATACCACCAAAAGAAAGCTCCATTTGTGTGAAAAAAAGGACAAAAATTTCATATAGGTCCAGTGTTGCATGACTGAGTAATTGTCATTCAAAATGTGAGAGCACCGAAAGCTGAAAATTGGTCTGGTTATTAAGGGTGTTTAAGTGCCCAGTGGTCAAGTGGTTAAAGAATCGTACAAGTTACCGAGTTAAAGAATCGTACAAGTTACCGAGTTAAAGAATCGTACAAGTTACCGAGTTAAAGAATCGTACAAGTTACCGAGTTAAAGAATCGTACAAGTTACAGAGTTAAAGAATCGTATCAGTTTTTAGAACACAGTACACTGAAAGAACCACGGGTCACCACCAGTAAAACAATACACTAAACCAATGAGGTAGCAGCAGTGATCAGGTGGTACGGACAGCCTAAGGACCTTTCACACTCATGCGACTTGTCCTGCGACTTGAGACTGCAAAGTCACTTGACAAGTCACACCCCATGATTTCCAACGAGTTCAGTTCATATCTGTGCGACTTCAAAGTAGTTTTTGTACTACTTTTGTCTGACTTTGATGCGATTTGTGGCAGAGACCTCCAGATTACACAGACATTGCTTCAAGTCATGGCAAAAATCATGGCAAAAGCACTTGACTTTCAAGTCGCACAAGTGTGAAAATAGCCTTAACGATTGGATTTTACTACCAGGGGTACTTCGCCCATGGTAGTGGTAGTAAAATCTGATCATCATTCCTGCGCATGCGCTGTAAAGACTATGGGAAAATCTGATGGATAGCAATGTTAACTGGGAAGTTGGCCCATCAGAATGCAGTTCACATGCACAAAAACCCACTTTTCATTTAGGCTCCATTTCCACTTGTGCAACTTGTCCTGCGACTTTGTACTCTATGATTTCCAATGAGTATTATTCGTATCTGTGCGACTTCAAAGTAGTCCCTGCACTACTTTGGTCTCACTTTGATGCAACTTGAGATCCATAGACCTCCGGAATACACAGGCATTGCTTTAAAGTCGCATCAAAATTGCGGCAGAATTGTGCAACTTTCAGGCTGCGTTAGCCTGAAAAGCCAGAAAGTTGCACGATTATGCCACGACTTGAAGCCATGCCTGTGTATTCTGGAGGTTTATGGACCTCAAGTCACATTACAATGGGACCAAAGTAGTGCAGGGACTACTTTGAAGTCGCTGTGACTTGAAGTCGCACAGATATGAATGGTACTCATTGGAAATCGGGTACTTCTTGTCATGCAACTTTGCAGTCCCAAGTCGCAGGTTGCAAGTTGCACAAGTGGAAACAGAGCCTAAATGAAAAGCGGGGTTTGTGTGCATGTGAACTGCATTCTGGGGCAACTTCACAGGTAACATTGCTATCCATCAAATTTGCGGAAACCTAGGCTCAGGGCCGGTTCACACTGCAGCATAGTGCAAAATCGCATGCGATTTGCACTGCAGTGCAAATCACAGGCGATGTCCGTGCAATGCGATTTCAGCCATACAGATAGTATGGTTGAAATCGTATCGCATTCGGACTAAACTCGCACATGACCCTTTTTTTGGTCCATACTAGAATCGGATCGCATAGCACTCATGCGATCCGATTCATGTCCAAACTGACACTTCGCAGTGCGACATGCGAACTGAAATGGGGGTGCCATTAACATTGTATGACACTCCCCAGCAGTTCGCATATGTCGTTGTGAACTGTCGTGCGAGTTGGGTGCTATGCAGGAACCCGTCGTGGAATCGCAGGGTTCCCGCATCGCACAAGTGTGAACCCAGCCTAACACAGCTGTTTGTGTATCACCAAAATGCATGACACTGCGCTAATCTGACAACAATGGAATAATTGTCAATTGACAACAATTGTGCTCTGCGCCCATGAACTAAATCAAAGTAAACATTACCAGGACCTGCCAACCTTCTGTGTGAATCAGTCTTCTGATTCTACTCATTTAAGAAGGTTGAATCAGAGCTTCGGTTCACTTGCTTGTCAGTAGACTCAGCAAGTGAACCGAAGAACCGAAGAATCGATTCATTGAATCCGTTCATTTCAGTGAGCAGTTCGAAATGAACCGATTCATTTTAAAGATCCGAACTTCCCATCACTAAGAACTAGCACTACAACATCTCCAAATTTGGGGTTTGTAGCACCAAGTGCCCCCCAGATACGTGGCCCTAAATTCGGGTCACAAAATATTTTCGAATGTGGTTGAAATAGTTTCCAATGCGGTTGAAATCATTTTGAATCCGGTGGTCTCAGAGTGGCAAGCAACATATGACCACAAAAACTTTATTAGTTCATCTTTTTTTTCAACATTAAGATATGATTGTCAGTGATTGGTATCAGAATCACACTACCCTGAGTTGTCATTCAGAGCAGTGGGGGAGATTTGTGTAATCAGCACTCATCGTCCTCCATTCATCATTTCTGTTTCTCCCGGAGGAGGAACAGGTAAGGATTAACCTCACTGACAATACCAACCAATGGTTAGAAGTGGGTACCAACCTCCAGACACCCTCGCGACAGCTGATGGCGATTTTTTCCTTTTAACAGCTATAAGTATAACGGGTAGAGTAGTTGACAGGCGGATATATGAAACTGTAGACAGTGTGATCCTCTCTGTGAAAAATAAGAGAATAAGAATTAAGTATTGTTCTGTAATGCCAAGCAGGAGACACAGATTCAATTTGCATAGACACGCCTCATACGTCAGTGTTCGTGGAGCGTCTCAGTTTTGATGAAACGCCTCTGATTTTCCTAGACACGCCCCCCGCCAACTCAAGTCTCCGTGAGCCCTCAAACTAAGCAACGAAGCTCCGCCCATAACCATAGATGGACTGGTTATATACTGAGGCGTAACAAAGATGAATGGGATATGAGACAGGTGCGGATTTTGCAGCACAGAGACGAGGTGGCCGAGTGGTTAAGGCGATGGACTGCTAATCCATTGTGCTCTGCACGCGTGGGTTCGAATCCCACCCTCGTCGCACTTGTTTTGTTTCCTTCCACAGTCCATGAAAGAACTGTTTTAACGCAGATATAACCTAGCTAGCGAATGTGTAATTGAAATATTATATATTTTTTTTATATAGTATTAAATATGTAACACAAGATGCCGCAAATGTATATTGCAATATTATAGTTTTATTTTTTATATAGTATTAAATATGTATTGTAACACAACATGCCTTCATTATTTTGTTTCATATTTCACAGTATTTTTTCATACACATTATGCACAATGAGTTAAAACATGATGGGTGCTTTGAGACAATAGAATGTGATTGTATACACTATGAATTCACCTTATGAGGGGAAAAGAAAGCAAAATAATTGACCCCGACGTGATTTGAACACGCAACCTTCTGATCTGGAGTCAGACGCGCTACCGTTGCGCCACGAGGTCTCCTACTCCAGATCTGGCTGTAGCTTTTCTAGGAGGAAACATTGCTGCTGGTTGCTGATATTTATGTATGGTCATCAAGCAGTGCTTGATATGTCATTGTTTTAAAAGAAAGTAATAATACAAAAAAAAAAGCAAAGTAAGCAACATATATCATGAGCATAGGTGTGATTATAGAATCATATAATAAAAGACATAATAAGAAAAAGTAATACAATCCTAAAAGTGAAATATAAGAATAGTGGGAGCAAATCATAACGCAATCATAATATAATAAAATTACCAGCTTGGCCAAAATACACCAAAGCTACATTCACTACATATTTCAAATGTGCGTTTTGCTGCGCTTTTTCTTTGTGCGTTTTTTTTTTTTTTTTTGGTATGACGTGTGAATTTCACTCAATGGGCTGCGACAAACGGCGTCAAAGTAGATAAAGGTGCTTTTTTTTGTCACGTTCTGGTTTTGCATGTTATTTACCGTGCGTTGTTGTGCGCGGCAAAACACGCATCTGTTTACCGCTTTGAGGTGCCCTTTTTGAGTTAATGGCACCGCATGTTTCTCACGTTCTGGGAAAACGCGCGTACTTGTGTGCACGTTTCCGGGGATGCGCAGGCATAAACAAAGCCCTAGGCTGGGTTAAAATCTCTCTGTTTCCACCGGTATGCATTTTTCCTTTTGCTATGTTCTTTTTAATGCGCCTTTTTATTGTATTTTAGATGCGTTTTTATGCGTTTCCATTGACTTCAAAGGGCCAAAATAACACAGGTAAAGGCATAACATATCGCACTTGCCTCATTTTTACCAACCCAGCGCAATGCAGCATGCAGATGTGTCTAGGTTTATATTTTATGGTTTTGGTAAATCTAAAGGGAAATTGTATAATGTATGGCAAGCCTAAAGTTTGTTATTTTTCAATATCCTTTAACAAATCCACCAAAATTGGCAGTTAGAGGGTCAAGACAAACCATTTACCACTGACAGGGTTACTTACAATGATCAGCTTTTATTTATTTATGCAAAACCTTCATCTCAAAAGGAGAATTGTTTCTGTATCAGCTTAAAAAGTGTTATCTGTTTATCAAACACACGTGACACCTTCCAAAAGATCTGACAGCCATGAAAGACTTTTGTAGAAGACCATCTGTAGCTTTCAAGTACATTTGTAGAAAACATCTGCGGCCTTGGAGAACCCTTTTAGAAGACCAACCCTATTCTTGGTAGATCTTTGTAGAAGACTATCTGCAGCCATAGAAGACCTTTGTAGAAAACCATTCACAGCCTTGGAAGACCCTTGTAGAGGACCCTCCGCACTTAGGAAGACTTTTGTAGAAGATTATCCTCAGCCTTGGAAGACCTTCGCAGAAGACCAACCACAGTCTTGGAAGACCTTTGAAGAAGACCATCTGTACCTTTCGAGAACCTTTGTAGAAGACATCTGCAACTTCTGAGAGTTTTTAGAAGACCAACCCCAGCCTTGGAAGACCTTTGCAGAAGACCAACCACAGTCTTGGAAGACCTTTGAAGAAGACCATCTGTACCTTTCGAGAACCTTTGTAGAAGACATCTGCAACTTCTGAGAATCTTTTTAGAAGACCAACCCCAGCCTTGGAAGACCTTTGCAGAAGACCATCTGCAGGCTTGGAAGATCTTTATAGAAGACCATCTGCTTTGAGAACCTTTGTAGAAGACCATGCACACCCTTGGAAGACCGTTGTAGAAGACCAACCCCAGCCTTGGAAGATCTTTGTAGAAGACCATCCGCAGGCTTGGAAGACCTTTTTAGAAGACCATCCAAAGCCCTGGAGGACCTTTTGTAGAAGACCATCCACAGCCTTGGAAGACCTTTGAAGACCACCACCCGTAGCCTTGGAAGACCTTTAAAGAAGATTGTTTCATCATGCAGGTGCTGCAGCAGCCTATTCAAATGAATGGGCTGCTGATCCCACCCAAATGCAGCATGTATCAACCACATCAGTAGAAACCTAGGCTTAATAATGCTTTTAACTTACAGTAAATACAGTAAAAAAAAAAAAAATGCTGGCCCTTTTCCTGGGCTTCTCAATCACTGTGATTGGCTGTCATAGGGGTCATGTGATCAGGAGTCCAATCAGGAGTGTAAGCCTGATTGTAAATAGTGACCTGAAAACAAAGTGGTGTGGAAACAGTGAGCAGGTAGGCGTGGCCCCTCCGGGATCCCTGGGCCCTACATAGCTGCCTGGTTTCACCCAATGTTAATTGGCCACAGGATATGGCAGATAACTGGCCAAGTAAGGGCGTAAAACTACATATAAAAGATCCTAGGGAAAAAAAGGATTTTCCCTGCATGCCCGTTTCCACAGGTTCACGGTAACTATATCAACCTAAGATTAGAGGAGCCTTCTCTCCCTCCTTGGACCACTAATCTTTATGTGTTTTCCTGCATTTGATCACAACAAATACTTCCATTTCCAGGTGAACGGACATGCCTTCTCATCATCTTGGTATGTGCAAAAATGATATTCAATGAGGCAGAAGCCTGTCCATGCAAATATTTGTACTTTCCCTTAGCGAACCGAGCAAATAGAGCGAAAGATTCTTCAAATGTGCCGCGCTTGGCTGGATAAGCGCTCCTCCTTACTGCCTCCATCTACATCCAAATGCAGTATAAAAATAGATTAAAAAAAAGATAATAGAAAAGCAAACTCAGCTCTTTGGATTGCACACCTTTTAATAAATAAAATAGATTTTTTTTTTAAATCAAATCCTTTTTATTATTTTATATGAAAACAACATTAACACAATACAAACAAAACCACAAAAATAGAAATCACACCAAACCAAAACCCTAAAAAAAAAAAAAAAAAAAAAAAAACCTCTTTCAACAAACCCTACCCTCTCACCACCCCCGTTCACTTAGAGTATATATGACACCAAAAAAAAAATATATAGATTTAAAGAGCACTTATAAAGGGGTTTTATTTATAAAACATTTGCTGGACGAACGTGATGCACATTTGTGAAGGATGCACAAATTTTGGCTGCAATTTTTTCAATAGATTAATTCCTATGATTGTCAACGCCACCTAGTGGCCAAAATAGTTTCCTGAAATACCTCAATGAGAAACTCGTACCGCATTTTGGTCACTAGAGGGCGCTAACGATCATAGGAATAGATCTATTACAGATCTTACAGGCAAAATTTGTGCAGCCTAAATACAGCAATACATAAAACGTTATTGCAATAAAACATGTGTTATAGGGTAAAACAAAGCAAAAAAAAAAAAAAGAATATACATTATCCACTTGCCGATCAGCCGCCGTCATTATACTGCAGCAAGGTGGCACGATCACGCGAATCGTAGCCGTAGCTGTACGGCGGGCAATCAGCGGGTCCGGTGGACTCGATGTCCGTTGGCCACCCGCGATTGTTCCCCGCAGTGACAGAACGAGGATCTGCCTGTGTAAAGAAGGTAAATCTCCGTTCTGACGGGGGAAGATCACACAGATCCTGTCTTTCTGCTATGCAGGAAGACAGATCTGTGTATTTCCCCATTCACACCGTCCCCCATACAGATTTAGCTCCTTGATCGCCTCTGATGTTAACCCCTTCCCTGCCAGTGTCATTAGTACAATAACAGTGCCTATTTTTAGCACTGTAATAATGTCACTGGTTCCCAAAAAAGTGTAAAAAATGCCAGTTAAGTGTTCGATCTGTCGGCAGTAATGTCACAGTCCCGCTACAAATCACTGATCGCCGCCATTACTTGTAAAAAAAATATATATATATATATATATATATATATTTTTTTTTTTTTTTCTTAATAATAAAAATGCCATAAATCTTTTCCCTATTTTGTAGGTGTGATAACTTTTCCGCAAACCAATCAATATAGGCTTATTGCGTTTTTTTTTTTTTTTTTTCTTTTTAACACAAAAATCATACATATTGGCCTAAACTGATGAATAAATTCGATTTTTTACTTTTTTTTTGGAAATGTTTTATAGCAGAAAGTAAAAAAATATAGTTTTTTTTTTTTTTTTCAAAATTGGCATTCTTTTTTTGTTTATAGCGCAAAAAATAAAAACCGCAGAGGGATCAAATACCACCAATAGAAAGCTCTATTTGTGGGGATAAAAAAAAAAAAAGGACATCAATTTTGTTTAGGTACAGCGTCGCACGACCGCGCAAATTGTCAGTTAAAGCGATGCAGCAAGGATTAAATATAAATACATTATGTATGTCATTGTTTCCATACAAGACTTGCAAGTGCCTCTTCCACTAGAATGTGTGTATATATATATATATATATATATATATATATATATAAAATTTAACTCTAATTTAAATATAAATAAGTATACATATAGATAATATTTTATCTCTCTCTCTATTTTTCTCTCTCTATATATACATATATTTTATATATGTGTATGTATATGTGTATATATATATATATATATATATATATATATATATATATATATATATATATATGCATGTAACATGAAAATTTGCAAATTTTGCAAAAGAAAAAAAAAAGTGTAAAAACGCACGTTCGCTCGATGTGGAGATATAAATGCAGCCAAAGTCAATCCGTAAAAAAAAATAGCAATGACACAAGGAAATTTAAATACAGTTTGATTTTGTGTAGCAACTCCAATGTCATCATAGCAAATGATACAAACTTTGTACAATTGTAGCAAAAACAAGATACAATGGTAGGAAATGGAGAACTCCAATGTATCCATTGTAACTATATGGACACCTAACCCCCTTCACACAGGTGTGACTTGTCATGCAATCTGACAGTTCCAAATCACATGACACACGTCGCACACTATTGTTGGTGATGGAATTGTTCAAATCGCTGTGACTCCAACTTTGCCGCGCCAATTTGAAAAAAAGCTTCCTGCACTATTTTTTCCTATTTTAGGTCATCATGTACAGTAGATATCAATGCATGAAGCTGCAAAGGTGCCAGGCAAGTTACACTTGAAATCGCACTGACCTGCAGCTTTGAAATCATGTGACTTCAAGTGAAGTCGCACGATTTCAAAGTGTGTTCAGTGTGACCGGGGAATATGACCCTATTTACGCCTCAGCGTTTTGTAGCCTAAAGCTCAAAGCTCCAAGACACTGGAGGAGAAAAAAAACTCAGTTATTCTCCATAGAGAAGTTTCATATCTCCACTACAACTCGCCTGAGGCTCAAAAAAGTTATGCAGCTTTGTGCGCTTTTAAAGCTTTTTTGTTTCTTAGAAATGCAAAGAAACGCTTGATTTACACTTTTTTTTTGTGTTTTATTGCGTTTTGTTGCGTGTTTCTGAGCATTTTTCCGCTCCTATGCAAAAATTTCATATAAAAGAATAATAAGAAATAATAAGAAATAAAATACATAAATAAATAATAATAATACATAAATAAATAAATAAATAAAAAACCTAACCCCTGACGTTAATAATAACCCCTAACTCTAATATTAACCCTTAACCATAATATTATCCCCTAATATTAACCCCTAACCCTAATATTGACCCCTACCCCTAATATTATCCCCTAATTTAATATTAACCCCTAACTCTAATATTAAGCCCTAACCCTAATATTATCCCCTTACTCTAATATTTACCCCTATTTCTAACATTAACCCCTAATAATAACTCCTAACCCTGATATTAACCCCTAACTCTAATATTAACCCCCCAATTATAATATTAACCCCTAATAATAAATCCTAACCCTAATATTAACCCCTAATAATAACTCCTAACCCTAATATTATCCCATAACCCTAATATTATCCCCTTACTCTAATATTAACTCCTAATTCTAATATTAACCCCTAATAATAACTCCCAACCCTAATATTAACCCCTAACTCTAATATTAACCCCTAACCCTAATATTATCCCCTTACTCTAATATTAACTCCTAATTCTAATATTAACCCCTAATAATAACTCCCAACCCTAATATTAACCCCTAACTTTGATGTTAACCCCTAATAATAACTCCTAACCCTAATATTAACCCCTAACTCTAATATTAACCCCTAACCCTAATATTATCCCCTTACTCTAATATTAACTCCTAATTCTAATATTAACCCCTAATAATAACTCCCAACCCTAATATTAACCCCTAACTTTGATGTTAACCCCTAATAATAACTCCTAACCCTAATATTAACCCCTAACTCTAATATTAACCCCTAACCCTAATATTATCCCCTTACTCTAATATTAACTCCTAATTCTAATATTAACCCCTAATAATAACTCCCAACCCTAATATTAACCCCTAACTTTGATGTTAACCCCTAATAATAACTCCTAACCCTAATATTAACCCCTAACTCTAATATTAACCCCTAACCCTAATATTATCCTCTTACTCTAATATTAACCCCTAATTCTAATATTAACCCCTAATAATAACTCCCAACCCTAATATTAACCCCTAACTTTAATATTAACCCCTAATAATAACTCCTAACCCTAATATTAACCCCTAACCCTAATATTATCCCCTTACTCTAATATTAACCCCTAATTCTAATATTAACCCCTAATAATAACTCCCAACCCTAATATTAACCCCTAACTTTAATATTAACCCCTAATAATAACTCCTAACCCTAATATTAACCCCTAACCCTAATATTATCCCCTTACTCTAATATTAACCCCTAATAATAACTCCCAACCCTAATATTAACCCCTAACTTTAATATTAACCCCTAATAATAACTCCTAACCCTAATATTAACCCCTAACCCTAATATTAACCCCTAATAATAACTCCCAACCCTAATATTAACCCCTAACTTTAATATTAACCCCTAATAATAATTCCCAAACCTAATATTAACCCCTAACTCTAATATTAACCCCTAATAATAAATCCTAACCCTAATATTAACCCCTAAGTTTAATATTAACCCCTAATAATAACTGCTAACCCTAATATTATCCCCTAATAATAACTCCTAACCCTAATATTATCCCCTAAGTCTAATTATAACCCCAGCCCTAATATTATCCCCTAATTAGAATATTAAGCCCTAATAATAACGTCTAACCCTAATATTAAACCCTAACTATAATATTAACCCCTAATAATAACTCCTAACCCTAATATTATCCCATAACCCTAATATTATCCCCTTACTCTAATATTAACCCCTGACCCTAATATTATCCCCTTACTCTAATATTAACCCCTAATTCTAATATTAACCCCTAATAATAACTCCTAACCCTAATATTAACCCCTAACTTTAATATTAACCCCTAATAATAACGCCTAACCCTAATATCAACCACTAACTTTAATATTAACCTCTAATAATAACTCCTAACCCTAATATTAACCCCTAACTCTAATTTTAACCCCAATAATAAATCCTAACCCTAATATTAACCCCTAATAATAACACTAATGTTAACCCCTAAGCCTAATATCAACCCCTAACTCTATTAACCCCTGATAATAACCCCTAACCCTAATATTAACCCTTACTCTAATATTAACCCCAGCCCTGATATTAAACTCTAACTAAATATTAACCCCTAATAATAACTCCTAACTCTAATATTAACCTCTAATCCTAACCATCATCCCTAACTTAGCAAAATAAATAAATAAATGAACCCCTAACCACGACCGTTAAAGAGGTTGTAAACCCCAATGTAAAAAAAAACGTAAAATTTGTAAAGGCATAATGAGCTTGCATGCATCGCATAGTAGCTCATAATGAAATACTTACCTTAGAACAAAGCCTTCCACCGGCGCCCGCACACCGCTGACACACCTGACATCTTTCCCGGTGTTTCTTCTGGGTTCGGCGCTGTGATTGGCCAGAGCCACCATGTCGTCACTCCTGTGCAATCGCGCAGAGCCGCCGCTCCCATTGCGGGACCTAAAGTAACGGCACTGGCGGACATTACTTCAGAGCGCATGCGCCGATGATGTAATAGCTGGTGTATACAGTAAACGTCTCCTGCAGGGAACAATTTTAAGAGATATTTACACTACCTATAGTAAGGTAAGTAAGGTGAGCCTTATTATAGAATTAGCTATAGATAAAAACAAAATAGGTGAGCTTACTTCCCCTTTACAAAAAAAAAAATATAAATAATAATAAATAAATAAAAGTGGATAAAAAGCTGAAAGACACAGTAAGGGCCGGTTCACACAGCGAGGCGAGGCGAGGCGACACGGCTCGCCTCGCCTCGCTCCCGCAAGTCGCCCCCGTTCTGTACAATGGAACCGTTCTGAGAGGAGCGACTCGAGTCGCTCCGACTCAGAAAAAAGGTTCCTGTACTACTTCGGGGCGACTTCGGGGGCGACTTGCATTGACTTCTATACAGAAGTCCTCTGCAAGTCGCCGCTGAGCTCCCCGCAGGTCGCGGCGAGGTAAGTCGGAGACGCCTCGCCGCGCCTCGCTGTGTGAACCGGCCCTAACAAATGATGAAATAGATTATATCTTTTTCTACTGGCTAATAAAATAACGCCAAAGCTCAAAAATACTTATAAGCGCTGAACAAAAACACAACACTCAGACGAGAACGCAGCCATATATATACAGCATGGGATACAAGTGTAGTATATGAGCAGTGTGTTACAATGTAACCTGTTGTAGGAGAACATGGATTGTGTGTTGTCTTCTATGAGTTGCAGACAACACTGGCTGCACACAATCTATACCAAAAGCAGGGCTCGTCCGGGATTTGAACCCGGGACCTCTCGCACCCGAAGCGAGAATCATACCCCTAGACCAACGAGCCATGTGACTACCCGCTCTGACACCTCTCATTACATGGAAGACACGTCACACTGCTGGGATCACTGAGAGGGTTTCTGACATCTCACTGCTATAGAGCGCTGATTGTTCTGTGCGATCTGTTGTACCCCATATAGAGAGATTAGAGAGATCTATTGTATCCTGTATAGAGAGATCTATTGTATCCTTTGTAGAGAGACCTATTGTATTCTGTATAGAGAGATCTATTGTATCCTGTACAGAGAGATCTATTGTATCCTTTGTAGAGAGATCTATTGTATTCTGTATAGAGAGATCTATTGTATCCTGTACAGAGAGATCTATTGTATCCTTTGTAGAGAGATCTATTGTATCCTGTACAGAGAAATCCATTGCATCCTGTACAGAGAAAACTATTGTATCCTGTATAGAGAGATCTATTGTACAGAGAGATCTATTGTACCTGTATAGAGAGATCTATTGTATCCTTTAAAGAGAGATCTATTGTATTCTGTATAGAGAGATCTATTGTATCTGTACAGAGGAATCTATTATATCCTGTATAGAGATCTATTGTACAGAGAGATCTATTGTATCCTTTGTAGAGAGATCCATTGTATCCTGTACAGAGAAATCCATTGTATCCTGTACAAAGAAAACTATTGTATCCTGTATAGAGAGATCTATTGTACAGATAGATCTATTGTATCCTGTATAGAGATCTATTGTACAGAGAGATCTATTGTATCCTATATAGAGAGATCTATTGTATCCTCTAAAGAGAGATCTATTGTATTCTGTATAGAGAGATCTATTGCATCTGTACAGAGGGATCTATTGTATCCTGTATAGAGATCTATTGTACAGAGAGATCTATTGTATCCTATATAGAGAGATCTACTGTATCCTTTAAAGAGAGATCTATTGTATTCTGTATAGAGAGATCTATTGCATCTGTACAGAGGGATCTATTGTATCCTGTATAGAGATCTATTGTACAGAGAGATCTATTGTATCCTATATAGAGAGATCTACTGTATCCTTTAAAGAGAGATCTATTGTATCCTATATAGAGAGATCTACTGTATCCTTTAAAGAGAGATCTATTGTATTCTGTATAGAGAGATCTATTGTATATAGAGATCTATTGTATAGAGAGCTCTATTGTATCCTGTATAGACAGAACAATGGTATCCTGTATATAGAGATCTATTGTATCCTGTATATAGAAATCTATTGTATCCTGTATATAGAGAACTATTGTATCCTGTACAGAGATTCATTGTATCCTGTATAGAGAGATATATTGTATCCTGTATATAGAGAGCTATTGTATCCTTTGTAGAGAGATCTATTGTATAGAGAGCTCTATTGTATCCTGTATAGACAGAACTATTGTATCCTGTATATAGAGAGCTACTGTATCCTGTATGTAGAGATCTATTGTATCCATTTTAGAGAGATCTATTGTACCCTGTAGAGAGATCTATTGTATAGAGAGATCTATTGTATCCTATATAGAGATTTATTGTATAGAGAGATCTATTGTATCCTATATAGACAGATCTATTGTATCCTGTATATCAGCCTATCAGTGCCGCCTATCAGTGCTTATCAGTGCTGCTTCTGGTCTAAATAAAAAAATGAAAAACTCTGTGAATACATTTCTGCTAGCACTGATATCTGTTTTTACCTAAAAAAAAAAAAGACACATTTAAAAAAAATGCAGCGCACCCTCCCCTATAATTATATCAATTTGTATGTGAAAAAAAGAATTGTGAATGTTGGTGGGAACAGCCACGGGTAACCTAAATATTAATACACTCCAATCGTAATCAAACATATTTACTGTGCAATCCTGATAGACATAATAGGTTATGAATAGTGGTGGGAACCTCCAATCCAGCATGTGATGTGCTGATATCCAACTTATAAAGCCCCTTTGAGTTGGGTAAGTTGGATCATTTTGGATTGGGGGTTTCCAACACTATTCACACAGCATTACATGTATGAAGATTGCACCGTGTAGTGTATATGTTCAAGATTGGATTGTATGGGATTTCCACCATCATTCACAATTATTTTTCACACAGATGAATTAATATAATTATGGGGGGAGGGTGTGCTGCATTTTTTTTATTTTTCCTTTATGGGTCTCTAAGGGAAGCACTGATATAGGGGGTCTCTGATCTAATGGGGGGGGGGGGGTCTCTATGGAAGGGGGAGGTCCCTGATTTAAGGGGACACTAATGGTGGTCTCTGGGGGGGGGGGCTGTATTATGAAGGGGTGACACTGATCCCTGTATTATTGGGGGGGGGGGGGATGATCCCTCTATTAAAAACAACATAAAAAAGTAAAGAAAAGGAATGGAGAACTCAGAAAAAGTCTGATCATAAAATAAAATCAATACATAAAATAACAAAATAAATAAACCACTTGTGTATACACCAACACACAGACTGCTATCCACTACTACTGGAGTATAGTAACACTGGGAGGTAGTGCAGAGCAC